>NC_090265.1:1079485457-1080123791 GCF_040414725.1 Anabrus simplex | reverse complement strand
TCGAATGCTAAATGATTCTTAACTGTATAATCACGCCATACTTCTATTTAATTGCAATACACATGTAATATTGTTCCGTTGGTGAAAGTTTTATTGTATGGTATTGAATCAAAATCTAAAAAAACTATAAATACACCATTGAAGTTGGTAAAGTGTCAACCTTTATCTCCCTGTTGAAATTCACTCAGAGAGTGTAGCTTTTTCGTAGTTTTGATATATTCCCCTCACCCTTCACCCATTATATCCCACAAATCCGGGTCCTTTTTGCTCTCTGTACATATTTTGCCCCCACCTCCACATTTCTAATTCCCAATCGCCACTACTGCTAAAATCTACATTATTTAATAAACGTCCTAGAAAACAGACTACATGGGTCTCCCCAAATCCAATCTGTGGTGAGAAACAACTTGACCATGTTGCCATAAGTAGACAGTTTGCACCAGAAATACTTAATGTAAATGTTGCTAAGAGTGCCAATTTGGATTCAGACCACTCCAGTTTGGATTCAGACCACTATCTGTCAATCATTAAATTCAAAATTAAACCAATAAGTATAAAAAAGAATCAAAATCAACCTAAAAATTTGACATACAAAAACTAGCTGAAGAAAATAGTTTCAAAATACTTATTGGATAAAAGGACACCTAAAATATGGGTACAACTTCAGAAGGACATTTTGCAGACAGCAGAAGAGACTATTATTCTTGAAAAAAAAAAAAAAAAAAAAAAGAAAAAAAAGAAAACATGCTTGATGGAATGATGAGTGTGATCAATTAATTCTAAAATGACAATAAGCTTGGAACATATGGAATGCAAACAAAAATGATAAAAATAGAAGCAACTTCATAGAAGCCAGGAAGCTTGCATCAAAAAGCCTCAAAAAGATCAAAATACAACATATGAAAGACCAACTAACAGCAATGGAATTAGACTTAAAACAGAACAACTCAAGAGAAATTTACAAAGCATTTAAAAACAACGTAAGGAAATATACACCACCAAGTTTACATTTCAGAGATCCAAAAACATAGAAAATTGGTTATAACAACACAGAAAATTGTAGGATACTTTGAAGAACTATATAACAGCAATTCACCAGAAGGGAAATTTAATTTTGTTAATACGACAACACTACAACCAGACTCAAAACCACCAACATCCGCTACACAAAAAGGGGAATAAATCAGACCCTAACAACTATAGGGGAAATTCCCTTTTACTAATTACATATAAGACTTTGATGGAAGATCTAAATGCACAAGTTGGAATGGAAAGACAAGGAAAGGAAGATGTTGTAGGGCCCTTTGGATATGGAAATGTAAATCCAGAAAGCGTGTTGTTGGTGAATTTTTGCATGAGGAATCAAATGATTGTTGGAAACACCTGGTTTAGGAAGAAGAACAGTCAGAAGATTACAAGGTATGGTTGGGGAGACAGACGAACAAAGACCATGACTGATTATATAATCATAGAGAAAGAACACCGGAAGAACCTTGTAGATGTAACAGCCATGCCTGAAGAAGCCTTTGGTGGAGATCATAGAGTTGTGATAGGAAAATTGAAAGTTGGAAAGATTGAAAAACCCCAATTAAGAAGAGAGAAAAGAATTAAAGTATGGAAGTTGAAGGAGAAAAGCATACAAGAAGAATTTCAAAGGGAAATAATACCCTTGGTACCCAGGACAGAGGTGGGGAATGTTGAAGAGGAATGGAAAAGATTTAAGGAAACACTGGTTGGATGTGCAGAAAAAGTGTGTGGTAGAACATCAGGAAATGTGAAAGACAAAGAAACACACTGGTGGAATGATAGGGTGAAGATTAAAGTGAAGGAAAAGAAAATGGCATGAAAAGCATGGAAAACATCTAAGACTGAAGAAAGTGGAAGAAAATATGTGGAGGAAAAGAATTTGGCCAAGAAAGTAGTGGAGGAAGGAAAGAGGAAAAGCTGGGCCTTATTCACACAGAAATTGAGAGATGATATGCAGGGCAGCAAGAAATTACTGTATGGTATCTTAAGAAACAAAAAGAGAGATCAAGTAAACACCAGATTTGTGAAGGATGAAGGTGGCATAATATTAACAAAGCCAGAAGAAATAAGAAATAGATGGAGAGAGTATTTTCAGAAGCTGCTGAACATAAGAACGGATGACAGTCATTCAATGGATGACCAGGAAAGGCAATTAGTTGATGATGAAATGGATAAAGAAATTACAATGAATGAAATTGAAATGGCAGTAAGAAAGATGAATGGAAAAACTGCTGGAATAGATGAAATTTCAGTGGAGATGACAAAGGCAGCTGGAGCTGTAGGCCTGCAGTGGACATATCGGGTTCTCAGGAATGTCTGGGAGAATAAGGAGGTCCCTGAGGATTGGCAGAAAGGAATAATCATCCCAATTTTCAAGAAAGGCGATAAGAAAGTTTTGAAGAACTACAGGGGAATTACTCTAATATCCCATGTTGCTAATATAATTGAAAGTAGAATAAAGTTGAGGGTTGAGAATCAGATACAGGAAAATCAGTTTGGTTTCAGAAGTGGAAGGTCAACAATAGAGCCCATTTTCATTATGAGACAACTAATGGAAAAGCATTGGGAGTACGGGAATGATATGGTGATGACATTCATTGATATTGAAAAGGCATATGACAGTGTCTCCAGGATGAAAGTGGAATTGGAGAGGGTTTAATAAAAATGATCATGGCATTGTATAAGGAATGTTGTAGTTGCGTGCAAACACAAGTTGGCAGGATAAGTTGGTTCAAAATAACTAGTGGGCTGAGACAGGGAAGTGTTCAATCACCAATCCTGTTTACAATAGTAATGGATGACATCATGAGCACAGCAAAAGCAGCATATGGAGTAAGAGAAATGAACATGATGTTATTTGCAGATGATATTGTGATTTGGGGAGAAGACGACAGGAAGGTTCAAGAACAGTTGAATGTGGTGAATGGGAAGATTGAAGAATGTGGATTGAAAATAAGTGTAGAAAAGAGTAAAACTCTTGTTATGACTAGAGGGGAGAAAGTAGGGAAAGGTCAGATTAGACTTGCAGACAAGCCCTGGAAGTAGTGGAAACGCTTAAATACCTGGGGAGTGAATTAATGGTGAATGCTCGACTGGATGCTGAGATTAGTAAAAGGATTCAAGCTGTTCCAAGTTGTTTCTATCATAGTGTAAGAAACATGTTATGGGACAAAGATGTGCCAACGGAAGCAAAGGATACTATGTACAAGATGTATTACGTACCCATATCAACTTACGGAGCAGAAACTTGGACAATGACAAAGAAGGATGAGAGTCGAATACAGGCAGCCGAAATGAAGTTCTTGAAGAGTATGATACAGAAGAGTAGAAGAGACAAAATAAGGAATGAGAAAATGCGGGAAGAAATTGGAGTGGAAAAAATGAATGATAGAATAGAGAAGAGCCCACTAAGATGGTTTGGGCACATAAAGCGAATGAGCAATGAAAGAATGCCAAAAAAGGTGATGGAAATGCAAATCCAAGGAAGGAGGGGCTGTGGACGACAACGATTGAGATGGAAGGATACCATCCAACGCAGCATTATAGAAAGAAACCTGGACTGGGACACAGTATTGGAGGAGGAGTGGTGGAAAGACCGAAGAAAGTGGAGAGGAACCATATTTGCCCCTACCCGGCTACAGCTGGGTAAAGGGAAATGATGATGATGATGATGATTATGATGATGATATAAGACTTTGTCCAAGGCACTCTTAAAAAGAGCTGAAGAAATATTAGACCCACAATTAGGAGAGTATTAAGCACGATTTAGAAAGGGAAGGTCATGTTCATAACAAATTTTAAATCTAAAAAACATAATAGCTAAGAGGAAGATCAGAAACTCTAAATTAGTAATCACTTTTGTAGACTTTAAAAGCCTATGATTCAATTAACAGAAACACTCTATTTCATATTTTAAAGGAATATGGACATGATAATTAAATAATTGAAATAATTAAGGCAACATTAACAAACACAACATCCAAATAAAATTTTTGGGATAACTCTCAAAACCATTTGAAATAAGATCAGGTGTACAACAGGGAGATGGTTTGTCACCTCTACTCTTCAATTTGCATTAGAGAAGGTAGTTCGAGAATGGAGGAAAGCCAACAATACTAAAGGTGTTTCAACTAGGAATAAATACAAATAAAATCATTATAGATTGTTTAGCTTTTGCAGATGACATGGCATTAATTACAGACTCATTAGATAATGCTCAAGAACAAATACGAGAATTACAGAAATGGCCAAAATAGGATTGCAAATATCATTTGAAAAAACAAAGTTCATGACAAACATCACTAATGCTCCTCAAAATAACACAATTATCAATAACATAATATCTTGGACAGATTGCTTTAAATACCTAGGAGAATGGATAACAAACAACACAAAAGAAAAGGTAGCTGTAGACGTAAGAGTAAACAAAATGGACAGCTTGTTTCATATGACAAAAAATATATATAATAGGAAATCTCTATGTTGAAACTTGAAATTAAGACATTTTCAAACAGTGGCCCGGCCAGAAATTTTATATGCAGCAGAAACTCTTAAACTTACAAGAATTGGGGATCTCGAAAAATTAGAAAAAGTTGAAAGAAGAATTTTGAGAAAAATACTGGGACCTATAAGAAACAACAATAGTTGAAAACTGACAACTGCAACGAGAAAAAGAAGACTCCAGTTTTTTTGGACACATTTATAGAATAAGTAACAATAGATTAACTAAGCAAATCTTCAAGTTATTGAACAGTTACAAATACAAGCCAACGTTGTTCACTGAAATTGAAAAGAATATGAAAAATGCTGTAATTAAAATGGATATGATAGAAAACAGAACACGTTTCAGAGAAATAACATGAAAGGCAGGATTTCAGAAATGAAAGAAATTAACAACTGGAAGGAAATGGAATCAAGAGGAAAAGAAACAACATTCTCAGCAAATGAAGGAAGTTTGGAAACGAAGAAAGTTAAATGCAAAGGAAAGTAACCAAAGTTGATTTATCATACCCTCAAAAGGGTGGTGATGATGATGATGATGATGATGTTGACGATGATAATAATAATAATAATAATAATAATAATAATAATAATAATAATAATAATAATAATAATAATAATAATAATAATCAGGAGATTCCACAGCTGATAAAGCATAGTGTCATATATATATACATATCACTATAACTCACAAGTGAATCAGCAGTGAACCATAACATATCCTTCGATCTACTGCCAAAAGAAAACTGTATACCCCCAAGAAGTATGAATGCTTTAAGATTATAACAGCATGAGAATTATGTAGTCTTAATCGGAGTTATGTCACATCCATAATATTACGTGTGCAGCAGAATAGTAATTATTCTCTGTGCTTGTAATATATGGGCTATTGTGTTCACCCAGCTTTCCCCTCATCCTACACATCCCAAATCAAGACTAAGATCAATCCAGAAAGAGTACTGCTGTGACTGAAACTCTGAGACTGAGAAGAAATGTACTTTTTAATGTATAATATTACAATCAATCATTATGTAATAAAATCTTCACAATTTCTTTTTGAATTTTTATCTTGTTTTACTGTATACTTTGTCCTCAGGGGCAATCTTCACTTGGAGAAAGTCAAGGAAAAACAATCGATAAGGAGAAAGCTTATCTATTAACAAGCCAGAATCTAAAGATGTGTCATTTTTCTTTGTCCTTTGGTGTTTTTAGTTATTCCTACACTGGCTTGTCACTGTACTAATCTCCTCCAACTCAGACAGATTTACTGGTGATGGTAGGATAAGAAAGGGCAGGGACTGCGAAGGAAGCAATTGAAGCCTTAACCTTCCAGTGCTAACATCCATTCTCCAAGATCAACAGTCCAATTATTCTGTTATAACTTTAGTGTGCATGCTTTGCTTGTGCTCTGCATATTTGTACCTTCAAATCAGTCAGTTTACTTATTGCTGCATGAATATTAAGGGCCTGGTACAAGTTCTAAACAAAAATTCCATTATGGTATTTCAGATCAAAATTGTGCTTGTGCTAATTTCTGCTGGAAATGAATTACCAACGTGAACAAGTACGTACTGAAATTACTGCTGGAATCTGAAGAGGGTGCTGTGGCTGCAGTAGATTTGTTGTCAGAACAGGACATAAAGGAGGTACTGGATGAGCAAGATACTGATAATTAAGAAGTCTACACAACAGAAATGACAACTTATTGTTCCATACTTCATTGGAAAAACAAGTTATGGAAGACAAAGAGGAGAGGGGATTAAATGAAATGGATCGAGTCAAGGCTCTGGTCATGAGGGACTCCAGTGTTAGGCATGTGGGTAAGTGTGCAGTGGAAAGGGAACGAGGGTATAGTGTTATCCAATAATAAGGTTAAGGTAGATGTTGAGGAAAGTAAAGAAGAAGGTGAAGAGTAAGCAGAAGGCCATAGTCTTCCATGTTGGTACCAACAGTGTAATGCAAGCAGGTATAGGTACCAATATAGCTAGGGATGCGTGGGAAGTGATTAATGTAGCATGGAAGAAGTTTAAGTTAGCGGATAGTTATCTGTTGAATACTGTGTAGGAGGGATAACGACTGGAAAGTGATTGAGGATTTAAATGAGACTATGGAGTGGGTATGTTGGAAACTGGGAGTGAAATTTGTGGATCTTAATGGGTGGGTAGGAGATAGGGATCTGCTCTCAGATGGACTTCAATTGAACTGCAGAAGTACCCATAAGTTAGGAGGTGACAAGAATACAGGGATCTGGAAGTCAACTACGGATGAGAACAATGTTAGTGTAAAACTGTAGAAGTATTGTAATAAAGGAATAGAATTAAGTAATTTAGTAGATAAATTTTTACCCAATATTGTAATAGGAGTTGAATCATAGCTGAGAAGTGAAATGGATGCAGAAATTTTCTCACAGAACTGGAGTGTTTATTGCAGACAGGATAGGAGTGGTAGGAGGGGGAGTATTCATTCTGGTGAAAGAAGAATATGTAACCTCTGAAAAACTTAAGGATAAGAAACATGAAATTTTAGGTGTAAGGCTCATCTCTAACGGTTATAGGCAACATGAAGTTTCCGGGTTTTACAGAACTGGCAGGGTAGCACTTATGCTGATGCAAAATTATTGGATAAGATTATCGGCTATGCAGGAAATGACATGAAAAGGAACGTTATAGTAGCAGGTTATTCAATTTACCAAATCATCATCATTTATCATCAATTGGAAAGGCAATGCAAATGACAGGAAGCATGACCAACAAATGGTAAATAAGTTAATCTGGGGAGGACAACTGAATCAGATATAATGGAACCAACTAGAGGGAAGAATATCCTGGTGCTGGTAAAACCGGACAAACTCTACAGAAAAAAATAAAGTAATGGATGGTATAAATGATCATGAAGCTGTTTTCATCGTAGTTAAAATTAAATGTCTCAGAAAGGATGGTTGTAAAAGAAGGACTATTGAGCAGTACCTTATGGTTCATAAGACAGGCATGTGGGAGTTCTTTAAAAGTAATAATAATCAGTGGAAACTGATAAATAAAAATGTGAACAGACTGTGGGATAGGTTTAAAGCTATTGCTGAGGAATGTGGAAACAAGATGTGTACCTTTAAAGGTAGTAAGGAATGACAAAGACCCATTATGTTACAACAGAGAAGTAAAGAGACTAAGAAGGAAGTGCATGTTGGATAGAAATAGATTTAGAAATAGTTGTGGAAGAAGGAGAAATTGAAGGAACTTACTAGGAAATTGAATTTAGTGAAGAAGTCAATTAAAGATAACATGATGGTAGACATAACTGGCAGTCATACAAATTTTAGTGAAAAATGGAATGGTATATATAGGTACTTTTAAGGCAGAAAGTGGTTCTAAGAAGGGCATTCCGCCGGGCTGAGTGGCTCAGACGGTTAAGGGGCTGGCCTTCTAACCCCAACTTGGCAGGTTCGATCCTGGCTCAGTCCGGTGGTATTTGAAGGTGCTCAAATACGACAGCCCCGTGTCGGTAGATTTACTGGCACGTAAAAGAACTCCTGCGGGACTAAATTCCGGCACCTCGGCGTCTCCGAAGACCTTAAAAAGTAGTCAGTGGGACGTAAAACAAATAACATTATTATTATTAGAAGGGCATTCCTGGAATCATTACTGTACAAGAGGAGTGTACATGCGAAGATTTACAGAAGGCAGAATTACCGTATTCAGTCAGCAGTTGTAAAGATTATTGGTTATAATGATAATATCCAAGTAGAGGAAGTAACTAATACTAAGGAAGTATTGAAATTTATCTATGACAACAAAGACATTTACAATAAGATAAAAAAATTGAAAATTAGATTAGGAGGTGGAATTGATAAGATTTCTGGGGATATACTAAAGACAACTGATTGGGATATATTACCATATCTGAGTACATATTTGATTACTGTTTGCATGAATGAGCTATAACAAATGAATGGAGAGTAGTCATAGTAACCCTTGTGTATAAAGGAAAGGGTAATAACATAATGTCAGTAATTACAGACCAGTCAGCTTGACATGTGCCACTTGCAAGCTTTGGGAAAGCATTTTTTCTTTTTCTATTCCACATGTTAGCAAAATTACAAAATGGTTTGACAGAAGGCAGCTTTGGTTTGAGAAAGGTTATTCCAGCGAGGCTCGACTTGTAGGATTCCAGCAAGATATAGCAGATATTTTAAATTCAGGAAGTCAAATGGACTGCATCGCGATTGACGCATCAAAGGCATTTGCTAGGGTAGATCACAGGAGACTACTGACAAAAATGAGTGCAACAGGACTACACAAAAGAGCAGCTGAATGGGTGGCTATATTTTTTCAAAACAGAAGTTAGAGAATTAGGGTAAGTGAAGTATTAACTGATCATGTAACCTTTAACAGGAGAATTCCTCAAAGCAGTTTTATTGAACTTTTATGTCTTCTTATATAGAGTGAACCTGAACTCCACCAATAGACTTTCGGAGGCTGTTCAGGGATACCTTCTGAGTATATTTATATAAGGGACTTATGGTCTCCGGTGACTTGTTACAGAGTAATTACATTTTGTTTGCCTGTTGCCTCAATTAACTTTGTATCTATACTGTTCTGAAACAAATAATAATGTTATTTGTTTTACATACATACATACATACATTATCATTATAGACTGTTATGCCTTTCAGCGTTCAGTCTGCAAGCCTCTGTGAATTTACTAAACGTCGCCACAATCCTCGATTTGCAACTAGTGTTGTGGCCTCATTTAGTTCTGTACCTCTTATCTTTAAATCGTTAGAAACCAAGTCTAACCATCGTTGTCTTGGTCTACGTCTACTTCTCTTACCCTCTATAGCAGAGTCCATTATTCTCCTAGGTAACCTATCCTCCTCCATTCGCCTCACATGACCCCACCACCGAAGCCGGTTTATGCGTACAGCTTCATCCACCGAGTTCATTCATAAATTAGCCTTTATCTCCTCATTCCGAGTACCCTCCTGCCATTGTTCCCACCTGTTTGTACCAGCAGTCATTCTTGCTACTTTCATGTCTGTTACTTCTAACTTATGAATAAGATATCCTGTGTCCACCCAGCTTTCGCTCCCGTAAAGCAAAGTTGGTCTGAAAACAGACCGATGTAAAGATAGTTTCATCTGGGAGCTGACTTCCTTCTTACAGAATACTGTTGATCGCAGCTGAGAGCTCACTGCATTAGCTTTACGACACCTTGATTCAATCTCACTTACTATATTACCATCCTGGGAGTATTTGTTTTACGTCTGACTTAAATTATAGTTAATGACAGATGCTGGGGTGTGGGAATTTTGTCCTGTAGGAGTTCTTTTAATGTGCTGGAAGCCACCGACATGGAGTTTCACATTATTAATCTATTACGAGACACCAGAGACCATGGGTCCCCCAGTGCTAGCTGATGTACCCGTGCTTCGCTACGGGATTCTCAGAAAGACTGACTTTGTGGTTTTCCTAACTGAAGTCGAACATAGGTCACTACAAAAATGTCAGTAGGAATGTAGTGATTAAAAGCAATGTTATCATATAAAATACTCGATCAAATGAAAAACCGCACATTTTACCACTTTTAACGAACAGTAGGCCCTACTATGGTGCCAATCTAACAGTCCAAAGTTCCAAGGCTGGAATGACCAGGCCGCAGATTGCCGTGAAAACTCCTCTGCCATTATTCTGTTAAATGTGCACACTGCTCATTCCAATCAGTGCCTCAGAGTAGGGATTGAATAGCTCGAATGCTATGATGAACCAGTCCGTTACGTACAAGTAGTATCCGAAACTTTACGGACCAGAGGAATGGCATGCTAAAGAAGAAAGTTATCTAACTCCCTAGCTACTTCCCATCAATATTCAGGCAATACACTCTGTACGACCGGGCAAGTTGGCCATGTGGTTAGGAGTGCGCAGCTGTGACCTTGCATCCGGGAGATAGTGGATTAAAACCCCACTGTCGGTAGTGCTGAGATGGTATTCTGTGGTTTCCCACTTTCACACCAGGCAAATGCTGGGACTGTACCGTAATTAAGGCCAAGGCCGTTTCCTTCACACTCTTAGGCCTTTCCTATCCCACTGTCACCATAAGACCTATCGTGTCGGTGCGAAGCAAAGCAAATAAAAAAATACTCGGTACGCAGCAGTAATCCTATCTACTGGAGATGAGTGGCAACAGAAGGCACAAAGCACATCACAACAAACAATGGTCAATGTAATGTTATTGTTGATCAATGTTATGAGTTTCCTATATTGTAGGCCTTCACATTTAGTTTTCTTTTGACTCTGTGATTTGTAAAATTATTTATAACGTAGACTGCAGTTCCTTATTCTCCAACTTTACATATCAATTTTCATTTAATTCTGTTTACCCATTTTCTCGTGACTCAGCGCTGATACGGACTAAATAACAAAAATCCAAATTCATTAATATCTTTGTGATCATAGCTGGGAGGGTAAGAATGTATAAGACATAAATAATCAGAAATTTAATACTATATAACTTTAGTTCTGTAGTATTTATCGATACGACCTCTAATAACAAATATTTGAGAATTAAATTTTAGGCCTTCCCCTAAACTACCATTTCATTCAGCATGAATAAAATTATTTATGGCCTAGATTATAGCGACTTAATCTCTGACTTTGCATACCGATTTTCATTGAGATAGGACCAATAATAACATGACTATTTGAGAATTAAATTTTAGGCCTTCCCTTAAACTACCATTTTTCTCAGTGTGAATACAATTATTTATATCCTAGATTGTAGAAACTTATTCCCCGAATTTGCATACCAATTTTCATTAAAATACGACCACTAATAACATAAATATTTGAGAATTAAGTTTTAGGCCTTCTCCTTAACTACCATTTCATTCAGGGTAAATACAATTACAACCTGTGTCTGAAAAGTTCGGTGAATGGTCATATAAATTGTACCCCGTGCTAGTTCCGACAATGTGCTCGTGCATACGCATTTCAAGACATGACACCAAGTGCCCCCTATCGGTCAACTCAACACAGTTAAATGGAGTTGAACGCTGCAACACATCGCACGGAGTCAGTTTGAGGACTCGTGTCATTGCACAATGGAGTGCAAGTTTACCACGCTCAAGCAATGAGTAAAAAGTGCATTGTTTAGTGGTTTAAACGCTTTTGAGAAGGAAAGGAAGGTGTTGAGGATGAGGCGCATTCGGGTCGACCAACCACAAGCACATCTCCAGACAACATCGAACGAGTGTGACAGATGGTTGCGAATGATCGGCGACTGTCCTTACGAATGATAGCAGATGAAGTGAGTGTAGGCAAGGAGAGTGTAAGGACCATTGTTCACGACCATTTGAAAAAGCAGAAGATTTGTGCCTCGTTTGTACTGCACAACCTGACAGACTAGCAGAAGCAAACTCGGATGGAAACGTCGGGAGATTTCATTGACGTTTGTGACCAAAATCTGGAGGTGCTGAAAACCATCATTACAGGAGATGAGTCGTGGTGCTACCAGTAAGATCCGGAGACCAAGACACAGTCAATGGTGTGGTGTTCAGCGTCTTCTCCGCCTCCCAAGAAAAGTTGGCACAGAAAGTCCAAGATTAATACGATGCTGATTGCCTTTCTCGACAGCAATGGTGTTATTCATCAACAACTGTCAACGTGGAATTCTACGAGGGAGTTTTGAAACGGCTACTGCAATGCATCAGATGGGTTCGGCCTGAACTGTACCAGAGTGGACAGTGAAAGCTCCTCCACGATAATGCCCGTCCACACACTGCGATCCGCGTGACCCAGTTTCTCGCTGAACGCCAAGTGACTGTTCTTCCACATCCTCCATATTCTCCAGATTTGGCGCCAGCAGATTTTTTTGTTCCCCTGTCTTAAATTAGCCCAGAAGGGCCACCGGTTCGACAGTGTAACAGGTATCCAACAACGAGTGACAAGGGTTCTCCGGGAGATTCCAAAAGATGCGTTTGCTGCCAGATTCCAGCAGCTTTACAGTCGATGTCAAAAGTGTGTTGTAGCTAACAGAGATTACCTTGAAGGCCAGTAAAGGAGTTTTGTGAGTAACTTACGCTGTCTTTATTTCATGAGACCATTCACCGAATTTTTCAGACACAGGTTGTATTTATGGCCTAGATTGTAGCAGCTTATTCCTTGACTTTGCATACCGATTTTCATTAAATTCTCTTCAGTCGTTTTCTCGTGATGCATGTACATACATATGCCAGACAGACAAAAATTACGGAAAATTAAAAAGTGCATTTCCTTGTCAATGTGGCCATGACTGATACATAAATGGCATCCTTTTTAAATTCTGAGCAATGTACTGAGAAAACTCTTTTTTTATATATATACTCAGAAGTTATCCCTGAACAACCTCCAAAATTTGTTGCTGGAGTTAAGATTCACTCTGTATATATATAGGCACTTTTCTTGGGAGGCGGAGAAGACGCTGAACACCACGCCATATAGATAAGGCTTTTTGCAGATGATGTTATATTGTATAGAATAATAAGTAAGTTACAAGATTATGAGCTATTTCAAAAAGACCTTGACAATGTTGTGAGATGGACAGCAGACAATTGTATGATTATAAATGGGTGGAAAGTCAGGTTGTGAGTTTTACAAAGGGGAAAAGTCCTCTCAGTTTTAATAATTTAGTTGATGGGGTGAAAATTCCTCATGGGAATCATTGTAACAATCTACGTGTAAATATAAGGAAAGATTTTCATTGGGGAGATCACATAAACAGGATTGTAAATAAAGGTTGCAGATCTCTTCATATAGTTATGAGGGTATTTAAAGGTTTTAGTAAGGATGTAAAGGAGAGGGTACAGAAGTCTCTGGTAAGGTCACAATTGGAGTATGATTCCAGTATAATGTCTAAGTAACAATTGTCCTGAACATTGTAATTCAGACTCATGACCTTTTATGTTCACAATAAATAAATAACATTTTAGACCCTCACCAGAATTACTTGATTTGAGAAATGGAAAAAAATCCAAAGAAAAGCAGCAAGATTTGTTGAAGGAACTTACTAGGAAATTGAATTTAGGGAAGAAGTCAGTTAAGTAGTAGTAGTGTTACAAAAATGTTGCAAAGTTTAGGCTGGGAAGAATTGGAAGAAAGGAGATTAGCTGCTTAACTGACAAAGGAACTCTCAATACAGTCATATTGAAACCAACAATGAAATTTTGCTGAGAGAATGAGGGGACCATAAGAAAGATTATGAGCTATTTCGTTTTGCCATTTTTTGCTGTAAGATGCTGAAATCAACATGGAAATGTCCAATAAGGTTGCACGCATTAGTATACACCTGGATGTGAACAGCCGTGGTGACCAGCTGAGGGGCATATTATCTTGAACTGGCTGTGCCGGGCAGTTAACACATATTGTTTTGAGAGAGCAACCATGGATCCGGCCAATTTTCTAGATTATGCATTACATTATTTGCATGAAAACAGTTTCTCTTCTTCCCGTTAAACAACTTCGGAAGAAAGGGAGATGTGTTGACATGTGATCCAACTAATCTCCAACTAATTATCCCATGAGTGCCAACAATGTCTCGGAGTCATGTCTAGAGAGGAATAGTGATAGCAAAAGTGACAGGTGAAGCAACAACACCTCATCTGCATCATCTAAAAGAGAAAACAGCACACTATCGCCAGGTACAAGAGGTGTTATGGATCGGAGTTTGAGCCCCGAGTCTGATTCCCGCCAATCCAGTGAAATGACACCGCAGTCACCTGACACATCTACCAGTTCATGCTATGTTTCCAGTCCACAGAAGAAAATGAAACACTCTGTAGATCTTGCATACAAAACAAAAGCTATATATTTATTACTTGGGGGGGGGGGGGGGTTAAGAAGTGGCTTTCATTAACATCTGTTCGCAAAAATTATATGGTAACGTTACAACGACAACTGTACATATGGAAGAACCAATGAGAATCTACATCAGTAAGTCCCATTGAACACAGAAAATTATTATTCTTTCTTTTTCTACCGCTTTCCCCACATATATGGGGTCGCGGGTGCGAACTGTGTCGAACATGTGGATTTGGCCCTGTTTTACGGCCAGATGCCCTGCTGACGCCAACCCTATATGGAGGGATGTAATCGCTATTGAGTGTTTCTGTGGTGGTTGGTAGTGTAGTGTGTTGTCTGAATATGAAAAGGAAAGTGTTGAGACAAACACAAACACCCAGTCCCCAAGCCAGAAGAATTAATCAGAGGCGATTAAAATCCCCAACTCGGCCGGGAATCGAACCCAGGACCCTCTGAACCGAAGACCTCAACGCTGACCATTCAGCCAATGAGTTAGATGAACACAGGAAATTAATGTATTAATTTTTTTTTTTTTTTTCAATTTGCAGAAGCAAGAAGTTTGAAGCAGAATGTTTGCGATGAATACCTGTGTCTGGCCCTTGGACATTTCAAGAGAGATTTCAATGGGAAGAAGTAATTTCAACACATCCACTTGTTGGTTGAGTTGCTTCAAGAAAAAGTACCAAATCAAAAGTAGAAAAGTAACAATTTTTTTATCCCGTTCATAACTGCAAGAAGAAGAGGAAAAAAGATAAAGTCGCAAAGAAATTTGTGGAAGCAGCTCCAGAGCGACTTTTAGATTACACCCCTTCTTCATTACATAATAGAGATCAGAGTGATTTTGTGCATGAACTGAAAGCAAAAGGGACTCCATCGTTTGTTGGTGAGAAACATACAGAAGCTTTTCAATCAGTTAGTACATTCACCCATTCGTACACAATTATGCCCACTGCTAGTATGGCACAGGAGGCAACTGGAACTTTTGGTCTGAGAGTTTTCAAAGAAATGTTTCATGTAAAAAAATATAATTTTAACATCCACAAAATCAGTAAGTATGAAAAAAATTAAAATATTGGTTTAAAGAAGCCTTCTTCCCATTCACAGAAGACAAGTGTTTGCTACTGTTAGATTCCTGGACTACTTATAGTGATAAACGCTGCCTTGAAGACATTCCTCCAGGCAACAGTATAGAAATTCTCCAGATTCCTCCTGGCACTGCAGGGGAAATACAGCCCTTGGATAAGTTTTTTGCAGTTTAACAGCCATTATGCCTGCTTGTGAAGACTTCCAGTTTGATGTTTATAAGAGAAACAGCACATTTAAAATGCAATCCTTCATTCATTTTCAATTTTCTTCCCCATGCTTCAAGGAAATGATTAAAAATTCATGGTGAAATAAATAAATAAATAAATAAATAAATAAATAAATAAATAAATAAATAAATAAATAAATAAATAAATAAATAAATAAATAAATAAATATATATATAAATAAATAAATAAATAAATAAATAAATAAATAAATAAATAAATAAATAAATAAATAAATCAATCAATCAATCAATCAATCAATCAGCAATGATCTTCATTTAGGGCTTGCCCAGGTAGCAGATACCCTATTACTTGTTTACCTAGCTTTCTTAAATATTTTCAAAGAACTTGGAATTTATCGAACATTTCTTTAGATAATTTATTCCAATCCCTTACTCCTCATCCTATAAATGAATATTTGCCCCAATATATCCTTTTGAATTCCAACTTTTATATTCATATTATGATCTTTCCTGTCACAACCAGTTACAGAACGGAGAAACTTCCCGAGTTCGAAGTGCCTGCAAAATATTGCCTTCAAACAAGTAAGGAAAACCGTGAAAAACAACTTGGCATTAAAGTGCATATCTGTTGTGCATGGTGCCAAAAATATTTGTGTTTTTACCATGCAATTAACACACCTCATTTAGTTTTCATATTTGTTCCTTAACATTAAAGTGACTTCGGCACACGGTAACCTGCCAGTCCATTCTATCTCTCTCCAGTACAACTGCAACTCCACCCCAGTGTGCACCACACCACCAAGATGTAGCTGTGTTGTCACAAGGATTTTGAATAGATTTACCTTCCACTTTGAAATGGCAGGTAAATTTTTGTGCATTGTTATTTTATGGTCTCCTCATCCTCTCAGCAAAACTGCATCATTGGTTTCAAGATGACCTTAATCATTATTATGGAAATAAGCTTCAATGGAGCATTTAAAGGTAAGATAGATCATACTATGAAGATAAAGTTGGAATACAAGAAGACAAATGAGGGCAAATATTCATTTATAGGAAGAGAAGTGAGGGAGTGGAATAGTTTACCAAAGGAGATGTTCAAGAAATTTCCAAATTCTTTGAAATTAAGAAAAGACTAAGTAAACATCTGCCATCATTGCTGGGCTGTAATGCGTTTGTGATGGAGTGAGTGGGAGTGTGTTTACTACCTAAACGGTTTACCATTTTATCATCCCTTCATTGTATGTGTGTGAATGTGTGAGGTGCTTAGTAATGATTTGAGTTGCAATCTGTGTCATTTTGGTATGGTGTGATTACTGGTTATAGTGTAATATGATTGGTTGGTGTCGGAAATGGTTGCCTGCTTGTCTAGTGCATGGACTGTACGTCTTAAAGGTGTTTCATTTTCTGGCTACTGATGTTTGGTATTCATCTATGACTAAGTAATAATAATAATAATTGTATGGCCTCAGCTACCGTGTGCAGACATTTCAATTTGACGCCATCTGGCTGTCTGCTCGTCAATTTCGACGTTCCGTTTTGTAATGCTTGGTAAATCTTGAGTCAATACGGACAAAAAATGAAGTTTTTAATACTAAATAAGTTCCATTTTACTACAGGCCCACTAGATGGCAGACTGAGTAAACCAAAACTCTCTTGGGCATCTATGGCTGAGATTTAATGAATTTTGTCGGGTAAACACCAAATGTGTCACCAGAGATCTTTTACATGACGACATCGTACAACATGGAGTGTCGAATGGACTTTTTTCCGCCCTTAAAAAATCCGACTACCTCTGCCGGGTTTGAACCCGCTCCGGGTAAACACCAAATGTGTCACCAGAGATCTTTTACATGACGACATCGTACAACATGGAGTGTCGAATGGACTTTTTTCCGCCCTTAAAAAATCCGACTACCTCTGCCGGGTTTGAACCCGCTATCTTGGGATCCGGAGGCTGACACTCTACCACTGATCCACAGAGGCAGCTCTATGACTAGGTGATCTAACACTCTCCTTTTTGGTTATTTTGGTCAACTGTTTCTCGTGCTTTATTCTATACCTATTTTTCCTGTAAATGTTTTGGATGCGGCATTTACCGTATTTACTCGCGTATTAGACCCCCTTTTTTCCCCCCACTTTTACAGCCAAAAATAATAAAGGGGGGCCAATATGTGATAACCTCAAAATTTTGTGCAGTGAACACATGACCTCTAGGTTATAAAGAGCTATTAATTGTACGTGTAAACATTCTATACGTACTATTATTCAACAAACTTAGAATGTATTTAAGTTATACTGGCTATTTTCGTCGGAAGACAGTATTTCTAAACGTAAAAAGACAAAAATGGTGAACACGACATTTAGGCCTATGGTACACATAAAAGCCCGTTTTAATTACTCATATCACGTAATTCGTTACATCTCACTAATTCCTCTGGTGAGGTTGACGTCAGGAAGTGCTTGCTATGCGCGGGTTGGACACGAAGCTAGGCCTATTCATCTATTTGTGCGACATCATCAGAGCTGCAGTAGACCTACACTACAGAGGCGGACATTTCTTAACTACAAAACACAGATGTACCACATGGATTCGACACGTTTTCCATTGCATAGGTCGTACGGACGAAACTACTCACAAATTTGTGCGATGTCATCAGAGCTACAATAAGACTTGTACCCGCTTCGAAGCGGAATCGCCATCATTCTCTGACAAATTACGTTTGGGGGTCTTATAGGCAAGATTTTTTTTCATTTTCTTCGTCTCAAAAAGCCAGGGGGTCTAATACATGAGTAAATACGGTATTATCCTAACCTTTCGATTTGAAGTTGTGTAGAAATTCTCTCTCTCCATTCTTATCTAAAAGGTGTTTGGTTTGTACACTACTGCGAGCATTGTGGTTGAATCTCCTGTCTTGAAACTTGGTAATATCTTAGAGGTTGGTTTCCATCCTTTGAGTTGTGGATTGTTAGTGATGAAATGTAAGTTACCATATCTACTAATTGCTATCAGTGCTATTTGGTGCTGCAAGGTAGGACTTCTTACCTGAGGGGTGTAACTCCTTTGAGCCTATATGGTATGGTTCTAGTCCTCGGTTGTGCTTTGTTTCAGTGGTGTAATTTCTATTTGGTATTGCTTGGAGATTGTGTAATGGCTGGTAAGCACGTGTTGAGGATGGGTATCCTTTAACCTCTCATGAGTTGACTCGTGTATTTGGCTAGTCATTTTGGGAATGGCATTTTGCAGCAGGTGTTAGCTTGTCATGACACTTTGGTAGGGATATGAATTGTCCTTTAATTTACCTCTGTGTTGCAGTAGATTTTGGCCATTGGTTAGTTTGGTCTACAACTCTGGCTGAATAACCTTCCTTGTTGGAAATACTTCTTGATCCTTAGTGGGCTCTGGTTTCTTCAAATTAGGCTTCCCCGCTTGGTCTCTGGTCCGACGTCATCATTTTATATCTTGTAAACCTATATTCATTTTAAGTACCCTGCCAGTCTATGGCATTTTCCTAGTGGATCCCTTGTATCGCTTGATACTGAGTACTAGTCATCTTACCATTCTGTGGTTTTTCTAGGTGAGTATGGGATCACCTAAGATCACCCAGTTGGTACCATCGCCACCCTACTGATGAATGATGGGATCTTTAGGTTGTGTTCCTTCCTTCCTCTTTCTTTTACCGAGTGTTTCCTATTGAGCAGCTTCATTATCTACAATCTATACCTTTTTGGCCTATCCCTCCTGGGATTCTTCTTTGGACTATGTGTGCCCTGTGTTTCGCATGGTGTTTAAGGTGAATGGTTCACAAGTTAGTTTCCTTCTATCCGGGTGTTGTTTCTTGTGTGGTACTTTTGATGTGGCTGTTATCGATGAGCTACTGATCGCGAACCCTACATCTTGTAAACTATAGGAGTCTCCTAGCGTGTTTGTCGACTCTACCATTGCCCGAATTTTTATCATGAGTTATTTTCAAGGTTCCTGACCGTTTCAGTTTGTATTCTTTTGGTCTGTTAGTAAGTGTAAGTTGAATCTTCTTGATTCTTTCCCTCGATTAAGTGGCTAACTATATGTATAAGCTGGTGATCCCATCTTAGTGAGTATGTTTGTTCAATTAATTTCTGATCTTGGGCAAATTGACAAGTTCACCACTCTGTAGTTATGTTGGATTACCCATGTGTATATATATATATATATATATGTAATTTGATGTTTTTAGCCCTACTTATCTTACTCCAATTATTCTGTGTACTATTAGCTAATCTTGTTATCTTGCCCTATGCTTTTCTGTTTGTCCTTAGAGAATTTGTGGTACCATATGTTCCCACTGTGTTATTACTCTTGTATGTCCCTGTACCTTTAATTGTGAGATTATCAGTATTGTAATCAGTGATCACTGAAGCATTTCTACTGCTTCTTCTTCTGTTGTTTTACTGAAAATTTGTGCTATTTGTGTAGTACTACGTATAAATATGTATCATATGCCCTACAGTAGGGCCCACGAGAGTTGAAGTCTGACGTTTAGCGCCACCGGCGAGAAAAAGTTGACTAACGCTGTTCGCAAATGGCCTGTTGCTATGGCAATGATAACAGAGTTGCAACATTTTAGGATGCTATCACCACGTGGGTTGGCTTGCTCTCAGTCGCTTTTGTGATAGTATTCCGAATGGTACTGTGTTAGCTGTGCTAGTCGTTGCTGCTTAATGTGTATGTTTTCAGAATATTATGTTAGGTGTTAGTTTATTTCTTTAAGTTTATTGGTGGCTAGTTGTTCCTAGTTTTGTTCGTCTGTAGATGTTAGCGATCTTGTAGTGTGACTATAGTGTTAGTGTGAAGTACTCCATTATTCGTTAAGAATCCGTGTAGTTTTATTTGATCAGTTCTTTTGAGTGTTTAACAATGACTTCCAAGTCAAAAGAAACGCCAAAAAATACAACTGGCCGAGGTGTGACTGTTCGAAGCCAGGGAAGAGAAATGATTGTGTCAGTGACAGTGACAACGAGCAGGATAGTACAGGAGATGATATGGATGGGATAGAGCCCCTTCTAGATGACTGATTGCTATCGGCAGAGCAGTGAGTACTTTTTATTTTTACAAATATCTCGGTTCAGTGCTTTGTGTACATTGCATGTCTGTACATTTTATTGCTATTTTCTGAGCAATTACGGGGGAAAGTCCGAATGTCTCCTTAATTCCATCACTGTTATTCATATTCTGACTGATTTCTTTTCTCGATGAAGTACCGTCTTCCTATTGTGTTTATTATACCGTAGTTTATTCCCGAATTGTACAGGTACCGTTAACAATCGGCGTTAAATAATAAAAACTATCAATGTGGGTAGTGTTGTTATATACTGTAATTAACATGTGCATTTGTTGAGGTTATTGTCAGAAACTGATGTTCTTGTTAGTGATTATGAAATTTCTTATATATATCGATAATGTCGTCTTCTGTCTTAAATGCTGGAATTATTAACACGAGCTTAGGAACCGGTCAAGGGTAAATGAATTGCATTAGGCCTAGGCCTACATGTTTTATTAAACACTCAGCCTGTCTGAAAGGTGGTAGACCGCGAATTGAGGTAACTATGACAACGCAGCGTACTTCGTAGTTACAGCTTTCGCCGCTCACCTGTCAGACTTCAACTCTCGTGGGCCCTACTATAGCATGTTCTTGTTTACTAGTTTCTGTGTTCCCCTTCAGTTGGTACGTATTGTTGTGGATTAATCTAGTGTGTTAGTCGTGGTCACCTTTCTTTGCTTCTTGATTGTTGTTGTGTTGACTCTCCCTTTCATTTGGTGCCAACTGTGTCTGTGGAGTGCTCTGGGCCTCGGTTAGTTTATTGTTTACTATTGATATGTAAGGTTAATTTGTGGATCTGCTGGTCCTTGTAAAAATATACTCACCAACTTTATTTATTCCTGTTTCTTTCAACTTGCCTTTCTTGTGATTTTTTCCCTCTCCTGGGCCCAATCGTAAGTTAGGTTAGCCTGTTTTTGCTAATTAATGACACGAGATGATGCATGTCCTTAAAACCCAAAGGAGATTTGTAAAAGCACTGTTAGCGTTAGGCATTAATAGTGAACTTGGTATGATGTTTGAAAACTATATTACGGTGTGACACTTTGGTTGAAAGTATACCATGTACAATCGGTGATTCAGAGAACTCTGGTAAAAATGCTCTTGACTTAATGTGAAATTTTACTACTGCAATTTCTTGAGCGGTCAATTAATGTGACTGCTAAGTTTCATCGCACCCCGTCTACTAGACGGAAAAGCAACGTTATGTGGAACAGTGATTGGTACTACAAATTTGGTCATGTGGACCTTTAAAATGAACAAATTTTATCCCGGTGGTCATTCTTCATTCGACTACTTCAACTAAATCTAGTTTACTAATGGACCACTGCATCATTAATAAAAAAATATGCATAAGAATATGTCGTGCTACAGGGAGGGAGGACTGTAACAGTATTAAGTGTATAAAACTTCCCCAGCAACCTTTTGGACTGGTATTTTTACCACTGAAATTCATATCAATGCCAATGAACACTGTTATTTCCGACTTAAGGTGCAATATCTTGCCATCTTCATTTGGATTTGATTATCTTATTAACTCTGTCTATGAGGTGTTGCGCTCTGGTGCCTAGTCTTTGAACTTTTGATGTTGCTTCAGGCATCTGCGCAAGGGTGCCGTGGGCTGCATAGTGAAACAGACTTCTCTGGCGTGGGCACGCTAGCAGTCTGAGTTGTGGCGCGATGAAGCGAAGGTGTGTGTGGATGTTCGGCAATATGGTGTGGATCGGTTGCTTTGACCCTGGATGAAACCAGGCTTCTACGGGCATTGGAGCCCCTTTAACCTGGTAGTTGGCCTCGATTTTTATTAATATGAATTCTACGAGCAGTTAATCTGCACCTTCTTCTTTCTATTGGCCTGGTTGTAAAAGGTATCCTTCAGGAGCCTGTGTGCTGCTTTGTTGCCGAGGGATCAAAAAACTGTAAGTCACATCTTTTCATATTACTCATGAGAATTCTACATTGAATTGAACTCTACACTGGAAGAAGTCCAAAGGAATTATTTTGGTTATGTATATTAAAAGTGAACTTTATCGGCAATAATAATAATAATAATAATAATAATAATAATAATAATAATAATAATAATAATAATAATAATAATAATAATAATAATAATAATAATAATAATAATAATCTCCAATTTGCATAATTACTGCACGTTCATTACATTACCATGGTTTCGATTAAGGAAGTTACATCTTGCTGTTTATAAAGAAGACACAGTGTGAACAGTTTTTCAAAATTTAATTTTAGGTTTTACTATAATTTTAGCCAGGAAATATTCCTAATATTCTCGGTGTAAATCAAGAATGGTTCACGCAAGGACCTGCTTAAATCTACTTAACCTTTTCTAAATATTATTTTTGGTTTGGCTTTATGGTTTAATTATTAGCTTGTTTCTTTTCTGCTTATTTTTGACACTTATTTTTAATTTTGGTCTGGTTCTGTGTCGTTTTGCTTTTGGCGGACATATTTGTTGTTGTTGTTGTTGCCATAGTAATGACTTGTTGATCTGATTGTTGCAATGGCTTGTGGTTTGATCGGGCCGGTTGGAATTGATTGTGCCTTTAAGTGTATGGTTTTTGATTTTCGTATGCACTAAGTTGATAAGGTACATTTCGATGAGTTTTTTGACTGCTTTGTTGATTCAAATATTAATGTTATTGCTTTAAGCGAGACATTTTTCAAGGAGTCCATTCCGGACTCAGAGATTAACATTCCTGGCTTTAATTTATATAGAAACGATAGATTGGGCAAGAGAGGAGGAGGTGTGGCTGTATACGTGAAGAGCAACATAAAATGTAAAATAGTTCACACCTCCCCAGCAGAATATTGTCGTAAGCCAGAGTATATTTTCCTAGAACTTGAATTACCTATGGGTAAAGTATTATTTTCATGCATCTACCATCCTCCCAAAATTGGTTTCATGGAGTCATTTGTAGAGGCGATGTATAATTATGTTTTTCATTATATATATGTTATACTTGCAGGTGATATGAATGGGCATTTTGGATCAGGGTCCTCGGAAACTGTAGTAATCGATGATGCACTTGACTCATGCAATTTGACTAGAATACTATTTGATGACACATACCACACTGCATATTGTCATTCAAATCTCGATTCCATAGCTTCAAATTGTAATGATACCCTTCTTAAATTTGGGCAGACCCCAGCGAGTGGATTTTCTGGACATGATATGCTATATGCTGTCTTCTTGATATCAACACACAAATATGAAAGAAAATGGATCACATTTAGGGATTTCCACAGTTTTAATCCTGAAGATTTTTGAAAATACGTAATTTCTGCTCCCTGGTATGAAGTATTTTCTCAGCGTAATATCGATGATAAAGTCATCAAAGTTAATAGTTTTAATTTCCGCATTGTACGACAAGCATGCCCCATTAAAATTAATTCGAGGCAAGCACCCAGCTAACCCGTGCATAACGTCTACAAGTAAGAAATTAATCTCTGCATGGGACAAGGCAAAAAGAAAGTACATCAAAACCAGGAAACCTGAAGACTTTGAAACCTTTCGCATCTTGCGTAATAAAACCAAACTTGCGATCCGTGATGCTAAAGTCAAACACATGCATTCTTTGTTCAGTAAGAGATCAACTCCGTATGCTCTCTGGGGAACTATAAAATCACTAGGTATTGCTAAGAAAAATTCACAACATACTTCCTCATTCATATCTGCAGAATTGCAAAATGATTATTTCTTAAAAATCTCACCAGTGAACAATTCTCACAGAATATCCAAAATTATTCATAGTTACATGAACACAAATGTACCTCAACATGATCTCTTTCACTTTTCATACATTTACCCAGAGGATGTAGTCAAAGTATTTAAGAGCATGAATACCAAGGCTGTTGGACCAGATGGTATCTCACATCCCCTCCTACCGGGCGAGTTGTCCGTGCGCGTAGAGGTACGCGGCTGTGAGCTTGCATCCGGGAGATAGTAGGTTCGAATCCCACTATCAGCAACCCTGAAAATGGTTTTCCGTGGTTTCCCATTTTCACACCAGGCAAATGCTGGGGCTGTACCTTAAATAAGGCCACGGCCGCTTCCTTCCAACTCCTAGGCCTTTCCTATCCCATCGTCGCTATAAGACCTATCTGTGTCGGTGAGACGTAAAGCCCCTAGCAAAAAAAAAAAATCCCCTCCTAATGAACTGTTTGGATATAATCACTCTGGTTATAGCTCACCTGTATAATTTCTGTTTACAATCAGAAGTCTTTCCATCTGTATGGAAAATGGCCAATGTCAGACCTGTTCCTAAAGTTCCTTCTCCTCAAAAATTTGATGATTTCAGACCAATCAATATTTTGTCAATATTAGGTACAGGATTAGAAAGGATTGTTTACCAACAACTCACTTCGTATTTACATACTCATTCTATTCTTAACACATTTCAGTCTGGTTTTCGAACAGGCCATAGCACTACGACAGCACTTCTCAAAGTCACCGATGATATCAAGTTTGCAATGGACAGAAAGGAACTAACACTTCTGGTACTATTCGATTTAAGCAAGGCATTTGATAGAGTTCATCATGACCTCCTTTTGACTAAATTACATACAATGGGCATATCTCTATCAGCTCTCTCTTGGTTTGAATCATTCTTGAAAGGGAGATCTCAGCGTGTAGTATTTGACAAACAAAATTTTTCTAAGTAGTCTAGTGTACATTCTGGCGTCCCTCAGGGTTCCGTGTTGGGTCCCATTTTGTTTTCGCTGTATATAAACAATATGCCTGGAGTTTTACGCCACACGAGACATCATATGTATGCCAATGATTTACAGATCTATTACCATTTTCCTGTGAATCGTGTTGACGAAAGTATTAGTAAAATAAATCTAGATATAGAAATACTACATCAATATACACTAAGTCATAATTTACTATTAAATAAAAACAAAACCTTAGGTATTTTTCTAGGATATCGAAGAAACTTATCAAATCTTTTCAACAGGGACATTCCTCCAGTAATTGTAAATGGTTCTGTAGTCAAGTATCAGGAATGTGTTAAGAATTTAGGTATTCTAATGGATAACACTCTGTCCTGGACCTTTCATGCCAAGCACTTGGTCAAGAAAGTGTCTGGCATATTGCATCAGTTTCGACGAAACTTGCCATATCTTCCTTTCTCGGTGAAAAAGTTGATCCAAACTATGGTATTTCCTATTTTAGATAACGGCGCTGTAATTTACAGCGATCTCTGAGAAATATAATAGCAAACTCCAGTGTATTCAGAATGCCTGGGTTCGATACGTCTTCAATATTCGTAAAGACTGTCACGTAACATCTTACTACAAAGCCGCAGAGTGGTTGAAACTCAGGGATAGACGATCATACTCAGCTGCTTGTTTACTTCTGAGAATTTTAAAATCTAATGCTCCCTCATATTTCACCAAGTCCTTTATTCAGATGAGTCAAGTGCATGATCAGGACAATAGGTTTGCAGCTAACACCCGTCAGGTTCCACAGCATCGTACGGTAAAGTGCAGTAAGTCGTTCGTTGTCACTGCCTCTCAATTATACAACGATCTAAAACTATATGAAATATAGCAAAGTAGTGTTGGAACTCAAAACAAAATCTCTTAAATATTGCTACCTTTCCACTTATTAAGCCATGTAAATGAATTTTCACCAAATTAATTAAACAGTACAAAATATCATAATCCCCTAGATATATTCTAGATGCTCAGTTTTACTCTTAATTCATCCTCGGCTTTAAAATTCTTAGGTTTCTCTTTCGTCTTCTCTTCCTTGTTAGTAAAGTGTATGTTTATGATGTCTTCTCTTCCTTGTTAGTATAGTGTATGTTTATGAAATGTTAAAAGTATTATTGTAATCTCCTAGATGTTTAGTTTTTAATCTTATTCTTATATCCTCAGTAGGAAAATGTATCCTACGCCTTTTATGTATTCTTTTATTAGATTTTGTATGTTAGGTGATACATTTAAGTTAAAGTGGCAGTTAGTTACAGCCAAAGGGATCTCTGGTCCTACTTGTAATTAACTTTAAATAAATATATTTCTAAGTATGATGTGACACTATATTTAATTTTCGCCATCTAATTACCGTATTTCATGGCATAATCGTCGCACTTTTTATACCAAAATTTTCGAAAAAAAATGTAGGGTGCGACCATTATACGATGAATATTTAATACCAGTATTTGTATTATTCAAAAAATGTATTTATAACTAAATTGTATTTGATACAAATTTAAGATGCACGTAATACTCGCGTTTATACATCAAAATAATTAACATAGTCTAAAACAAAATTCATAATTTTTCGCAACAATTCGGCGAACGTTTTTCCAACCTGAAAATAAAAATGAACGTATTAAGTTAATTTGTCATTAATTTGAGTATTAAAGTTAAAATATTACACTTGCAAAAAATTATCGGTTTGTTGTGAAATGCGGACTTACCGGTACGCAATTTATTCCAAATCTTCGGTGTCGCTATCGCAGGTTTCGCTATCTGATGCGCCGTCCTCGCCTCTGTTAATACCAGTATCAGATTCTTCGTCTCCCTGCCACACTGCGTCATCTTCGGAACCGTCTAGTGCATTCGAAATCCCAGTCCTTTTGAAGCTCTTGGAGACTAGTTCAGGTGGTATAAGATCCCAACTCTTCTTCACCCACGAGCATAACAAGTCCAAGGGTGGACGCCTGATATTTCCAGCGGGCGTCAATTGCTGATCGCCGCTCATCATCCACTCGTTGTAAAATCGACGTAAGTGGTCTTTAAAGGGTTTATTAACACATACGTCTAGTGGCTGCAAAGCAGTTGTTAGGCCACCAGGAATGACTATCTGTCGTGTTTTATTTGTAGTGAGAATTTGCTTCACTTCGTTCACGAGGTGACCTCGGAAACTATCTAAAACAAGCAGAGCTGGTTGTTTTAGTAGTGCACCAGGTCTTCTATTCCACACAGTTTTAACCCAGTCCAGCAGGAGTTCTACGTCCATCCAACCCTTTGGTTGCACTCGTACATGAATTCTACGGGGAAACTGTATATTCTTAGGCATCGTTTTCCTCTTGAAAATGATGTAAGGCGTCAACTTTCTCCCGTCAGCTGTAATGGCTAGCATTGCCGTGCATCGCAATTTCTCACTACCGCTGGTTTTCATTAATACACTCCGTGATCCTTTTAGCGCAATAGTGCTGTTGCGAGGCATATCAAAAAAGATTGGAGTCTGATCGGCATTACCGATTTGAGAAAGCAAGTACGAAGTTTCCTTGCGCAAACGTATGACAAATCGGTGAAAATTTACAATCTTGTCCGTGTAATCAGCAGGCAACTTTTGGCTTAGTGTTGTTCTCCTTCGCACTGACAGATTGTGTCGTCGCATGAACCCCTTAATCCACCCACGAGTCGCCTTAAACTGAGTTACCGGTATGTTGTGTTTGCGCGCTACCTCCTGTCCCTTAATTTGTAACATTTCATATGATACACTGCAGCCATTGTTACGTATTTCACTGACGTACCTAAACACTTCTTCGTCAATTATAGGAAACTTCCCTGTTTTAGGACCTCTAAACGCGCGTCTAGAAGGGTTTGTGCTTTTTAGCTTGTTTTTTACTTTCTGCCAGTCACGCACCAACTTTTCACTCACAGAAAATTTTCTTTCTGCAGCTGTGTTCCCGTGCTGTTCAGCGAAGGCAATTACGCTTTGCTTGAAGCCCGCAGAATAGTTTCTATATTTACCCATAATCGCTTATAAATGCTTCACACGTTAATGTTTTGTGATATAAATGACTTTCCATAATTGTTCACTATTAAAACAAATTATTTCTGCAAACACCCAAAACACAAATTAAAAACTTAAATTCTCACACACACGTCTACAGTAATCACGTAAATCTGAAACAAATAAATGCATCTGTGATCTGTCCATTCCAGAGCAGCCAATACTGTTAGGCAGCAAGGAAGCATGCAACAATTGTATCAGTTTACCTCGTTGGTTGCGACACACTACTGCGCTTGCGCAAAGCTCGCAAACCGGAGCTCTAGCTAGCGCGGTGTAGATCTACTGTATAGTTGACTGTATTCCGAGACGTCAGTAACAAACATTCATTTTTTTCAATTTCTTTTAAACATACGGTAATTAGGTTAATATTTCTTCCCAGTTATTGATGATTTTACATTACATTACTGACGAGTTTATAAAATAAAACTTTAATAGCATTGGATAATAATTATCTTGACTGCTTGGATAAAAGTTTTCATCCCATGCCCGGACACTTATGACGTAGTAGTAAGATAAGAGTCTAGCGATGACAACTGAGACATCGTAAATAATTCGGCTGAATAATTCCGTGGAAATCTGCGTTATCGTCTTGGATTTCACTTCGTGCGCAATAACACAGGAGCCGGCCCCATGGTGTAGGGGTAGCGTGCTTGCCTCTTACACGGAGGCCTCGGGTTCAGTTCACGGCCGGGTCAGGGAATTTTACCTGTATCTGAGGGCTGGTTCGAGGTCCATTCAACCTACCTAGCCGGTATTTCCTGGCGACGTTGCCGATATGCGATAACTTACAGCCTTACGTATTTCAAATGGGAACTTATAATATGTAGGTGGTGAATAAATAGTACACTGTCTCGCGACCACGTTGTCAAACTGCCGATAGCCTACCGGTAAGCATAATATGTAGGTGGTGAATAAATAGTACACTGTCTCGCGACCACGTTGTCAAACTGCCGATAGTCTACCGGTAAGCCATGCGTCGTACATATACCGGTATTATTTATTTATACGTTGTGCAACATGTCGCAAACGTGACTGTGTTGCCAAATTGCCCGTAAACCATACACGTATTTAAATTGCGCATTCATGTGCAACTTACGTTGCAGTTCCATTTACCTTTTAACCAGATTAGTGAACAAAATTTGGACGTGCGACGATTATGTAATTAAAGGTTTAAAGTCCGATTGTTGTATTGAAAATAAAGGATGCGACGATTACGCGGTGGCGACGATTATGCCGTGAAATACGGTATTTCAGTTTTTGAAGGCGATTAGTGTTCTTGTTCTGTGAAGATACAATCCTTGCGTAAGCTCCCTTGATGGAGAATGGATTTTTAATTGTGTGAGATTTTAAAGCAACCTAAGGCAAATAATTTTCTAGATCTGTGTGCATCTAATTTCAATTCACAATTAAGTATTTATTTATTTTCCACCTAGTCGATACAATGATTGTTTGTTTTAATGTTGTCAATCTTATGTTAATTTTAAGGACACTTCCTCTAAAGCATTACTTTGTCAATTTATATATTTTTCATCTAAACAGTGTTATGTGGCTGAAGATGTTGATAATATATGAAACATGTACCACTTTTGACCAGTAAAAATTGCCTTAAGCAAGCATTGTATCTAATTTCAATTATGATAATGTTAAGTTTAATTAATTTTAAGATAGGTGACCGGTTGCCACTATAAGTTTTAACCCATTCTGATTTTAATTGAATTTTTATTGAGGTCAACAGATCATTTTCTTTTATCAGACTTGCGTTTGTTTCATTTGTTGTTTCTTTAAAACCTTCAGGCTAATCAAAATTTTTCTTTCTCTTAATGAATTTGAATGGCTTTCAAACTTATTGTTCCTTATGAACCTTCCTAACTAGTCAATATTTTATTGTGCCTGAAAATTATTCAAAATGTTCTTTATGCTTTCTAAAGATTTTACTTTCAATTAGGATTTTTTAATTTCCTCCTTGAGTTGTGGCAATCTATTTATTCTTATGAATTAAAGTAGGCCTACCCTTGTGTTAAAAGAATGATGTTGATTTTCATTTCATTGAATCAATGGACCACTGTCACTGTTTCTTTTAAATTTTGACCACGGCCTTAAGCTAATTCCTCCCGTTTTTCAAAGGTAAGTGTGTGTTTCTTCTTCTATTTGTTGCTTATTATGTTGTGTTGCTATTGTTTGTTTTTACCTTTGTGTCTTTTGTCACTCTCTTGTGTTCGCTTTATCTCCCTTCTGGAGTGAATACACTCCCGACCTTCTCACCTGGTGGCCTCGGATTTGAACACACAATCTCCCAAATGAAATGCAAGCTAACAGCTACATGCCCTGAACCATGCAGTCAACTCACTCAGTGAAGTCAATTTAGTTTGATTCTTTATATATTGTCCAAGAAAGATTTACAGGCACTGTAGTAGTTCATCCAAAGTACTTATGATACTTACAAACATCCAGTGTGGTATAGTTGGCATAGAATCCTCTTCTCTGTCTGGAGAAGTCAGTCTGGAACTTGAGCCAAAGGAAGTTATATGTCGATACTACAGTAGGTGGAATATGATCACAATATGTTCCCATCAAAGGAGCAGTTGAGTCGTGACCATCTCGAATCTGCAATTAAAGGAGAATTTCAAGATAAGACGTTGTTCTTATAATTCATAGTGTGCACGAAAGAATATGAAAATTTAAAGGAGTATAATTACTCTTACTTACAGTGTACAATAATAAAACATACATGGGCTGAAAGAGTAATTATACATGTTTTTAACAGTACACACTACAAGTGCTCAATGTGAGCACCTTTAGTCACACTACACATATCCAACCAATAGTTCTTGGTTTTACATCCCACTAACTATTTCTACAGTTTTTCATCATCGCTCAAGCTGTCTTTTGTACAGCGCGCCATGCTGACCTCTGACAATACATTTGGTCATGCGGTACTGAGTGTTATGAAACCACACTTCCTCTGCCGAAAGTAATGTCAAGGAAAGAATATATCTATCTAAATTCTGATCAACAAAGACTTTAGTTTGTAAACAACACAAAATATTTCGATTAATAAACGGCGGAGAGGATAAAATCACACGAGAATAAAGCAATGTGAGAAGAGGTTAATTTACGTAGCTGGTCGCCCGCGCACCGATATGAAACTACGTTAATTAACGTAGCCTGTCATTAATGTGTTAACTAAGAGTTGCATTCATCTAAATTATAAAGGACTGGAGCACTACTCTCAAATCAAGAATGTAATTGAAATACACTTATCGACAAAAAGATTCACATACCAGAGAGTTTTTGTTTTGCTACAAAACTCTGAATGTAATTACATATTAAACAAAGAGTCAAATGAATTAGCATTGTGAAACAATTAGTTGAATGATCTTATCACCAGATGTCATGAATATGCTGTCAACCATGACCTATGTAAATGCTTGCAGAGGCTACTCATACAGAGTAGAATGCTGCTTCTCATTGTGGAAAGCTCGTCGACCTCTCAACATCCCTCTACGAAGCAATCGAGGAAATTTTGACCAGTAATTGGAGCTTGAAAAGTGGTGGGCCTATTGGAATGCACAAGGCTGGATGTGTGTATCCATGAATCACCTGTCGGCTAGGCCATTCTACGCAGACTGTTAGGGTGTGTTGGGACCAGGGGATACATGAGGGCATGCATACATGGCAAGTGGAATCAGAATGCCCTCGACTGACAAACAGAAGAGAAGACAGTCTGATTCTCCAACTAGCAGATCCAACTATTATGGTGTCTGCCATCCAGGGACATTTAGTATCATTTATACAGGTTCCCGTATCTGCCCAAACCATATCCAGGTGCTTGGCTGAAGAAAATTTAGTCTCACGGCACCAACTACATATCCTATCATTGACACCCTCCCACCATCTTCTCCGTTTACAGTGGTATCTTGAACAAGAAACCTGGGCTGCTATGGACTAGAACTGGGTGTCTTTTGTGAATAATCCAGGTTCCAGCATGATAATGCTCAGCTGCAAACAACAAAGGTATAACAGGAATGCCTACACTACACTGTCTCACTTCCATGGCCTACTGAATCGCCAGATTGTTTGCCCCGTTGAATATGTCTGGGACCACCTAGTGTGCTAAATTCAGCAGCCGAGGAGTTTATGAAATCTAGAGGGCTAGTTGCAGCAAATGTGGACAGATATGCTACAGGATATCAAACAAACCTGTAAGCCCCATGCTTGCTCTTATCACATCTTGTATCCAGGACCCGCAGGTACTAGTCTTCCTTCAAGTGTTCAGTCTCAGCAATAAACTATCCTTTTAATCTGATATTGTAATCACTTATGTATACTGATGTTATAATAACTCACAACAAGTTTCATAAAATTTTGATGAGTAATTCTTGGTGCATGAATTGTTTTGACAATGAGTATAAGGTACTTGAACAGTAAGGCAAAACTTGTCTCACTTACCTCTAAATAGTCGTAATTACATCTATAATGACTCTCCATCTGAAAGTCATAGAATGTGAGAGTTATTGCTTTTCCCAGGGGCTGAGCAATTTCATAGATACACTGCTTGTTGGTTGGGTAATTTTCAGGATAGTTAGGACTTGTTATAACTCCGCTCGGATCACCATATATCCCACCACAGACTAGAAAAAAGGGCACAAGAAGTTACACAATATACTATATTTCCAGCAGACTATTAATACATGGAAAATTCCACTAGTTTTACATTAACTGCCAGATAAGAAGTTGATCCATTACATGTCAAGTTAAAAAATATAAACACAATTTTCCAGTGTTGGTATCTCAAAATCCCTCTCTTGTAAGTACAAGTGCTGTATGTGCGAAAAATAGTGACTTAGCACTGATATGTTTTTAAATGAACAAAGAAATACTGTACATATTAACTTAACAACAAATGTTGTTACCTGAATATTCCTTTGAGGACCAAGACATAAAAACATATGATCTCCTACAAACAAGTTTCTATTAATATATTCTTATACTTAAAAATATAAGTTCCCTCTGCTCTGCAGATCATTGATAGTGTCACTCTAAGAATCCCAAGATTGTAGGTTCAAAGTGACAGGGGTTGTCAGTTTTTTGAAGAATGGATAAAAGTCCATTCAACACTAAGTCATATGATACTGGCACGTAAATGAAATGAAATGGCATATGACTTTTAGTGTCGGGAGTGTCCGAGGACAAGTTCGGCTCGCCAGATGCAGGTCTTTTTATTTGACTCCCATAGGCGACCTGCGCATCATGATGAGGATCAAATGATGATGAAGACGACACATACACCCAGCCCCCGTGTCAGCGGAATTAACCAATGATGGTTAAAATTCCCAACCGCACTGAGAATCAAACCCGGGACTCTTGTGACCAAAGGTCAGCATGCTAACCATTTAGCCATGAAGCCAGACACTGGCATGTAAAGATCTCTGGTGACACACTTGGTGTTATAAAATTAATTAAAAACTCAGCTTTAGGTTCCCCAACAGAGTTCAAACAGAACATCTGAATTGATATGCAAGCAGCCTAAATGGCATCAAATAAAAATTTCTGCAGCATGGTAGCTAAAGCCATTCTTCTTCTTTCACTTTTATGACTGCATAGGACCACTTTAGTCTCTTCAAAGGGATTGTTTGGGCCTTGCAGTCCTCCCAGTACTTTTCTGTATGTTCCAATCTCCCTGCCCTTTCTGGTGTTGAAAATATTGGAGTTGCGATTTTCCTTCCTGTGAGTGTGAAGGGGATGTCTGTGTCATGTCATTTTTGTGTTTAATTTCATCTTATCAGTGGTGTCTTTGGTGTAAGGCCAATTTCCTTCAGATCTTCTCTTATTTCTCTGATCCATCTGTAATGGTATTTTTTGGGTTGAGATTATACTGTACCAGTTGTTTCAGAAGTCTTGAATTCTGCATTTTTATGTGTCCAAAGAATCCCAGTCTCCTCTTACACATAGTATCAGTAATGGGCTCCAGTTCTTTGTATATGACTTTGTTGGGCACTATTTGCCACTGTCCATCTTTCTGGTATTTTTTGTTGATGCATGTCCTTCCAATTCTTCTTTCAATCTTCTGGAGTCTGTTGGTCTTTGATTGTTCGTTCACCTGAAAGAGTATTTCTGCTACATATGTGGCTTCTGGTTTTATACCTGTGTTGTAGCATTTTAGTTTTACATTTATGGATAGGATTTTTTGAATGTCCCAGATTAATTTTTGTTCTTTAGCTATCTTGTTTGTTCTTGCTTGGATTGAGGTTGTTTGTTTATTACTTCTCTGAGGTTTTTGAATTGAGTGAAAATTTTGACTTTACTCATTTCTTTTAATGATGTTGGTTTCGGGGGCATAAAGTCTGTCTTTTCAAATGATATTTTGAGGATAATTTTAGTTCCAATGTTTTGAAATATCTGTGTTTTAGCTTCATCTAAGTCAGGTGCTAGTAATGCCAAGCTGTCAGCAAAAACAAAGCAGTTTGTTTTGATTTTTCTGCCTAATTTTTTATTTAAACCATTACCATTTGTAGAGCATAGTTGACTAAATATAAACAAACTGCAGAAGAACTGACCCCAGTAAAACCCATAAAAATTTAGTGGCATACTGGCATAGTCCTACTTTGATCTCAAATGATTCCAATAATTCGCCCCTGAATTACACTTTTGACTTTGTATTTGCAAGGATCAATTTTATTATATTTATTAATTAGGGGTGTAGTCCAAGGTGTCTTAGAATTTTTACTACAGATTTCCTGTGGATGCAATTGTATGCCTTTATGAAGTCTATAAATGTTATCACAATATCTCTGTTCCTTGTCCTGCTGTAATTTGCTATTAGCTTGAGAGTTATGATCTGGTCAGAATAAGCTCCTCCAGGGTCAGAAACCTCCCTGGTATTTTCCTAGCTCCTTCCTGAGTTGTATCCTGATTCTGTCAAGGATGATTCTTGAGAGGATTTTGTATATTATGTCTAGAAGTGAGATTCCCCTATAGTTGTTAGGGTCCATGCTGTCTGCATTTTTTTTGTAGTGGGTAGATGTTGGCTGTTGTTCAGTGTTCTGCCAGTTTTTCATTAATCCATATATTGACAAACTGTTGATAAAGGATGATTTTTGCTGATCTTCCTGCATTTCCAGATCTATACAGGATTTCCACACTGTCTTTAATGTTATGAGTCAGCTTACCATTTTCATACTTTGTTGGTAGGGTTGTGGATTCATATTTTTGGAGTTGCTTTTTGAAGGTTTTGTAGTAATACCTCGATTGTGTTTTGTTGAATTCTTCTTCAATTAATTTGAATACATCCATATGTTGTTGTCGCTTTATTATCTTTGAGGCTCAGGTGGTTTCCTTTCTTAGCTTTACCAGATTTTGGAAGGATATTTCTGATTTTTGGGCTTGGTGTAATAGCTATGTTTGATGTCTTTTCTTCACTGTTTCCTCACATTCACCGTTTAACCACTGAGGCTTCTTTATGGGTTTTATTGGGGCCAATTCTTCTGCAATTTGTTTATATTTATTATTATAATATGTTGTGATTACTCAGCTTCACTCATTTTCTCAGGTTGTTCTCTCTTTCGCCAATATTCTATCATTCTGGCTTGCTCTTGCTTGCTATTTCTAATATTACCTTTCTTGCTTCATTATTCTTCTCTGTGGACAGATCCATCACCTCCAAAATTTTAATCCTCAATACTTCTCTATTTCCTATGTCTTATTTCACATTAGGTCATAATGGACTTCTTTCAACTCTGATAAGCCTTTCTCTACTCTTGAAAGATGATCTTCCTTATTATCCTTTCTGGTTCCATACTCCTGAAGTGTGCTTAGAAAGCCACCCACCTCTTCTTAATTGTGGTCACTATCTTCTCAAACTTGTATAGCTCTTCATTTGGTCTCAAGCAAAATGTAAATATATATGTTATTAATTTTTTGGGTCCTAGAAACTTTCTTAGAAACATTCTCTATTTTCTATTTCTGAGAGTCCCATTTGCAGCATATAAGAATTCCAGTTTGACTACCAAACTGTAGTGTCTGAGTCTGTCCTGATGAATAAAGGATTTGGATTTATAAGTCTTCTTGCACTATCTGAATGCAATCTCTATCTTTCTCACCCTCTCTTTGATCACTGACTTCTCACTAATTTTTAGGGTCAGAATCTCACCTACGTACTTGAACTTCTGAACCTTTGATACTCATACCCCAGATTGAATAACTCCCTACTTTCTCAGCTGTTTGTTCTATCTGTTTGGATGCTACCTCTAAATTCTGTGCAAAGAACACAAGATCATCCATGAAGGCAAGACATTCAAATTTAAACACGGTTTTTTGATAACCTAATTTGATTCCACTTGGAGTACTGGATTGGCTAATTGATCATCATCAAATATGTAACAATGCTCTCTAATTTTCTATTTATTTATGATTATACGAGGGCTTTATTTTTTTCAATGTCCAATCGGTCGCAAAATTAAAACCACAGTGAAAATCATAAATGTTTTCTCTGAAACATTTAGCTACACTGTCCAGCTACTTCTGCACATAGTCGCTGCTCCGACATGGACATTGGTTGTAGTGTGGTACCAACTTTTCAATACCCTCATCATGGAAGGCAGCCACCTGTGCCTTCAGCCACTTCTCTATGCTGGTCTGAATCCATACCAAAATGCTGTCCTCCTAGCCAGCGTTTCATGTGAGCAAAGAGATGAAAATCAGAGGGAGCCAAGTCTAGGCTGTATGGTGGGTGATCAAACACTTCCCATTGAAAACGCTGCAAGAGCATTTTTGTTGCAGCTGCAGTGTGCGACCGAACATTGTTGTGAAGAAGAACAATGCCTGATGACAACATTCCTCTTCTCTTGTTCTGAATTGTGCTCTATAGGCGCTGAAGAGTTACACTGTATGAGGCTGCAGTGATAGTCATGCCACATTCCATGAATTCCACCAACAAAATTCCTTTTCGGTCCCAGAACACAGTAGCCATACATTTTCTGATGGAGAAGGTTTACTTGCAATTCTTTGGTTTACCTGACGAATAAGAATGGATCCACTGTTTGGATCGTTCTTTTGTTTCTTCATTTTCAATATGAACCCAATGTCTCGTCCCCTATGACAATTTTGTCCAAAAAATCTTCTCTTTCTGCATGGTAACACTGGAGAAACATTAAGGTGGTGCCCATTCCCTGTGTTTTGTGATGGTCAGACAGCATCTTGGAGAACCCATCTCACATACAGTTTGCAGTACTGAAGTGTCTCACTCATGTTGGTATAGAGAGCTGACCTTAACATTTCGGAAAACGAATCACTTAACACAGAAATGGTGAACCAATGATTTTCTCTAATCACCTGATCCACTCACTGAGCAAGACCATCGGTTGACACTCACTTCCTTCCCTGACTGCCTGCATCATGAACGTCTGTACGTCCTGCTTCGAAGTTCCTTTACTATTGCCAGGCTTTGCTGTCACTGATGAAAGGTTTTTCATACATATTACTCATTCGTCGATGAATTTTGGCTGCACCGCACCCCTCGGCATGAAGAAATCGAATGACAGCACGCACTTCACACTTGGTGGAAGACTCTATTGTTCTAAGCATGTCTATGTGCTCACTGTGTGCTCAGAACTGACAAATGTGGCAAACTAGAGTCACTGCGCAACACACCCGCACAACTCTTCATCGGATTCTCACTGTGGTTTTAATTTCACAACCAATCGGACCAAAGAAATAAACCATATGCAGTGAAAATGCCCAACTTGGCTGGAAATTGAACCTGGGGTCATCAGAACTAAAGACCAGTACACTGACCATTTAGTCAGGGAGCCAGAATTTTTAAGATCTTTAACCAAAAATAATCATTTTAATTTCTTTATCTTCCTTATTCTTGCCTTTTCTCATTTTATTTGTGGTCAGGGTCCTAAAAGCAATTTTCAGAGCTTATGGTTCCAGGAGCATATTTTTGTAGGTCTTCGCAGAAACTCCTATGAAGTGAAGAGTGTACCATGTCTGCAGTTTTTGTGGCACACCTATGACTCTCTGTCATATGGTCTTCAAATCTTCTCATAACATGACCAAACCAACATAAGCAAGATTCGATCACCTTCTCAGAAATTAATTTCAATTTAAAGCTCCCTCTAATCATAATCATTTTCATTTCCCCTTGTCGAGCTCCTGCCAGGTCAGGGTTTAATGCTCCCTCTAATATACTTATTATCATCGGTTCTTGTTACACCACACTTCCATCTCAGTAATTTCTAATAAATGGAAGATTGTAAAATATGCCAACTCTGAAACTTCCTTTGAAAATCTTCCTGCAGCATCTGCAGGTTTCCATGATGACAAAGATTATCTAAAATCATGCAGTTAGTTACAATGTAAAAATACATACTGATATTTAGAAATGTATTTATAACTGTTGGGTTCTTCAGTCTGCCAGAACTAAATTTATTACTAAAAGTTAGTTTTAGCAGACTCAAGAACCTAACAGTTATAAATTAACTGAGATTAAAAGAGAAATTAAAAGAGATGATTTCAGATATTACAAATTTAGAAATTGCACTAAACCAGTGAATCGCCCTACAATGAGTTTGCCATTTTTTTTTTTGTTTTTTTGTTAACATTTTCTTTCTTCTTAGCTCCTAAAATCAAAAAGGAAAACTTCATTTCATACCAAAAAAAAAAGTAAGCCTATTAACATAATAGCATCAACATTAAGAAATGAAAAAAGCAGGAAATCTAGCAGTAATTAGGATAAAGTTTTACTTTGAAGTTTCAGGATCAATTCTTAACCATAAATCATATACCACAAAATGATAAGCACATAATCTGTCTGAAAACTTACTTTCCTCATACTGTATCTGAAATCCATTTCCAGAACCAGACCAGTCAGACTGGAAGATGATAGTCAAATAATTGCTCCTGGAAAGATATGGCCTTGGTGGAACGTTGCCACAGTAACGGCCGACAAGTGGGGATGTTGGTTCTTTGCCCTCGCGCACCTATTGAGAAATAAGTTTGTAAATACCAAGAACTTTTTAGCTAATGGTCAACTACTTCATCATTAATAAATCATTAACTAAAAAACAGTGTTAATTAGGCCTATAATTTATATCAGAAAATTTTATAAACATTCATATCTGAGGCTTGGTTCTAAAAGGTCCAATCATAGGATATAAACTTCATGGTTATGATCCATATTGAATTGTAATCACAATAATAATTATTAATGTCATAATGGCCCACCTTTTAATACTATAATATGCAATATTTTGAATTACATTAACTAGGGACTAGTTTCGGCCTGGGCTGGCAATTTTCAGCCTTAATGTAAAACATCTAATAACTCAACAAATGTACAAACACACAACTGACATAAAACAAATGAACAAATATACAATTGATATTAGAAACTGGGATGAAATTATGAGTAAATTTGAAAAATAAATTAGGCTCTAAATTCTTAGCATCTTGAGTATGCTTATAATCCAGACTCTTCCATGTACTAATATACTCTTTCATGTACTAACAGTTCTATGAATATTAGTACGTGAAAGAGTGTGTATAATATTTTAAAAAGAAGGGTTTTTTTTTTTTTTTTTTTTTACAAAATGTTGGTTTTAAGTAAAAAAAAAATTTGTATGTATGTTTTAAAGGAAAAATCTTAATAATTTTAGGGTGTTTCTTTTTTTGGCAATTTTATTATGTGTAGATAATTGTTTACGTAAAGTTATTGTCTTTATAACTTTTGAGGCACGGTGTAGTTGCATGTGCCAGGTCTGGTAGAATGCTTTGAGGAATTTCCGGTTGCATCAGAATGGAAATTTTTCAAAACTACGCCGGTATTTGGTCATCAGTTTTCTCTAGGCCCTTATTGACCAAAATAAAACCCTTTCTCATTGGCGAATGTAAGAAATGCGGGTGTGCTAATTGGCTGTTTCACGATTTCACCACTTCCAGTGGCTGGCCACTTGGCCAGAGCCAAGCATGTTCCCTCTGTCTTCTTGTTTTGATCGGCGAAGAGAGAAGTTGTCTCCTCCATCTGATGGATCTCCTGGCCCTACAAGGTAAGCACTATCTCGTTCTTGTTCCGGATTTTTAACTTTCAAATGTAGTTTTTAATTTAATTTTCTTTAACCACTGGAGTTTACCTGGGATTTCTCCCATTTGCCAATTTTAATTTCACATGAATTAGTCTTCGCGGCTAGTCAAAGTGATTTTGTTTTAGAAGCATTCCCCTTTTCCTTTTGGCTTTATTAATTGTGTTGTAATTATATAAAATTTCATTCCCCTCTTCCTGTTTTTAATTCTATAAAATATGTAAATCTTATGTTTCCCTCGGGTTGCCTCTAAGTAGTTCTGTTTCGTCTTAACATACTCTCATTCAGAATAAGCTCCTTGTTTGGAAGTGTTTTAGAAAAGGTTGCTTCCTGAATGGGATCTGGGTTAAGATTTAATTATTTTCACCTTTTCTTTCCTTCTTTATGTATTAACATGTAGGTGTGATTTATGAGCGTGTACTCCTTCCTTTAAACGTAATTCGTTAAAATGTTTCTGATTATTTCTGTACGTTATTTTAAACTCACCACCGTGAAGCTTGTATGCATCTTTCTAAATTTGCTGTGTTAACCTTGACTTGCATCACTGTAATGTTTTTTAAAAATTATTATTATTATTATTTCAGTAAATGTAGTACTTAAATTGAATCACTGCTAATTTCGTTTCACCAGCAATACCAATACCTTCTCATGGCCCGGGTAGTGCCCTAACCGCTTCCCATCTCCATTCCTTTAATTGTCATGTTGCCTAACCTGGTAGTTGTATTCTAATTTTTTCCTATACTTGTCGTGCGTGAGTTTTCAATTTTGTTTGATGGGGTCTGAAAATGATTATTCTCCTTTATAACTTTAATTATTACTATGTTTCAATTTTTGTGTTTGTGTACACCGATTAAGGTTACACTGTTAATGGAAGATGAAGGAGGAGGTTGTGAAGAGATGGAACGAATACTTCGAGGAACTGTATAAAGGTGCAAAGATTACTAACGTGGATGAATACATAGAAAAATGTGAACTCGTTCAAGCAGATGAAATAGGTCCTCCTATCAAGAAAAGTGAATTTGAAGCAGCACTGAAACAGCTGAGTAGCAAAAAACAAAAGGGCACTAGGATCTGAAAAATTACCAGCTCAACTATGGGAAAGCTCGGGAACAATACTCAAGGATGAACAGTTTAAGATCACAGAGCAATGCTATGAAACTGGAAACTTTCCAGATGATTTTGCAAAAGCAAAGCAATGTTGTTACATGAAAAAGGAGATACAAAAGAATGCTTGAATTATAAAACATTCTTATTTCACATGTAGTGAAAATATTAACATGCATAATGAAAAACAGAATCGAGAGGAAAAATGAGCAAAATCTGGAGGCTGACCAGTTTGGATTCAGGATGGGTATAGGAACCAGAGAAGCCATTATGGTACTGAAAACCATCTTGAAGAGGAGATTAGAGCTGAACACCTTCATAGCTTTCACTGACTTGGAAAAAGCTTCTGACAATGTCCAATGAAAATAATTGTTCAGAATTATGAAACATGTCAACTAGGAATGGAAAGACAGAAAAGCAATGCTAAACCTCTACATTAACCAGAGGTTAAATATTGAGAGTAACAAAACAATTTGCAAGATCAAAATCAGGAAAGGAGTGTGGCAGGGCTGTTCCTTATCCCCATGTCTGTTTAATCTATGCATTGAAGCTGCCATTAAAATCTTTAAGTCACAAACACCTGGAATAAAACTAAATGGAGCAACTATACATTGTATTAGATTTACTTATGATATTGCACTTTTGGCTGACAGCCAAAAGAATATGCAGATTATGCTGAATAAACTATTAACCATCTTAAAAATGTTAAAATGTATATTAATGTGGAAAAACAAAGCTAATGTTATGGTTGTAAGCAAATCTAAAGAAAAGTCAATAGCGCATCTCAAAACTGGAGAAAGCACAATACAGCAAGTGCGTAAGTTCTGCTGTACAGGTTCAGTTATAACAGATGAAAACAGATGTAATGCAGAAATTAAAAGAATCGCCGTCGTCAGCTGGTACTCGTATCTGAGTATTCATATCTCTCCTGCGGTTCTTCCAATATTTGAATTCAGGGATGCAGATCATCAGGGCTGCCCAGGTGCGATTCTAAGCCACTATCTCCCGAATGCAAGCTTACAGCTGCATGACCCTAACCGCATGGCCAACTTGCTCAGTTGAATTGTACATATTAGTTAGTTGTGTGGAAGTACATTTACCTGACAAATAACTTACTCAATTATGAATTACTTTTCCAACAAGTAACCAGTAAAATTATATTTGCTTCAGAGGATGCCAATCTTACGGATAGCAGGATAGCACTGATATATTTTTTCACAACGGTCTGCAATTCTTCTGAAGTTTGCAAGGAAAAAGTTATTACTTCATTCTGAGCAAGTTATTTTTAAAACATGGAAAGAGAAATGGCTATACCAGGTGTATGCATAAGTCTTTTCCGCTTTCACTAAGAGATAGCACCAGCGAACAGTACGCAGCATATGAATTTGACACATATGTCAGTTTGTTCGTCTGACATTAACCTACCAACACACACAAGTTGAGTCCACCAAACACTAGCGTCTCTGTTGTATTGCTCAGTGATCATGTCAACATTTGTGCCTGAAAAAGTACATTTGTGTCACGCATTGCTTTTCTTATTTAATCAAATGGAAAAGGCTGTGAAAAGTCATCGTGTGCTGTTAGAAACATACACTTCATCGATTAGAACGTGTGAGACATGGTTTTGACAACTTAAATGTGGTGATTTCTACTCTGGTAAATCACAAAAGCGGTATTGTGTATTATGAACTCCTGAAGCCTATTATCAACAAATTATGAATTTAAATCACGCACTGATTGAAAAAGACTGGAATGGACTAGAATGCACGGCAGAGTGATTTTGTTACCCAACAATGTGCCGTCTCACACAGCAAAACCAGTGAAAGACACCTTGAAATCGCTTGGATCGGACATCCTTCCACACCTGCCACACTGCCCCGACCTGGCGCCATCTATCACCTCTTCACATCAATGGGGCACATGCTCACTGAGCAGCACTTCAGAAATTTCAAGGAAGTTGGAAAATGGCTCGATGAATGGTTTGCCGCAAAATACGAGCAGTTTCTCTAGCATGATATTCACAACTTACCTGAAAGATGGGAGAAGTGTGTAGAAGTTGATGGCCAATATTTTGAATAAACAAAAAAAAAATTCCCATGAAAATTATGTTTTCTTTACCACAAAAACTAGCAAAGACTTACGCATACACCTGGTAAATCACTAAGTGGGACTGAACATGATAACTTGGAACTTTCAAAATGATATTTTCCCGTAACTATTACTTTAGTTAGTGACTTCTAACATTGCAAATAATTTGCAATTTACTTTACAAAATAAATTGTTCTTAAAATTCTCAATTTTAAGGTTCAAACTCTTGGGGGAAAGTACACCTTTGCATTTGCTGAAAAGATGCTCTATAGGGGCACTTAGAGAAGAACCTATGTTTAATTTTGATAAAATCCCCAGCAGCGTTGGATACTGTAGGATAAGTTTAATGTCTTTGGAAGTTCTGGAGAGGTAAGAGTATCTCAATCAGCACTGGTGAAGCTACTGGTTCTGCTGTAGAACAACTGAGAGAGTTATCTTCATCACCACTTAACTTTTTCCCATTTCTGCTTCCATGTTGTGTATATTGATTACTAGAATCTAACAATTACAATTTTATTTCAAGAAGTAAATTATGAGTACAAATGACATTCTGAAAAGTAACAATTACAAATAGAAATTACTAAAATACCCATGAATTTGATTACTTTTAATGAATTACTTCTCAACTCTGTATATATTTATGTGTACACACTGATGTGTAATTCCATTTAATAATAATCTGCATGCAAAATGCTCACTGGTTACATAAGAAACTCTTTCCTTCTATTTTCCCATTCTCCTTTAACTTCCCATATCCTTCTGAAATCGCACTTGTAAAACACTTACCTCAAGCATGTCAAACCTGCAATCTCGTGATGACTCAAGCTCAAAGGTATCAAAAGTAATTCGTATTCTGGAACCTGCTGGAACCTGGATGATCCATTCACAGTCCAGATTGTGCCTATAGACACCATTCTCCATTGGACACGAGATGGTACCAGAAGTCCCTGAGAGGATACCTCCGCATCCAGCTATACCTGCATCATTCCAAAATCAAAGTCGCTCAATTCTACCATTTTTAGACATCTTGTGTGCATATAGCAGGAGGGGATATAAGACTGAGAGGACACAGGACATACTTCTGAAGGGTGACACTGGTTTAAACATTAAAACAACTCTCAATAGCCCTCTTTCCCAGTCTCAAATAACCGCAGAGCAAGGAAAGAACAATGCTTATCACAACATGTGCCGACACATAATTCTGTGATGGGATGCAATAATAGTACAAGTCAAAAAAAGAGTACAAGTCAACTTGTACTGTTCTGATCGTTTGTCATTTGAAAGTTTCATTTGGTACTCTTATGTGGACTATGGAATGCAGTGTGTTACAGCAGGCTTTGACTTGCACCCATCTGTCCACTCATAGATATCGAGTTGACGATGTCAAATATGTACATATCCTGATTTTAACAACGATAAAAAGGAGAAAAGCATCAGTTTTCGGTCACATTCTCCGGCATAATAACTTCATAAAGAACTTGTTCGAAGGCAAGGTGATGGGAAAGAAAGGCAGAGGGAAACCACGGAAGAAGATCATTGAAGAGGTAGTTGAGATGATGGGATGCCAAGGTTATGGAGAGATGAAAAGGATCGCAGAGAGAAGAGATCAATGGTTGCAGCGACAAGGCGAAGCCTTTAGATGATGATGATGACGGTGATGATGATGATCCTGATTTTGGCAAAAACTGACTTGTAGACCTACTATTATTACTGCCCATCATAGAATTAGCATCAGATTACATTCATACCCTATAAAGTAAACAAGGTTGTTAAGGAAGTAATGTTCAAGTAGTCTGCCTTTCTTCTACATTATCCAAACCTTGATATTTTGAACTAACAGAACTTTATTTTCTAAGCTTACTCTTATACATCTTTCAAAATGACATCATCATATAGCATCAGCTGCAGAAAGGAAAAAAAAAAAACAACAACAACAATCTCTAAATACGTTAGAAAACAATGAGGTGTGTTTGTTGGATAAAACCCTGGTGAATGAATCAGGGTTCTTCAAAATGCCAATAAAAGTAATGGAAAGGAACTAGTGATAAACCAAGAAATGATAGTGATAAACTCAAATGATCCACGCATGTTTATTCAAGAAACAATATACCGGTATTAAAAACTGGGATGTGTGGATTATTTTGAACCAAAACAACTTATTTCTTGGCAACAATTGAATCATTCATTCATTCATTCACTCATTCATGTTCTCATGCACAGACTCTCATTCATTCTTGTTTTAAGTGGTCACACAAGTGACAAAAAGAAATAAGTATAGGTCATTATTGCTCACAAAGAGCAAGTGAAAAATTAAAAATAATTTAGGAAGGCAACAGAACTATAGGTAGGAAATACAATATCAGCAAAAAAAGCATTCAAAACTGGCAAAATCTCTTTTACTGGAAACCTCTGGTAGCCATAGAGTTTTATGTGGCCAAGCAGCAAAGCATCAGGAAGTGGAAGGAAAACTGTGTGAGTACATCAAGGAGAAACAGCAATTTGATTGTGCAGTTTCACAGAAATGTGCAAGTTGAAAGCATTAATTATAGTGAAAGAAATTAAAATAAAGAACTTCAAAGCTAAATGAAGTTGGTTAACTATGTGCTTTGAAAGAAATTCTGTTCCAGTAAGAAGAATGAATATCTGTCAATGTCTGTCTGATGCATATGATTAGAAACTGTTAACATTCTGTAGTTGAGCTATTAACTTGTGGTGGCAACATAATTAGCAACTTGGACAAACTGGCAATGCAGATTATTTTGAAATGCCATTGGACACAATAGTTAGCAAAAAGGGAGGGGAGTTCATCTCTGCAAGGACAGGCAATTTTCAGTAGTTATGCTTCATTGCCATGTTTTGCATCAGAGATAATAGGACAAAAATGTGGCCTCATGTAATTTTGAGGCACAAGACTTTGCCAAAGATCAGTGTGCCTGGCAGTTGTAAGTAAGATTTGCTAAGACTGAACCAACAGGAAGCCCGCACGTCACTCATGTGAGGGGACTTGTGTCACCATTCGGTAACAGAGTGGAAGTCCAGCTCCATGGCTAATTGGTTATTCCAGAGGGTCCTGGGTTCAATTCCCGGCCGGGAACCTTCATTGGTTCGGGGGCTGGGTGTCTGTGCTGTCCCTAACATCCCTGCAACTCACACAACACACATAACACTATCCTCCACCACAATAACACGCAGTTACCTACACATAGCAGATGCTGCCCACCCTCATCGGAGGGTCTGCCTTACAAGGGCTGCACCTGGCTAGAAATAGCCACACAAAATTTACAAAAATTTAAAAAAAACAAAAAAACAGGGTGGAACCCATTCATACAGATGATATTTTCTTCTGAAGACGCAGAGCAAAGTTCTCTGCAAAACTTCACCTTCATTTCTGACACAGCAAAAGCTCAAAAGCTCATTAACATGTCTACAATTTCCCTTGATAAATTATTCCAATCCCTAATTCTTCTTCCTATGTAATGATAATTATAATAGAATTATGCGTGAAATATATTTGAGACATTAAATTTTTTCCCAGTTCTCTCTGCAAAATTGCGGTGTGCAAAATTATTTGAGTATATCTGGCTGAATTCTAACTTTATCTTCATATTAGGTCTTTCCTACCTTTAAAAGCTCCACTCCACCTTATTTGTCCACTAATGTCATTCCATGCCATCTCTCTACTGACAGCTCAGAACACACCGTTTAGTCGAGCAGCTCATCTCCTTACTCCCAAGTCTTCCCAGCACAAAGTTGGTAACATTTTTGTAACACTACTCTTTTGCTGGAAATCATCTGGAACAAATTGACCTGCTTCCTGTTGGATCTTTTCCAGTTCTCATATCAAGTAATCCTGGTGCAAGTCCTATACACTGGAACCATACTATAATTGGGGTCTTACCAGAGATTTATATGCCCTCTCCTTTACATTCTTACATTAAATACCCTCACAACCTAAGTAGTATGATTACTCCAATGAAAATATTTCCTTGTATTAACACCTAAGTACTTACTTTGATCCCTGTACAGTACTTTCACCCCATCAACACAGTAATTAAAACTGAGAGGAATTTACCTCTTGGCAAAACTTACAATCTGACCTTTCATTCTGTTACCATCATACCATTGTCTGCTGTCCATCTCACAACTTCATTGAGATCTTTTTGCAGTTGCTTACAATCTTGTAACTTATTTATAACTCTATATGTATGACATTATCCACAAAAATGTGTTATTCTAGTTCTTTACTCACATCATTTGAAAACATGCTACCTCATAGGACCCGCTCCCCACCTCCCAGCTCACTTTGCAGGATCAGAAAATGCTTCACCTACTATTTTCCAGAAAGTGAACCAGCCATTCTATCACTCTTTTATCTAGTCCACCAACAGCCCTCATTTTTTTCAGTAGTTTCCCATGATCTACAATACCAAAACCCTTAAATAGGTCAACAGCAACGCAGTCTATTTGATCTCTTGAATCTAAAATATCTCCTATATCTTCCTGGAATCCTACAAGTTCAGCATCACTGGAATAATATTTTCTAAATCTGAACTGCCTTCTATCAAACCAGTCAGTTTTTGCAAAAAATGTGTCTAATGTAATCGAAAAGAATGCTTTCCCAGAGCTTACAAGCAACACATGTCAAGCTAACTGGCCTGTAGTTACCTGCATTATCGAGACCCCCATTAGTCATCCTCAAGATGGTTTTCTGTGGTTTCAAATTATAAAGCCAGGTAAATGTCAGGACGGTACCTTTTTCAAGCCCATGACCACAGCTACTTCCTTTTCATTCCTAGCCTATACAATTACAATTACAACCACAGACAACACGCTCACACAGCAGTACTTGTAACTTGCCCTCATGGATAGGGTCAAATACAGTAAAGACAATATGTGACACTTCCGGATTTAGCCTTGTTAAAATGGGAGATAATTCACAAGTGGCACTCCTAGTGGCATAACCTAGAAATTTGCGCTAAATTCAAACATCAATGGAAATGTATATATGGAAAGGGATAAATAAATTACGTCTAGAAAGAAATTGTTACTAAAATATTAATTTCGAAGTTGCTAAAGCAATTATGGATAAATGAATGAAGAATTATTTAACAAGTTATTATTTAAAGACTGAAATTAGAAATATAATCAAGATGTGAAATGGACTGCTGTGGAAGGGCTTGATCTTTCATTTATGCATTATTTTTTTAGTTTTAGCATACCTGCCTGAATGGCTAGATTTGTCTTTTTTTCTCATTTAAAAGTATTGTATCATCACATTAGGACACTTGTCAGCACATTCCTTACACACATGATTCAATGAATTTACATTTAAGAGCTGGACAATTTTCCTTCTAAGTTGAAGCCTACTAACAGAAAGAAAATCTATAAATTTAGCTGTAAAAACATTCAAAATTTTCCTATAAGCAATTCTTGTCATTACATTTGGATAAAGCAAATTTGCGCAACATCATATTGTTTCAAAAAAATATGTACATTTCTTAAATCACCCATATTTTCTTCAGTGCTTGACAACACATTATGGCATTCCAAATGGGGTAACTTGGAACACAACCAGCCACACACATATGCATATGCATTTTCCTGAATTAAATCAAAACCCACAGATCACACCTACAACAACACATCGGTATTGAAGGTTAACTGCTGCACTATACAATAAAATAAGCTTATTATATTTTAAGCCAGTTAAAATATGGTTCGTGCAGGTCAAAATTTTAGGAAGTACTACAAAAATCTCTTTGTAACTGGAAGAATATATATGCAAACACAATATTTACTTACATGTTCTTGGCACGAGGGGAACGGAAAAAAGACCGCGAATCCTTCTGCACTTCATAGTTATTGCAGCCAAATGCAGCACATACCTTTCCATTCATATTGACAGGAGATATAAAGGCATGACACACGGTACTTGACTTATGTCAAATTAATGCAAACACATAAATAACGCCAAAAACTTCACAAACAAATACTCGTGCTCTTACGACAGAATCAGTAACTCCGCTAGACAGAGCTCTAATCTCTGTCCCTTGATATCTCGCAGTGTGTCATGTATTGTCTCTACTGTATTTGACAGGGTGTGCTGAGAAAAGCAGCAGCAGACCTGGTGATCCAAACATGTCCGCAGACACTCCCAGCACTAAAAGCCATATGTTAAAAGGAATTATCACCCTTTACTTTGTATACTGGGCTCTTATAGCAATTCTCCATTCAACTGGAATAGCTAGCCCCTTCATGCTCACAATAATTTAATATGTACCTCAGATATGGTACTATATCCCAGGCCAACGTCTTTATACCCCCAGAAATCTTGCCAATTTCAGCTGATTTCCCAGCTTTTAACTTTTGTAATTTTTGTAAATATCTTTATTATCATAGAAAATGTCTTCAGTACTTTCCTAGTGTTAGTCACCTTCTCAACCTGGACATTATCCTTATGTTCAGCTACTTTACATAATACTGACTAAATACTTCTGCCTTCTGCAAATTCTCACATATACTTTCTCCTTGGTCATTTATGAATCCTCGAATGACCTTGTTGGAACCCATTTCTGCCTTTAAGTACCTATACAAACCCCTCCATTTTTCACTAAAATTCATAATACTGCCAATAATGCTCACCTTCATGTTATTCTTAGCTGATATTTTTGCAAAATTCAATTTCCTAGTAAGTTCATTCAATTTCTGGGTTCTTCCAAGACCATGCCACGAGATTCGAACTTGCCATGTGCCCTTTCGTGCGTGATGGAAGTAAACAGATTGAATGGAATCAAACATGAGTGAACTCAAGACCTCAGTGAGTGATATATAGTGAGGTATACAGTGAATACAGTGAATAATAATCAGGTTCATAAAATTTATTTGAATGTGGTAAGAAATAAGAATCTTAGCAAAGAGAACTTGGTCTGATATAACTTAGATGTTGTTTTACAAATTAAAAGTATTTATATGATCCTCCTTTTTCAATACATAACAACCATCTATATTAGATGAGACGATATCTATATATGTTTCAGCCTAATCTAAAGGCCATCCTCAGTAGAAGATCGATATTACATTTATACAAACAAATTAAAAAATACCGTCAATGGCAACAGCAAATTTACAAACTCTGGGGTATACAAATTAAAGTGACAGTCTTGTTTTTCAACGTAGTAGGACAAACAGGCCATAGTTTCAATTGTAAGATACACCGAACGCCTTGAAGTATAACCACTACTCAGCCATGAGTGAACATTGTAAGGAACAAAATCATAAATACACAACAACTGACCAGGATTTAAACATTTTAGATTATGAACAGAAAAGTCCCTTACTCAATATACTGGAGAATATTTATATCGATATTAACCAATACAACAATTCCTCACACAACCTAAATGAAATCAACGAAAAGAAAAATGTTTTATTGGAAACCTTTGTCCCGCTCGTCTGTCAACAATTTATTAACAAAAACGAGTTTCACTACCGACGTTCCAGTACTAGACCCACCCTTCCCTCAATATCCCCCTCCCGTATCTTGCCTTACCCCTCCTCCTTCCCCCTTTCTCTTCCCCGCCCAACCACATCAGCTCTGATATGCTGTAAGTTACACACAAGCTTAGTGTCAATGTGACATGAGATCAACAAGGTCATACCATTTGAGACGACAGCCTTTTAAAAAGTAAGTTGATTGAGCCTTTTCTTTTCACATGATATTTTTTGTTTTTGTTTCATCCATTCATTCTCTTATTTTCCCATTACAGATGATGCACACTTATTATTCTCTTTATTGATGGTCTCACTATGCTACGCAACACAGTGTTTCACTTTTCAAAAAGAATCAGCAAGTTTTATGTCAATCAAATGAGTTTTCAGATGGGAGGAGTTTTTAACTCAACATGTTTTTACTTTGTCAATCATGATCATTGTATTTTAATTCCATACACTTCATCAGTATTTTTTAATTTGTTTGTATAAAGGTAAAATTAAGCTTCTACTCAGGATGGCCTTTAAATTAGGCTGAAACATGTATAGATATCGTCCCATCTAATATAGGTGGTTGTTTTGTATTGAAAAAGGAGGAACATATAAATACTTTTTCTTTGTAAAGTGATAACCATCAATACATAATGAGATTTATACATGCAATATAGATGTTGATTTATAAATCTGCTCATTCAGAACATATATTTCAGGTTCTCTATGGGAATCAACATCTATATCATCTGATGGCCAGGCAGGCATCAACTTTTGAAAATGAGACAAAGACTCTCATAATGCATTGGCACTGTCGGTGATTCCAAGTAGCCTACGCAGTGGCCTCCACGGACACCTATATATAGTCGGTGTCTGTGAATGGATTTTCGCCCTGTGCTTGCCACTTCTAGAAGTTTCCAGAGTATTCCAGGGGAAGCTACCATCATCAACGAGTCCAACGTCATGAGTCTTCAATCTTCGCCAAAATGTCCAGGCAATATGGATACATAAACTATCAAGCAGGCTAGGAGAATTTCGCCGGAGGCCGATAAGGAGTCAAAGAAACTCAGTGCTGCAGGATCTAGCTCAGTCTTCTTCCTATGTAATGATAATATTTGATATATTTGAGACATTATAAATGTTTTCCCTGTTCTCTCTGCAAAATTGGGGTGTGCAAAATTATTTTTGAGTATACATGGCTGAATTCTAACGTTATCTTCATATTAGGTCTTTCCTACCTTTAAAAGCTCCACTCCAGTTTATTTGTCCACTAATGTCATTCCATGAACATTTAAACACACCATTTAGTCGAACTCTGCACAGAATGTTCTAAGCATCTCTCCATTTTATAACTTGAACAAGGCCAATATTGTGGCCCCTTTCCATCTACCTCCTCATTCGCTTCCTGCAGCCGTGCCCTTCATGCCGGCTAACGTTCGCAGTTACGCTGAAGCTGCAAAAAATCCAGCCTTACCACCTGCAATACGCTAGAGGAGCATTGTTCATCCAACTTCACTCCCATCTGCCCCATTCTTCATCACCAAATTTCTTCATATTGACCTGGACAAGGCTAATTCTTGCTCCATTTACCAAATCATTATATGTTTTCTCCCAAATCACTCAGAGTACAACACTGAAATTCAACACACACGACAGGGTTATTTCAGTATTAAAACTAGACTCTGTGGTGGCCTACAGAGTAGAGAAGGACTGCACTGATGATGAAATCGCCGGCCAGCTCCAGCTCCGTGGTCATCAGATATTCAAGGTGGTCAGGATTCGTAACGCCCAGGGTCCCACCTCCCTCATCCACATCTTATGGAGGGATGTTACGGCCTTGGATTGGCCTGCTACATGATGGAGTGGTAATCTACAGCTAGCAACATCGAGTGGAAGCTTCACATTCAGCGCCACCTCAGAAGACCAGATGCAAGCGGTGCCAGCGTTTTGATCACGCTCCAGGTGCCCCTTGTGTTCACCCTCAGGTATGTGGCATCTGTAGTCAGGAGCATCCAACTACTAACTGTCAAAATAAGGTCCAGCCTCAGTGTGTTAATTATGACCAGCCTCATCCTTCTTTAAGTGCCATGCCCGCCCCGCTCCAGAACCTTCCAAACCTGAACTTGTGGTCCCCGTCATTTCTCAAGACCTTCCCACTCCTGCACCCTCGTCCAGCCTTCCCACTCCATGTTCTGAGAACATCATACGTTTCTTGACTATGGTGCTCCAGAACATTCTCCCTTTCTACCGCCCCCATATCCTTTCCCAAGTCCAGTTGGCAGCGCAGCTGGTGTTCAATATGCACATGGATATGGCATACTTGGGGAATCGAATGCATTTTGCATTCTTTCCCCTGAATGCAATCCCCATCTCTAGATAATGTTACAGATATATTTTGTAAATATTCAATTACTGAATACCAGTAGTATGCTCCTAGAATTTTCCCTTAACCTGTATGCCTCGAGTATTTTCAAATTGAACGAAATGTTTCTCACTGCCAACCAACACCCTTGTTTCTCCTCCTACACCCTCTACCGAGCTGATCGCCTTGGTGAAGCCCAGGATGGGGGAGCATGAACCTCTTTGCAAGTCCTGGCAATCACTCTATGTCTGGTCAGCACCAGATTCATGCATGTGGTGGGCATCGCCTGGCGGTTCCAACCTGTTACTGTTAGCAGCCTTGCGGGCTCAGGTCTCGCCGGGCGGTGGTCGCTGCGTGAGAGGACTACTATTCTTATCATTGCTTGTTCAGTAATCAGTATCAGTTGCTCATTTCATTTTAGTTTATTCTGGATTATAGACTGGACATTGTTATTTTTCTCACATAACAGATCGAATGGGTACTTGTTACTGTATATCTGGAGGAAAATAATAAAGATTATAAAGAATTATTCCGGATACAAACATCAGTTCTAAAAACTTTTTCATCTCATTTACGTCGACCAGTTTCCACGTCTGCAAAATAGAATATTTAGTGAATGAATGTGGTGCTGCACTAATAACTTGTTCCGCATAAAAGTTTGTCTGATGGTATACATATTCAAGGAAATCGTCATTTACAAATACGTTGATGAAAGAAATAATTTCGTTGCTATTTTCACATCTCCACATTTAATCCTACCCGGCCAGTGAACTTGATTGCAGGCGGGCAATAAGACGGATGTGTATCGGTTATTTGATGCGCTGAATTTCACTTTGCCCAGAGTCTGGTATATCATCATCGGAATTGCTTTCGCTATCACCAGAATCATCGTTCAGTAGTATGTCTTCAATTTCCTAACTTCGTATAATGTGTTTGTAACTTGTCATATTATCGTGACACAATAACTTACTTCACTACAAACCCTCACAAGAATACCACAAATAGCTTAGGTCTGTGTTTACTCAAAGAGAAAAAGAAGAGAGAATTTAATGTACCGGTACCCTCTGTTCAGGTAGTCAGGGTGAGGGACTGTTCATTTATAAGCCATCTATAGTTTTCAACATGAACTACAACTTTGTACAAATTTAGCGCTAAATTCGAAACAACGTTTACATCGCGCAACCTTAAACACGTTAACCTGGATATGGTCCCACACATAGGCTGCTCTTTAACACCTTAAAGCTTCTATGGGAGTGAACGTGTTAATAAGTAAGGTAACAATATAACAGTTTCAGTGAATTGTTTATGCCAATCTGATAACGTATCCAAGTGCCCAGCCTGTCCAATCCCCAGGATACAACAACCATTCCTAATTTTTTAAAATTTTTTTTTCAAATTGATTTTCGTTGCACTGACACAGATAGGTCTTATGGTGCCAATGGGATAGGAAAAGCCTAAGAGTGGAAAGAAAGTGGTCATGGACTTAACTAAGGTACAGTCCCAGCATTTGCCTGGTGTGCCATTTCTTTCTAACCTGAACCTACCGGGTGAGTTGGCTATGTGGTTAGGGGCGAGCAGCTGTGAGGTTGCATCCGGGAGATAGTGGGTTCGAACTCCACTGTCAGCAGCCCTGAAGATGGTTTTCCATAGTTTCCCATTTTCACACCAAGCAAATGCTGGGACTCTACCTTAATTAAGGCCACAGCCGCTTCCTTCCCACTCTTAGGCCTTTCCTATCCCATCGTCGCCATAAGATCTATCTGTGTCGGTGTGATGTAAAGCAAATTCTAGCCTGCACCCACTTCATATACTCTTTACTTGTCTGCTATAATATAGTGGGTCTTGACTAACCTTTACCCCCTTTAAAGGTACATACCCTGTTTTCACACTCATCACATTTGATTTAAACCAATCCCATAGGCTGTTTCCATTTTTATTTACCACTTTCACCATTCATAATTACTTTTTAAAAACTCCTTAATGCCTCTCTTATCAGCCATATGATACTGTTTTACTTTTACAATTAGAAACCCATTGCTGAGAATCTTGATAAAATACTGAACGACTAAATAGAAAAGAAAAGTGAAATAGTGATTTATGGCCATATTTGAATATACTGCCCTCAGAAATCACAGGTTTTTTAATGATTTCTGGAATTATTTCATGGCTAGGGAAAGCAATGATTGTAAAAATTGTTGGAACATTTAAAAATATCATACTTACCTCTACACAAAAATGAATTTGAAATTAAATTATAATACAGCAATTTATTTTATAAAAATTTAGGAAAAATTAATTTTTGATGCAGCTATGGATGCCAGTCAGCTTAATATTCTGTTATTTGACATAATGAGGACACATCCACTAAAACATACTACCATATTTACTCACGTAATTCCCCCCCCCCCCCACTTTTTTAAATACTTGTTTTTCAACATCAAAAACGGGAGGAAAAACTATGCAAATCTAAATTAAAATGGAAATAAAACTCAAACATAATTGCCTTACTTAAGTTATTAATTTATTTGGGCCTAAAATAGTACAAAATAATCAGAAATACGTATAACACAATTAATTTTAATTAAAAAATCCAAGGTAATAATACGTTCCCTAGCAGTAATTATACAGAAACCATTGCCTTTTAATGCCATGCAAGAATTCGCTGAAGATAGGAGCCAGATACTTGAAATAAATTAGGATACTGTATTAGGGTAAAATCTATAAAATTGCCAACACTAATATGTATTTCACTTCAAAGAAATAGACTTACCATGTCATTCATCATCACTTTTTTTCAAGGTCGTCAGTGATGAATCACTCCCATTCTCTTCTATCTCCCAGATGCAGTCATTTTCAGTTCTTCGCTGGCATAGAGATGTCCTTCTTTGAAGAGAAAGATTGATCCTTTTCATGAACTGACAAAGCCACCCTCTGCTTGCTTTAAAATCAGGAATTTTCATGACTTTTGCTAATTATAGAGCCTTTAACTGGAGCATCTCATGGGAAACTGAAAAGTCATCATTTCTCAATTGATTTACATAAGAAACAATTTCCTTTTCGATTTCTGGATGCTTCCCGTTTTTGCCCCCGAAATGATAAAGTTGTTTTCTTAGTACACTGTAATTCTTCTTTCTGCTTCTGCAAGTAACACACGTGTGATGGTGCTATGGAAAATTCACGAGATGCAGCATGATTGCCATTATTTTGGGCAAATTCTATTACAGACAATTTAAATTGTGTGTTGTAACTACTGTTTTTCTTTCCCATCACGTCACTAACAAAGACTTCACATGTGAGAACACTGTTGAAAGAGTGCAAGTCACAGCTGATAACAAGTGCGAGTTACGGCTTCAGTCACAGGTGTGTTCTGGCCCCGAGCGCTGGAATGTTCAGTAATCAGTCACCTCCTCCTCTCTTAGCATGGGAAACATGAACTGGAGTTTCCAAACTAGTTCCCAATTTCTGTACATCGGTATAAATCATGAAGACAAAAGAAGTATGTGGTTTGCAACTAGTGGAAACCATAGATAAAACAAGGGGGGAATATATACGATTATATTTTTTTTCCAAATTTGTGTTCTAAAAATCAGGGAGGGAAAATTACATGAGGGGGAAAATTATGCAAGTAAATAGGTAATTAAATACATAGAGTCTAACCTAACTGCTCAATTGGCATTGGTATTTTTGTTTACAACCAGTTATTTGCTTACCTGTCATTCTTTGTTTGACAATGAATTTGCATCGAGTTGATGCAGATTGTCATTTGAGCACAGAAAACACCCCCAAATTTTTAGGGAATGGTATAAAACTATATTACAGAACCCACTAGACACCTATTTGAAATTAGCTCATTATTTAATTGTACTTGGATGAACCGTCAGAATCATGTTCACTTGGTGTGTAATGGTCATCCTTATCCATAATTTCAGAAACCCAGTCTTCCATAAGAACATCCAATATGGATTCACAATCTAAATTTCATGCAGTTGAATTAGAATTAGAAATGCTAAATATTCACAAGAATGACAGAAATAAGCCGTCTATTGAATACACTCTCTTCCTGTCCGCATGCACATACTTTCCCACTCACTTCACAGCTGAGAGTGAAAGATGACTCTTTAGGGGCCGATGACCTTCAGTGTTAGGCCCCTTAAAACAACAAGCATCATCATCATCATCATCATCATCATCTGAAAGATGACTCACCCACAGATTATATGGGAATGCAGCTGTGTTATCAATGCCTTGAAAGAATATCTCTCGACTTATGTTCAAAACTAGTACATCTTATGCTTACAGTAGCATCCAGCAGTATACTGGTGAAGTCACAGATCGCTGAAATGGCAGTTTCTATTATTTGCCTTATTCTCTTCGGGGTACACTCAAACAGAGAAGTGTGCAGGAACAACCCTCACTCTCAAGCACGAGATTACAAGTGTAATTTACAGCATAAATCAAGACGAAATGCAGTGAGTTTTCAAGAACTTCCTGCATTGGTGTGACTCGTGCTTGGAAAAGAATGGTGAATACTTTCAATAGCTGCTGTGAGGCATAGGTTAAACAAAACCTTCAGAACTGGTACCATAAATTATCAGTTAAATATATTGTGACCGTTCATCACATCATCAACACTATATTGTGGCATTCCGCCGCTCAAATATGCCGTTTTCCGCGCTTTCATACGTTAATTAGCGCCCAAGTCAGCGCACGTCCACCCTCCACGGGGTGCGAGTGGCGAGCTGTCAGCCCCACGCACCAAACTCTCTTTGCGCGTAAGTACTGTACCGAGACATATTTTCGCCTCCGGCCAGAAGCGCTCTCACTCAGGCGCGACAGAGAAAGAAACACTCCCACAGCAAGTAGGTCACGGAGGTCGTGCCCAGCGTTGGCAAATATCACTTTTCCGCTCCTTTTCCCGCGGAAACACCGCTGCCAGAAACCTGTCTTCAATTGTTTTCAGGAGAGAAATTAACATAACTCGCATACTACAAGGCAGATTTTCATGACTCAAGGTTCATTAAAAGCGGCGAATTTTATAGAAAATTTTGACACCAAGAAGTCCTTTACATGATTCTAATGGAATAATCTACGCAGTCTACGGACATCCCACAGGTGTTCACCATCTGGAGAAAGCTGTTAGGGTGACCGAAGCCACGGAACCGCCAAATTGCAAGCCCCTCCCTCACTGGGATATCAAAGGACGCTTTCGAGATTAAAGCAAAATGCGTGAAGCAATCAAAATGACAAGTGATCAGTAAAAACTCGCGCAATTGAGCTTTAATTTGATGCATTGATCGATCCTGGAAACCACGTGCCACCGGACCGATTTCTGCAGGTAGGAGGAGTCTTACCCTCTCTTTCGAGGCTGACACGTTTCATGATAAAAGGGGGTGCGAACTGAGGCAAGCATCTTGTTCTATTCTGCCAGTGGCATAGTGAAGTGGTACCTAATGTGAGTGACTCTTCGGTATTCTTTGCTTCAGTGCTACAAAGTGTGACCAGTCAATAATCATTTGAATAGTGTTTATGTAGCTGAAATTCTATCAGTGATATGATTATGTAACAGTGGAGTGAAGATTTAGTGATACTAACAGAGTGCGGTATTTAACCCTAACCATGACGGTCATATGATATGCAGAGCGCTTATGTGTATGAATATATGAGTAAAGAAAACGTAAATCAAACGCTAGTAGGCTGTGAAATCGTGTAAGTAAATTCACGAGTGTATTAATTGCCGAAGAAATAACATGGGAGATCCAGTAACCATATAATGATGAATGATCAGGTGTAGGAGAAAGTGCGGCTCAGTGGTGACGCGTAAACTCAGGGCGATATCGGTAAAGAAAAAAATCCCAGACGTAGTAGCTAATCTGTACTCCCATATAAACTAGTGCTGAATTAGGCAAGGTCAAACCACGTTCGTAAGGGTAGCTTTGGGACTTCTAATAACAGTGAAAGTGTGAACGTGATAATTAGGGCCTAAACTGCCAACAGTGGGATAGACAGCCAATAGGGAAAGCAACGGGCTACAAACATTACCGGTGCTTGGTTAGAGGACTCGAGCCTATGAGTCTCTCTGATCATAGAAAATTATAATGTGTTGCCAATTATCACAATTATAATTAAGTCAGATTCCCTCATTGTGGTGTGCCAGTGACATCAGTCTCCGAGAAAGAAGAGAATCAACGGGAGGCCCGCACTTAATCAAGACGCCGTGGAACCTCAAGGACTTCCTACTGTGTACGGCGAATCAAGACATCATGCCATCCACCCAGCGGCAGCCGAACACCGGACTCCAGGTTGCTGATACTGTCGTAATGGACGACTAAACGACTAGATGTGCCTTCTTGGGTGAGCTGTGGGGTGATCCAGGCAGATGAGTATTGTGAAAATATTTGAAAGTCTATTTCCTGTAAAAATGTAAATATTTAATGCATGCAGATTCTTTAGAAATGTAGGGTAGGATTTCGTTGTTCTCAAAGGGATGGCAGTAGTTATTGATAGGGCTAGTGTTTATGTTTCTTCACGGTCGGGGACCGTATTTCTTTATTTAATATGGGAATTCATGCATGGTAATTTAAGACCCTAGATTTGATTTACCGTGGAGCACTATGGGAATTAAAAGGGATTATTTAATATTCTTGAAAATCATTCCCTGTACCATCGATAAAAAGATACGAGTAATATGAGTCATCTGGAAATTTCAAGGTTTTCTGTAGTAGATGCTTCACGTAATGTGTTAGGTCATCCCCTGTATAAATTAAGTATGGCGAAGAAGAAACCTCGATATGACAAGTGAAGTGTGATAATGTGTGAATTTATTTAGAACGCGAGTATTAGCATACTTTGTCCCGAATGCTAGGGCCTTTCTTTCTTCCAAAATATGCGTGTATTGGTTATGCCGAGAAATGAGATCGAGCTACTATAGCCGATAAGGAATAGATCGAATGCGGTGTTGATGAAATATAAGCAAAGTATGCGCAAGGTTGTTTATCCCGTGCTAATGGTATAAAGTAGGCTAGATGCAAGCCGATGTGTTTAATTGATGCGTGTGGCATCCAATGAATAATGATATTTTGAAGCGAAATGCCGAGGTGGCTAGATAACGGGACCGAGTTCCCTTGTGTTGAAAGTGAAAGTGCAGGGTGAGGACAGTGTAAACAGCTGGCCGGTGAGATTTAAAGTCCGGCCAGGTAAGGAGGGATGTGAAATACTATCACCGCTGTGAGAGGAACTTAGTGTTAGAGGGCTCGTTCTCTTTCTCTCCGGCATCGATATTACACGCAACCAGTCAGAAATAAACACCGTTGGTTAGACCTACAATTCCAATAAATGAGAGAATTCCCCCATTTCTTTATGTTAATTAAAACGACTAGGGATTTTCAGGGTGGAAGTCACACTTCACAATTGTCATGGGACATGAGTTCATGTCTCATCAGCACCAGAGGCAGTTATGCTGCTGCCATCAGCTACGGGCGGATGCCCCGGTCCGTGATTTATATTGTAAATGTCGAGTGTATTTATTGTCTTTTATCCACAGGTGTGATATGTATTTGATACTGTATTGTTTCTGTTTCGCTAAATATGATTCATTTAGGGGCCATCGTTGTCCAGATGTCTAATTCGTGTATATATATATATATATTTAAATGACGTCCCCTTGGAACACACGATGTGCATTATTTGTTTATTTCATGGGATAGCGAGATAGGTGTTTTTCTTTCTAATAAGTGAGACGACTTTCAGGTATTTTAGACAAGCTCATATATCAAATACGCCTCACCTGGTTCATTCGATAGCTAATGTTAATTCTCGCCAATAGGACGACGACTTGGTATTTGAATATATAGTGGAATAATGTAAATAAGGCGAGTAATACAAGATACGCCATCATCCAATTATTTCTGTGTACAACGGTACTAGTGCATAATGTGTTTGAATATCTTCAGAGTGAATTGCAATTCTAGGGAAAGGACTAGAGAGGACAGTTACACACTCAAGAAAATTTACGGTGTCTAATTTATATGTTTAATATGGTGGCATATCCATGTATAAATTATCTACGTGTTTTCTCAGGCATTAAATTTTTTTTAAAGGAAACGTAATTCATTCTTCTCATTTCATAGGTAAATAGTATTCCTCTTATTATTATGATTCCCCTACTGTAAATTATTAGATTACTGCCCAGTAAGGACAGACTGCGACCCGTATGTCTCTACCGGCTCAGCTAGTGCCTTGTAACGCTAGTAGGGGAGAAGGGGTCTTCGGCGCTGCGCCCGGTCGAAGGCCTCATCCAAGGTGTTCCATTTTGAACGTCATGTTGCGGGTATATTATGGTCTATTGATGTACTGATACCACGAAAGGTTACATCAAGTGTGGCGCCCAACGTGGTGCAGTGTTATTTATGGGCAGATTTACACCTAGGTTGCGATATCGAGTTTGACACCTCGCACGTGTTGTATTTTTTTGTTTTTGTTTTTCTTGGCAAATCCTGTAATGCCCTTATGGCGATAGAAAATATGACATAGCCAAATATTAGGCACAAGTTCGAACACCGCTACTATTGAAGGAGAACCTAGTAAAGTAGTATTGCCAAACTGGCACGGTCAGAACTGAACGAATGGAACACTGAATTTATTCCGTATATTCGATTTTTGTTAGAACAGAGGAATACATGCTATTTAAATGAGTGATAAGGTAAATTAAATTTAAATAATAACTGTAGGGAGAAGAATGAAATATCGCGCGTCCAGGTTAAGTGGAAATATGCGCGGGAATCACTCAGATTATAGCAGACCCAATAATATTATGGAGTTGTGAAACTTCATGGAAACAGTGAAATGATTTTCCCAACAGTGAGGATAAAATGATTAGACGGAATTCTTCAAATTCCACTGGTCATGGGTCTAGGCTAAAGGTACTGCATGTGCAGCAGGCCTTGGTAGTTTAGGGGATATATCCCACGTAAAGTGATTATATATCGCGTATGAGAGGGGATGCCTCATCCCACGACTCTTGTTTTCTAAATGAACAGTGCGATGTTGTCAGTTTAAGACGGGGAATTGTCTGCAAACGCATCTTGCCTGTCTTGAAGCTGAGAGCATTCAATGTTTATCGATCGTACCATGTTTCAGGTACAGGTAAATTCTCGAGCCCCTGTAGTCGCGAATCTTATTATTATTATTATTTCATGAAGGGCTAACATAGATTGTATTTATTATATATCGGGATGATATCCATGAATTACGTATAGTATACTGAGAAAGCACGGTAATTATTATGAGGTGTTACGCAGCTGTTATGAAGCTAGTTTCGGCATAAATTATCCTGTATTTTTCAAAAGACACACCTTCTTTCGTTAGGGAATAAGTCGAATGAACCAAGGTTTCATGAAGCAGCTCAATCTCAAGGGGGCACTAATTCTCAAGAATACAGTTTAACATGGATTTAGAGGCAGTGAAGGCAATGTTCGCCCAATTGTTGGCCGAACAGAACGAGAAATTGGAGCAGGCAAATACACGGCTTAATGAACGTTTTGATAAACTGGAAGAGATAAACGCGGAAAACCAGGAACGTTTCAGTAAGATGAACGCGGAAAACCAGGAACAATTCAGCAAAATAAATGCAATTTTAGATCAGCACACTAGTAATATGGGACAGATTAATGCACGATTAGAGGGGTACGAAGCATCAGGCAGAGCCCAGGCCGCGGAACTTAAGGACCTTTTTACCTCAAGTATTAGCGATGTCACACATCGTATAGACTCTCTTACATTAAAATTGGATCAGACAAACGTCCGCTTAGACGAAAGAATAAGCGAAGCTAATAATAAATTAATCGTTCAGCAGACTAAGGTGGAAGAGTTAGAGGTCAAATTAAATACAGAAGTGGAGGAAATGATTCATCTACGAACTAAGTTCGAAGACTTATCTCTGAGGTCCCAAGAGATCGAAGAAAATCTGACACAGGTGGCGGAACAAACGGAAATTAAATGCAAGGAATACATCGACCAACAAATGGGTCAGGCAAGGGTCGAACTTAACACTTCCGCTGAGGGAAAACAACGGAAAACCCAAGGCAAAATAAAAGTCCTGAAGAAGCCAGAGAAAGGCAGCCAAGGTATACTAGGAGTTCACATAATGCAAGATACGATGAGAGATTTTCCCCATATGAATGAAGGGACTCCAGCTCCTCTTTCACAGGATGTTAATTCGACTCCCACCTACAGTCTAACACGTGTGATTCGGAGAGGCAAGACAAGACAAAAGAAGAGCAGGAAGAAGATGGATAGGAGGAAATACCAGAGGAAGATGAAGAAAACAAGAGAACTGCCCGTCATCCGGAAGACTCCAGTCAAGATTAATATTCACGGAGGATCAAGCAAAGAGATCCGGAAATTTCTTGCATGGACCCGCGGAATGGAACATGTTACCCAGCATCGGAAGTTATTGACGATTATGAAGAGATGCATCACGGAGTCAAACCGACGGCAGGACGATATCCAATTAATTAGAGATAGATTGGAGAGATTAAGTGACAGTGGAACTATCCAGAAGAACTTCTTCATAAAACGCAGAAGTAAAGGAAGACGTCAACCCAGCTCAGCACTCCCGTCAAGCTACGGACTGAAGAAGACTATTATTACAATGGGAATGAGAAGATGGCGCAGGGAAGAGAAAGCTGTTGTGCAGCGTGACTATGACAAAGGACGACAAGGGTTCAGCCTAAATCCTCTTACTCTTAGGTGTGCCGGAAGGGGCTAGTGAAAGGCTGACACAATGACAAATTCTAGTCAGAACAGATATGTATATAATGTATATATAGAATAATATAAAGTAATCGACATAAGGCATTAATGATAAGAAATACTATTAAGTATGACCATTAGGATAACAAGCTAAGAAGCATCATGAATTATGCGGCACGATGAACCTAAAAATATCCAAACAATCAAGAGGACAGAGAACTGCCTGAGGAACGAGATGATGAACAAATGCCCGATGATGAAGAAGAAGACGACGACGGATCCAACGCCGCAGGAGAGCCTGAACGAGAAGAAGACGAGATGAACTGCCTGATAGTTGACGGAGTCCGCCGCGACGCGGATGATGGCGACAAGGAATCAAACCAAGATGATTACCGTGAATGGACGGAGGGAAGAAACATGATGACTGAGGAATACCTGCGTATACTGCTGTCCAGATATGAGTTGAGGCGCGAAAATAACAGTCTACGTAACTGTCAAGTGTGACATGGCAGAAACCATGAACTGGAAAGAAAAATCCCTACTCGTGATTTTTCTTTGTCAAAGTGGGGAGAGGATGTGACCGTTCATCACATCATCAACACTATATTGTGGCATTCCGCCGCTCAAATATGCCGTTTTCCGCGCTTTCATACGTTAATTAGCGCCCAAGTCAGCGCACGTCCACCCTCCACGGGGTGCGAGTGGCGAGCTGTCAGCCCCACGCACCAAACTCTCTTTGCGCGTAAGTACTGTACCGAGACATATTTTCGCCTCCGGCCAGAAGCGCTCTCACTCAGGCGCGACAGAGAAAGAAACACTCCCACAGCAAGTAGGTCACGGAGGTCGTGCCCAGCGTTGGCAAATATCACTTTTCCGCTCCTTTTCCCGCGGAAACACCGCTGCCAGAAACCTGTCTTCAATTGTTTTCAGGAGAGAAATTAACATAACTCGCATACTACAAGGCAGATTTTCATGACTCAAGGTTCATTAAAAGCGGCGAATTTTATAGAAAATTTTGACACCAAGAAGTCCTTTACATGATTCTAATGGAATAATCTACGCAGTCTACGGACATCCCACAGGTGTTCACCATCTGGAGAAAGCTGTTAGGGTGACCGAAGCCACGGAACCGCCAAATTGCAAGCCCCTCCCTCACTGGGATATCAAAGGACGCTTTCGAGATTAAAGCAAAATGCGTGAAGCAATCAAAATGACAAGTGATCAGTAAAAACTCGCGCAATTGAGCTTTAATTTGATGCATTGATCGATCCTGGAAACCACGTGCCACCGGACCGATTTCTGCAGGTAGGAGGAGTCTTACCCTCTCTTTCGAGGCTGACACGTTTCATGATAAAAGGGGGTGCGAACTGAGGCAAGCATCTTGTTCTATTCTGCCAGTGGCATAGTGAAGTGGTACCTAATGTGAGTGACTCTTCGGTATTCTTTGCTTCAGTGCTACAAAGTGTGACCAGTCAATAATCATTTGAATAGTGTTTATGTAGCTGAAATTCTATCAGTGATATGATTATGTAACAGTGGAGTGAAGATTTAGTGATACTAACAGAGTGCGGTATTTAACCCTAACCATGACGGTCATATGATATGCAGAGCGCTTATGTGTATGAATATATGAGTAAAGAAAACGTAAATCAAACGCTAGTAGGCTGTGAAATCGTGTAAGTAAATTCACGAGTGTATTAATTGCCGAAGAAATAACATGGGAGATCCAGTAACCATATAATGATGAATGATCAGGTGTAGGAGAAAGTGCGGCTCAGTGGTGACGCGTAAACTCAGGGCGATATCGGTAAAGAAAAAAATCCCAGACGTAGTAGCTAATCTGTACTCCCATATAAACTAGTGCTGAATTAGGCAAGGTCAAACCACGTTCGTAAGGGTAGCTTTGGGACTTCTAATAACAGTGAAAGTGCGAACGTGATAATTAGGGCCTAAACTGCCGACAGTGGGATAGACAGCCAATAGGGAAAGCAACGGGCTACAAACATTACCGGTGCTTGGTTAGAGGACTCGAGCCTATGAGTCTCTCTGATCATAGAAAATTATAATGTGTTGCCAATTATCACAATTATAATTAAGTCAGATTCCCTCATTGTGGTGTGCCAGTGACATCAGTCTCCGAGAAAGAAGAGAATCAACGGGAGGCCCGCACTTAATCAAGACGCCGTGGAACCTCAAGGACTTCCTACTGTGTACGGCGAATCAAGACATCATGCCATCCACCCAGCGGCAGCCGAACACCGGACTCCAGGTTGCTGATACTGTCGTAATGGACGACTAAACGACTAGATGTGCCTTCTTGGGTGAGCTGTGGGGTGATCCAGGCAGATGAGTATTGTGAAAATATTTGAAAGTCTATTTCCTGTAAAAATGTAAATATTTAATGCATGCAGATTCTTTAGAAATGTAGGGTAGGATTTCGTTGTTCTCAAAGGGATGGCAGTAGTTATTGATAGGGCTAGTGTTTATGTTTCTTCACGGTCGGGGACCGTATTTCTTTATTTAATATGGGAATTCATGCATGGTAATTTAAGACCCTAGATTTGATTTACCGTGGAGCACTATGGGAATTAAAAGGGATTATTTAATATTCTTGAAAATCATTCCCTGTACCATCGATAAAAAGATACGAGTAATATGAGTCATCTGGAAATTTCAAGGTTTTCTGTAGTAGATGCTTCACGTAATGTGTTAGGTCATCCCCTGTATAAATTAAGTATGGCGAAGAAGAAACCTCGATATGACAAGTGAAGTGTGATAATGTGTGAATTTATTTAGAACGCGAGTATTAGCATACTTTGTCCCGAATGCTAGGGCCTTTCTTTCTTCCAAAATATGCGTGTATTGGTTATGCCGAGAAATGAGATCGAGCTACTATAGCCGATAAGGAATAGATCGAATGCGGTGTTGATGAAATATAAGCAAAGTATGCGCAAGGTTGTTTATCCCGTGCTAATGGTATAAAGTAGGCTAGATGCAAGCCGATGTGTTTAATTGATGCGTGTGGCATCCAATGAATAATGATATTTTGAAGCGAAATGCCGAGGTGGCTAGATAACGGGACCGAGTTCCCTTGTGTTGAAAGTGAAAGTGCAGGGTGAGGACAGTGTAAACAGCTGGCCGGTGAGATTTAAAGTCCGGCCAGGTAAGGAGGGATGTGAAATACTATCACCGCTGTGAGAGGAACTTAGTGTTAGAGGGCTCGTTCTCTTTCTCTCCGGCATCGATATTACACGCAACCAGTCAGAAATAAACACCGTTGGTTAGACCTACAATTCCAATAAATGAGAGAATTCCCCCATTTCTTTATGTTAATTAAAACGACTAGGGATTTTCAGGGTGGAAGTCACACTTCACAATTGTCATGGGACATGAGTTCATGTCTCATCAGCACCAGAGGCAGTTATGCTGCTGCCATCAGCTACGGGCGGATGCCCCGGTCCGTGATTTATATTGTAAATGTCGAGTGTATTTATTGTCTTTTATCCACAGGTGTGATATGTATTTGATACTGTATTGTTTCTGTTTCGCTAAATATGATTCATTTAGGGGCCATCGTTGTCCAGATGTCTAATTCGTGTATATATATATATATATTTAAATGACGTCCCCTTGGAACACACGATGTGCATTATTTGTTTATTTCATGGGATAGCGAGATAGGTGTTTTTCTTTCTAATAAGTGAGACGACTTTCAGGTATTTTAGACAAGCTCATATATCAAATACGCCTCACCTGGTTCATTCGATAGCTAATGTTAATTCTCGCCAATAGGACGACGACTTGGTATTTGAATATATAGTGGAATAATGTAAATAAGGCGAGTAATACAAGATACGCCATCATCCAATTATTTCTGTGTACAACGGTACTAGTGCATAATGTGTTTGAATATCTTCAGAGTGAATTGCAATTCTAGGGAAAGGACTAGAGAGGACAGTTACACACTCAAGAAAATTTACGGTGTCTAATTTATATGTTTAATATGGTGGCATATCCATGTATAAATTATCTACGTGTTTTCTCAGGCATTAAATTTTTTTTAAAGGAAACGTAATTCATTCTTCTCATTTCATAGGTAAATAGTATTCCTCTTATTATTATGATTCCCCTACTGTAAATTATTAGATTACTGCCCAGTAAGGACAGACTGCGACCCGTATGTCTCTACCGGCTCAGCTAGTGCCTTGTAACGCTAGTAGGGGAGAAGGGGTCTTCGGCGCTGCGCCCGGTCGAAGGCCTCATCCAAGGTGTTCCATTTTGAACGTCATGTTGCGGGTATATTATGGTCTATTGATGTACTGATACCACGAAAGGTTACATCAAGTGTGGCGCCCAACGTGGTGCAGTGTTATTTATGGGCAGATTTACACCTAGGTTGCGATATCGAGTTTGACACCTCGCACGTGTTGTATTTTTTTGTTTTTGTTTTTCTTGGCAAATCCTGTAATGCCCTTATGGCGATAGAAAATATGACATAGCCAAATATTAGGCACAAGTTCGAACACCGCTACTATTGAAGGAGAACCTAGTAAAGTAGTATTGCCAAACTGGCACGGTCAGAACTGAACGAATGGAACACTGAATTTATTCCGTATATTCGATTTTTGTTAGAACAGAGGAATACATGCTATTTAAATGAGTGATAAGGTAAATTAAATTTAAATAATAACTGTAGGGAGAAGAATGAAATATCGCGCGTCCAGGTTAAGTGGAAATATGCGCGGGAATCACTCAGATTATAGCAGACCCAATAATATTATGGAGTTGTGAAACTTCATGGAAACAGTGAAATGATTTTCCCAACAGTGAGGATAAAATGATTAGACGGAATTCTTCAAATTCCACTGGTCATGGGTCTAGGCTAAAGGTACTGCATGTGCAGCAGGCCTTGGTAGTTTAGGGGATATATCCCACGTAAAGTGATTATATATCGCGTATGAGAGGGGATGCCTCATCCCACGACTCTTGTTTTCTAAATGAACAGTGCGATGTTGTCAGTTTAAGACGGGGAATTGTCTGCAAACGCATCTTGCCTGTCTTGAAGCTGAGAGCATTCAATGTTTATCGATCGTACCATGTTTCAGGTACAGGTAAATTCTCGAGCCCCTGTAGTCGCGAATCTTATTATTATTATTATTTCATGAAGGGCTAACATAGATTGTATTTATTATATATCGGGATGATATCCATGAATTACGTATAGTATACTGAGAAAGCACGGTAATTATTATGAGGTGTTACGCAGCTGTTATGAAGCTAGTTTCGGCATAAATTATCCTGTATTTTTCAAAAGACACACCTTCTTTCGTTAGGGAATAAGTCGAATGAACCAAGGTTTCATGAAGCAGCTCAATCTCAAGGGGGCACTAATTCTCAAGAATACAGTTTAACATGGATTTAGAGGCAGTGAAGGCAATGTTCGCCCAATTGTTGGCCGAACAGAACGAGAAATTGGAGCAGGCAAATACACGGCTTAATGAACGTTTTGATAAACTGGAAGAGATAAACGCGGAAAACCAGGAACGTTTCAGTAAGATGAACGCGGAAAACCAGGAACAATTCAGCAAAATAAATGCAATTTTAGATCAGCACACTAGTAATATGGGACAGATTAATGCACGATTAGAGGGGTACGAAGCATCAGGCAGAGCCCAGGCCGCGGAACTTAAGGACCTTTTTACCTCAAGTATTAGCGATGTCACACATCGTATAGACTCTCTTACATTAAAATTGGATCAGACAAACGTCCGCTTAGACGAAAGAATAAGCGAAGCTAATAATAAATTAATCGTTCAGCAGACTAAGGTGGAAGAGTTAGAGGTCAAATTAAATACAGAAGTGGAGGAAATGATTCATCTACGAACTAAGTTCGAAGACTTATCTCTGAGGTCCCAAGAGATCGAAGAAAATCTGACACAGGTGGCGGAACAAACGGAAATTAAATGCAAGGAATACATCGACCAACAAATGGGTCAGGCAAGGGTCGAACTTAACACTTCCGCTGAGGGAAAACAACGGAAAACCCAAGGCAAAATAAAAGTCCTGAAGAAGCCAGAGAAAGGCAGCCAAGGTATACTAGGAGTTCACATAATGCAAGATACGATGAGAGATTTTCCCCATATGAATGAAGGGACTCCAGCTCCTCTTTCACAGGATGTTAATTCGACTCCCACCTACAGTCTAACACGTGTGATTCGGAGAGGCAAGACAAGACAAAAGAAGAGCAGGAAGAAGATGGATAGGAGGAAATACCAGAGGAAGATGAAGAAAACAAGAGAACTGCCCGTCATCCGGAAGACTCCAGTCAAGATTAATATTCACGGAGGATCAAGCAAAGAGATCCGGAAATTTCTTGCATGGACCCGCGGAATGGAACATGTTACCCAGCATCGGAAGTTATTGACGATTATGAAGAGATGCATCACGGAGTCAAACCGACGGCAGGACGATATCCAATTAATTAGAGATAGATTGGAGAGATTAAGTGACAGTGGAACTATCCAGAAGAACTTCTTCATAAAACGCAGAAGTAAAGGAAGACGTCAACCCAGCTCAGCACTCCCGTCAAGCTACGGACTGAAGAAGACTATTATTACAATGGGAATGAGAAGATGGCGCAGGGAAGAGAAAGCTGTTGTGCAGCGTGACTATGACAAAGGACGACAAGGGTTCAGCCTAAATCCTCTTACTCTTAGGTGTGCCGGAAGGGGCTAGTGAAAGGCTGACACAATGACAAATTCTAGTCAGAACAGATATGTATATAATGTATATATAGAATAATATAAAGTAATCGACATAAGGCATTAATGATAAGAAATACTATTAAGTATGACCATTAGGATAACAAGCTAAGAAGCATCATGAATTATGCGGCACGATGAACCTAAAAATATCCAAACAATCAAGAGGACAGAGAACTGCCTGAGGAACGAGATGATGAACAAATGCCCGATGATGAAGAAGAAGACGACGACGGATCCAACGCCGCAGGAGAGCCTGAACGAGAAGAAGACGAGATGAACTGCCTGATAGTTGACGGAGTCCGCCGCGACGCGGATGATGGCGACAAGGAATCAAACCAAGATGATTACCGTGAATGGACGGAGGGAAGAAACATGATGACTGAGGAATACCTGCGTATACTGCTGTCCAGATATGAGTTGAGGCGCGAAAATAACAGTCTACGTAACTGTCAAGTGTGACATGGCAGAAACCATGAACTGGAAAGAAAAATCCCTACTCGTGATTTTTCTTTGTCAAAGTGGGGAGAGGATGTGACCGTTCATCACATCATCAACACTATATTGTGGCATTCCGCCGCTCAAATATGCCGTTTTCCGCGCTTTCATACGTTAATTAGCGCCCAAGTCAGCGCACGTCCACCCTCCACGGGGTGCGAGTGGCGAGCTGTCAGCCCCACGCACCAAACTCTCTTTGCGCGTAAGTACTGTACCGAGACATATTTTCGCCTCCGGCCAGAAGCGCTCTCACTCAGGCGCGACAGAGAAAGAAACACTCCCACAGCAAGTAGGTCACGGAGGTCGTGCCCAGCGTTGGCAAATATCACTTTTCCGCTCCTTTTCCCGCGGAAACACCGCTGCCAGAAACCTGTCTTCAATTGTTTTCAGGAGAGAAATTAACATAACTCGCATACTACAAGGCAGATTTTCATGACTCAAGGTTCATTAAAAGCGGCGAATTTTATAGAAAATTTTGACACCAAGAAGTCCTTTACATGATTCTAATGGAATAATCTACGCAGTCTACGGACATCCCACAGGTGTTCACCATCTGGAGAAAGCTGTTAGGGTGACCGAAGCCACGGAACCGCCAAATTGCAAGCCCCTCCCTCACTGGGATATCAAAGGACGCTTTCGAGATTAAAGCAAAATGCGTGAAGCAATCAAAATGACAAGTGATCAGTAAAAACTCGCGCAATTGAGCTTTAATTTGATGCATTGATCGATCCTGGAAACCACGTGCCACCGGACCGATTTCTGCAGGTAGGAGGAGTCTTACCCTCTCTTTCGAGGCTGACACGTTTCATGATAAAAGGGGGTGCGAACTGAGGCAAGCATCTTGTTCTATTCTGCCAGTGGCATAGTGAAGTGGTACCTAATGTGAGTGACTCTTCGGTATTCTTTGCTTCAGTGCTACAAAGTGTGACCAGTCAATAATCATTTGAATAGTGTTTATGTAGCTGAAATTCTATCAGTGATATGATTATGTAACAGTGGAGTGAAGATTTAGTGATACTAACAGAGTGCGGTATTTAACCCTAACCATGACGGTCATATGATATGCAGAGCGCTTATGTGTATGAATATATGAGTAAAGAAAACGTAAATCAAACGCTAGTAGGCTGTGAAATCGTGTAAGTAAATTCACGAGTGTATTAATTGCCGAAGAAATAACATGGGAGATCCAGTAACCATATAATGATGAATGATCAGGTGTAGGAGAAAGTGCGGCTCAGTGGTGACGCGTAAACTCAGGGCGATATCGGTAAAGAAAAAAATCCCAGACGTAGTAGCTAATCTGTACTCCCATATAAACTAGTGCTGAATTAGGCAAGGTCAAACCACGTTCGTAAGGGTAGCTTTGGGACTTCTAATAACAGTGAAAGTGCGAACGTGATAATTAGGGCCTAAACTGCCGACAGTGGGATAGACAGCCAATAGGGAAAGCAACGGGCTACAAACATTACCGGTGCTTGGTTAGAGGACTCGAGCCTATGAGTCTCTCTGATCATAGAAAATTATAATGTGTTGCCAATTATCACAATTATAATTAAGTCAGATTCCCTCATTGTGGTGTGCCAGTGACATCAGTCTCCGAGAAAGAAGAGAATCAACGGGAGGCCCGCACTTAATCAAGACGCCGTGGAACCTCAAGGACTTCCTACTGTGTACGGCGAATCAAGACATCATGCCATCCACCCAGCGGCAGCCGAACACCGGACTCCAGGTTGCTGATACTGTCGTAATGGACGACTAAACGACTAGATGTGCCTTCTTGGGTGAGCTGTGGGGTGATCCAGGCAGATGAGTATTGTGAAAATATTTGAAAGTCTATTTCCTGTAAAAATGTAAATATTTAATGCATGCAGATTCTTTAGAAATGTAGGGTAGGATTTCGTTGTTCTCAAAGGGATGGCAGTAGTTATTGATAGGGCTAGTGTTTATGTTTCTTCACGGTCGGGGACCGTATTTCTTTATTTAATATGGGAATTCATGCATGGTAATTTAAGACCCTAGATTTGATTTACCGTGGAGCACTATGGGAATTAAAAGGGATTATTTAATATTCTTGAAAATCATTCCCTGTACCATCGATAAAAAGATACGAGTAATATGAGTCATCTGGAAATTTCAAGGTTTTCTGTAGTAGATGCTTCACGTAATGTGTTAGGTCATCCCCTGTATAAATTAAGTATGGCGAAGAAGAAACCTCGATATGACAAGTGAAGTGTGATAATGTGTGAATTTATTTAGAACGCGAGTATTAGCATACTTTGTCCCGAATGCTAGGGCCTTTCTTTCTTCCAAAATATGCGTGTATTGGTTATGCCGAGAAATGAGATCGAGCTACTATAGCCGATAAGGAATAGATCGAATGCGGTGTTGATGAAATATAAGCAAAGTATGCGCAAGGTTGTTTATCCCGTGCTAATGGTATAAAGTAGGCTAGATGCAAGCCGATGTGTTTAATTGATGCGTGTGGCATCCAATGAATAATGATATTTTGAAGCGAAATGCCGAGGTGGCTAGATAACGGGACCGAGTTCCCTTGTGTTGAAAGTGAAAGTGCAGGGTGAGGACAGTGTAAACAGCTGGCCGGTGAGATTTAAAGTCCGGCCAGGTAAGGAGGGATGTGAAATACTATCACCGCTGTGAGAGGAACTTAGTGTTAGAGGGCTCGTTCTCTTTCTCTCCGGCATCGATATTACACGCAACCAGTCAGAAATAAACACCGTTGGTTAGACCTACAATTCCAATAAATGAGAGAATTCCCCCATTTCTTTATGTTAATTAAAACGACTAGGGATTTTCAGGGTGGAAGTCACACTTCACAATTGTCATGGGACATGAGTTCATGTCTCATCAGCACCAGAGGCAGTTATGCTGCTGCCATCAGCTACGGGCGGATGCCCCGGTCCGTGATTTATATTGTAAATGTCGAGTGTATTTATTGTCTTTTATCCACAGGTGTGATATGTATTTGATACTGTATTGTTTCTGTTTCGCTAAATATGATTCATTTAGGGGCCATCGTTGTCCAGATGTCTAATTCGTGTATATATATATATATATATATTTAAATGACGTCCCCTTGGAACACACGATGTGCATTATTTGTTTATTTCATGGGATAGCGAGATAGGTGTTTTTCTTTCTAATAAGTGAGACGACTTTCAGGTATTTTAGACAAGCTCATATATCAAATACGCCTCACCTGGTTCATTCGATAGCTAATGTTAATTCTCGCCAATAGGACGACGACTTGGTATTTGAATATATAGTGGAATAATGTAAATAAGGCGAGTAATACAAGATACGCCATCATCCAATTATTTCTGTGTACAACGGTACTAGTGCATAATGTGTTTGAATATCTTCAGAGTGAATTGCAATTCTAGGGAAAGGACTAGAGAGGACAGTTACACACTCAAGAAAATTTACGGTGTCTAATTTATATGTTTAATATGGTGGCATATCCATGTATAAATTATCTACGTGTTTTCTCAGGCATTAAATTTTTTTTAAAGGAAACGTAATTCATTCTTCTCATTTCATAGGTAAATAGTATTCCTCTTATTATTATGATTCCCCTACTGTAAATTATTAGATTACTGCCCAGTAAGGACAGACTGCGACCCGTATGTCTCTACCGGCTCAGCTAGTGCCTTGTAACGCTAGTAGGGGAGAAGGGGTCTTCGGCGCTGCGCCCGGTCGAAGGCCTCATCCAAGGTGTTCCATTTTGAACGTCATGTTGCGGGTATATTATGGTCTATTGATGTACTGATACCACGAAAGGTTACAATATTACTCCAGTGCATCATGTTACAGCTCTCCTCGGTGAGACCGTGAACACTTTGGTCAAATAAGATTTGGTCCAGCCCATGAATTTCTCGGTGCATTAAGTTTGCATCTCTCTGTGTTAAAATATCTTATTTTTCTTCATCAAGAGTTGAAAAAATATATCATGGGAGTGTTACAGATGAGTAGAAGTCATACTGAAGAGAAATATTACCTGGTACGGTATTGTAGGAGATAAGAAAGCCTCCATCATTGCCCTGATCATCAGAGTGAAAGCGGATTCCAACAACAGGGCCAGAACTCATAATTGGTGCAGGAGTTGAAGTAGTACATAGTTTCTCCAAAACAGGCGAATGATTCGACAAACCATCCTTAATCTAAAAACATAACATATGCTGCATTAAATTCAAATCCAACCTTAAACATATAAACTAGTTCATTCCCAAATGGAAAAAAGTTTTGTGTTCTGTTCTAGAAAAAATTATGAATAATCAAATTCATTCAACATGTAAATATCATATCAATTATGCACTCTGTTAAGACTAGACAGAATTTATTACCTTTTGAACATTAGTTTTGTTCATGATTTGCAGAACCAAGTGTACCACTTAACACACTTAACGTACTTATAGTAGGTAGTGTAAGTAATGTAAGTAAGCAGTTCAAAGTAGATAGAGGGGTATAGAGAGTAAGAGAAAGAGGCCAAGGCAACAATGGTTTAGACTTGGTTCTGAATTATTTAATGATGACAGGAGTTGTGGAACTAAACGAAGCCACAGAGTTAGTTGCAAATAGAGGACTGTAGTTAATTCACAGAGGCTTGTAAACTGAACAATGAAAGGCATACCCATTTATAATGAAGATGTATGAATGATAAAAATTAGTAAAGAATGATGCTGTTTTCACTATTGTTTTCAATGGTAAATGAATATTGGACTATTTACTACTGTTACTATTTACCTGCTGTAAAACTGGGAAACCACGAAAAACCATCTTCAGGGCTGCCGACAGTGGGGTTTGAACCCACTATCTCCCAGATGCAAGCTCATAGCTGCGCGCTCCTAACCACACAACCAAATCACCTGGTCAAAAATATATGTGATAAAGTCTCCAGTTACAGTGTGGTTTCATAATGATGAACTTAAAAATATGTGCTCAAAGCTTGTGGAGTCTTTGCCAAATCATATAAAGCAACTTATAAAACTGAAATCATCATTATTTTATCAGCAAATACCAGGGCATTCAGTTCAAAGTCTTCACAGATTACTATTATGAACAAGAGCGGTGATAGGGCACTTCTTTCTTTTGACACCTCTCTTTGACTCAAACAATTTTGACTGACCACGGCCTATCTGAACACAGCTGTAACAATTCTGGTACAGATTATTTTATCATCAGGTAGTTCGGCACCTTTAAGTCTTCCAGATATTCCCAGATCATGTTTGGGGTCTTTTCAATGTCCAAAAATGTAATCACAAGATTCTTTCCATGTTTGTATCATTTTTCTGTAAGCATGCTTATGACAAAGATGAGATCCATAGTACTTCAATCTTCCTTCAATCCATGTTGTTCTTCCTCAAGCAATGGTTCCAATATCCTCCAAAATCTTATTTCGATTATATTTTCCAACAATTTCAGGGTGTGCGACAACAGCATTATGTCCCAGTAGTTTCCACATTTCCATCAGTTGCCCTTTTTAAATAGTGGGACTTCTTTTATCTAATCTTCTGGAATTTTGTTTTCTTCCCAGTTCACTGAGGGCACTTTATATAGCCATTTTTTTTTTCAAGGTTGCTTTAAGTCGCACTGACATAGATAGGTCTTACGGCGACGATGGGACAGGAAATGGCTAGGAATGGGGAGGAAGCGGCCGTGGCCTTAATTAAGGTACAGCCCCAGCATTTGCCTGGTGTGAAAATTGAAAACCACGGAAAACCATCTTCAGGGCTGCCGACAGTGGGGTTCAAACCCACTATCTCCCGAATACTGGATACTGGCCGCACTTAAGCGACTGCAGCTATCGAGCTCAGTGTAGCCAATTTAAGCCTGGTATTCCAGCTGATTTTATCACATCTGAGGTAAGATCAGCATTTTCCTTGATAAATTATTCCAATCTCTTATTTCTCTCCCTATAAATGAATATTTTCCTCAATTTGTCCTTTCAAATTACAACCTTGCATATTCTGCTACTAATGTCACTCCATGCCATCTCTCCACTAATTGCTCAGAACATCCTGCGTAGTTGAGCACCTCATCTCCTTATTCCCATGTCTTCCTAGGCTTAAGTTTGCAACATTTTCATAACTCTAAGGAGCTTACACAGTTCTCATATCACACAATGCTGGTGTGGGTCTCATACATTGAAACCATACTCTGATTAAGGTGTTACCTGAGACTTAAACACACACTCATTTTAATCCTTACTAGAGACCCTATATCTCCAATAACGATATGAAGAGATATATACCATTTATTTACAACTTTGTGTTTACATGATTTCTCCAATAAAAATCATTTCTTATATTAACACCTATACAGTATATCTACCCCTTAAACACAGTTGTTAAAACTGAGAGGACTTTTCCTCTTGATGAAATTTACAATCTGACTTTTCATCCCATTTACCACTCTACCCTTGCCTGCTGTCCATTTTACAATATTGTCAGTCTTTTTGCTCACAATCTTGTAACTTATTCATTGTTCTATACAGTATAACATTATCTGTAAAAAAATCCTTATCTGTAATACCAGTTCATATCATTTATATACCTAAGAAAATATGAATGCCGTATATAAATGTGGGATGCCCCTTTTAATCATTACAGGAGCAAAAAAGGGGAACCACATCCTTTGTACACCAGATATGAATGTTGGCCTGAAATGTGAAGGTGCGGAACAAAACTGTAAAAATTCAGTGGAAAATTCCATTTTAGAAAAAAAATCATTATTCCAGACTGTTTAACACGTTGAGTGCCGAGCCGATTTTAGCACACTATTCCACTGGTGCCAGGCATGTTTTTTAATAGTATTCCGCTGGTGCCAAAGCAATTGTACGCGTTGTAGGCTGTTTATATAATCTTGGGATGTATTTATGTGATGTACTAAGTAAATATTATCTCTCCATACCAAGGTCATGTGTGATGCCATATGGTGTCACATCAATTTTTACGAAAGATGAAATATAGCATGACGCCATATGGTGTCACAGATTTTTTGACATGGAATATCTATTCCACCTTTCATTTTATTGTACGTTATTACCATTTTCGGTTTAACCACATCTTCGTGTTTCCTGTTCTTTTTGCCCGTAGCAATTATATCATTAGAACATTTGGTTGACATAATCAGCACGTCCCGCTGATCTCTCCACTTCATCACTGTCAATCCATTTCCATTCTCCATTGCAACGAGTTCTCCATTCTTAAGCTTTGCATTTACAACATCCTTTGGTAAACCTTTTCGATTTTTCCTAAGTGTGCAAATAAAATATGTCTTACGATCCAGTAGCACCTCAGCTAACTCAATTGATGAGTAATAATTGTCGGTGCAGAGAAAGCGGCCACTGTCCAGATAGAGATACGGGTCCATAAGTTGCATTACAACTTGAGTAGCCATGCTCAGTGTATTCTGAGCTTTCAAGGTACCTTTACCAGCGTATACTATAGTTTTGTTTCTGTAGCCCATGTCATCGCACAGCTTAAATTGTTTAACAACGTACCTGTGTGCCTTACCAGGCATAAATTGCCGGAATGATAAACGAGCCCTCCACGGAATCATTGATTCATCAACTATGAGGTTTTCACCTGGGGTTTTGACACTTTTGAAGTTCATATGCATTATATCTAACAGTGGCTGAATCTTGTGCAACTTTCCAGCTGAAGCACCGTTGGGACCAAAGTGCCAGAATCGAAGTAGTAACTGAAAACAGTTTATTGACATTGCCTTACCAGCTACACTACTTCCATATACAGAACACTGGCTCCAGTAATTTGATAATGAAGGCGTTCTTACAAGACCCACCCACAATCTCAAACCTATAAAAAATTTCATTTCCTCCTTTGTAGTATCTACACACTCCTTCAAACAACTAGACCGCTTAATATGCATAGACGCTAGTGTTTGATTTGCATTGATATTAGTTTGTAGTACCATCAAATCAAGAACTTCATCTGTGAGGAACAGTCAGTAAAACTCATATGGTGTGGCTGTAGAAGTATCAATTTGAAGATTTAGATGCTCCTGGCCTGTAAATGGAATATCTTTCTGTGCCCGTACACAAGGACCCGAGACATCATTGTTCACATAATTGTCTGCACCATTTGCATCATCACCGTCCCCACCTATAATATCACTATCTGTATCGCCATCGTCTTCCGCATCACTCCATACATCCGTCATGCAGTCACTGTCAGTGCACTCATCATCACTAACATTATATTCACTGCCATCAACACTTACATCTTCCTCATCATCAGAATCCATCAGTAATTCACAAATATCCACTGCACTAATTATCTTCTTTTGCAAGTCGCTTACCATTTCTACTAAGATTATTGCCAATATCTTCCATTTTTTATATTTTTGCACAACTATACAAACTGAGTGATAATACGTACATAAACGAGGAATAAACAATGCCTGGCGCACTTTCACCTGTGACAATGACCACTGGCCAGTCAGTGACTTCGGAAGAATACTGTGGCACCACATGGTGGCACACAGTAAAAATACATAGCTGGAATATACCCTGAAGTTCGCTCTTCACGTAATACCAATTTTACGCGCATAGATATCACAGCTGATTATCCATGGTGCATCACCTGAAACTCTACTGTGCCGCCATATGGCGTCACGCCAACTCTGATTTCAAGAACGGTGTGCCGCCATATGGCGTCACGCCAACTCAAATTTGAAGACCATCGTGACGCCATATGGCGGCACGTGGCACCCAACGTGTTAAATATTGAAGATTGGGAACGTGTTGTGCTAGAGTTGAACCCCGTTCACAATCCTTTAATCGAAAGTCTATCATGTGGCCAGGTATTTTGTTAGGTAATCCTCAAAATTTATTAAGTGTGCATATGATTAGTGAGAAGTTTTGAATAGTGGACAGTAAGCAGGTTCAGGATATAGGAAGAGAATGAGTGGCATACAGGGATGCTGTAGTAGAAACAGCAAGGGAATGCCTAGGAACAACTGTGTGTAAAGACGGGAAAAAGTGAACATCTTGGTGGAATAATGAAGTGAGAGCAGCTTGTAAACGTAAAAAGAAGGCTTATCAGAAATGGCTCCAAACAAGGGCCGATGCAGACAGGGAATTGTACGTAGATGAAAGAAACAGAGCGAAACAAATAGTTATTGAATCCAAAAAGAAGTCTTGGGAAGATTTTGGTAATAATCTGGAAAGGCTAGGTCAAGCAGCAGAGAAAACTTTCTGAACAATAATAATGAATCTTAGGAAGGGAGGTAAAAAGGAAATGAACTTTCGAGTAATTCAGGCGAACTCATAATAGATCCTAGGAAATCATTGGACAGGTGGAGGGAATATTTTGAAAATCTTCTCAACATAAAAGGAAATCTTCCTGGTGGTGCCGCAAACAACCAAGCTCATGGGGAGGAGGAAAATGATGTTGGTGAAATTACGCTTGAGGAAGTGGAAAGGATGGTAAATAAACTCCATTGTCATTAGATGAAATTAGACCTGAAATGGTGAAGTATAGTGGGAAGGCAGGGAATAAATTGCTTCATAGTGTAGTAAGATTAGCATGGAGTGTTGGTAAGGTACCTTCAGATTGGACAAAAGGAGTAACTGTATCTATCTATAAGCAAGGGAACAGGAAGGATTGCAACAACTATCAAGGTATCTCATTGATTAGTATACCAGGCAAAGTATTCACTGGCATCTTGGAAGGAAGGGTGCGATCAGTAGTTGAGAGGAAGCTGGATGAAAACTAGTGTAGTTTCAGACCACAGAGGGGCTGTCAGTATCAGATTTTCAGTATGTGCCAGGTAACTGAAAAATTTTACGAGAGGAATAGACAGTTGTGTTTATGTTTCGTAGATCTAGAGAAAGCATATGACAGGATACCGAAGAAAAAGATTTTTGCCATACTGGGGGACTATGAAATTTAGGGTAGATTATTAAAAATCAATCAAAGGCATTTATGTTGAGAATTGGGCTACAGTGAGAATTGATGGTAGAATGAGTTCTCGCTGGGGGTCAAAGGGGTAGTATGTGATCCTGTGGGTGCACTCCTTGCTGATGGGAGTGCACTAGCAAAACACAGGAAATGCCATTTATTCCTACCAAGTCCAATACATGCACGTCCACGCCGTGGCCTCTGGGCAACAGGTACATTTTTCAAGGTACACGGCTAAATCATGTAAGGGCAGAAAGCGAGTTCACAACGCTTAAATGGGGACCAATCAGCTAAGGGAGACAACCCTAACAGAAAACATCAGTCCTCCAAGATTACTGGGGGTTGGAGCAAAGCTAACAACCTCTCTCCGGAAAACAAACTGTTGCGAAGCCCCAGAATAAGCCTCAGGATGGTGGATTTAATAGATGGCGAGCTAAGCTAAAGGCAATGGATTATGCAATTGGTACATGGAATGTACGCACCCTTCTACGAGCCGGAGCATTGAAAGTATTGACGCAGAAACTAGAAGTCAACAAAGTGGACATAGCAGCCATCCAAGTAACAAGATGGTCAGGAAGAGGTGAGATCTGGGACACCAAAACCCACACAATATTTGATAGTGGGAAGCCAAGGAATGCACAAGAAGGAGGAGTAGCATTTATAGTACGAAAACAAGTCAAAGGTGATGTACTACAGTTTTTGGCACTAAATGAAAACTGCCAACGCTGCGTGTTAAAATGCGATTCTATAATTTAACAATTGTAAATGTATATGCACCAACGGAAGACAAGGAGCAGATAGTCAAGGATCAGTTCTATGCTGAACTGGAACAAGTGCTAGATTCAATCCCATCAAACGATGCTAAGATAATAGAGACCTAAATGCACAAATTGGGAAGGAGGAGATATATCAAGGAATAATAGGGATCCATAGTTTACACAACAATACTAATGATAATGGACAGAGATTGCTTGACCTTGCTACCAGCAGAAACATGAAAGTGATGTCGTTTCCCTCATAAAGAGGTACACAAGCAAACATGGATATCGCCGGATGGAAAGACTTGCAATCAAATAGACCCTGTACTGATGAAGAAAAGATGGGCATCCAATATTATGGATGTCAGATCATTCAGAGGAACAAGTTGTGGCTCCGACCACTTTCTAGTTAAGGCAATCTTAAGGTGCCGCATTATGAAAGCAAGGAAGGAAGGAGTGAGTAGGATAGAAAAGTACAATACTAGTGAACTGAAGAATAAGAAAGTATCAGAAGATACGGGGAAAGAATGGCAGAAGTTCTGGAAGAGAAATATAATAAGGACCAAACAGCAACAGTCGAAATGAAATGGACTGCTCCGAAGGAAACCGTTAAGGCCATGGCAAAGGACATACTAGACATTGTACCCAAAAGGAACACAAAGGAATTGTTTGATGAGGAATGCCAAAAAGCCATAGAAGAAAGAGATAAGGCATATAAAACATACCCAGAGAGACCAATAAGCGTGCAGAAACAAGAGGTTGAAAACCAGAATAAAGAAGTAAGGAATGTATGTCGAAGAAAGAAGAGAAGAAAATTAAATGAGAAAATGGCTAGAATAGTGGAGGAATTTAAAGAATATAATAGCTACATGGCTTGCAGAGAAGTTAAGGAACTGAAAGAAGGTTTCAAGGCTAGAACAAATATGTGTAAGGACAGAGATGGACAGCTTTTGGGAGATAAAGAAGGGATCCAAGATAGAGGGAAGGAATATTTCCAACACCTTCTGAACCCAGTAGAAATGGAGGGGAAAACACCAACTACCTCAAGGAATAACAATGAGACAAATGAATCGGAAGTCACAGCACCATATATGCAAGAAGTGTTAGAAGCCATACAGCAAATGAAAAACAATAAAGCACCAGGTATTGATGGAATCCTGGCAGAGTTGTGGAAATATGGAGGAACCACACTACAAGAATACAGAAGAAATGCCTGAAGACTGGCGCAAAGGCATCATATGTCCAATATACAAGAAAGGGGATAAGCTGGTATGTAGCAATTATAGAGGGATCACACTGCTGTGTACAGTATATAAGCTGTTCACCTCCATCCTGAAGAAGAGACTAGAACCCCTGGTGGAAGAAATTCTAGGAGAATACCAGGCAGGGTTTCAGAAGGGAAGATCCACTATTGATGAGACATTTACTGTGAAACAAGTGTTGGAGAAGTGTTGGGAATGGGGCATAGATGTGGTACAGATGTTTATCGACTTTCAACAAGCATATGACTCTATTGACAGGGATTAATTAATGGAGATATTAAGAGAGTTCAAGATACCAGAAAAGCTGGTGTGACTGGTGGAATTAACTATGAGAAATACAATGGTGGGAGTGAAAATTCAGACTGAAGTAGGCAGCTTCTTTGAAGTGAATCAGGGATTGAAGCAAGGAGATGGCTTAGCACCAATTCTATTTAACCTGGCACTAGAATCAGTGATTAGAAAGTTAACGGTGGACACCAGTGGAACACTTCTATACAAAACAGCTCAACCAGTTGGATATGCTGATGACATTAATTTGATGGGAAGAACAACAAGGACAGTTAAAGAAGCATTTGAAGACTTGAGTAGAGAAGGCAAAGAGATTGGACTTAAGATCAATGAACAAAAGACAAAGGTAATGGTGCAGGCTCGGAGAGGGAAGTATACAAATGACCAACTTGTCCCTGCAGGATCTAAAGTGGAGGTGGTGAATGAGTTTAAATATCATGGTGTACATCTAACCAACAAGAATGAGAAAACGGTAGAAATACAGGCAAGAATTCAAGCTGCCAATAGAGCATACTTCGCAGTACTACCTCTCTTCAGAAGTAGAGATATAAACCAAGGCCTAAAAGTTATGCTATACAAAACCCTCATTCGCATTATAGTGATGTATGGAGGAAAACCGTGGAGATGATAGATTCCTTTGAAAGGAAAATCCTGAGGAAAATTTATAGACCCATATGTGTACAAAGGGAATGGAAAATTAGATCTAACAATGAACTATATTCCCTGTATGGGGAGGCACCCCTGTCGCATGCCATTCGTATTAAGAGACTTAAATGGGCAGGTCAACTAATTAGCATGGAAGAACACCAAATCCAAAAGAAGGTATACTTAGGAGACTTTGGAGCAGGAAGGCCTGTGGGAAGGCCACGTAACACATGGGAAGATGGTGTACATCAGGACACATCCTCAAGATCCCGAATCGGAGAGTTGCTGCGAAGGATCGACAAGTTTGGCGGTGAGCAACTGGGGAGGCCATGACCCGAAAACGGGCCGTCGCGCCATAGGTAAGGTAAGGTAAGGTAAGGTAAGGTAAGGTAAGGTAAGGTAAGGTAAGGTAAGGTACGAGTTCTCGCTTCAGGGTACTTACAGGAGTTAGACAAGGCTGTAATCTTTCACCTTTGCTGTTCGTAGTTTACATGGATCATCTGCTGATAGGTATAAAGTGGCAAGGAGGGATTCAGTTAGGTGGAAATGTAGTAAGCAGTCTGGCCTATGCTGGCGACTTGGTCCTAATGGCAGATTGTGCCGAAAGCCTGCAGTAAAATATCTTGGAACTTGAAAATAGGTGCAATGAGTATGGTATGAAAATTAGCCTCTCGAAGACTAAAATGATGTTAGTAGGTAAGAAATTCAACAGAACTGTATGTCAGATTAGTGAAAAGCTGCAACAGGTAGATAATTTTAAGTATTTAGGTTGTGTGTTCTCCCAGGATGGTAATATAGTAAGTGAGATTGAATCAAGGTGTAATAAAGCTAATGCAGTGAGCTCGCAGTTGCCATCAACAGTATTCCCTAAGAAGGAAGTCAGCTCCCAGACAAAACTATCTTTACATCGGTCTGTTTTCAGACCTACTTTGCTTTACGGGAGCGAAAGCTGGGTGGACTCACTATTAATAAGTTAGATGTGCCAGACATGAAAGTAGCGAGAATAACAGCTGGTACAAACAGGTGGGAACAATGGCAGGAGGGTACTCAGAATGAAGAGATAAAGGCTAATTTAGGAATGAACTCAATGGTTGAAGCTGTACATATAAACTGGCTTCGGTGGTAGGGTCAAGTGAGACGAATGGAGGAGGATAGGTTACCTAGGAGAATAATGGACTCTGTTATAGAGGGTAAGAGGAGTAGAGAAAGACCAAGACGACGATGGTTAGATTCAGTTTCTAATGATTTAACGATAAGAGGTATAGAACAAAATGAGGCCACAGCACTAGTTGCAAACAGAGGATTTTGGTGACGTTTAGTAAATTCACAGAGGCTTGCAGACTGAACGCTGAAAGGCATAACGGTCTATAATGTGTGTGTGTGGTTTTTTTTTTTCTTTCCAATCATGAAAGTGGAAGTTGTTTTTCAGTTCTTACAAAAAAAAGATTACAGATATGGCAGCGGCACAAGATTTCTAACACCGCTCCAAAAGAGTGTGTGACATTTTCTTCCAGGCTGAAAGGAAAAAATGAGAAAATGAGCTCATACAGGTCGAAGTGAGGTGATAATTTTAATGAATGTGTGGACTCGACTGAGACAATTTCAGTTGTGCCGCCAGGAGGTGGCTGTTGAATTAAACATGCTTTGGAAATTATACCTACATCCCTAAACTGGTCTACCACTACCACTATTCTCTTCAGAGTGAGAGAAATTACACGGAGATCTTCAAGCTCAAAGACCTGCTAAGTCTACTTGTAAACAATTGAAAGTGTTCTCAAACAGTGAGTAATTTACTTCATTTACTTCCTTTGAGAAAAGTGTCAGTGTTATTTACAATCTGATGTATGTTTTATGTGTTGTGTCTTTCTTGTGTCTTTGTGTACAATAATTTTGCATTTTGAACCTGTATTAAGCTGTTGTAAATTAGTAAAGAAGTGCTTCATAATACAGGGGCTGCCCGGGCGAGGCAGTAAAGACGTGCTCAGTTCGCCCAGAAGGCTGTAGGTTCGAATCCTAGTCAGGAAGTCGTAAAATTTAAGAAATGAGATTTCCACTTCCGGAGGGGCAAATGGCCCTGAGGGTCACTCAGCCTGGACCAAAAATGAGTACCAGGTTAATTCCTGGGGACAAAGGCGGCTGAGCGTAGAGCTAACCACTCTACCCCATCAGGTGCTGAGGTTACGAATAGTGGAAACCTTTACCTTCCAACTCTCCAAGGGCCTTCATGGCCTGTACGGAGATGACTTTGCTTTCTTGCTTCATAATACATAATCTAATATGACAAAAATGGGCTGAAATAATTACAAGTTGGGAGACGTAATGGCTAGGGATGTATTTGAGGGGAAAGGGTTAATGGAAATATGAGATAATTTTTAGACCTTTTGCCTAACTACTATTTCACCCAGCATGAAACAAACTATTCATAGCCTCAAATAATTACAGTGCATTCACCCTTCAACTTAAATACCGATTTCCAGTCAATTCTTTTCAGCTGTTTTCTCGTAATACGTATACACACAAACAGACAGAGAGAGACATGACAGAAATTTAAAACATAAATTTTGTTCATATTCTGGAAGTGATTGACACACAAAACTCAATTTTTTAGCATTATGACCAAAGTTTACAATTTATAACTGTTCGGTTCATCAGTCTGCTGAAACTGATTTTGAATAATTAAATTTATAAACTATCTGAAATAGAAACAATAGATTCTGTTGAAGTTTCAAGAATAAAACATGACATTCTATTTTACTTTTCTTTTCTAGATATAATTCTGTTACCATACGTATTCTTTTTCAGGTAGTCTATAAATCTATTTATTCAAAATTAGTTTTGGCGCACTGAAGTACCTACAGTTATAAATTACCTCTAAGTCAAAACTGAAAATAGATGGCTTCAGATATCACAAACAAACAAACAAACAAACAAACAAACAAACAAACAAACAAACAAACAAACAAACAAACAAACAAACAAACAAACAAACAAACAAACAAACAAACAAACAAACAAATTAATTCTGACCAAGGTACAGTATTTTATTTATACAGATGTTCAATGTTCATGGGATGGAATATCTGAAAGGCAGAAATGCAAGATCAAGAACAAAGGATATAGGGTAGCAGTGATCTAAAGTATAGTCCCAGAAGATTAAAACAAGAAAGAATGTGTGGTTACCTTCAGAGGAGAAACTAATCATCCAGCATTTCTTCAGAGTCATAAAGTTATAAAATATGTTTGTATGTCTGTATTCTAATGCCCAGGCACTTGGATATGGTTCACTGATTATGACGATGGGCAGATTGCAATCTTCATTTTTTTCATTTTTCATTCACCTCTTCGGTCAATGAATTAGTTACTCCTTGTCACAGATGTGGAGATTATTATGCATGTGTACGTGTTGCAGTATCCAGCGTGATGACTACTTGTTGTGTGTTGGTTAGTGTTTTATCATGATGATGGCGATAATGACATAGGGAGAGGATGAAACCCAGTGTCAGAACATACCCTACTCCTCTCAAATAACACAAAGCAGTCTGCTCAAGGCTTAGTGTCGCCATTCAATAGACAAATCACTATCAACAGCAGCAATTGTCATCACTCCATATGAACACTTAGGACAGGTTTGGAATTGAAACCAAACTTTTAGTACACAATCTAATGATTAGGAATTTTATACCACCATCTTTCTACCCTGCTGGCCACCATTCACATGGTGAAAACTTTTTCCACCAACGGGACTCAAACCGGCTAACCATCATATCAGACTATAAAGACTTTACACCTTAACGATCCTGGCCATCGGGTGGGCTGTTGTAAACTACAGATTCTTATAACAAGGGGAACTGGCCATTGTTATTAGACTGACTGATCATATCCACAAACTAAAAAATGTTGGTACATAATTTTCGTTCACCGCTTCCAAAGAATTTTCTGGCCACTAACCTCAAGAAAGTCATAGCTGCAGTTGGGATGGTTCTCCAGTTTTACAGTAATAAAGTTGAACTGGATTCTTCTTGTGAGTGGTGCTCTCAGTGTCCAAAAACAGTCTCTGTTCTTTGGATATTTTCCAGGATAACCAGGTGAACTTATAGAGCCATGAGAGACTTCCACATGTCCTCCACACACTACAAATAGAAAACAGTCGTTCAGCTTCAAACCTTAATATCAGACACTTCAGTTGATACATTTTAGTCTAAATAATGCAACTGAAAAAGCAATTTTAAAAAGTACATTACCAGGTGTATGCGTAAGTTTTTGCCAGTTTTTGTGATAAAGAAAACACGTAATTTTCAAGGGAAACTCATTTTTTGTTTATTCAAAATATTGGCCATCAGCTTCTACACACTTCATCCATCTTTCAGGTAAGTTATGAATACCATGCCAGAAAAACTGCCTGTCTTTTGCGGCAAACCACTCGTCGAGCCATTTTCCACCTTCCTCGAAATTGCTGAAGTGCTGCTCTGCAAGCGCATGCCCCATTGATGTGAAGAGGTGATAGATTGCACCAGGTTGGGGGAGTATGGCAGGTGTAAAAGGATGTCCCATCCAAGCGATTTCAAGGTGACTTTCACTGGTTTTGCTGTGTGAGACGGCGCATTGTTGTGTTATAAAATCACTTTGCCATGTCTTCTGGCCCATTCCGGTTGTCTTTCGATCAATGTGTGATTTAAATTAATCATTTATTGGTGATAGCGTTGTGCATTAATGGTTTCGCCGGGCTTCAAGAGTTCATAATACACAATACCGCTCTGGTCCCACCAGACACAAAGCATGGTCTTCTTGCCGATGCGATGTGTCGAAACCATGTTCTAATTGATGGTGCGTGTTCACCATATGTTTCTACCAGCAAAAAATGACTTTCCACAGGCTTCTTCTTTTGATTAAGTAAGAAAAGCAATATGTGCCGCACATGTTCTTTTTCAAATGTTTTTTTTCTTTTCAAATGTTCACTGAACAATACAACACAGATGCAAGTGTTTGGAATACTCAACTTGTGTGTGTTGGTAGGTTAATGTCAGATGAATAAACTGACGTATGTGTCAAATTCATACGCTGCGTACTGTTTGCTGGCGCCACCTCTCATTGAAACCGGAAAAGACTTATGCATACACCTGGTAATCCTTCAAATGATATGTGGTAAGATATGTAAGTAATAGAGTACTGTGATGAGCAGAGCTCCATCATCAACCCTAGAACTGCAGCAGGATTTTCCTTCAGATGGTGATGATATTTTCTATCTTGCTTTGAACTCCTCTAAAACTATAATTAAATTGTGAGATACATGCATGATATGCAATTTTAAAGATAAAATATTAGTCATTTTGCTAGAATACCAAAATAATAGCTCAAAGAATAATAATACAGATACAGAAAGAAATGCTATAAAGTTTATAACAATAATTACCAAGGAAAATGTTTGATAATTTTCCAACTACTTTGAAATCATTTTAGAAAAGACTAGGTAAACAACTGATGGAAAATCTGATACCTGGTGACAGCCCTAAATGCAGATCACTGATGACTGATTGAATGATAAACGATTGGAAAAGAAACATCCTGGAATGGGAGTTCACTTAATATTTTAACTTAAAATGTAATACTGGGAGTTCACTTAATATTTTAACTTAAAATGTAATAATATCATCAATAATAAATCTATCACTTTTGGAGATATTTACACTAAAATCTTCCATAAATAAACTGAAAGGAACAGTCTATATATATAAAATAAGAGTTTTGTCTGTACACTGCTCAGAATTTGAAAAGAATGGTATTTCTGTATCGGTCATGTCCACAGTAACAAGAAAATGCATTTTTTACTTTTCCGTAATTTCTGTCTGTCTGTCTGTCTGTCTGTCTGTCTGTCTGTCTGTCTGTCTGTCTGTCTGTCTGTCTGTCTGTCTGTACACGCATCACGAGAAAACGGCTGAAGAGAATTTTATGAAAATCAGAATGTAAAGTCGGGTGATGAACCGCTACAATCTAGGCTATAAATTATTTTAATCACGCTGAGTGAAATGGTAGTTTAGGGGAAGGCCTGAAATTTAATTCTCAAATATTTATGTTATTAGTGGTCGTGTCTTAATGAAAATTGCTAGACAAAGATGGGAAATAATTCGCTACAATATAGGCTATACACGCTGATAAAAATGGTAGTTGACCGGGCGAGTTGGACGTGCGCGTAGAGGCGCGCGGCTGTGAGCTTGCATCCGGGAGATAGTAGGTTCGAATCCCACTATCGGCAGCCCTGAAAATGGTTTTCCGTGGTTTCCCATTTTCACACCAGGCAAATGCTGGGGCTGTACCTTAATGAAGGCCACGGCCGCTTCCTTCCAACTCCTAGGCCTTTCCTATCCTAACGTCGCCATAAGACCTATCTGTGTCGGTGTGACGTAAAGCCCATAGCAAAAAAAAAAAAAAAGGTAGTTTAGGGGAAGGCCTAAAATTTAATTGTCAAATATTTATTTTATTAGTGGCCGTATCTTCACGAAAATTGGTATGCAAAGTCGGGGAATATGTCGCTATAATCTAGGCTATCAATAATGTTAGTTGCACTGAGTGAAATGGTAGTTTAGGGGAAGGCCTGAAATGTAATCTTCTATCTATATATATAAAATAAGAGTTTTGTCTGTACATTGCTCAGAATTTGAAAAGAATGGTATTTCTGTATCGATCATGTCCAAAGTAACAAGAAAATGCATTTTTTACTTTTCCGTAATTTCTGTCTGCCTGTCTGTCAGTCTGTATGTACACGCATCACGAGAAAACGGCTGAAGAGAATTTAATGAAAATCGGAATGTAAAGTCGGGTGATGAACCGCTAAAATGTAGGCTATAAATTATTTTAATCATGCTGAGTGAAATGGTAGTTTAGGGGAAGGCCTGAAATTTAATTATCAAATATTTATGTTATTAGTGGTCGTGTCTTAATGAAAATCGCTAAGGATGGGAAATAATTCGCTACAATATAGGCTATACACGCTGATAAAAATGGTAGTTTAGGGGAAGGCCTAAAACTTAATTCTCTAATATCTATGTTATTATTGGTCCTATCTTAATGAAAACTGGTATGTAAAGTTCTATAATAAGTCGCTACAATATAAACTATAAGTAATCTATCTTCACTCAGAAAGAAATGGGAGTTTAGGGGAAGGTATAAAATTTTATTTGCAAATATTTATGCTATTAGTGTCCCTATCTTAATTGAGATATGTATGCAAAGTCGGCGAATAATTTGCTACAATCTAGGCCATAAATAACTTTATACACGCTGCGTGAAATGGTAGTTTATTACATTATTACGAAATCTCAAATCAGATAAAAGCAAATTCTTTAAAATATTCAATCTAAATACACTCACAACTGAAACCATTTCGGCAACGCAAAAAAGTCCCCCTACACATAACACGCCAAAGCTTAACGCCCCGCCTGCAGGATCGTCCTCTACCCCCACCTCAACAACAAATAAGAATTCCCCACCCCGTAGCACGTCAATAGCAAACGCCCCGCCCAACAACTCTTCCCCTCAACTCCCTACCCGCCCTTCACAACAGCTCTTTCATACGTACAACACAAGGAGTAGAGCCACAACAGACAATAGTCACAGTAACGCAATAAGGCCCACAAGATTCTGTAGCAGCAGACAAAGGGGTAAGTGATAATGCAACATCAACACTCACATTATAAGCACAACACACACACACAATATTACTTAAGTTCATTTCCATTTGTTCCAGATGCTTCTTCCATTCCATAAATCGAAAGAAACATAATCAGACACCAGTACTCAAAATTTGGATTGAAGCCCCTTTTAACCATAACTTACATCAAAACTATCAACTTCCAACGGAGAGTCTGGTCGCTACAAACAAGAATTAAATATGTCAATACTTCCTCTGATCAAATTGCCAAACTGCAGCAGCAAGCCTCATCAAATCTAGAAGCCATTTTCCAACGAACTCAAGACTTCAATTCTAGATTATCATTATGACTAATCACGCATAATGCAAAATTACAGTCTTTTTAAATAACATTATTTAGAGAGCACAATTCTTAACTATAATTCTCAATACTGAAATGTTACTGTATTCTAGAAACCAACGCACTTCAGAAACTATGGCTCCTATATATTAACATCCAATATTTATATTTATATTTATGACTCAAATTTTAATGCCGAATTATAGTTGAATCAATTTTATTTTAACATTGCAAACAATTTTTAGCCAAATTAAAAACTGTGTTTTGGACGTCGATGTGTTTTAGAATTAAGAGTTAATCCATTTTAACATTTCAAATCATATTGTCATAATTTTTAATTGTGTATATTATTCTTGTTTTAAATATTGTTATCACTGAAATCAGATTTACATTCAATGTAATGAAATTTGTACCAACAACCCAAAAATGACAAACCTTGAGGCAATAGTATAGGCTGATGATGCTTGTGAATAAAAGCGAAACATGTCCCGGTAAATTAGTGTTGTAACATTACAACTTAGCAACACAAACTGTAATTTGTATTGAAAAGGTGGGTTAAAATAACCAACAAATTGTTAGTATATCATAGCATAGTTCAATACGGGTCTAATAATGAGATTAGTTACTGTAGTACTGTTCGATAAAAGTGAGAAAATGTGCGGTTTATTAATTTGATCGAGTATTTTGTATAACATTGCTTTTAATCACTACATTCCTTCTGACAACTTCAGGTAGGAAAACCACAAAGACAGTCTTTCTGAGAATCTCGTAGCGAAGCACGGGTACATCAGCTAGTATTAAATATAAAAGGACTGAATTTTTGGGAGGCCTATTTTGAGGTCCAGGAAATCACATTCTGGTAGTTCTACATCACATCAATTTACACCTGCACCCCTACTATCTACAGAACATTTAAAATGTTTACTTATAGTAGTAGTAGTAGTAGTAGTAGTAGTAGTAGTAGTAGTAGTAGTAGTCCCTTTGAGCTTGCCAATTTTGTCTGAGTCAGGAGTTTTTGAGGTACCCTGTAGTGACAACATACATGGTTCACGTTCACTCTCATCATCTCATGAATACACCCTTCTAAACAATAACCATCATCACTTTCTTTCTCAAAAATAAATCACTCTATTTCATTATCATCAACATAAACAGACATGATTTTACTTCACAGATAGCATTTTGAAGTGTAGAATTAAAAATATGCCTATATTTGAAACAAATGCCATGACAAGTTTGCAGAATTCTTCAAAAGGAAAGACACAACTTTCATTAACATGGAAATTGTACAGCTTATGCTATCTGTTGAGTTTCTTGCTAACTACAGCTAATTTCCTGACCATCTGCCACACAGACAGTCTGCAGTTTTAGGGTGAAGTCTTATTGAGGGAAGGAGTAGTTTGGAATACATGACATGGGCAAGAGAGATCTATGATAATTGAAGAAGAATTCAAGTCTTTCTACCCCTAAGTCACGTTATGTGAAGAGATCAAATCAGAACCATTGAGAAGTACAGACCGAATACCTTCGCACTACTTCTGGAGCAGTGGATGGGAATAATGTATTGTGGATGTCTGGAGGATATTCCATAGTTGTATTCAAGGCCTGTCAGAGCAAGATTCTGCGGGATGTGAATGAAGTCAGTCAGCAAATTGAGAAATGAACATCATGTACCCAGGAGACTAAGAAAGTGGGTTTACAAAAAGCAGCTGACTAGGTAATGTTGCAACACCATGCTACTTGATGGATGTGGTACATTAACAAGGGGAACCCGCCAAGTGTAACAACCTGATTTCCCAAAAGCTTTGCTCAGCAAAGGAGGGGCTGAAATAAGCGAACACATGTTTCAGCTTAAATGTAGACACTCGAACATTTCCGAGAAAATGACTGTTGAAGTTTCCAACGTGCTTTACGTGCCTATTAGAGTGTAAAAAGTTCAAAGCACATAGTGGTGCAGCGGTTATCACAGCAGCTTCATAGTTTTGCGGCCTGTGTTCAAATCCCAGTGATTTTTCCTTGTATCTACTTATGTCCATTGATGATTACTACACAAATGTTTCTTATCCCTTCGTGGACATTTCTTATCTTTTGCTAAGACCAACATTCTTCAAAGTGTAGTTACTTTTTTTGCCTTCCTACTGATTAGTGGATACAAGGGCATTATGTTCATTGTAAAATTACAAGTGGGCTTCACAACAAGTGTTATGTGTTTATACGTAGTATATATATGGTGTTTTTCAGGGATTACAACATTTGGTAAAGTCATTCTTATATCAATGCTTCAGAGAGATATGGTGCATTCGCTTGGATGATACCGATCATAGAAACATTAAAAACATAAAAATGTCACGCATCACGAAAATTGCACGAAGGCAGATTCGCCACAATTACATTTCTGGGTGGAAATGTCACTCAGGAAAGAAACATTGTTAACATTACTGAAGATTTCACATGCTGGCAATCAATTTTTGACAAACCAAGCATAGGGGATCATTTTTCCAAAAACTGGCATTTGCAACTGATTATGAAGCAATGCGTGGATATTTACTGCATCGCGTCTAGTCATGATATCGCTTTACTGTGCGATGAGTGTAAAACAATTGATGTTTTAAAATTCATTTACCAGGCAGAACTTCTATAAACGAAAAAGTACAATGATATTTCAAAATACATTGAACAAAACCATTCATGTAGTAATCATACATACTACCAAGTTTTGTGATTATTTATTGTCCCATTGGTGGCAACTTACTTGTGTCAGGCTCCCCACTTTCATCTTTCCTATTCGACCTCCCTTGACCAACACTCGTTCCCTTCTGACCCCAATGATACTATACTTGCGAGGCTTGGGAGTCTTTCACTTTCATGCCCTTCATGGACATTTCCTATCTTTTGCTAATACCAACATTCTTCAAAGTGTAGTTACTTTTTTTGCTTTCCTTCTGATTAGTTTTAAGTGAGGATGGTAAGCCAGTTGCAGGACAATAATCACAACCACCAACACCTGATGAAGGCACACTTCAAAGCCGTGAAAAGGATGGAAGCCAAAGGAGACTGTCATACATTTTGTGGCTAGGCTTCATGGATGAGCAACAGAGGTACTATGCAGTGTCTATCCACGTGTCAAAGGGCCACCATAGCGCTATTATTTCTGTCCTGAAGAAGGTGATTCTGAAATTTTTGGATCTCTACAATGTCCACCAAATGACAGTCGTCACCTATAGCATCCAGCTTAACCCATTGACATACAATTACTTCACATGAAAAAGCAATGGGAAAAAAGCTAGAAATATTTAAATGATATGTTGCAGGCCAGAGTAAAGTGTAGCTTACACTGAAGTCGCAGTCAACATCCATGGCTGTGACAATATGGAAGTTGCTGGGTATGGGTAGTGCTGAGTAATGACATTCAGAGAATGACTAGTACATCTGAGTGTTATGAAAGGTGCTGCTCATAGGGTCAGTCGTGCTGCAATAGTACTTTCTGACCCAATGGGGGGATGACCTAACAGACGCAGACATGTTGCAGCAACCAAGTTTGAACTGTTTCAATTTCCACCTTTACCAGAGATGGTCTAGTGTTAGGATAGACTTCCACGCATTCACGACCAAATGGGAAGAGAGTTTGTGTTCCAGTGACCTATCAAAGGCTTTTGACAGCATAGACCATAGGGGACTACTGACAAAAACGAGGGCTATTGAACTAGATAAAAGAGCGGTTGAATGGGTGGCTACATTTCTAGCAAACAGAACTCAGAGATTTAGAGTAGCTCAAGCATTATCTGATCATGTAATGATTAACGGGGGGGGGGGAGGTTCCTTCAAGGCACCATTATTGGAACTTCATGTTTTCTTATGTATGTAAATGATATGAGTAAGAAATGGAATCACAGCAAGGCTTTTTTGCAGGTGATGTTTTACTGTATAGAGTAGTAAATAAGTTACAGGATTATGAGCAACTACAAAATGACCTTGACAATGTTGTGAGATGGACAGCAGACAATGGTATGATGGTAAATAGGATGAAAACTCAGGTTATGAGTTTCACCAAGAGGAAAAGTCCTCTCAGTTTTAATTACTGTGTTGATGGGGTGATAGTATCTCATGGGGTTCACTATTGTCGCGGCCACCAAATTAGGCGGGTGAGGAGAACTGCACTGTCATCAGATATGGGAACGGTGAAGCGACAGATGGTCGAGAGTCGCTTACCTCCGAGCACGGATTGGCAACGCGGATCATGCAGTGCTGTCTAGCTGAAGCCCACCCGCTCCAGGCCACCTTGCCCGAGTCATTCCCTGTCGTGCAGCTGTTGAGCTCACACTGCAAGTGCAGTTAAGGATGGATAGCCAAGTCAAGAGAGAAGTGGCAGAGAGGAACAAGACATTCAAAATTAAGGACATAGAAAAACTCACGTCAGAAGCCATCGACCGTGTAACTGCTGCAGATTGGGAAAAGTGCTTCAATCGCACAGAAAATCTTCAAACAGATGACTAGGCCAAGGAAATAGTAAGGGACAAAAGAATGGAGCCATTCATCATCAGTGTAAACGACGACTCGACAGATAGTGAGATGAGTGATGACAGTGGCTAAGAAATCTTAGACTGTCTTGAAGCTAGAATCCGATTCTTAATTCATTGTAAATTAATGTAACCTATTCTTTAAAGTAGTTCTTTTTATATGCTACTCAGTACAATATACAGTATTTAAATATTTAAACTTATAATGTAATAAAACTGATACAGATTAATATGTAATCGGAAAGCATTTACGGGGTCCTGCAGCCTGTGCTGGCGTGCGCACCCTGAACTGCCTCAGCTAGCGACATTTACATGATTGCTTTCTGGGCGATTTTCCAGAAAATTACAAGACACACGGAAATATGTTTCAGATGAAAAATATAAGTCAGGCGTTTTTTTACATTTTTCCCGCAGACAAAATTTTATTGCCTGAAAAAATAAAAACTTGGCCGCTTACTGAAATTTTCAATACATATTTCTATGGATTTAAATTTACTTGTTCAAGATTTTATTTTTAATAATTATCTAAAGTGGTTTATATGGAAAATATTTATTCCATTGAAATCAGCAGTCTTTTCTGAAGCTTGTAGTATAATTTGTTTTGAAACATTATATGGAGTAACATCAGGAGCTTGAGAGTGAACAACTCGCCTCATGCTCCGAAATTATGTGGTCAGTTAAACATTTCTTCGCCAATTGTTACATAATCTTAGCAACAGCATAATTTATCTGACACGCCTAATTTGGTGGCTGTGACAATAAGTACCTAGGTGTTAATATAAGGAAAGATCTTAATTGTGATACATTAATGAGGCTGTAAAATGTTACAGATCTCTTCATATGGTTTTGAGAGTACATAGGGGTTGTAGTAAGGATCTACAGGTTATACCTGGCTGGTTACCCCACTATGGTAATGAGTAGACCATACAGAAAGTGTCTCAACGCCGAGTGTCGGACAGCAGTAAATAACCCAATTCACTAAGATGACTAATGCCTTAGGTAGGGTGATGGTCCCCCCACTATAGGAAATCACAGTGGAACCTATCAAGTAGCTTCTGACCCTAGGTTAAGGCAGCTGCAAAAGGCATCTGTACTCCATGTTAGGAGCGGCCTGATCATCTGCTGGCAGTAGTTCGAAATGCTTTTGGGAGTGGTGACCCCATTGTAAAAACAGCCAAAAATAAAAATGGCACTTTTAAATCAGCCTGAGAAGCTAGGGCATTTCTCAGAAGTGACGCACAGTTCTTATGCTGGAGGAATTGCGAAAAGTGGGTGACCAGTAGACAATGTTATGAAGGTGGCAATAATCAACCTCGTGTCACACTGACTGGAAAGTCAGAAGAGATTATTGATTTTATGGAAACGAGAATATAGCTATGATGGGACTGAGTAAGGTTAAGTAGAGAGGAAAAGGGAAAGAAGTTGAGAAACAGACACACTCTCTACAGGAGTGAAGGATATAAGGTAGAGTATGTAGTCGGGAAAACATCCAACACAATCTTAGATGAGTATGTGGATAAAGTGGACTATGTAAGTGACAGAATAATCAAGATACAGTTAAGAACAGAGAATGGAGTAAAGAATTTTATCACCAAGCTTGATAGCCGCAGTCGCTTAAGTACGGCCAGTATCCAGTATTTGGTGACCCCATTTGGCAGCCCTGGTTTTCCATGGTTTCCCATTTTCACACCAGGCAAATGCTGGGGCTGTACCTTAATTAAGGCCACGGCCGCTTCCTTCCCAGTCCTAGCCCTTTCCTGTCCCATCGTCGCCATAAGACCTATCTGTGTTGGTGCAACGTAAAGCCAATAGAAAAAAAAGAAAAAAAGAAAAGAAAAACAAAGAATTTCATCCAAGTGTACGGACCCCAGAGTGGATGCAAAGAAGATGATATAGGTAAATTTCTGGAGACACTGGAGAGAGAAATAAAGGATGTGGAAGTGACTGTCACGGAAGACTTTAGTGCAATGGTGGGATGCAACAGAAAAGGAAAGGAAGAGTAATTGGACATTTTGGATATGGAAAGAGGAGTGAATAGGGAGAGAAGATGGTGGGTTTTTGTGTGAGAAATGGGTTCAGTCTGGTTAAGAAAGTAGAATAGTAGAATGATTAGAAGATATGGATGAAGAAGCACAAAGACAGTGATTACTTCTTGGTTGAAAGAACAAATCATACACAGTTGTTAGATGTAACAACCTTGCCAGAACTGTAGCTTTAGAGGGAGACCATAGAGTATTGGTAGCAAAAATGAAAGTAAGAAAAATATGAAAATAAAAGAAAAAAGAAAATAAAAGTATGGAAATTAAAAGACGTGAAAGTAAAAGAAAAATTCCAAAATGAATTGAAACAACACATATGCAGAACTGAAGTGGAGAGTGTCAAAGTGTTATGGAACATGTTCAAGAAGGCATTTGCATGCTGTGTAGAGAGTACTTGTGGCAGAATTACTGAAAGAATGAAAAATAAGGTGACCCCCATGGTGAAATGAGAGTGTGAAGGAAGATGTGAAAAATAACAAGAAAGCTTGGCAATTATGGAATAGGGATTTCTGCCCCCGTAGCGTAAGGGTTATCACTATTAGCTGCCATCCTCGGTGGCCAGCGTTCGATTCCCAGTACTGCCAGAAATTTAAGAATAGCAGGAGGGTTGGTATGTCGTTAAAATTGTACGTGCAGTTCACCTCCATTGGGGGTGTGCCTAAAATGAGCTGCCCTACCTCAGGATGAGGACACGAGTTTACTTTACTATGGAATAGGGATGAAACAGACGAAAACAGAAGGAGGTATCAAGAAAAGAAAATAAGATACAAGAGAGTAGTAAGTGAAGAAAAGAAGAAATGCCTGGTAGGATTTATGCTAGAGTTGGAAGAGGATTGTATATAGCACTAAAAGGATGCTAAAGGACTTGTAATAAGCAAGAGTCCACACATAACAGTAAAAGGGAAAGAAGGAAAGATAACAACACAACCAGAGAAGATAACGAAAAGATAGAAGGATTATTTTAATGATCTCCTGAACGTGAGAATGAGTGTAGGTGAGCTGATAGAGGCAGAGTGTGAGGAGACCGAATGTGAGAATGAAATCACAATAGCAGAAGTGGAAACTACTGTCAAATGAATAAAAGTGGGGAAAGCAGCAGAATTGGATGAAATGTGTGTGGAAATGATAAAAGCAGCAGGACCTGTTGGTCTACAAAGGCTGTATAGGCTATTTAGATGTATTTGGAAAGAAAAATCAGTACCAAATGACTGGAGTAAAGTTGTAATAATACCTATACAAGGTGTCCGGGTTAAAGGTATAATAATATGAAATTTAATAACTTGAGAAATATTGGAGATATTTATTGGTGCTTTGTTTCTACAACTACGGTAACTCAAAATGTTTTCTGTGTTCGCTTGCGGTGGCCGTGGTACTACATGCGCATGCGCATAACTTCATTATTCAAAAGAAGCGTGCCAGTAACCTTGTGGTCTCCACAGCAAAAGGTGTTCTGTGTGCCTTCGCTCGCGGAGATAAAATCCGTTACACTAGTACAACGTAGATTTCGGCGTGAGTATGGACTGTTACCAACTGATGATGTTCCCACTTAAGTAACAATCATGAAATGGGACAGGCGCCTTTGAGAATCTGGGACCTTGCTGTCGATGTCGGGCCACCACGCCAAGCACACAGTTTCAGAGGCTACTGTTGATTTTTCTGCGAGTCCTTCAACGAAAAGATAGAAAGATTATTTTAATGATCTCCTGAACGTGAGAATGAGTGTAGGTAAGCTGATAGAGGCAGAGTGTGAGGAGACCGAATGTGAGAATGAAATCACAATAGCAGAAGTGGAAACTACTGTCAAATGAATAAAAGTGGGGAAAGCAGCAGAATTGGATGAAATGTGTGTGGAAATTATAAAAGCAGCAGGACCTGTTGGTCTACAAATCATACAATCGTAAGTCAATTCGACAAGCAAGTAGGCAGTTACAGTTACCTTGTTCGACAGTACACAATGTCGTCCATAAAAAGTTGCGCATACGGGCGTACAAACTGCACCTTCATCAGAAAATCAAACCTCAGGACAGGCCACTACAGAAGGCATTCACAGAGATAATTCTGGCAATAATTGATGGAAACGAGGCATTCCTCGATTCGGAATGTTTCTCAGATGAGACTACATTCCATATTTCTGGCACAGTAAACAAGCACAATTGCCGCATATGGGCACCTGAAACCCCCCCCATGTAGTGATAGAGTTGGAACGTGACTCTCCGAAAGTGAATGTGTGGTGTGGATTGTTGAAGAACAGGGTTATTGGCCCAATCTTCTTCACGGAGCCTACAGTTAATGGAACATGTTACTTAGACATGTTGGAGCAGTATGTTGTGCCACAACTTTCTTGTGACGTGATCTTTCAGCAAGATGGTGCACCATGCCATTATGCAGAAGTTGTGAGGGATTTCTTGAATCGTGAGTTCCCAGATCGCTGGATTGGGAGAGGTAGTCCATCAATTGCTTGGCCCCCTAGAAGCCTTGACATTACGCCACTTGATTTTTTCCTGTAGGGGTTTGTCAAGAATCAAGTGTACCAGACACCAGTTCGTGATCTACCAGATCTGCGTCATCGCATTCGAGCAGCTATACAATAATAAAAGTTTTATTATGAATCCACCTGTTCAATACATTATAATGTGGTCACATTTAAAATAACTTCATTAGTTAAAAAGTTATATATGGGACATGTTTCACTCCCAAATCTGAATCTCCAATAATTGTTATTTACGTAAATAATGACTTAAGAACTATTAGAACATTTTTGAAAAACTTAAAACTTACTCTATTAGAATATCATAAAATCTTTGTATACATGGCTTAATTACATGTGCTTAATAGGAAGATGCACTAAAATTATGGAAGAGAGAGTACTAAAATATTAAATTAAATAAAAATATATACTGTATCCAAAATCATAGAAAGACGTGAAAATCAATCTTAGGAGCTAAATTTGAGGATTTTCTTGGCAATAAGATCTGGTAAAAAAGTTATTTATCCCTTGTGGATAAGAGTCTATAAAGATTCGAATTTATCGTCAATTTGATGACTGAACTTGTAACAGGATAAATGTTGGTCTTCAAGAAATTTAAATGCTTGAAAAGATATGTTCTTATAGATGTCAATGACCGTTCATAGAACTAAATGGATTTGATAAGGATGATTGAAAGAGACGTAAATCAACGTTCGTACTGAAAGCTGCTGCTTGGTTTATCTTGTTGAATGTCTGTAACAAGAAAAGGAATCTTGTAAGTAATCGGAGGAGCGCAGGGAGGGGTTGAGTTCTTTAATGTTGGATGATTATTAGTTGTTTTGGGAATGAAAACTTTGGCAAAATTACTTTTTTCTAGATTAAGCATCTTTAATAGTTTCGGTAATTGTCCATGTAACGGATTTCTTATTTCAATTTCGTCATTTAAATTTTTTTCTTTATTGAAATACTGGTCTATGTCATCTATGTCATCTGATGGCCAAGCAGGCATTAATTTTTGATAATGAGACAAAGTCTCTTAGTGCACTGGCACTGCCGGTGGCTCCAGTTAGCCTACGCAGTGGCCTCCACGGTATGCACTAGCCGGCGTATTGGTAGGTGTGCTAGGTACCAACTGATGAGCCCACCCTAGCACACGAGGGCGAAACGCTGGCAACCAAGAATGAGTTAGCTGAAAAATTTATAATGTCCAATAACGGACCATTTATATTGGTATTATTGTGGGTGTGGCGAGGCATTGAGGGGTATGAGGGAGGAGTTGGAAAGTTTGAGGGAGATAATTAGGATTCTCACAGAAGACAGGAAGGAAGATAGGACTCCCTCAAACAATGTACAGGTTACAGTAGGTGTACAAGAGGGAGGGGAAGGAAAGGGAGGAGTTGTAGAAGACAGGTGGTCTAATGTTCTAAGGGGAAGGAGACTGCAGGCTAAGGGCTCTATTCAGGATCAGAATTCAGGACAGGTGTCTGTGCGAAATCGGTACGAGTCACTCCAGGTAGAACAACAGAGGGAAGATGAGGGACAGGGAACTGTTGCTGAGATGCGTGGAAGTAGGAGGAAGGGAAAAGGTAGGAAAGGGAAATGTAGAGTAGAGGATAGGAAAAGACAGGTGGAACAGGGTCATGGGAAGGAGAAAAAGGAGGAGAAAGTAGCTTCTGCAGCTATCAGGAAAGATAGGGCTGACCAGGAGGGGAGGGGATCAAATGAGGTGGGTACGGTTGAGGCTCTGGTCATGGGGGATTCCATCGTTAGAAAGTGTGTGGAGGAAAGGGAACCAGGATAGAATGTTATCCAGGAATTAGGTTGAGGCAGATGTTGAGGAAAGTAGAAGAGAGGGAGGAGGGGAAGGAGAAGGTGGTAGTGTTTCATGTTGGTACCAACAACGTAAGGCAAGCTGATATAAGTACCAACATAGTTAGAGATGTGTGGGATCTGGTAAATGCAGCACGGGTGAAGTTTAAGAAAGCGGAGATTGTTATTAGTGGAATACTGTGTAGGAGGGATACTGACTGGAGGGTGACTGAGGATTTAAATGAGACTATGGAATGGGTATGTGGGAAACTGGGAGTGAAATTTATAGATCCTAATGGGTGGGTAGGAGATAGGGATCTGCGCTTGGATGGCCTTCATTTAAACCGCAGTGGTACGCATAAGTTAGGAAATTTGTTTGGAAGGGTAATAGGGAGGTACATTCAGGGAAACGGGATGGCCTAGGGAGCGGTGATAAGGGAACAGGGAACTGGAAATCAAGTAGGGATGACATAAAATTGTTAGTGTTGAACTGTAGAAGTATTGTAAAGAAAGGAATAGAATTAAGTAATTTAATAGATATATATTTACCAAATATTGTAATAGGAGTTGAATCATGGCTGAGAAATGATATAATAGATGCAGAAATTTTCTCACGGCACTGGAGTGTGTATCGTAGAGATAGGAGAGGAATGGTGGGAGGGGGAGTGTTCATTCTGGTGAAAGAAGAATTTGTAAGCTACAAAAAAGTTAAAGATGAGACACATGAAATTCTAGGTATAAGGCTCATTTCTAAAGATAATAGGCAACTTGATATATTTGGAGTGTACAGATCGGGAAAGGGTAGCACTGATGCGGATTCGGAATTATTTGATAGGGTAGTCAGCTATGTGGGAAACGACATGGAAAGAAATGTGATTGTAGCAGGAGATCTGAATTTGCCAGATGTAAATTGGGAAGGAAATGCAAACAACAGGAGGCATGATCAACAAATGGCAAATAAGTTAATATGGGAAGGACAGCTGATTCAGAAAGTGACGGAACCAACCAGAGAGAAAAATATCCTGGATGTCGTGCTGATAAAACCAGATGAGCTCTATAGGGAAACTGAAGTAATAGATGGTATTAGTGATCATGAAGCTGTTTTTGTGGTAGTTAAAAATAAATGTGATAGAAAGGAAGGTCTTAAAAGTAGGACTGTTAGGCAGTACCATATGGCTGATAAAGCAGGCATGAGGCAGTTTCTAAAAAGTAACTATGATCGGTGGAAAACGGTAAATATAAATGTAAATAGACTCTGGGATGGGTTTAAAGAAATTGTTGAGGAATGCAAAAACAGGTTTGTACCTTTAAGGGTGGTAAGGAATCGTAAAGACCCACCTTATTATAATAGAGAAATAAAGAGACTAAGAAGGAGGTGCAGACTGGAAAGAAATAGAGTTAGAAATGGCTGTGGAAGTAAGGAGAAATTGAAGGAACTTACTAGAAAATTGAATCTAACAAAGAAGGCAGCTAAGGATAACATGATGGCAAGCATAATTGGCAGTCATAAAAATTTTAGTGAAAAATGGAAGGGTATGTACAGGTATTTTAAGGCAGAAACAAGTTCCAAGAAGGACATTCCAGGAATAATTAATGAACAAGGGGAGTGTGTATGTGAGGATCTTCAAAAGGCAGAAGTATTCAGTCAGCAGTATGTAAAGATTGTTGGTTACAAGGATAATGTCGAGATAGAGGAGGAGACTAAGGCCAAAGAAGTAATAAAATTTACATGTGATAACAATGACATTTACAATAAGATACAAAAGTTGAAAACTAGAAAAGCAGCTGGAATTGATCAGATTTCTGGTGATATACTAAAGACAATGGGTTGGGATATAGTACCATATCTGAAGTAGTTATTTGATTATTGTCTGGTCGAAGGAGCTATACCAGATGAATGGAGAGTTTCTATAGTAGCCCCTGTGTATAAAGGAAAGGGTGATAGACATAAAGCTGAAAATTACAGGCCAGTAAGTTTGACATGCATTGTATGTAAGCTTTGGGAAGGCATTCTTTCTGATTATATTAGACATGTTTGTGAAATTAATAACTGGTTCGATAGAAGGCAATTCAGTTTTAGGATAGGTTATTCCAGTGAAGCTCAACTTGTAGGATTCCAGCAAGATATAGCAGATATCTTGGATTCTGGAGGTCAAATGGACTGTATCGCGATTGACCTGTCTAAAGCATTTGATAGGGTGGATCATGGGAAACTACTGGCAAAAATGAGTGCAATTGGACTAGACAAAAGAGTGACTGAATGGGTTGCCATATTTCTAGAAAATAGATCTCAGAGAGTTAGAGTAGGTGAAGCTTTGTCTGACCCTGTAATAGTTGAGAGGGGAGTTCCTCAGGGCAGTGTTATCGGACCTTTATGTTTTCTTATATATATAAATGATATGAGTAAAGGAGTGGAATCGGAGGTAAGGCTTTTTGCGGATGATGTTATTCTCTACAGAGTGATAAATAAGTTACAAGATTGTGAGCAACTGCAACATGACCTCGAAAATGTTGTGAGATGGACAGCAGGCAATGGTATGTTGATAAACAGGGCTAAAAGTCAGGTTGTGAGTTTCACAAATAGGAAATGTCCTCTCAGTTTTAATTACTGCGTTGATGGGGTGAAAGTTCCTTTTGGGGATCATTGTAAGTATCTAGGTGTTAATATAAGGAAAGATCTTCACTGGGGTAATCACATAAATGGGATTGTAAATAAAGGGTACCGATCTCTGCACATGGTTATGAGGGTGTTTAGGGGTTGTAGTAAGGATGTAAAGGAGAGTGCATATAAGTCTCTGGTAAGACCCCAACTAGAGTATGGTTCCAGTGTATGGGACCCTCACCAGGATTACCTGATTCAAGAACTGGAAAAAATCCAAAGAAAAAGCAGCTCGATTTGTTCTGGGTGATTTCCGAGAAAAGAGTAACGTTACAAAAATGTTGCAAAGTTTGGGCTGGGTAGAACTGAGAGAAAGAAGGAGAGCTGCTCGACTAAGTGGTATGTTCCGAGCTGTCAGCGGAGAGATGGCGTGGAATGACATTAGTAGACGAATAAGTTTGAATGGCATTTTTAAAAGTAGGAAAGATCACAGTATGAAGATAAAGTTGGAATTCAAGAGGACAAACTGGGGCAAATATTCATTTATAGGAAGGGGAGTTAGGGATTGGAATAACTTACCAAGGGAGATGTTCAATAAATTTCCAATTTCTTTGAAATCATTTCTAAAAAGGCTAGGAAAGCAACAGATAGGGAATCTGCCACCTGGGCGACTGCCCTAAATGTAGATCAGTATTGATTGATTGATTGATTGATTGATTGATTGATTGATTGATTGACAAAGAGGAAATAAAAGAAATCATTAAGAACCTCTAAAACAACAAAACGTCCGGTAAAGATTAAATTGTGGTGGAACTTCTAAAATACTCAGGGGACAAAGTATTAGAACAATTAGTGAGATTCTTCCAAAAGATTTTTGAAACGGAAAAGATACCGGATGAATGGAAGGATGCTATCATTCATAGGTTACATAAAAAAGGAGTCAAAACTAATGTTAACAACTGTAGAGGCATATCACTCCTGTCAGTCGCACACAAGATATTGTCTAAAGCGGTCCAGAATAGAATAGAGAATTGCATAGATCAAAAGCTGGGGGAATACCAAGCAGTATTCAGGAAAGGACGGTCCTGTGCAGAGCAGATATTTGCAATCAAGACTTTAATCAAAACTAAAACTTTAGCAACAGACAAGAAGGTAATTATGACATTTGTAGATTTCAAAAAGACATATGACTCTGTCAACAGGGACATATTAATAAAAGTGCTGAAAGAATTTGGAATTGATGACAAAACAACTAATATAATACAACAGACATTAATAAACACCCAGTCACAAGTAAAATTCCTTGGAGAGCTATCAGAACCGTTTGAAATCAAGACAGATGTGAGCCAAGGAGATGGCCTCTTCCCAGTCCTTTTCAACTGCGTCTTGGAGAAGGTGATAAGGGAATGGCGAAAATAAATGAGTCAGAAAAACATCCTGAATGGAATCAAGATAGGACACAAAAAGGCTGAGCTTAAATCTGAATGTCTTGCATTTGCAGACAACTTAACACATTGCGGACCGGGTGCACTTCACCCCATGCACAGCTCTGTTCCCGGCCACTTTCTAACTACCTCTAAGCTGGAGTGCATGCATTCAAATAAACTCTCAGAACTTCACTAGCTTTTGAAGGACTACTGCGTATTTTTCTAGTGGCCTTCCTGAATAGATGTTGAAATGCAGGGTATTTCTTGAAATCTATTTCGGCTCATAGTTTTTAGAAATATGGGTTTTTTTTTATTATGGGATCGGTTGGCCAGTAATCTTCCAGACATGATTTCTTCACCTGCCCTATCAATATACACAGAGCAATATTTTTTAAATTTCCCTGCTAGTGACATTAGTCCACTTTAATGTTTTACGGGATACGTTATAAGAATGTGAATTCTCTCATAGTATAAGTTTGTCTTTTCAGCTACATACTGAAAATATTCCTCACCAATCATAAGTCCTGCTACTTGTCCTATGTTTCCAGATTCATTAGACCATACCTTTATACCAGCAGCACCTTCAAAATCCTATAGCCTAGGTTCACTGTTGCCCATAACCCAGTTGTCAGAAAACACTACATTCTTTACAATATTTAGAATATTTACACCCGGAACACAATTATCAGACTCGTTCTGCGTTACGAGTGTTTCACACCTTGAAGATAAGACTATATCATCATCATCACTTGAAACATTTCCGTTAGAAGATATTTCATCATCGAACTCTAAATATTCAGCATCACTTAGATATTCAGAGCCTGTATCAGCACATAATTCGCGAATAATTTCATCTTTGTCTAAACACGTGCGATCCCTGGGCGCTGCCATCTTGCATGGCTCTTCGAACTTTGTAAACATGTTGTCAGGAAATGCAAAGAAAATCTATGATATGAAGAATACTCGAAAAGAAATGTGACTATCGATTGTGTAGAACCATACATAACAGAGTTCTATCACCCCTGACCTCCAAATAGTTCCCGTATATCTCAAAAGATAGCACTAAAGTTCAGTCTGCTGCTAACACGAGATAACTTGGGACCGGTCCGCAATGCTCGGCTAGGCAAACATGAGTTTTCTCGGGACCGGTCCGCAATGTGTTAATGTTCTTCACTGAAAATCTAGAGACTGCCACTACACAGATAGAGGTTTTGCAAGAAACAGCAGAAAAGGCAGGACTGCAAAGATCCTTTGAGAAAACTAAGTACATGAACACAAATCCCAAAGAACCAACATGGACAACGAAGATGAAGTATGATGACATAAAGAGAGTCCTTAAATTAAAATATCTAGGGGAAATTCTGACTCCTAACAACAATGAGAAGCCAGCTATCGAAGAAAGCAAAGAAGATTGAGACTGCATTCAGACTATGCCAGGAAGCTTATAAGTCCAAATCCCATTCCTATCAAGCCAAACTCAGACACTGTAATACCGTGGTGAAACCTGAATGCCTCTATGCAGCAGAGACAACTGCCAGAAAGGGGATTACCGAAACAAAAAAGAGTATAAATTTCTGAGGAAAATTCTGGGATCCAAGAAATGAGTATACCTTCCATTTGAGATCAAATCAAGAGCTGTATGAAAAATGCTAGAATATTTCAATCTTGATAAGAAAAAGGCAACTGACTTTCTATGGACACCTGAGAAGAATGGGACCAGAACGCCTAGCAAATAAGATCCTCATCTTCCAGGAAAGAAGAAAGTACAATGGCTGAAAGAAGTTCATCAGGATCTTAAAAAATGTGACATTGAGGGGGGGGATATTACAAACAGAACAGTGTTCAGAAGGAAAATTGCGGAGGTGATGGATCTGACTGTAGAGAAACCCAAGAGAATAAGAAGGGTGGTCTCGGATGAGGAACAAGCAAAAGCGAGCCAGAGAATGAAGGACTATTGGCGTAAAAAGAAAGAACATTAACAGTCAATGAAGTTGTGTGTAATCGTAACCCATAGGAGGTTGAAACGATCCTAAATAAACAAAATAATAATAATAAGAATAAGACCCTTCAGTGTAATAGTTTTTGGGAGACACTGGGGAATTTTGTCATGCAAGAGGTCTGTAACATGCCAAGAGCCAACGACATAGAGTTGTCACATTTAAACACCCTCAAAGTCTTTAAACACCTTCAAAGTCACCTACCTCAGCCAGGATCAAACCTGCTATCTTCGAAAAAGAAGGATAATGACTGACTAATTGTGCCACAGAAGTCAGCAATCAAGAAGGAATTCTATGGCTGACATAAAGAACTAACCTCAATACAATACAATTCTCTCTTATATAGTACAATTTTCATACCAATGCCTTATCTAAATGATAAATCACCCAACAAGGATGCATTTATAAAAATTTACCAACAAACTCAAAATCCTTTCAAAATTTTTATTTTTTATTTGTTATTAAATCAAATACATGTATACAAAGTAGATATTTTTGATATTAGATAAGTCTTAAAGCTGTACCAAGTAAATTATTATGAACAAGTAAATCATTCCGTATAACAAATCACTATGTACATTTTATATTCTAATCTTGTAATTACAGCATTAAAAAAACTTTACAACCTATTTAGATATGCCACCACAGAATAAAAATAATGGTATGTCAGATATGCCTTTAAAAATCTTTCATTTTTTAATTTTTTATTTTGGAGGCAAATTTGATGTCCTGTGGTAGTATATTGTATAATTTGATTCCTATGTGAAATGTTCCTTTTTCATATTTGAATGTAAGATATGAATGTTTTGTTTGTGCCTTGCGTTAGTGTCAGGAAAGGTGAAAGAGAAGCTACTGGCACAAAGAGCAAGAATTTATGGCTCTGTCAGGATCTTATCATTTTCAACCACATAGGTACTCACCAAATATATGATTCTGAAGAACAAAATTTCAAGTAGTACAAAATCTTACCTGGATTAATTGACTTCCAAGTAAGAGAAAATCCATCCTTATTGATTGAGTGGTCAGAACGGAACCATAAATAAAGTGAATTATGTGTAGAGATTATGCTTCCATTGTTAGGCAATTTTGTACCACAGAAGCGGTTGATTAATTGATCACCAGAGCTTCTACCATCGTGAATCTAAGGAAATATTATACACATTAAAAATATTGCCAGAGTTTCTAAAACACAGACAATTTAATCAGAAATAGATATATTTCTAAATAGAGTATGATATACCAAATTACAATCAAAACAATCATCAACAAATCATAACCTTCCAGACAAATTTGTCACCTTAGAAATCTAGAACATTCTATATACTATGTCCTTATTGGTTGTCGTAACTACCTTCTTCTATATGTATCTTTGTTCTATTCTTTCTACAAATGTATTGAGTCGAAGAATGGGGTGAAACAAGGATGTAAGCTATCCGTGATATTATTTTTATTTATAAATAATATTTTAGAGAGACATGGAGGAGAGAGATGGCAATGTCCATGGATAGGGAAGAGTGAGATACCGGGGTTGATATTTTCAGACGATCTATTGATTTTCGCATTGACAGCAAGAGGATTGCAAAGAGGGTTAGACGAGGTAGTTGATTATACTAGGAGATGGTCTCTCAGGGTAAATGTAAGGAAGGCTCAGATTATAGTATGTAGAAAAAGGAGAGTAAGGAAGGAAAAGAAAGTCTGGAAGGTAGATCAGGAGTAAATTATATAGGAGTAATAATCAGTAATAAGGGCATGTGGAAAGAACAGTGTAGGAGGGCTAAATTAAAGGGAAGAGGAGCACTTGCAGCAGTATGGGGTATTAGAAAATAAATTCCCAGATATAAAACACAAAATTCAGAAACTGGTGTTCCAATTACTGGTTAAGAGCAAAATGCTATCTCGGGTGGAAGTATGGAGATTGGAAGAGGACAGGGTAGAATTAAACCAGGTAGTGACAAAATTTAGCAAGGTCATGATGGGCCTACCAAACTGTACTGCAAATGTGGGGGCTAGATTAGTTTGCAAAGAGTCTATGGAGGTTGAGATAGCAAAGAGGGTGATAAAGTATTGGATAAGACTGGAGGAAGAGAAGGGAGGGAAATTATTACAGGAAGCGTATAGATTTCAGAAAAGTATGGAGAGTGAAGGATATTGGGTGAATAAGTGTAAAAAAAAAAAAAAAAACCTTACAAAAATAGGCCTGGGGGAGTATGGGAGTGTTAGGTGGGGGGAAAGGAAAGAATGGATATGGACAAGAATATAGGGGAGAATATTACATATAGAAAAGCAGAATTTAATAAGGGAATGTAGGGATATTCTCTAACAGTATTAAATAAATTGGCGGAAGTAACTAACCCAAAAACGTAGTTTGAGGGTAGAAGAGCTAAGAGAGGATTGTATTTCTGGGTGTTAGAACTTCCGAGAAATAGGGGGTGGGTAGAAAGAGAAAATAAGGATAGATGTATTTTGTGTGGGGAGGGTTGGTCGGACTTGCATATATTCAACCAGTGCAGAGCTTTGGATGAGATAAAAGGAAAATTGCTAAATAAGAAGGAGTTGGAAAAGTTAGATAAAGGTTATAAGTTGACATCATGGCTGTGTAGAGAGTGGGAGAGGAGCAAATATATCAAAATTTTTTAATGTGGTTAGAGCAAGATTTTAAAAGAAATTGAGGGAAGAATAGTAAGTGTGAAGGGAGTTATAAGTGGATAGAGATAGGCAAAAGTGGTGGAGTACAATGAAAGATTGTAATAAGTAGGAGTAAGATAAAGGCAGTAGTGAAGGAAGGTTTTGGTAAATGAGGGAGAGCATCTTGCCTAGAAGAATGGTTATCCGCCCTGAGCAAGATGCTGTTAAGTAGATTGAGTAGAAAAGTAGTATAAGAGTATTGTATTATATATTAAGGTATATGTATCAAGAGGAGATTTGTATATAATTAAATGTATTAAGAGACGAGCATGTAATACTAGAACTGATGTGATTGTGAAAAGAGTTTCTAATAAGTAGTATTAGACAGGATAAGGAAGGTTGGGTAATTTGGATATGAGCAGATGCTGGGCTGAGTAGGTAATTTAATTAGATGAGGGGTAACATATTGCACATGGGAACGGTAATCTGCCCTGAGCGAGTTATTTATAATAGATTGAGCAGGGAAGTAGTTAGAAGGAGGATGTATATATATATTAAGTTTAAGTGATAAGAGGAGAGTATGGGGAATTATAGATGATTGTAATGTCATGGAAGAATGAACAGAGTAGTGATGTGAATAAGAAACTGTTTGTAAGATAGTGAATACGTAGTAAAAAGTGGTGGAATACAACGAAAGATTGTAATAAGTAGGATTAAGATAAAGGCAGTAGTGAAGGAAGGTTTTGGTAAAAGAGGGAGAACACCTTGCCCAGAGGAATGGTTATCCACACTGAGCAAGATGCTGTTAAGTAGATTGAGTAGAAAAGTGTTAAAAGAGTGTGTATTATATATACATTAAGGTATATAATTAATTATATTATATATAAAATTTATGTATTAAGAGGAGAGTATGGGAAATTATAGATGATTGAATATGTCATAAGAATAAGGAAGAATGAACAGAGTAGGGTGTGAATAAGGAACTGTTTGTATGACTGCTGTGTACGTTTATGTAGAAGATAGTCAATAAGCAGTAAGAGGATTAAGGTATAGTGTAATGGAGAGTTAGGCAGTGTGGGAAGAACTGTGAGAAGAAGTGAACAAGTAGAATTTGGAAGAATAAACTGTTGTATGTCTGTAGGGGTAGGCGATGTAGAATGATGGATTGTTTAGAGGACTGAATGAGAAACTGTTGGTTGGGATGCAGTGTAAGTGTATGTAGAATATAGCAAATAAGTAGTAAGAGGATTAAGGTACAGTGATAAAGGAGAGTTTGGAACGATGAACTGTTATGTGTCTGGAGTGGTAGACTATGTGGAAGAATGGATTGTTTATATGTGTGTAGTGTGAGTAGGATCAGGTTGCAATAAGCAAATTGGCAGAATGCATGACATAAGAGGTGAGAGAGAGGGGTGGATCTGACCCATCCCAAGGAAGTGTTGATTAGTACGTCTGCACATGGAGAGGGAGGAGTTTAAGGAAGTTCGCTGTCATGTGACAGGGAAGACAAGCCGTGTAAGAGCGTGACAGGCTGCGTGTTGGACCGGTTTCCGCCACATGTGGCCTGTTACGTAAGGAATGGTGAGGAACATATTGTCGGCAAGGATCTGTGAGGTTCGGTATCCGACCTCACGAGGCAGGGCTGGTGGCGGTATTCGCGGGTTGGATGGCATGTTTCCTTACCAGGGGAGATACCACGACCAGTCAGAGTCTTAGTTAGAATATGGTAGTTAAGTTAGATAGTTGTAGAGGTAACATCTGACATGTGGTGCTGGCTATCCACACATGTGTGGGATGCTACAGAGTAGATGTAGTAGATAGCTATAAATTTAGGGGGATAGTAGTTGCTCATCTCTTCATTGCCAGATACCGATGGTGTTGTACTATGGTTGGAGATAAAGATATGTTATGTTATTATTATTCTTTCTGCATAACTTGTATAGGGACACCAGCTTGAAGACTCTATTTTCTTAGGATTGGTTTTCAGTCTCAAGCTGAGGGTCTTTGCCATCATTCTCAAAATATTGTTTATAAGAAACTCCCAAAGAAATAAACAGACAAGGAGTATGGTACAGTTTTTTCCAATTATTTCAACTGCTTTATTATTGTTACTATTACACATTGCATCACTGCAGGATTGTGTTTGAGTAATAAAATATAAACTTGTTTGCTTGAAAATAATATTCAGTTTACATTTTTAGTCATTAGCTATAAAATACATGTCCAATGATCTGGACTCCTCATAATGACTGTTTAGGATTGCTAAAATGGTTTAGGCACTTAGAAGTCATTGTTGACCTTGGGTAGTAGTTTTTCAATCTTCTCAGACTCTAAAACGATCTATCTACTGTAGACTGAAATGAGCTGAATAAACTTTAACAAATCTGGAAGCATGGTCTTCATTTACTTAATTGACTATTTTTGTGGACGGGGAAGGGTGAGGGGTAGACCCTCTTGACGTACTGTACCTTTTTAAATGCTGAATTTATAATGTATTTTTTGGCTTGCAAAAAATTGTACAGAAATCTTATCCTTTACTTCTAACAAACATGACAATTGGATCCATTTTAGACATGACGATTCAATTGAATCAGAGAAACAAACAAGCATTATTCACTGTGAGTTAACAAGTTCACTACTGTAACTGATTTAACACTCTTATTTTGATGGTTCAAAGCAATATTACTGTAATGGCAACTTTTGAGAGAAATGAAGTTACTTTGTTGTACCATCCAATCTCATGTTAAGCCAGTGCAATGAAAATGTATCTGTTCTCTTTACTGAAACAGCGTGCTAAGACGGATGACTAAACATCACAACTAAAACATCAGCCAGCTTCCAGAGAGACAACAACACAAGTGATGGTATGATACAATGATACCAGTATTGTCCGAGGCTTGCGTGGACTAACATTGTAACTGCTTTTATGATTATGTTTCACTGAACTGCCAAACATACATTTGTATGACATGGCAAAGTTACGTTGGTATTACTGTACTCCTTATGATTAAAATGCACACTAGAAATGTTGATTGACATAGGTGGTATTTTGAGATGCTTGTATAGGTTAACATTGTTTTGTCAGGGCATTCTTATACTAACTACAGTGATCTACTGGAATTAATGTAATGTGCATGAGGTGAGTAATATGCTTGATCAGTTTATGAATATTACTAGGCCTACAATGTAATACTGTACAAGTATTCTTGTTATTCACAATTACAGAGTTTTCTGGTACTCCCACCTAATCAATACTATATATGTTATAAAATGTGTTTATTTACATCTAAATTGCAATACTAGTTTCGATCCATGGATCATATTAAGTTGCTGACCCTTAGAGATTGCGCTCCTCCCGACTCCTGCTAAAATTGCCGGGAACGTGACTGCATTCTTCTCACAACCTAAAACGTGATGAAGCCCATACTGGAGAAGATGAGTGAAGATAATGTAACATGTTCAGTAATGTCCTTTCCTTTAAACAAGGTTTTTGTTATGTTGAACTTACATCATACCACATCCATGTTCCAAATGATTTGTTAATATAAAAATGAGATATGATTACTATAATAATTACTGTTATGATTGTTACTATCATCAACAGCAACTTCATACTTTACATGATTGGTTTTTCATGTGCATAACCAAGCACTGATACCATAAACTCTCTCGGTAATATGATCGTAAGTGATGTTAATTTCAACAATTAGTAACTTTGTCAACAATTTACACTCTGAGAAAATCTTCCAGAAACACAATCGATACAGTACTGATGAAATAACAAGGCGTTCTAGGTAACAATTAGACACTGACAGGTATAAGTCTCCATGCTGATTTCAGCATACATGGGAACTTTTAATTTGCTTTCTTATGAAATTTGAAAAATGTTACTTAGTATTGCTATGAACCAATTATATAATTAGTTTTACTCAACAACAACAACAACAACAACAACAACAACAACAACAACAACAACAACAACAACAACAACAACAACAACAACAACAACAACAACAACAACAACAACAACAACAACAACAACAACAACAACAACAACAACAACAACAACAACAACAACAACAACAACAACAACAACAACAACAACAACAACAACAACAACAACAACAACAACAACAACAACAACAACAACAACAACAACAACAACAACAACAACAACAACAACAACAACAACAACAACAACAACAACAACAACAACAACAACAAATAATAATAATAATAATAATAATAATAATAATAATAATAATAATAATAATAATAATAATAATAATAATAATAGAAAAACAACTTAAACTGACCTGTAACCAATCATAGTTGCAATCAGGTGCTTCCTCCAGGTGGAAACTGGTAAACGTGACATTGAGAACCATACTGGCATTGGTAAGAATAACCCATGCACAGCTCAGATTAGGAACATAGGTCTGGCTTGTGGATGATGGAGGGAAACTGAGAGAGCCCTCTTCCGAGTTAAGTCGTCCTCCACAACCTGAAAATGTTAGATAAGAAGAAAGCATCACTGACAATAGCAAAGATGGGGTTTGGGGGAGTACAGTATATCTCACAAATCTTGGGGACGAATTCTACTCCTTGCTAAAATGTCAAAAAAAAAAAAAAAAAAATCTGATTCAAATTAGATATTGATACTAAGTTTAACAATTAAGTGATTCAGCATTCTAGGACATATCACTCTCAACATATTTAGAAGAGCTGGGGAAATTTTTCTTTAAAGGAAAATGCCAATAATTATCTCAAAGGAAATAGGGTAATCAAAATACCCATTGGATGTGAGGAGATATACTAGATTCTGAATGAACAGAGGAGAGGATAGAAATAAACGCAACAAGAGTTTTAGCAGTAAGGACAATGAACATTCAGATTAAAAGGATGGGTACCATGAGTTTAAAGATTGTTTCATTGAAATCAAATCAGGAAAAGATGAAGTAGAAAATTAAAGTGTTCCCCAAGAATTACTTTATATTTATTTACTAAGTATTTGTCATGCAATTCAGTATCAAAGTGTAAAGCAAAGCAAAGTCACCTCCGTACAGGCCATGAAGGCCCTTGGAGGAGTGAAAGGTAAAGGCTTCCACCATTGTTAACCTCGGCACTTGATGGGGTAGAGTGGTTAGCTCTACGCCTGGCCGTCTTTGCCCCCAGGAATTAACCTGGTACTCATTTTTGGTGTAGGCTGAGTGAACCTCAGGGCCATATGCACCTCCGGAAGTGGAAATCCTGTTTCTTAAATTTTACGACTTCCTGACGGGGATTCGAACCCACATCCTTCCGGGCGAACCGAGCACGTCTTTACCGCCTCGGCCAGGCAGCCCCTAGTATAAAAGTGTGCTATATGAAAAATGACATCTAATAAATAGGTTATGGTAAAGGGGATCAGAACAACAATCAATCAATCAATCAATCAATCAATCAATCAATCAATCAATCAATCAATCAATCAATACTGATCTGCACTTAGGGCAGCTGCCCAGACAACAGATTCCCTTTCAGTTGTTTACCTGGTCTTTCATTAAATGATTTCAAAGAATTTGGAAATTTAGCAAACATCTCCTTGGTAAATTATTCCGATCCCTAACTCCTCTTCCTATAAATGAATATTTACCCCAGTTTGTTCTCTTGAATTCCAACTTTATCTTCTAACCTTTCCTACTTTTAAAACCACTACTCAAACTTAATCGCCTACTAATGTCATTCCATGCTGTCTCTCCACCAACAGCTCGGAACATACTACTTTGTCAAGCAGCTCATGTCCTTTCTCCCAAGTATTCCCAGCCCAAACTTTGCAACATTTTTGTAATGCTACTCTTTTGTTGGAAATCATCCAGAACAAATTGAGCTGCAATTCTTTGGATTTTTTTCCAGTTCTCCTATCAAGTAGCTAGTATTTCTACCATCTCAAATTATGTTGAAATTGTTGCATGAAAATATATAGGTGAAATTAAGCAGGGGCTGTGTTGACTGGTAAATAACTTTTCAATTAGCGCTAAGCAGTTAGTCAGTGTAGGGCTCGGAAGTTCATACAATTGCATCTTTCTTTAGGGGTTAAAAATGTATGCTTATTCATTATGTGCACGAATTATGGAATTTTCAGTCATTTGAACAGGCTTTCATGGTGCATACAAATGTGTTACGAAGTAACGCAATTTAAAACCTCCCCTGAGAACCTATTTTGAACTGGCAATATCGCCGTGGAAAATCTTAATTATTCTATATGACTAAGTGTATGGTTTCCCTCGTGCTACTAAGTGCTTAAGAGATACTCATCGAACTTTATTTATATTTCTTATTGTGGACTAATAGCAACGTTATTGGATTCTCGTATTTTAGTATTGTGCGGACTGTTTCATTTCTCTTCTAATAAGTGCTGCTATCTTCCGCCAGTCACCCACAATAAGTTTCCCCTCCCCGTCCGCTCTCCTACCTATTGGAGCGTGGGTACTTCCTGATGGAGCAAACCTCGTCATTTTGACTGGAAACAGTACGCGTGTGAAAGTCATGGCGTGCGGTTGTGTTAATTAGACTCTCAAGATGTCGGCGTCATGTTGGAGTATAGAGCCCGGCTGAGGGTCTTGAGATATGGGTTTTAAACCCGTATTACCTTGTTTTCGATGTCGTCCTATCAGTAAATGTTTTAATTAATTCTGGCCTGGGAAACCAAACTCATCCGTAAGTATTTGAGGATCTGGCTCATCATGGCTGAGCGTCAGCTTCACCCAAGTAAGTGGCTTCATCATTTGGCAAGTTATATCCTGTGATTATGAAACTACAAGGCAATTCGTGTGATCCGTGTCTTGAAATTAACTCTTTCAAGGTAGAAGTTTGTGAAAGCAATTATTTTTGGAAATTACATGGTGGACGATCGTGTGGTTATTTCAAGTGATATATCAAAATTATAGGCATGTAAAGACTACCAAAATAAGGAGATCTTATTTAATTAGCCATCATTTTCACCCGTTAATGAATTTTAATTGATCATGTAAATTCAAAATGTGTCGTGGCACTCAGTGGTTTTTATACTACGTGAGGTTCTGCAGAAGCATATAATTCTAGTTCCTTTTTGGTTATTTATAAAACATGTTTCTTCTATTTTCTGGTATTTTATACTTCTGGTGTATTCCTGATTTTATTTTGGTGTTTCTGGCCTTTGTTGTGCCTTGTACCATTATTGGTTGTTTGCGGGCGTTGATGATTGTTGCCTGTGGGTTTTGCGTGTCGGTTGTGGGACCTAAATTTACTTATGTATTTTCAATTCATGTGAAAGATTTCTCTGCTCCTCGCTTGGTCTTTTCCCGTTTTCCTCCTGTTTACCGTGTAATTTCTGTTCATTGATATTAGTTGACCCCTCGTAGTTTATTAATTGGGCTAGATTTCTATGCTCCTGCGAAGCCTCATCTTACTAACAAATTTCAATGAAACTCGTTAAATGAGTGGTTTTCCATAGGTTTAAAACTTTAGTTTTAATTTCATTTTAGTAGTCTAACAAACGGGCCCGTGTAAACCTTCTGTAAACAAATTAAGTCTTCTATCCGTATAATTTTCTGTTATTATAGTAATGTTATCAATCCATACTATTCCTTGTAAGGGATTTAGTGTTTTCAATTTGTACAATTTCCGTTATTAAGTTAATGATTTCTATCAGTGTCATTTTCTGAAAGGACTATGGTTTTCAGACCATGTTATTTTCTGTTATTCAGTTACTGTTTTCTAAGCACTTAAATTATTTTAATTTCTCAGATGGGATGATGTTCGTTTTGGTTTCATGTTAAGTTTCTTTTTTTAAATTAAAAGTTTTTGACTTAATTAAGAGTTTTCTTTCATTATCTGAGTGGTTCAACGCCGAAACTAGGAATCTTTCTCCTTTTCCTCTGGGTGCTTTATTATGGGCCATATGGGTAAGTACCTCTTGGATGTAATTTTCCTATCCTTGTGACTGATTTTCATGATTTGTTTTTTGTTTTTTTTGTTTTTTTTTCTGCTACTTTCACACCGGTTTATAGGTAGTACCGCCCGGTGTTTGTTTGCTTAGTGTGGTGAGTTTGCTGCGCTAGTGGCTTAAATGCATATTTTCGTGCTTTTGATAAGTGCATTATATTTTAATATTTTAGTGCCTATATGGCATATTTTAATCAGTTTAATAATTTTTACAGTATTTTTTCATCTGCTTTTTTCATCTGGTTGATGTTGGCAGTAGTGTTGCTCATGATGACGCAACTTGTCATGTGGTGAGGAGTTATGATGTCGCACAGTGAATCCCCTGTTTCATCATCTACCCTTGCGTTTTGTGCTTAGCTGTCGACTGGCTGTCCATTGAGTCGTGTAATGGTGTTGTGAACTGGTTGTGACCAGTTTCACGTATGAAGTGTCTGTTAAAAAGTTCTTTAAATGCCAAAAATAAGAGCATCTTCGAGTTGTAGATTAACTAATTTACAGAAGGAGTTTCCAGGTGACTTAACATCTACAGATAATAGGGTTGTTCTCTGGAGCGTGTGAGAAAACTATAGGGAGTGAGAAAAGATTTCAAATAGTTCAATACTTAAACACAGCAAAATACAAGGAGAATTTAACTAGCAAACTCGCAAATAAAGAGCCTGTTCAAAAACAACTATTAGAGTGTTTAGGAAATAGGATTAGTGAATTTTCTTACGACTTGTGCCAAGCATTTTTAGCTGCTGATATTCCCTTGTATAAAATTAATAACCCCACATTAAAATATTTTCTTGCCAAATACACTCAACAACACGTGCCTGAAGCAAGTACATTGTGTAAGACTTATGTAGGACATTGTTACAATAACGTATTGTCAAATTTGCAAATTGATTTAGCGGATCAGTTTGTGTGGTTGTCTATTGATGAAACCACTGATTCTGAGGGCCGATTTATTGCTAACGTAATTGTGGGCGCCTTGAATAAGGAACAATGTGTGTGTGAATTGCCAGCCACTAACAATGTAACTGTAACACAGTGTGTGATGGACTCATTGAAATTATTATGGCCATCTGGAATCAAATTCGACAAACACTGAAAGGCATTTTTCCTAACTTAATTCATATTAACTTGTTTGGCACATGCTCTTAACAGCATTGCTGAGACAATACGCAATTCTTTCCCATTGGCAGATCGATTTGTGGCCTGTTCAAAGAAAATTTTTGTTAAATCTCCCTCAAGAGTCAAGTTGTTTAGATCAACAGCACCCAATATCCCACTTCCTCCTGCACCAGTGTTAACACGATGGGGAACATCGCTGGATGCAGCTTTGTATTATGCTCAGCACATAGAAGTATTCAAAGAGGTTGTTAATTCATTGGACTCAAATGAAGCTACAACAGTACAAAAAGTGCAAAATATTCTGTCAGGCATCAAGTTAGAAGAGAATCTTGTTTTTATAAATGCCCATTTTTCTTTTTTGTCAACCACCATAACGTCACTGGAAGCTGTAGGATCTCCCGTAAAGGAAACACTTTTTCGAAAAAACGATATCCAATCTAAATTCTGTTCCTGGTAGTATAGGACAAAAAGTAAAGGGAAAAATAAATTATGTAACTTCAAAAAATCCTGGTTATAAACAGTTGTGCGATATTCGAGACATTCTCAAAGGAAAACCGTCTGTCACACCAAGATACTTGCCTCTTTCTGTGGAGCAGTTATCATCATTTAAATATGCCCCAATAACATCTTGTGATGTGGAAAGAAGTTTTTTACATTACAAAAGTGTTTTGCGAGACAACAGACGATGTTTTTCGGTTGAAAATTTGTGCAAAGTGATGGTTGTGAACTGTAATTCATCCCCCAGCATTGACAGTGGGACCCTTTCTGCTTCAACCTCCAAGGAATAAATGTAAGTTTATTATTATCAATACTAACCTGACTTATCTACTGCTTTTTTTCATCTTAATAGTGCATATTTATTGGCATGTTTTCAAGTTTTTAAGAGCATATTTTCATGTATATTTCTTAGTTTTTTAGGGCATGAACTTCCAAGCCTTAATGATGAACAAAAATTTGTCATAAAACTAATGAAGTTACTCAAGAGTAATTATTTAAAGATTAATGTATTAAATTATTATTTTTAATTCAAAACTAACTGCACACATTACCAGAACAGAGGAATAACGTAGCTGCTAGTGGTGGCTTGCATGACTTTGCATGCTTAGTAAATGTTCTATGTTTACAGTAATCTAATATATTGTACCAGTACAGGATGGGCAACGCATCATGATTTGAAACATTACTGATATGAGCATATGTTTCTGGGGATACCAGCTGCTCACTTGGGAAATATTCACCACACCTGCGAAGAATAAGCAGACAGAGCTGTCTCCATACAGATTATTCCTGGACAATAGAGAAATGAACATTCTCAAACACTAAAAGTATGGTTAAGCTAAGCTGCTTTGTGAACTGAGATCATAGCAAGAGGCCGTTCCACTAATTGTAAAAGTGGAAAGGGGAACCAAGATGTACCAAGTCACGAATTGCTACAAGGAAATAAAGACAAAATTTCTGCTCTGTGTGAGTTAGCACATACACCAAATATTCTTAGAAATGGGAAAACCAAAATACTCATCCTGCGGACAAACAGTCACAAAGGTTGTCTACAGAGAGAAGAAGGAATATTTAAAATTCTGCCTAACCTCCTAGACCAATCACAAAAATTCTGTTACCATGTTACAGAAATATGAGTGCCAGCTTCAATTCTGTAAATATGTGATCCAGCTAGCTTTCCCATTGATAATAAATAAATTATTCTAATCAGAGAACCTCAATCATGAGAATTTTAGGTTTTCATCATGAAAAATTCCAATAACTTAAATAATCTAGAGTGTCAATGTCTAAGAATTAACTCCAGCTCTCTTGCTATTGGTCAGAGGCACAGGACACCAATATGGAAGCCATGAAACCTGAGAAATTGGGAGGAAGGAAATTTATTCATATCTTGATGACTGTCACCTTGGGAGAAGTTCATTCATGCTCAACTGAGTTACCTATTCCTATAAAGACTCTCCAATGATCTACAGTAACAAAAGCCCTGGGTAGGTCAATAGTGATACAGTCCATTTAACCTCCTGATTCTACAATATCTGCTACATATCTTGACAGAATCAAAGAATTTGAGCCTCACCGGAATAACCTTTCTGAAACCCAAACTGCCTTTCATCAAACCAGTTAATAATTTGTCAAATGTGTCTAATATAATCAGAAATAATGCTTTCTCAGAGTTAACATGCAACACATGTCAAGCTGACTGGCCTGTAATTACTGGCTTTATGTCTATGGACCTATTATTTATACAATGGGACTACTACAGCAACACTCCATTCATTTTGCATAGCTTCTTCATGCAAACAGTAATCAAATAAATATTTCAGATATGGTGCTAATCCCAATCCATTGCCTTTAGTATATCCCCAGAAGTCTCATTAATCCTGGTTATTTTTCTGGCTTTCATCTTTTGTATCTTTTTGTAAATGCCTTTAGCATCACACGTAAATTTAAGTACTTCACCAGTATTGGTCACCTCCTCTACCTGGACTTTATCCTTACATCCAGCTATCTTTGTATAAGGTACTGTTAACAAAATGTGTCTGCCTTCTGTTAGTCCTCACATATACACTCCCCTTGTTCATTAATGATCCCTGTGTCTGCATTCTGTTAGTCCTCACACATACACTCCCCTTGTTCAATAATGATCCCTGTGTCTGCGTTCTGTTAGTCTTCACACATACACTCCCCTTGTTCATTAATGATCCCTGTGTCTGTGTTCTGTTAGTCCTCACACATACACTCCCCTTGTTCATTAATGATCCCTGTGTCTGCGTTCTGTTAGTCCTCACACATACACTCCCCTTGTTCATTAATGATCCCTGTGTCTGCCTTCTGTTAGTCCTCACACATACACTCCCCTTGTTCATTAATGATCCCTGTGTCTGCGTTCTGTTAGTCCTCACACATACACTCCCCTTGTTCATTAATGATCCCTGTGTCTGCGTTCTGTTAGTCCTCACACATACACTCCCCTTGTTCAATAATGATCCCTGTGTCTGCGTTCTGTTAGTCCTCACACACACCGGGCGAGTTGACCGTGCGCGTAGAGGCGCGCGGCCGTGAGCTTGCATCCGGGAGATAGTAGGTTCGAATCCCACTATCGGCAGCCCTGAAGATGGTTTTCCGTGGTTTCCCATTTTCACACCAGGCAAATGCTGGGGCTGTACCTTAATTAAGGCCATGGCCGCTTCCTTCCAACTCCTAGGCCTTTCCCATCCCATTGTCGCCATAAGACCTATCTGTGTCGGTGCGACATAAAGCCCCTGGCAAAAAAGTCCTCACACATACACTCCCCTTGTTCAATAATGATCCCTGTGTCTGCCTTCTGTTAGTCCTCACACATACACTCCCCTTGGTCATTAATGATCCCTGAAATGCCCTTCCTGGAACATGTTTATTCTTATCTTACACTTCCCTCAAAAAGACTGAAAATCTATCATATCAGATGTAAGGCTTTTCCAGGCGTTTGCTCTATTAACCAGGATCTGACACATCCCACTCTGACGAGTCTAGTGTCAGACCTAAGACGAAACGCTGGTTAATAGAGCAAATGCCTGAAAAGCCTTATAGCTGATATGTTTTTGACATGCTCTATTAGTGACAAATATCTAATTCCCTCCATGGGAATTTAGAATTTTTCATTTGAAAATCTATCAGGCAGGCCCCTCAAGGAAAGTTGATGCCTGCCTTCCTGATGAAGCTAGTAAGAGCACATGAGCTTGCCTGGAGCAGAGAAAAACTGAGATTGGTAAGAAGAGTGTTCAATTATTTGAAGACGACAGTGAATGAAGGTATGGAGATTGTCTTTTTGTGCTTCCGTACTTGTTCTTGTCTACTCTTCCTATTGCTCCCTCTTTCACATGTATCTCTCATTGTGTTTATCCTACTACCTGTTCCTATCTTTCTACAAATGACTTCAGCTTGTTACTGTGTTTTCCCAACTATGTGTTCTTTTTCATGTTCTATCTTTCTACATCTGACTTGACTTGCTTGTTTCTTTCCATTACTTACAATTTCATGATAACTGATACACTGGACAAATGTTGCTTGTTATTTCATACACCTCTCATAATCTCTCATCCAGAATATTGATATATTTAACAAGTTAGAGGATATATGAGGGTGCTGATAAACAGTAAATTAGTTGAAAAAAGACTGTAACAAATATTCTTCATGGTACAGTGAAAACTAAACTGGAATAATTAAATCACTATCAATCAATCACTACTGATCTGAATTTAGGACAGTCACCCAGGTTACGTTAGGCCTATCAAACCAGTAAAAGAGTTTATTGTAGTTGCTTTCAAAACACATAAGAGCCTCAGAATGCATTTATCATTTATCATTTTGCTAACCAGTCTCTATGAATAAATAAAAATGAATTCAGTGAGAAATCTGGAGACAACAAGAGAAAAGAAAATATAGAGTCATTTCTATTAATATCTTACGGCATATTACTTCCGAATAAATCATAATGATCATTATAAAAATAGCGATGTCTATGTTATTCTTAAATCACAATTAACCTTAGACCCTGTAATTTTCCACAGACTTAAAATCCATTTATTATCAACATAGATGATGTTACAATTTCATATTTAATATGGCATAAGATAGTACTTACTCATCTGCTGTTCTTCACAGGTTGCACCAGTACTATTAGAAGGACAGCGGCAGTGAAAGGTTCCCTGGTGAGGAACACAGGTCCCACCATTCTTACAAGGATTGTTAGCACAGGGATCAACAGCAATGGCACAATTTGGCCCTAGAATGAAAGATAAGAGTATGCTGATAACAAATGAGGTACTGTCTGTATTTTGTCCAACTTAAAGATTTCTTTCAAATCATATCTATTTCTTAGCCTTTCTATGCCACATTTACATTTTCTTGTACCTAACAAAGAATGAACTAGAGTAAAGATGTTTAATTCTAAAATGCTACCTACTTAAAATTGATCTCCAGATTATCATTTCAGGTTGACTTTTTATTTATAAAAATATAATCTAAAACAGTGCATGAATGTAGTTTTTTTTTTTTTTTTTTTTTTTTTTTTTGAGAGCAGGACATGTCAAGCCAATTTCTCCTCTAATCTCCAAGTTTTTCAGTTTGATGAACACAAGATACAAATTATAAAACACATGTAATACCAAAAAGAAGTACAGAATATTAACCATAATTAATTTATTTTATTATTAGATATAGCCAATTGAGGGAAATTTTACACTAATAATATAACAAACATGTAGGGACCCTTTTAGAGGCAGCCCTGCCCAGGGCTCTGGCCTATGAGAGTCCCAGAGCACACTGACCCAGTGTGTAACATCTGGTAAAGGGTCCCAGCTCACGGTAACAAGTGAAGACCTCAACAGCAGCAAAGGCGGAGAATATGATTCGGTACGGTGGAGCTGGCGGAGGAGGCAACCCATTCCTCTGGGAGTAGTACAGATGGAACCCACTGCCTTGTGGGATGAGGAGGGATCCTCAAAGGCTAAGGGAGTAAACTCCGAAAGAAAATCCTTGATTACGTTAGGCCTATCAAGCCAGTAGAATAGTTTATTTGTAGTTGCTTTCAAAACACACAAGTGCCTTGGAATGCATGTATCAACTAAATTAAGGTGCCAGCATGAGCAGGGATGATGGATTATGGCCTGGACAGGGTCTTGCAAAAATCCCGGAGGAGACTAACATGTATCGGGACCATCAACTTACTCAGTCTCACAGGAAAATATGAAGAACTAGTGGAGCTCATGGAAAGGAGGAAATTAATGATACTGGGGCTGAGTGAAACCAAATAGAGAGGGAAAGGAATTAAGAAATTAAGGAAACAGTATACACAGTTTTGGTAAAGAAAGAGAAAATATTATAGGAGATCTGAATGCACAGAATGGGACAGATAGAAAAGGACATGAGAACGTAATGGGACCTCAAGGATATGGTGGGGAAAAAAAAGTAGGTGAACATCTGCTTGAATTCTGTGTGAGGAATGGGTTGGTGGTGAAAAACAGTTGGTTCAAGATGAGACAGAGCCATAAGATAACATGATACAGTTGGGATGGACTACAAAAGACTGTAATCGATTATGTCATCTCAGATGAAGAAAGGAGCAGAATGGTAGATGTCAGAGTAATACCCAGAGAGAGCCTTGACAGTGACCACCGTCTATTAGTAGCGGGCCTGAGAAACTTCTATGTGCCAAAAACACAGAACAGGAAAATGCCAAAAATCTAAGTATGGGAACTCCAGAAAGCAGATCAGAGAACTGAGTATCAGAACCGGATAAACCCTGTTACCAAGAAATGAAAGGAAAAATGGAGAGACAGAATGGACCAGACTAAGGGACACATTGGTTAAGGAAGCAACTGAAGTTTGTGGAAAGACATGAAAACAAGGGAGAAGGAAACACCTTGGTGGAATGAAATAGTGAGAGCAGCAATCAGGGAAAGAAGTCTATTGCAAAAAGAAAGGGATTGGGAGAAAAATAAACCAGATCTTACTAGAGACAAGGCATAGATCAGAAACCTTGAACAAATATACCAAAACAAATTGGACGTTAAAAGAACAGTTACAGAAGAAAAGACCAAGGCATGGAAGATATTCACTCAGAAACTGGAGGAGGACAGCAGAGGCAATAAGAAACTACTGTATAGTGTTATCAGAGGTAAAAGGAAACCAATGAATACCAAAAAGGCACTTGAAGATGAAAATGGAAATCTGATTAGGTCAGAAAGTGACATGAGAGAAGTCCTGAAGAACCATTTTGACCACCTACTGAATACACCTGAACGACCTCCATAAGCAGAAACATATCAGGAAGAAGACTGAATAGACCAGTTCAAGAACCAAACACAGAACTGGAAATGAGGAAACACCCATCACCTGGACAGAAACTGATACAGCCTTAAAATCTATGCCTAAAGGCAAATCTTCAGGTGCAGATGAAGTGAATGCGGACACGATAAAGACAGCAGGCATACAGGTTATACGATGGCTGCACAGAGTACTAAATGCTGTATGGACAGACAACAAAATACCTGCAGATTGGAGCAAGGGCATTATAATTCCCCTGTTTAAGAAAGGCAGCAGACCCACCAACTACAGAGGAATTCTAGAGAAGATCACAGTATGGAAATTGAGAACCATCATTGAACTACAGTTAGAGGAGGAGCAATATGGATTCAGAAATAACAGATCAACAATGGATCAAATTTTTAGCACCCGCATGCTGATGGAAGTATTGGGAGAAAGGCAAGAACCTGGTCATTGTATACCTGGATATAGAAAAGACCTATGATAGTGTTATGACAGATAAGATCTGGAAGTGCCTGAGAAAAAATGTGCCTGAAGGACTGGCAAGGAAAATTCAGATGTTGCACAAAGACTGTACTAGCTGTGTATAAATTGGGTAAGCTCAATCATCATGGTTTGAGACCAAGAGTGGAGTTCAGCAAGTTAGTGCACTGTCCCCACTACTGTTCATCACTGTTATGGACAATATGATGAACATCAAGAAAAAGTTAGATGAACTGAATGCAGTGGCCTTAGCTGATGATGTCATGATTTGGGTGAAACAGAAGAGGAAGTACAGACCAGACTCAACTTATGAAAATCCCACTTCCAGGAATATAACTTCAACATCAGTGAGACCAAGACAGTGGTGATGGCAATCAACAGAGATGGGTGTCCAGCAAGTGTAAAACTACAAGACCACCAGCTAGAGTGTGTGGATAGTTTTCCTCACCTTGGAAGTGTAATCTCCAGTGAAAATTTGGTCAGAAAGGAAATTACAAACAGAGTGCAAAAGGGATCAGAATTCTACCAACAAGTAAGAACACTTTTATGGGATGGCATGATTCCAAAACCAGCCAAACTGATGATGTTTAACAGCTATTTCATACCAATATTGACTTATGGTATTGAAGCGTGCACCCTCACAAAAAGAGATTCATCAAGACTGCAAGCATCAGAGATGAAATTTCTTAGATCCACCATCCAGAAAACCAACATGGACAAGAAATGGGGAGGTGAGGAAAGAAGCTGGAATAAAGACATACCTTTTAGACCAAATTGGCACATCCAGACTACAGTGGTATGGGCATGTGATGAGGGTGGGTCCTACAAGAACAGCCAGAATAAATTTAGAATGACAGGTGGAGGCGAAAAGACCTGCAGGAAGACCTAAAACCCGATGGATGGACATGATCAAGGTTGATCTAGTTACCAGAGGATTGACAGTGGATGAGTTCTCCATGACAAGTTGTATATGGACAGGAAGAAGAGGAAGAGGCTCATTAACAGTACCCAGGAAACTGGAACTGTACAATGATAATGATGATGAATATAACAAATGTAAATAACAACTGGTATAAACAACAATATTAAGTATCAACAATAAATTAACAACATTAGCAATGTAACAAGAATGCTAACGATAACTGGCAAGGGTCGGTTACAGAGTTAGCAAGAAGAAAGGTCAGGGGTTGGAAAGGCGTAAGAAAATGGAAACCTGGAGAGGACTTCAAAGGAATCTTTTAATTTTGTGTTTGAAGGTTGCAAAGGGTGTGAATGTGTCAGTATTGGGTAGTGAGTTATCAAGAGTATGAAGACGATGGAGGATAGAGTATTGTTGCGCAATGTTAGGTGCAGACGGGACACAAGCTGAGTATGCCGGTTGTGTGTTGGGCAGGTGGGGACATGTATAGGGAAGTACAATATAAGAGTATTGCATTTGGTTTAGCCATTGATTATTTTTGTAGGCAACAAAGACCGGAGAACTGCAAATGGCTTCTCAGGTCAAGTATACACAGGTAGTTCAAGATGTTAGATTTAGTTGTGTTTCTTAAAACAGCATTGCGAGTCTTAACAATGAAAGTGAAAAAGTTAAAAATACTATTTACATGAGTTATGTTTGTGATCGCAGATGAGGACAAAATGAGAGACAAAAGTAAATAATTGGAAGAAAATAGAAAACAAAGTATAATTTTAAGGCGTTAATATCATTAAATTCAGTAAACCTGTAACGAACGCCAAGGCTATGCAAAGCTCAGGATTTATTGACTCGATATGAGCAGGGAAGGTCAGTTTACAGCCAATTATAACACCTAGGTCTCTTACCTGAGAAGCTGATTATGGTGTTCATTCCTTGCTTTAACAATGAAAAAGATATTGTGTTAAAATTTTCAACATTCGGAGAAAGATTCCCTTTTTTTAAACCAGTCACTACACGAACTGAGAACTGTCTGCAATTGATGACAATCATCAGGTGTAGAGAATGCCTTAGAATTTTTAGGTCATCAGTGTCAATCAATCAATAATGATCTGCATTTAGGGCAGTCACCCAGGTGGCAGATTCCCTATCTGCTGTTTTCCTAGCCTTTTCTTAAATGATTTCAATAACACTGGAAATTTATTGAACATCTCCCTTGGTAAGTTATTCCAACCCCTAACTCCCCTCTCTATAAATGAATATTTGTCCCAATTTGTCCTCTTGTATTCCAACTTTATCTTCATATTGTGATCTTTCCTACTTTTAAAGACACCACTCAAACTTATTTGTCTACTAATGTCATTCCACACCATTTCTCTGCTGACAGCTCGGAACATACCACTCATAATACCAACATAATGGTCTGTTATTGGACATTATAAATTTTCCAGCTAACTCATTCTTGGTTGCTTGCGTTTTTCCCCTGTGTGCTAAGTTGGGCTCATCAGTTGGTACTTTCTGTAGCTTACCCACCAAAATGCAAGGCTAGTGCATCAGATAAAAAAATAGATGTATGGCTTTTTAGGCAAACGCCTGAAAAGCCATACATCTAATTTTTTATCTGATTTTCATATGCTCTATTGGTGGAAAAATATCTAATTCCCTCCATGGGAACTTAGAAATTCCATTAGGCTAGTGCATACCGTGGAGGCCACTGGATAGGCTACTTGAAGCCACCAGCCGTGCCAGTGCACTATGAGAGACTTTTCCAAAATTGATGCCTGCCTGGCCATCGGTTGATACAGATGTTGATTCCCATTGCTAAATAATTGCAAGATGAGAAGGAGACAAAAAGAAAAAGTTTAATGCAGATGGTAGCAGTAGGAACACACAAGGAGTTGGACAAAGAAAGCAAGGCTGGGATTAAGAGCATCATGGCCTCTTGAATGAGCTTGAGATATGTAAGTAAAACTTACTGGGTTGGAATACTTTTCCCATGAAAACAAAAAGGACAAATGGCTCTACAGAGCCTGCTTGAGGGTCAGGATGGTAAATAGTTTATTTCTCCATGGTCTACGTGGGTGAACACAAAATAATGATAGGGGTCATGTTGTCCCTACAACTGAGTTTAATGACTGAGCACTTGCACTCCACCTCCATCCACCTCCTTCTGAGGTTAACAATGGAACAACTGAGAAAGCAGCCTAAAATAGAGTGAACTGGAAAAAGACCGTCAAGAACATGCTTGCCATAGCATCCACAGAAACAGTGGGGATGCCCTATAAGCTTAGGTCACAATTTCCCTTTGGCTCTAGAACAAATAACTGACTGCCTGTCTCTGCTAATACGTGATTAACCAAACATCTGAGATCCCAAATTACAGTGAGGCAACTATCTGTTGAAGAAGACAGCAGCAGCAGTAGTAGTAGGAGTTTTTAATTAATTTTTTACAATTGGCTTTACACAGATAGGTCGTATGGCGACGAAGGGATAGGAAGGGCCTAGGAGTGGGAAGGAAGTTGTCATGGTCTTAATTAAGGTACAGCTCCAGCATTTGCCTGGTGTGAAAATGGTAAACCACGAAAAACTATCCTCAGGGCTGCCGACAGTGGGGTTCGAACCCACTATCTCTCGGATGCAAGCTCACAGCTGCGTGCCCCTAACCGCACAGGTACCGGTAGTAGTAGTAGTAGTAGTAGTGGTGGTGGTGGTGGTGGTGGTGGTGGTGGTAGTAGTAGTAGTAATTAGAATAATTCACATACTCCCTGATAAAAGTTATTTTTCTACTAACCTGTATATCCTATGACGCAGGAACATACATATGATGAACCTGAAGGAGTGCATGTACCATGAACACAAGGATTGGACAAACAGGCACTATTTGAGGGAAGGACAGCAGTGCCAGCAATACAGCCAGTTTCACCCACTCCAGATCCAGCATACCCGGCAGGACAGATGCACTGGACGTAAGATGGACCAATGGCTGTAAAGGTAATATAAATAGCAAAAACACATCAAAAAATCAAATCAATAAGAAAACATTTCTAAATTTTCTGTACTCTTACTTTATCTGTTGATATCAGAGTCTATCTGGCCTAAACCCAATAAGAGAAATGAAACTTAATGATTTACACTTTTTCTATCTTCACTACAAGAGACTGATGTCAGCACCACACCCTGACCACTTTGTCCCAAAAAGATATCCACCGATAGAGATAAGTTTTCTTGTATCATTTTTACTAGAAACAGAAGCAGCTTGGAAGACAGGAGGAACTTCAAACTGCTACTGCTACTGAGGTCTAAAGTACAATCTTCCCAGTCGCAAGAACAAAACTGAAGAGCCCAGAGCAAGAACCAGATAGCATAAAAATATAAAAGTTTTCTGGAGACGTGAAAAAGATTAAATTTTCTAAATTTGAAAACAGTAAGGTTAATCCATGTACAATAGCTTAAGACAATAGTAACACACATATTGAAGTAGTGATTATATTTTTTGTTTTAGTTTATGGATATACCTGCTGGAGTGATCATCTTCCTCCAACAGACGATACCGCTACAGAAAATTGCAGTAACTGATATTGTTTATCAGATGTATATATGTAACATACTTCACTGCATACCAGACTTGCTGTAAGTTACTATGAAACAAATATTTTGTGTGTTATGATAAATCCACAAGTAGTAGACTTCGATGTTTTAATTTTCCTTGACCTCCTTTCATTTTGGTTGAAGAATATGATAAAAGATTTTACTTTTCTGCTTATAGAGCACTTCTCTAATCCTCAAATTATGCACAACAGCATGATTCTGTTTCCGTTTGATTTCGTTCTCCAAATGGTCACATTCTGGCATATATCTGTTCATGACATCCCAAAAGATAGGTTTTAGTGTGCAATGAAATGATGGCAAAATAAACCAATGCTAATGGACAAGACAACATGTTTTCCCCCTCTGTATCTTTTCATAGGCTTCCTTCATGGGTCAGTGGGAGAGTATGACCTCCAAATCCCAAGATCGCAGGTTCGAACCTGGCAGAGGTACTCACATTTTAGAAGGGCTGATAAAAGAATGATTCAACTTTCATGTTGACAAAACTACTTAAAATTAGTCATAGATCATCCATTGGAATCCGGTTTAATCTTCCATCTGGTAGAGTAAAACAGAATAGACACTGATGTCCATCCAGGCAGCCTACATGGCATCAAATCATGATAGCTGAGGTAATACAATTATTTCTTTTACATCAAGACAGTCAGTTCTGGGCTACGGCTACACAAGCTAACTGCCATTTTCCTTTTGTAGGTGTACACCTTCCTCTTTACATTGTAGCCAAATGTTCTTCAGTCTCAGCTTCTCTTCTGTCGCCCTTCCACCAAGATGTTGTGTGGTTTAGCATGACATGTCTCTGGATTCCCCCTTAAATCCACAACTTTCTTTCTGAAGATCGTGTCTTGACTTTCTTTGGGGTTTATGCCTCCTTCCTTTAGACCTTTGTGCATTTCTTTAAGTCAAGGGGGATGAGTTTTCCATTTTTCCTGAAGCCCATCCATCTGTCTGGGATCATTCTCTTTAGATGTTGATAAAAGGTCAGCCTCCTCTTTCTGATTGTAATGGTAATCTTCTCTATTCTCTCATACAGTACCCTATTGGATCTCAGATGGAATGTAAAACCCTCTAACAGATTTTGAGATACTTGAAAGCTTTAACCCCTTAACTGGGTACTAAATTCTCCACACGCATAACCTGCCGTGGGTACTTTTTCCCCACTTTGTGATATTTAAATATTTCCTTCATAAATGTGTACACAATTAGTTTAATCTAATACAATAGTAATTATTAATCTTCAATAATGTGACACTAACATTATGTACATTATTTACATTGTTATGAATCCAAATGTTTTACTAACATTATTTACATTGTTCTGAATCAGGATGATTAAAGGTTTTGTAGATTGTTATCTGTGTGATATAGGCGGAAACAAGGTGTTTCACACAAAGCCTTTTCACAGTCAGGACACCAGTATGATGTTTCCTTCCTCTTCCCTTGGGAACAACACAATACACCTTCGGAGAGGTTTTTTCCTCGACGCTGTGCTGGGAATATCTTCTGGGAAGCAGCGGTTGAGGAGACGAGATGGCCTTGGTACGAACGCGCTGAAGTATTCTGCGACATTGTGCAGGTCACTAAAGTCTATATTTATCTTATTTACACCCGTAAAAGCAAACCTTGGTCTTGGAGCACCATTCGCAACGAAGTGAGCCGGCTGAGTTACATTTTGAACGTCGTCCGTGTCACTTGGTTCGTCTGGAACAACTTCACTTTCACTTTCAGGATCACTTTCACTGTCCTCTTCATCAGTATGAATCCACTCATCATCATCAGATAAAGAAGAGACCTCATCATCACTCTCCGCTTCTAAAACTGTTGAAATACCCGCACAATCAAGCCGATCTACTTTGGAATCCATGCTTCGCGACATAAATGGCTGTGCGGGAACTTCGTGCAAGGCGCCAAAACAAATGCATTTCACGAAGCTGTAACAGCTTTAAAAAACAATACACAGCGTGATCTCGTGGAAAACATATCAACTAATGCGACAGATTCCATGGACACGCTGTATGCCTTCACTGTCAAGATACATACGCGATAAATTTTACGATCGACTAATGCCGTCATAACCACTGTAGAAGCCCAGCGCGAAAACGTCTAAAGGCGTCATACCCACTTAAGGGGTTAAAGTTACCCAAAACCACTATAATATATCTGAAAAAATAAAATACAGAATTAATTAAATAAAAAATGACATGTTTCTTCTACAGAAACATCCTCACATTGTATCAAATCACTTTACCATCATGCACATTTACAATGTTGTTTACATTGCATATAATTGAGAATTGGTGTTGTTATAAATAAGTTTTTTTTTTTTTTTTTTTTTGCTAGGGGCTTTACGTCGCACCGACACAGATAGGTCTTATGGCGACGATGGGATAGGAAAGGCCTAGGAGTTGGAAGGAAGCGGCCGTGGCCTTAATTAAGGTACAGCCCCAGCATTTGCCTGGTGTGTTATAAATAAGTATGAGCAAATAATGACTGTAGTAGATCTTCACTGTTACTTTAGTAACTTATCAAAAATTTTCTATAGTTATCTCAGCTGTTAATCGTCTGTTACCTTCAGTAACTGTGTTTGGATTGAAGCCAGTTTCCTTGCTTCGATCTTAGTAGCTAAGAGTAGGAGGGTGAGGGGGCTTCTGCAAGCTGTTCACAACATCATCAATTCAAAATCACTGACAAGTTTATGCAACATAAACAATATTATTCAAACATACACATGATTTAAAGTGTTTTGATAGAATCTTTGTCTAATAGTGTGTATCTCTTTTACAGGTATATTGCACTACATAGGTATAGTGTTATGTGTGTTTTTGACAGATTGGAAAGCTTTAAAGTTAAATTAACTGAGTCAACACTGAAAATTATGGCTTCTTTCTTAACAAACTTTCTTGGGTCCTAAAATTTTCCAGAGAAACTTCCTTTTTTGTCAACTGCGGAGTCATCTATTTTGGCAAGTGTCTCTGTACCACAGAGGCATTCTGCTCTGATTACTATGCAGAAGTGCCCCAGTTTTGCCTGGAAGGAGATCAGTCTGGACCTGTAATTATCATGGCACAGTTTAACTCCCCATGCCAGCAATTTAATCCCAAGCTGTTCACTTCCCAGGCAGTATTTAAATTGAAGCTCAACAGAGGTTTAGACACCATCAAGTTAAAGAATTCATAATGTTAAATCTACAAAACATAATGTACTGAAAATTTTAGGACTACTTAGCAGTGGTTTTGAGAAATATATATGTGATGACTGCAGTTCAGGTTTCTCCATAACCACCCGCATTTGCCAAAATATATAATTTGGATAAGTTCCATATTTGGTGCCTATTTATTTCAGGCATATTTATAAAATTAGCAAGAAATATTTTCATTGAAAATGTAGGCAGTCTCAAAATGTTCATGAATAATTTCCAGGAAAGTCTGAATTAAAAAAAAGATTTTTAGGGCCTATTTTTATATCCCATGTAGAATTTGCAACAAAATGTAATTATTGCAAGATGAGTTCAAACCTGTCTCTTGCCATTGTTTGGGGAAATGCAAGGGCTTCTAAAAATTCATCCCTGGTAAAATAGCTCTTCAGGGTGTGTTTTTGCATTATCTTCATAAACATTACAAGTCCCAAGAACACATAAATTTCCTCCCCTGTCACTGTCTCCCACTTCCTGGTGCGCAATCTTGGTTTCAAGGGGGCGTTAAGTTTATGTACATTCCAGGGCGCTGAGTATACATTCTACTGCATACCAATTTGTCCCTTGAACAATTATGTCAATCACTTTATTGCCAAAAGCAGCAGAAAAGCATCTAAAACAGGCTAAAAATGCTTTTTGGTACATGGCACACCTATCAGGGTGATCTTTTATGTGCTCGTGATGAAATCTACCTCTCACCACAACCAGTGAACAGTGGACGAAGTTGAAGCAGTTACTTCTTCATCTGTGCTATCTGCCACTCTGCAGTAACCTCTTGTTTTGCATTGTCACTGTCGTATCACTACCGAAAGTATTGCTTCCCAATTCATCACTTCCACTACTGTCACCTATTAAAGGAATAATCTCTGCACCCATAAGAGAATGGGACAGCCCAGTCATTCTTCTGTGACTGATTAGCTTCTATCCTGCAAAGCAAAAAATACCTGCAAAGTATTTTCTTTCGATACTTCCACTTTATAAGCAGCAAGAATTTTCAAGTTTGATATAGTTCACAAAGAATTCTAGGGATGGCAGGAAATGATGTGATACCTTCTAAATCGACTTCCTTGAAACTCAACAGAGTTTCGATGTGAGTCAAAAGCAACTTATATTGATCAATTTTGTATTAGTTCTAGTTATGAAACAGAGATGGCAGGAAAGTACACAACTTCTCGATTCATAAGGTGAAAAAATGATCCCGGAAAACAGCAATGATGCGTGTGTAATAGGCATCAGTGGCATGCACTGAACCCCATCTACCCCAGCGCTGCTGGGGTAAAGAACTTTGTATTACCATTTTCTACTTATTGCTTAGAACGCTTTTTATAATGTTTAAAAAGTGCAAACAGCTAAGCCAAGCCCAGTACAGCTGTCTCGACAATCCACTCGCACTACCGCAGTTCAGCGTCTCCAGCAAGCTAGGTTTCCTTGCCGACGCGATAGAGAGCTACCCCCCAGCAAAATTTAAGGTGTCGCTTGGGTGACGCATGCACTTGAAGCTTCCTCAAGGTGGAGCTGTGGCCCCTCTCCCAACAGCAATTTACGGCGACAGGCCAGCTAGCTTCGGTAAGGGGTGTTAGTGTTAATACTTGAGACTCGAAGTCTTCAGCACCACACACTAGAGACTGCAAGAAAAATATCAATATCTTAACAGTATAGCCACTTATACATTGTCTTGCTAATAAAAATAGAGCCAGTATATGAAATCAATTGTAATATAGAAGAATATACTTTAGTTTTGGGTTTTGGCATGAATACAGTTTTTTTTGAGCAATTCACTGATGGCACATGTAATGTGTTCCGATAGCCGCAGAAAAATATTTAGGTTGCCCAGCACGAACACAGAGTTAAGCGCGAATGGTTGCCTGTGATGGTGGTATATAGTGAATTTTTGTAGTGTTCCTCTTGGATTATAGGTGAAGGTTTCGCGAGTTCTGTGGCATTCTTTATGAATATAACGTGTGTTATACATTGTGACAAATATTTTCCTTCATTTCATGTTGATACACATGCATTCAGTATACGAGTAAAACTATAAAACTTCAACGATGGTAAAATGCCAGTTAAATTTTGCTGATTAATTTAGATTAGGCTTTTTAAGTAAAAAACAAATAGTTAGTCCCAGTGTATTTTTGTGAAAACCATGACTGTACTATCATGAAGCATCACCGGATGAAACTGTAAGTGCACTGTTTAAAATCTGCTACAGATTAAGTTATGATGGTGTTGTCACTGCCGTGAATATTAATTTGGAAGTATGTACGAGTGTGTGGTCAAAAATATTCTTGAACGTTCTTTCTCAGGTAGACCTTTCCACGAAAAAGGCAGCCTTATAAAATGGTAATGTCGACTTTAGAGAGTGTAGTGGGGCTACAATTTTTTATATTTATAGAAATTTTTTGCAGCTGGGGTGATGAATATGTTCATCATGTCGTAGGTACGACTCGTAATTGGTGTAAAACCTTCAATTATTGTGTCTAATATATTTTAATTATAGTTTATTTAATGCTAAATTATCTCTTATTAAATGTTAAATATGATTAATATATGATTCCCTGTAAATATGTAGTATAGAATTGTATAACCTCAAATATGTATGGTACTGTGTATAAGTCTAACCTCAAAATCTATAGAGTCGAAAGTGTTAGAAAATTCCATAATGTTCGTATGTTAGACTTATTGTACTATAATTTGGTATATATGAAGGGTTCTGGAAACTTACTGTAAGGTTTTATTATCCAGATACATGTAGAGACATTACGAATGTTGTAGATATTTCCATATACATTTGTAAATAGTAGAGGAAAATTCGAGTGCCCATTTGACTATCTGGTCAATCGATGTTTCGAGTGTGTTCCATTAGAGTGTTGTAAGAACTCTACCAGAAGTCGATCATTCTAGATGGTTGATCGAATAGTATATATATCGAGTTGTCAGTCAGTGAAGTCAGTTCTTAGGACAAGTGATGGACTGGGATTGACTGTTGGGCTCCGAGGTGGAGTCAGAGTATTGAACTCAAGTGAGTGAGGCGGTGAATTCAAGAGAGTGCGCGAGTTATGTTGTTGATATCTGTACTGGTCAGAATTGACTTCAGAGTACTCCGCTACTGAGTGTTGTATATAGTGTCATTTGCGACTGTCTATAATTGTGTGTTATGACATACAGTGTAAATAAAGTAATTTATATAAGGAAGTGAATGTGTTCGCGTGTGATATTTATTTACATAAAATAAAATCACATCGCAGAACGATAATCACACGCCACTGATAGGTATTCTAAGTTCTGCCTGCACCAGCCGTTCATGATGCATCAAACCAGCTGAGAGAATTTAGTCCACTGTACGTACAATGAACATCAAAACGGCTTGCGCGGCTAAAGACCATTTCCATCCTCCTTGCTCTTTCCCTAGCAATTTCTTTTCATTGCCATTGGGATATAGGATCTCAGCCAGGTACTTATATTTCTTAGTCTTCCGGATACTTCCATATACTGTTTCACTCTTGTTTATAGGGTCCATCCTAGCTGAGTCCATGTACATTTTTTGAAATGAGATCCTCAGACCAGTCTTAAGCAGGTTTATCTTGTAGAATTTCTATTTGTTTCACTGCTGTTGGGAAAATGTCTGCAAGGATCACTACATCAACAAAGGACAGGTAATCAAATGTTATACTTGTGTTTTGCAGCCTACTCATACTCGGGTTTGGATATCACCAACGGAATCACTAATAAACAATATGATAAATAATAATAATAATAATAATAATAATAATAATAATAATAATAATAATTATATTATATATAAATATATATCATCATCATCTTCCTTCCAAGTATTGGGCCATGTGACCCGTTACGGTCTTGCATTTTACTTTTTGCAAGACTTGAAAGCAATCAAATGTCCTTCCGACGGGTTGCTAGCCTGAAGGAAGTATAAATATATATATTTATATATTATTATTATTATTATTATTATTATTATTATTATTATTATTATTATTATTATTATTATTCTTTCTTCGTTTCGGCCTGCTGTGGACCGTTTGCATCCTTGAGCTTTAATTCTTCCCCAGTACTCACGCATTCTCATTCTGTGAGCCTCCTTCCTTTCATCAGTCCACTTCTTGCCTGTTTTCAACTTTGGCCTTTCTTGGAACCTCTTGTATCCCTGGAGCTTTTTCTGGAGAGGAGCACTTTTCTGGATGTCTTCGAGTGTGATTCCTATTTCTTGAAGGTCTTTTTCAACTTCGATAAACCAGGGTCCCTTGGTTTTCTTGTTAAGAAAGTAGGAAAAGATCCTATTGGTTTGTCTCTGTGTGCTCATGCGTGCTATATGGCCATAAAAATTAATCCTCCTTTTCCGAATCGTGTCCGTGATCCTCTCCATATGTTGGTACAGATCGCTGTTGTGTCGTCTCCTGTACTCACCTTTTTCTTTGATTGGTCCAAGAATCTTTCTCAGGATTTTTCTTTCTTTAGCTTCTAGCTTCTCCATCAGACCTTTTCTGTTCATTGCAAGGCATTCTGCTGCGTACAGTGCTTCCGGGCGTACAACCGAACAATAATGCCTAAGCTTGGCGTTGATGGACACTGATCTTTTGTTGTAGACATTCCTAGACAGCTGATATGCCGCCTCCATCTTGTTGATTCTGCACATGATTATTATTATTATTATTATTATTATTATTATTATTATTATTATTATTATTATTATTATTATTATTATTATTATTATTATTATTATAATTTGACACATTTTTGTCATGAAAGGAAATCGTACTCATTCACGACCCTGATGATGATGACAGCGTATGATCTCCAGAGAGGCCTGGTGCAGATCTTTTGAGTTGACACTCATACACAACGTGCATATTTGTGTGGATGAAACCCCGCCTAGGATGAAATCTGATGTTGAAGATGGCACAAAAATGCAGTCCCCAAGCCAGGAGAATTGACTAATGAAGGTTTAAATCAGCGACATTGCCAAGAATTGAAACCAGTACCCCATCGACCACAGGCCGGAATGTTAACCAGTTAGCTGAACCAAAAGACTGATTACTTTAAAGTAAAACTCATCTACCACAATTACAGAAACCATTATTCTTCCATGCTCTGTCTCAGTCATAGAAAATTTGGAGCTGCACAGCCCTCCAGAGTTGAGCAGTGAATTACAGCTGCTGCAAGAACCAGACTACTCTGGGAACTGACCACAGTCATACACCAGCAGAAACAGTGAAACAAACTCAAGCTGCTCCTTTCCATTACTACTAAGCACCAAATCAGTGGGGCAGTCTGGTGATGGTACTGACAGATAGAGCATTTTGACAGCTTATAGCAGAAAAATGAAAGTGATCAAGATGAAATGGAAAATAAGTACTGTACTTTTAGTTGTAGCACCTAACATGAGAAGGACTAATAAATATTGAAATAATTTGAATAATATTACATTACAATATAAGATATTACTATAGGGAAGCTATAAATATTACAAGGCAGCTACAGCTTGTCTGGCCCTGCGGAGTAGGTTGGCAACACGTCCGCCTGTCACCCAGCGGCCTCAGGTTCAATTCCCGGCTGGGTCAGGGGTTTTAAATTGTAATTGATTAATATCCCTGGCCTGGGGCCTGGGTGTTTGTGTCATCCTTAATGTTCCTTGCCTCACATTCAACACTCTACACTTCCGCAATTCCACATACATGCAGGTTCCTCTTAAATGGTGAAAGATCTCCATAGGTCGATGCCACAAACAAATAACAAAAAACAAAAAAAACAGCCTATGAATTTCCTGTCTGGAAATCAGAATTGGTAAGGTATTAACGACAGGCTAAAAGTTTCTAATATTTTCCACATTTTCTATTTTAATTCCAAAATCCTCATTTCAGAAAGGAATTACTGATTATTTTCTTTAGGATATGTTTATAGTACAACAATTCAATGCCTTACATGCTTAAGCTACACTCTCATCCACTATCACTCATTGATTATGTTTGTGTCAGTTGTTACACCATACATATCAATACTGGCACAGTATATGTTTTGTCATGAATACAATAAAATCTGAAAAAAAAGTTTTTGATAGGTTAAAAATAATGTGTGCCATAAGCAATCCAATCTGTTACATCTTATAAACTGGCTGAAAATGAAAACCTACAACCTGTTTTCCAGTTATTGACCGGGTCAGGGATGTAATGAATGAAACATATATAGACTATTATTACAATGGGGTCGCCACTCCCAAGGTGATTTATTAATGAGTGACAAATGCTATGAAATGATAATGGAGTGTGTTGCTGGAATGAAAGATGACAGGGAAAACAAGAGTACCCAGAGAAAAACCTGTCCCGCCTCCGCTTTGTCCAGCACAAATCTCACATGGAGTCACCGGGATTTGAACCACGGTATCCAGCGGTGAGAGGCCGACGCGCTCCCATCTGAGCCACGGAGGCTTATAAACTGGCTATTTCTTGTAAATGATTAGGTCCTTGTCACCTTTGTCCAAGGTTCAACGGTGGTTGATCAACATTTTGCGGCCAATGATCTAGCTGTTAGGCCCCTTTAAACAACAAACATCATCATCAACAACATTTGAGGGTGTTAAAATGCAAATAAATTGTTGTTAGATTTACTATTGTATTCATTTTAGAGCAAATGTTTTGTAACTGAACAGCATGACACAAGAACCAGACAGCTCTTCTTAGTTCATTCGCAGTTAGAAATAAACTGAACACTGAAAAGCATGGCAAACTATAATAAAGTTGTATGTAAGTTGGTGCAAAGGATACATGTAGTTACAAAGTGGAAACCGGGATTATATAATCAGTAGAAAATGTTGCAGATGTTTTTAATAAATAAACTAGGTAAAAGAAGAAAACTGTAGAGATATACCTTGATTCTCCACACATCGAGCCAAGTGATGGCAGCCACCATTGTTGATTTGACAGACACCACGGTAAGTACAAGTAATACCATCCCCTTGATATCCAGGAGGGCACAGACCACACTTACGTGAGCCCTGGGAACAAATTTTCTTGAGTTAGAATTCTACAAGCCGAGGGGCCAATAAAGTGGGAAATACTAAGGTTTAATGCCGACAAAGTGAAAAATGATATTCTACACACAAATGGATCAAATTTCCCAGAGTTATAAGCAAACATATAATACAAAGATTTGGCTACATGCATTGGTGTCTCTAAAACAAGTTCAATATATATATTTTTTTATCCAATATATGTCCTATTTTACCCAACACAATCATTGAAGAGCACTTACAACAACAGGGTATCAAACCAATGTCATCTATATCCAGCCTAAAGGCTGGAATTAATATTCTGGGATTCACACACATTCTTAGCTTCCGCCAACAACTATATGTTAACATGACAATTTTAATGAACTACCGAATGCACTGCAAATATGTTTTGAAGGAACCAGTTATTGGATCTACACTTTCTCAGACGTTCCCACCTGTTTTATTTGCAAAGGAGGCCACCTGGCTCGAGTATGTCCCTCACTACCTGAGACTCTAGAAGAACAGAACCAGCCACCTAATCAACACTGTTTCCTCCAATGAGGACACCTCCAACCCAGCAAACGCAACTATGAATCCTCAGCCAACTACTGACCCTCAGCAAATTATTGAACATTCTAGTGACACATCATCTTTCTCTAGAAACCCCCCTCAACACAACGTCTCCTTGAACTTGGACACTTCAGTCTCAATATATGAAGCAAATAAAGAATCACTCATAACTAAACCTCAAGCAATAAAACGATCCTTGCTTTCAAGTGACTCTTCAAATAACACTTCCAAGGCTGATAATAATTCCTTCCTAGATAATTCTTCTCGGGAGATGATAAAACGGATGATGAATTTTCTGTTCTAGGTTCACATAAAACCCAAGATATTAAACAGCCTAAGAAGAAACTAATGGCATTAAATCCCCTCAGTCTTGAAGAACAACTTCTTCCTGTTAAGGAAGTAATAGAAACTAATCCCTCACATTTTATTCTTACTGTAATTTCATACAACTTAAAAGTTTATTTGAAAATACTAAAGGAACATCAGCAACAAATTCTTACCTATTGCATTATCTGATACTTCCCATGTTGAAGATCTCATCAAGACCCTGCATAAACTACATCCCTACTATCAAGACAAAAAAATTAAATACCAGAGTACCAGACTTGTAAAGAAACTACTCACTGCCATAAACATAGAAAGCAGTAGGTCTGCCCCAGATCAGACAATCCCAACAACTGATAAGGATCAAATCTAGTAAATACATCTCTTGACATGCGAGAGGTCGCACCCGCGGCAATTTGCCACACTTTAAAAAAAATTCTGTTAATAATTTTGTTGCTAGCCACTGTAGGGCTTAGGGCGCTCGTTTCATCCCTCCCCTCCCTCTCTCCCGCCCGACGTTGATTATCGTCAGTGTATTGCCTGGTGCATTCCGGAGTATTTTAAGTTTTCTTTCACTCTCGCATCTGCTGCGGCAAATTGCCTTCGAGAGACCCCTCGTGTAGTGTATTCTTACATGACTGCATTTCCCAGAAAGTTTCTTAAGTAAAGTTCATGAGGTTTTATGGTGGCTTTCAGTGCAGTGTGGTGCTGAATTTTTATCTTGAATTGTGACCAAATCATTCATTGAAATGTACAAATGCAAACGGTGAGGCAATTTGCTCACGCGCAACCTCTCGCGTTCTTTAAAAACTCACATCATTTTACCAGATTTTGCAAAAACATTTAATTAATTTTTTTACATTGAGAAAATATTGTTACTGGGTAATTATGTTAGTACTAGTTGAAAGGCAGTTAAACAGGGTACATATTTATATTTTTATCAGAGCAAAAGGAAAATAGCAGCTCATTAGAATATTACGCGTGAGCAAAAAATATTATCTGAAACGTGTGAAAGTTTGCCCAGACACACTCCTACATACATTGATGGCTCTAAAACCGAATATGGTAGCGGCTGTGCTGTTGTCCAACCAGATCACACAATGAAGTATGCACTACCAGGTACATGCTCCATACTCACATGTGAACTGTATGCTATCCTAAAAGCTGTGGAATCCATAAAGAGTTCCCGCCAAAACATTTTTTAATCCTTAGCGATTCTTTATCAACAGTAAAGCTCATTCAAAATGCATCATCCTCAAATATACTAGTCCAAGACATGCTGCAGACTTACAATACTGTGAAAAATAAAGGGCAGCAAGTTACCATAATATGGATTCCCTCACATATGGGCATAAAAGGCAATGAACAAGCTGACATATCAGCTAAAGAAGCAACTCTTCTTCCTGTACATGATCCAAACTTTCTGATTCCCCACACAGATGTAGCTCCTTTTCTTACTACAAAGATCTGAAAACAATGGTTAACTGACTGGACACAGAAACAACCCGCAAGACTCTATGATATCAGGCATGGATCTACAAATAAATTTGATGTTTCATTCCTCCAGCGTCGAGAACAAGTGCTCATTACTAGAATACGTATAGGCTATAACAAATTGACTCATGCACATATCTTCTCTAAGAAACCTCCACCAATATGTGACACCTGTCAAAAAAGAAAAACTGTTGACCACGTTTTACTGGAATGCCATCTATACGACCAACAAAGACAATTGTGTAACTTAAACCAGAATAATAGTGTATGTGACATCTTGAACAATGATACTCAGTGTAAAATCATCATTAAGTTTTTTAGACCAACAACTCTATTCAGTGACATGTAATCGCTATCTGATCAATATGTACTATTGTTATATTTGCAATTGTAACTCTATGTAATCAATGCAATTATTCCTTTATGTACAAATATGAATGTCACGATATGACTTTCTAAGTTAAAGCGACAATAAAGAAACTTAAATATATATATGTATTTTGTCAAAAATGAATAAATCATCATTTCACAACAGTTGAACAACCCTCTCACCTCAAGGAATGGGATGATGTTGAGCGTAGCAATTATTTGTTTTATTTAGTGCAAAAAGGTATCCTTAATGTAATACTGAGATACGAGCCTCAGAATTTGAAATACAGTCCTATCTTAGTACTGTTCATTAAGTGATTTTGGTAAAAATTGTCTGGCTCCATGCTGGCCTTTGGTCACAGGGGTCCCAGGTTTGATTCCCAGCAGGGTCAGGAATTTTAATCATAATTAGTTAATTTTGCTGGCACAGGAGCTGGGTGTATGTGTCGTCTTCATCATCATTTCATCCTCATCACGACGCACAGGTCGCCTACGACCGTCAAATCAAAAGACCTCTATCTGGCGAGCCGAACTTGTTCTCGGACACTCCCGGCACTAAAAGCAATATGCCATTTCTTTCTTTCTTCTTGTAAAAACTATAGGAAAATGCCATCTAGTCTTGCCATTATAAATTGTCATAGATCTACTTTGGACACAGTACAAATTTTAGCCTGCATGTGAAGTGTAAAAAAAGAGCTAAGTAAGAAAATGAAAGGCACCACAGTCTGCAGAGTTCTGCAATTCTTTCATCACTTGTTTATCCTGAGCCAAGCAAACCAAGCAATGCATAAAACCTGTGGCCACACACGTTACATATGTTGGAGGGTGGAGGATGTACTTGGACCTGGCCTTGTTTCTATCTTTGAGGGATGTCTACTTCCTGTCTTCAACATATACATCCAAATTGCATAACAGCATCTCTGGTAGTTGTGTGCCAACAAGAACAATCTTCTGCAAGATCATGCCAATCACTCAAGTTTGTCTGTGCTCATGATCTTCAGCTGATCTTTATATCACTTCAGAGGGGCACCACAAGATCATCTGTCAGATCAATCATCATGACGTGGAAAAAGAATGGCCAACAATCCAAACTAGAAAAGCAACTCCAAAAAAAATGTAGAGAACAACAGCAACCTCTCTACTTAGTGTTTTATGATCTGGAAAAGACCTGACTGTCCCGAGGCCTGCTAAGTGGGCCATGTTGAGAGGCTTTGGTTGCCCTAAACACTTGTTGGCCTGGTTTGAACACTCCAGGATGGTATATCTGGTCAGGTTCTCCATCAGAAAAACATCTACGATGCTTTTTCTATCGCACACAGACTGAAACAAAGGTGTGTATTTGCCCCAGTGCTCCTTGCTCTGTACGAGGCTGCTATGCTTTGTGATTCAACAAGTATCAACATCTCTGGCATTGATTTAAGGTATCGTCTTGACGGCAGTCTCTTCAACTTGACCAGATTTTGTTCACATCGCTTTACTCATGTAACTTGAATAATTGAACTATAGTATGCTGATGATATTGCATCACCTGTCTTACCCCTAATGACCTGCTGCAGTCAGTAGTTTCAAGAGTACATATGATCATTTTGGCCTCACTAACAAAGCACAAAAAACCAAGATCCTTGCCCAACCTGCCCCAGGGACTAGCCTTGGTGAGTTAAATGCTTCTGTCTCAGGCGTCATTCACTTCTCGTACCTTGGGAGCATCTTGTCTAAATGTTGCACTTCAGAAGAGTATGTAGAAAACAGATTCGATGCTGCTCATCTGGCATTTAGTCAGCTATCCAACTGGGTTTTCAGGAATAAAGATCTAACAGTTCATACTAAACTTATGGTGTATAAAGCAGTCATCATCACATCATTACTCTATGGATGTGAAACCTGGACCCTGTACCACCATGACATCAAGAAACTTGAACATTTTCATTAACAGAAACTTTTTTCAATCTTAAATATCAAACAGGAGAACCATATCTCCAATCTAGCAGTTCTTGAGAAAGCATACTGGTACATGAACAGTGAAGAAGCCTCTATCATTGGCCATTGGGTTTAGTGTACCGGGCATGTGTGCCGTATGAGCTACACCATGTTTCCTCACCAATTCCTTTATGGTTAACTTTCCTTAGGCACAAGACTCCACAGTGTCCCTTTGAGGCATTACGAAGACCAGTTTAAACAAACCATTAAGGTCACAAACATCAATCCTCAAACCTGGGACATACTTGCCAGGAATCACTCACTTTGGTACCAAACCACCTCCACTGCTGTTAAACTGTTTGAAAAAGAGCATCACAGGTATGTAAAGCTTAAAAGACAGTTATGTATACTCCGGCAAATGCAGCCTCATCCTCCCCATCCATTAAGTTCAATCTGTATGGATGCATGTTTCACGGTAGAATTGGCTTGTTCAGAAATCAAAAGTATACACACAAACAGCACTGAGTGCTTATGGATTGTAAGCAGGAGAATTTGTGCACTTGGTAATCAGTAGCACCTGACAATTTTTAGTGAAAATGCAGAAATTGTTTTAATATTGCTTTGGGAGAAAGGAGCAACCTAACAGGCAAGCAGCCAATGGGACAATGGAAACATGTTGCAATGAGTTACATACAGTATCAGGAGAAAAGCAACATGTCATTTACAATGCCAGCCCTGCAGTGTAGGGGTAGTGTGCCTTCCTCTTACCCAGAGGCCCCAGGTTCGATTCCCAGTCAGGTCAGAGATTTTTGCCTGGATCTGAGGGCTGGTCCGAGGTCCACTCAGCCTATGTGATTACAATTGAGGAGCTATCTGACAGTGAGATGGCGTCCCTGGTCTAGAAAGCCAAGACTAGCTGATGAACAATTTACATGGGACCTCTTAATTTGCAGGCCTTCAGGATGAGCAGCGGTTGCTTGGCAGGCCAAGCCCCTTCTGGGCTGTTGTGTCATGGGGTTTGGAGGTTCCTTGTCTTATAAGGCATTTTACAATAAACTGAAATTATTTTCTCATGGGTCATTAGTATAATAATTCTGATCAAGACAACTCTAGACTATAAGCACAATTCAGTCTGCTATTGAATTACATAACTCATTAAACACAATAAGCAAGTTGACCTAGCTGTCCCTCAAGTGATGTGTTTAGTTTCATATAAGCAAGATCACTGAATTTCTGGAAGAGAGAGGTGGGGTGTCAATCTCAATCATGCATGCTACAAAGTCGCAGAACCAAAGAAAGAAACCAAGAAGAATATACCTGTGTGTTGATGCACTGAACTGTTGGGTTCATACTACACCCTCCATTGTTCACCTGGCACTCATCAATATCTGCACAGTAGTAGCCATTTCCTGTGTACCCTGTGGGAAAATATATAAGTACTTTAGGAAATAATCTCTTTATCATGATGATCTGAAATATAACTGCATATGCAGAGACAGAGAGAGAGAGAGAGAGAGAGAGCTGCTTCTTGTTTTCTTTTTTTTTTCTTCTTCTTTCTTCCTTTATTAATTTATTTATTTTATTGATGGTTGTTATTTCATGTGATTGAGAAAAATACTGATGAAAATAAAAATCACATTGCAAAGCCTGCAGATAAATTAACCTTTCATTTATATTATAAACTATCTGTTGTACCCTGCACTGTTGGGTTAGATATAGCACAACTGCAGCAGTGATGTCACCAGCGGGATTAACATGGAAACAGGGTGGACTAGGGAGTGGTGGAAAGAGTACAGGGAGCTGGAAATCAAGTAAGGATGACATTATTTTGGAATCACAAACCAACATTTTTTATTAAACTATTTAAACACAATCATAAAATACACAAATTAGTGTATCCTGTTTAAATTAGTGTTAAACAGTAAAAGTCTATTCCAATGCATATACCTTTGATAATTACAAATCAGGTAACAAGCCTGCCAGTAGAACACCTGTACTGTACATGTGTATGATGGCTTTTCTGTTTCCATGAAATTATTTTTCATAATTATAAAAATTTTATTTGCCAATACACTCAGGTATCTATTTTTGGGAACAAGATAGCCTTTCAAGCATATTTCAAGGCACCTGGAGATATCAGAAATCTTCTAATAATAATGAACTGTATTTTAAAAGGATACAACGGTTGTTCTTTGCATCCCTTGATAGTAAATGGAAGGATACCTTCTAGCTATAGGAAAAATATCATAGATGTTTTCCTGATGGAGAACCTGACCAGATATACCATCCTGGTGTGTTCAAACCAGGCCAACAAGTGTTTAGGGCAACCAAAGCATCTCAACATTGCCCACATAGCAGGCCTCAGGACAGAGTCATAGGTCTTTTCCAGATCATAAAAACACTAAGTAGAGAGGTTGCTGTTGTTCTCTACATTTTTCTTGGAGTTGCTTTACTAGTTTGAATAATTGCTGGCCATTCTTTCTCCACATCATGATGACTGATCTGACAGATGATCTCGTGGCACCCCTCTGAAGTGATATAAAGATCAGCTGAAGATCATGAGGAGCACAGACAGACTTGAGTGATTGGCATGATCTTGCAGAAGATTGCATCGTTTACTGATATCCTCCCATGCCATCTCTCCACTGACAGCTCGAAACATACCCTTTAGTCGAGCAGCTCGTCTCCTTTCTCCCAAGTCTCCCCAGCCCAAACTTTGCAACATTTTTGTAACGCTACTCTTTTGTTGGAAATCGCCTAGAACAAATCGAGCTGCTTTTCTTTGGATTTTTTCCAGTTCCTAAATCAAGTAATCCTGGTGAGGGTCCCATACATGGAACCATACTCTCGTTGGGGTCTCACCAGAGACAAATATGCTCTCTCCTTTATATCCTTACTACAACCCCTAAATACCCTCATAACAATGTGCAGAGATCTGTACCCTTTATTTACAATCATATTTATGTGATTACCCCAATGAAGATCTTTCCTTATATTAATACCTAGGTATTTACAATGATCCCCAAAGGGAACTTTCACCCCATCAACGCAGTAATTAAAACTGAGAGGACTTTCCCTATTTGTGAAACTCACAACCTGACTTTTATCCCCGTTCATCATCATACTATTGCCTACTGTCCATCTCACAACATTATGGAGGTCATTTTGCAGGTGCTCAATACCTATGTAATTTCATTGGTAAACAGCTGTTAAAAAAAAGAAACAAATAAATGTAATGTACCACAGACTCTATACTCAGATAAGTGCTATAAGAAAGTGCATAATTTATGGAATAATTCTGAGGAAACCAAGAAACAACTTCCTGCCCTGTTGATTGTTTAACATACATACCTTGTGGACAACCCCCACAGTAGAAAGAGCCTGGAACATTTATGCAAGCCACAGGTGGATCACGAGAACATGAAGGATGGTTACTGGCACATTCATCTACATCCTGAGTGCATGCCTGGGTAACAGGATCCTTAGTCCATCCCTGTGTAAAACATATCGGAAGTTAATAAATACTTCCTAAACAGAATAGAACTTAAAAATGTATGGAGCTAGTCCTGTATAGCTTATTGTTCAAATGATGATTATATAGATATCTATATAGATAAAACAAAGAGTTTTGTCTGTACATTGCTCAGAATTTGAAAATAATGGTATTTCTGTATCGGGCATGTCCACAGTAACAAGGAAATGCACTTTTTACTTTTCTGTAATAATTTCTGTCTGTATGTATGTAAACGCATCACAAGAAAACGGCTGAAGAGAATTTAACGAAAATTGGTATATAAAGTTGGGGGATGAGCCTCTACAATCTAGACTATAAATCACTTTATTCACACTGAGTGAAATGGTAGTTTAGGGGAAGGCCTAAAATTGAATTCTCAAATATTTATATTATTAGCGGTCCTACAGTATCGACAAATACCGCATAACTAAAGTTATATAGAATTAAATTTCCAATCATTCATGTCTTATTCATTTTTACCATACAGTCTATGGTAACACAGATATTCGTGAATTTGTATCTTTGTTGGTGAATCTATATCAATGCCAAGCCACGAGAAAATGGGTTAACAGAATTTAATGAAAATTGGTATATAGAGTCGGGAAATAAGAAACTACAGTCTAAGCTATAAAAAATGTTATTCACCCTGGATGAAATCGTAGTTTAGAGGAAGGCGCTGACAATTTAATTTTTAAATACCTACGTTATTGGTCCTATCGAAAAGTACTACATAACAAAAGTTATAGAGAGTACAATGTACGATCATTTATGTTTTATTCAGTTTCACCATACCGACTATGATAAGAGTGCTATTTCAGAGTTGGAAGAAAACTAAATGAGAAGGCCTACAATATCAAAAGCACATACTGGTAATATTGATCAACAATAACATTACATTGACCATTGTTTGTTGTTGTGATGTTCTTTGTCTCTTATGCTGCCACTCAACTCTGATAAGATGGGACTACTGCTGCGTACTGAGTACAACAGCCTGACTGAATACTGGCAGGAAATAGCTGGGGAGTTAGAAAACTTTCTTCTTTAGCATGCCATTCCTTTGGTTCATACATGTTCTGATACTGCTGGTACGTGACACACTGGTTCATCATAGTACTCCAGCTATTCGATCCCTACTCTGACGCACTGTTTTGAATGAGCTTAAGGTACAAGCTCACATAGTAGTAGTATGACCTGGTCTAGAATTACAATTCGGGCCTATTCCAAATTATAGCACCACAATTCACTAAATACGGTAACTCAAAATTCAACCCTGAAAAGAGCTGTTTCCTAAGTAAAGCTTCTTCCTCTTCACTTTCATTAAATTAGCGGTGAAGAGGAGGTTTCTTTTCTGGCTTGGAGGAAAAATTTGCCTCAAAGTCAGATTTTTCCGCAGCCAGTGTACCGTAGTGAATTGAGATTTTCCGACGCATCGGGTACTCCTAGAAAACAGATTTGTAAAAGGGCACAGTTTTTACCCTGGGACTCTCCACTATTCGACCCCCCACCCCCCGGCCGAAAAAAAGACGAAGAGTGTTGACGGATCACGGCTGTCTGCGGCTTGGTCATTCTAGCTCTGAACTTTGGGATGTTAGATCGGCAGCGTAGTACTGTTGGTTAAAAGTGAGAAAATGTGTGGTTTTTCATTTGATGGAGTATTTCATATGAAAGCATTGATTTTAATCGCACCATTCCTACTGACGTCATTGTGATGACCTTTGTTCATTTCAGTTGGGAAAACCACTAAGACAGCCTTTCTGAGGATGCAAAAAGGCAGGTGGAGAGTGAGTGCCTGCCATTATAATGAAAACTCCCCAACCTGATTGTGACTGAAGGTAGGCAACCCACTCTTCATATGAGAAAAGACGTTTGGTGACTTCCCAGTTGCGTTTCTAGGGTAACGTTAAGAGCTATGCAATTTAATACAATATTGCTCACAAGGTGTACACTACCTAACCTAGAATTCTGTATACAATGTAGAATTCCGTAGCGAAGCACGAGTACATCAGCTAGTTGTTACTAAAATTCAGCTTCAAATTTATTAATATTAATGTGAAAGGCAACAAACACAAATTTGTCAAACTGGAAGTTATGAGCAATTTACAGTATAAGAAAAGATAAACTATGATGTATATTAATCATATGTCTTAAAACAATGAAAAAATAGTAGGTAATTATGATTCCAATAATACTAATTCATGAAAGAGGTCATCGCTCAGGCATTAAATCATGATAAAAATGTTCTATCTGTGTTGTTGTTGTTGTTGTTGTTGTTGTTGCTGTTGTTGTTGTTGTTGTTGTTGTTGTTGTTGTTGTTGTTGTTGTTGTTGTTGTTGTTGTTGTTGTTGTTGATGATGATGATGATGATGATGATGAAAATGTTCACCTTCAGAATGTTGGCTGGCAGTGTAGGGGAGCTGGTGGCATACTATTTCTAATCACTAGACTGCATGCCAAAAGCCTGGATTGTTCCAAACCTTTCCGCAGTGCTCACATGGAGAGAGAATATATGACGTGAGCAGTTTCCTTGGTGCTATTCGACAGGAGTATGCTATGTGCCGACACTGGATTTCACCTTCTCCCTTCCTACTATCATAATATCACATCATTCATTTTATCTCATTAACTCCTCTGATGAGGTTGACATCAGGGGGTTGGAAAACAGAACAAGGGTTAGACATCATCATCATCATCAGCATCATCATATTTTATCTTCCTTTTTTTTCTTTTTAGTCAGTATAATCATCAATCCTTTCTATTTACATCCATGATTCATTTCCCTTTTCATAACAGGAAAATAGTACAAATAGTATAATATTTTACCTGTGCATGTTGCCTTTTCTTACCCTGTAACATTATCTCCCAAAAGTAAATAACAAAGGTGCCATTACACTCCCCCGTCCCAGACTGGTTTCACTTTCAAATCATCCTGATCTGCCTACTTGGATTGTGACTTAACTGTGTGATTTAAAATGCATTGCTTCTACCATGTTTATTGTTTGTTTTCCAGTAACTTTCTGCACCAGAATATCCCCAACATTTTCTCTGGGGACACTACTAAGGGACTTTTCTAAATCAATAAATGTCATCATATACTTCCCAGCCTCCAGATGGGGATGATGGCCTTTCAGTACAGGAAATAACACTGAAATCAACGAAGTAGTGTCTGTTTTTGAAGTTACGAGCACGTACAAAGGATGTCTCTATAGCATAACTACACTAAAGCCCTGTAATAGGTATAACATATCTTTTGGGTGTGGCAACCCCATCGTAATAATAGCTTACAAAGAAAACAGCAGCAAATCGTGTGTCTCTGAAAGTGGTACGGGTTCTCTTGTATGCAACATATGGTTAAATAGTAATTTGCCAAAAGGATGAGAAGATGTGCAAAAATAGCTTGATACAAAAAATAAGATTGAAAAATGGGAAGAGAAGATCAGTGTAGAGAGAAGTGAGGACAAGAAGAGAAAGAAATGAGATAGAGCAATAGGAATCAGAGACAATGTTACTGAAAATGCAGAAAACATGAATTAGGTAGAGAGGAAATTACACTCAAGATATGTGAAAATCCACAGGCTCATTTAAAAATACAAGTAATATAACATTACAAAGTAAAACCTGAACTATACCACGGTAATGAATGAGAAATGGTGGAAAGATTGAGTAAATGAAATTTTCTCAATCACTCATCACTCACTCAATCATGATGTGGGTTACTGTAGTCATGTCCTAGTTCGTGAACCATGGGCAACGGCTGAGTGGCCTAGTAAGTAGTCTTAAGAGTTGTGATACCAGTTGCTACGGAATGGGAGTGGGCATCTCGGACATATTCTGAGTCATGGCCCTCCTTGTGCTACGGCGGTTAGGGCTATACAATGCACCAGTCGTCCCTAACCCGTTAGAGGAGAGATCCTCACTTGGATTATGTGTAAGTAGGGTAGCATTCTGCTTCAAGAATTTACCAGCTCAGAACATGTTAAGCAAGACTTGGACCTATGGCAGTAACGGAGTCCCGCTCCCATTTGACAGGCGAGGGACTCCTTGGAAAGAACTTGGCGAATGAAATGGAACTCAATGGGGAGCTATCAATATTAATGGGGTTTATGGAAGAAAGAAAGTAGAACTGGCAGAGTCAGCAAAGAGGACACAGTTAGATGTAGGAGTAAGTGATATTCGGGTAAGGGGAGATAACGAGGAAGAGATAAATGATTGTAAAGTGTTCTTGACAAGTGTTAAAAAGGGAAGGACAGAGTGCGGGGTACAGCTTTTCATCAGAAATACTATAGCACACAACATAGTTTCTGTTAGGCATGTAAATGAGCGAATGATGTGGGAAGATTTGGCAGTTGGAGGAATTAGGATGAGAATTGTCTCAGTGTATTCACCATGTGAGGGTGCAGCTGGAGATGAATTTGACAAGTTTTATGAAAGTCTTTGAGTGACATTGTAGTCAGGGTCAACATTAAGGATAGGATAGTGCTAATGTGCAATTTCAATGCAAGAGTTATAAATCGAACTGAAGGATACAAAAGGGTGACTGGTAAATTTGGGGAAGATATGGAAGCTAATAGGAATGGGAAGCATTTGCAGGACTTCTGTGCTAGTACGGGGTTTAGCAGTTACGAATACATTCTTCAAGCATAAGGCTATTCACCGCTGCACATGGGAGGGTAGGGGTACCAGATCCATAATAGACTATATCTTAACTAACTTCGAATTCAGGAAATCTGTTAGGAATGTATGGGCTTTCCAGGGATTTTTCGATGATAGAGAACACTATCTGATCTGCAGTGAACTAAGTATATCTAGGCCAGGGACAGAGAAAGTAAAATCTGTCTGCAAACGAATAAGGGTAGAAAATCTCCAGGACGAGGAAATTGGACAGAAGTACATGGATATGATTAGTGAGAAGGTCCGAACAGTGGACAGTAAGCAGGATCGGGATATAGAAAGAGAATGGGTGGCATATAGGGATGCTGTAGTAGAAACTGTTATCATAACCCACAAATTTAGCAATATTTAAAAATATAAGATATATTACTAGTGAATGATTCACACAAGCAGTTTCAGATAATGAGGAGCTAGCAGGCAGGCATTCAAGTGCATAAACAACTATATACAAATTCAACTATGAGTCAAATGATATATAGTTACAGTTGTCACAACCCGAAAGTCCAAAACCAGGTCATGGTCACAACTTAAGAGTCCAAAACCAGTATATCATCTATATATATAAAATAACTTGTACTGACCGACCGACCGACTGACGGACGGACTGACCGAATGACTGACTGAATGACTGACTGACTGATTCATCACTGCCGAGCCAAAACTACTGGACAAAAAGAAATGAAATTTTGGGAATACATTCATATTAACATGTAGGTGCTCGCTAAGGGAGGATTTTTGGATATTCTATCACTAAAGGGGTGAAAAGGGGGTTGAATTTTTAAAATGAGGACATCTATATCTCAAAAACTTAAAAGTTTACAGATGTAAAAATTGGTATTTGAAATCTCCTTTAAAAATAAAGAAACATTAATTTTTTTGTTTTCGTAAAATCCCATTAAGGCGGGTGAAAAAAGGAGGAAAAGGTCTTGAACATCTTTTATGAGGAGACTTATATCTCACAAACTGAAGATGTTACAGACATGAAAACTGAAATTTGGAATCTCCTTTGAAAATAAACATACACGTATTTTTGTGTTTTTTGATAATCCGATGAATAGGGGGTGAACAGGAGTGACAAACGGGGTGAATTTTAAAAAAAGACTATATCTGCAAAGTATTTCAGACATGTAACATATTACAGATTTGAAAACTGGTATTTGGAATTTCCTGTAAATGTAAAGAAACTTTTTTTTTTTTTTGGAAAATCCACTTAAGAGAAACTGAAAAAGGGGAATTTTTTTTAAAATTAGCGTATCTACAGTATATCTCAAAAAGTCAACATGTTGCAGATGTGAAAATTGGTATTTCGAATCTCCTTTGAAATAAGGAAAAAGGTATTCTTTGGTTTTCGGAAAGAAACCCTTAATGGGGGGGTGGGGGGTGAAAGAATTGAAAAATTAGTTGAATTGCTTCTATGAGAATGTACCTGTATATATACCAAAAAATCTAAAACGTGAAAACTGGTATTTGGAATCTCCTTTAAAAATAAAGAAACATGCATTTGGTGGGGGAATGAACTTGTAGTGGGGAGGATGAAAACAGAGATGAATTCCTTTTACGAGGATACATATATCTCAAAAACTGAAGATGTTACAGTCATGATAATTGGTATTTGAAAGCTCTTTTAAAGAAACGGGTACTGTTTGTTTTTGGAAAATTCACTTGAATGGGGAGTGTGAAAGGAAGTGAAAAAATTGAATTCTTTTTCTGGAGAAACTTATATCTCCAAACTGCAGGTAACATATGTGGAAATTGGTATTTGGAATCTCCTTTAAAAATAAAGAAACACGCATTTTTTTGGGTGGGGGGAGACCAACTTAAGGTGCGGGGTTGGAGTTAAAAAAGAGTTGAATTATTTTCATGAGGATACTTATATTTCAAAAACTGAAGATGTTAGATATGAAAAATGTTTGTTTTGAATGTTCTTTCACAGTAAAGAAACACATAATCTTTGGAAAATCCACTTAAGGGGGGGCCAATTAATTGAAAAATTAGTTTAATACTTTGTACTGGTATGAGGATATTTATCTCTCAAAAACTAAAGATGTTACAGATGTGAAAATTAGTATTTGGAATCTCCTTTAAAAATAAAGAAATACACATTTTGGCTGGAGGGAATCAACTTGGGGGAGCGGGAGGTGAAAAAGGAGATTAATTCCTTTTTATGAAGATACATATATCTCAAAACTGAAGATGTTACAGTCATGATAACTGGCTTTTGGAAGCTCCTTTATAAATAAAGAAACAAGTTTTTCTGGTTTTCGGAAAATTCACTTGGGGGGGGGGGGGGGGGTGAAAGGAAGTGAAAAAGTTTAATTCTTTTTATGGAGAAACTTATATCTCAAAAACTTTCACACGTGAAAATTTGTATTTGGAATCACCTTAAAAAATAAAGAAACACACATTTTTTGGAGGGGAGGGATCAATTTAATGGGCTGGGGGTGAAAAAGGAGTTGAATTCTTTTTATTCTTTTTTATCTCAAAAACCGAAGATGTTAGCGGCATGAACATTTGTTTGTGGAATATTCTTTCAAACTAAAGAAACACGTGTTCTTTTGACTTCGGAAAATCCACTTAAGGGGGATGAATGAATTGAAAAATTAGTTGAATTCTTTGTGTGAGGATACTTATATTTCAAAAACTAAAGATGTTAAAGATGTGAAAATTGATATTTGGAATCTCCTTTAAAAATAAAGAAGCATGCACATTTGGGGAGGGGTGAATCAACTTAACGGGTAGGAAGGGAGGTGAAAAAGGAGTTGAATTACTTTTATGAGTATACTTATATCTCAAAAACTGAAGATGTTACAGACGTAAAAATTAGTATTTGGATTCTCCTTTAAAAATGAAGAAACATGCATTTGTTCTTTCAGAAAATTGACCTAAGGGGTGTGGGGTTGAAAATAAGTATATAAGGAGTTGAAATATGTCTATGCGGATACTTTTTCTTTAAAACTGAAGCTGTTACAGACGTGAAAGTTGGTATTTTGAATTTCCTTTCAAAATAAAGAAACATGTACGGCATATTGCTGTTTTCGGAAAGTCCATTTAAGGCGGGAGAGGGGTGGAAAGAAGAATAAGAATAATAATAATAAGTTAAATTATTCTTATGCGTATATATTTACCTCAAAAACTGAAGGTGTTACAGACATACAGGCATGAAAACTGGTATTTGGAATCTCCTTTAAAAATAATGAATCATTTATTTTTTTTTGTTTTCAGAAAACCCAGTTAAGGGGCTGAAAAGAATTGGAAAAGCGGGTGAATTTTTAAAATGAGTACTGATATATCTACATTATATGGGTCCGGCTCCATGGCTAAATGGTTAGCGTGCTAGCCTTTGGTCACCAGGGTCCTGGGTTCAATTCCTGTCAGGGTCGGGAATTTTAACTATAATTGGTTAATTTCGCTGGCATGGGGGCTAGCTGTATGTATCATCTTCATCATCTTTTCATCCTCATCACGACGCGCAGGTCGCCTACGGACGTCAAATCAAAAGACCTGCACCTGGCGAGCCGAACATGTCCTCGGACACTCCCAGCACTAAAAGCCATACGCTACTTCATTTACATTATATGTCAAAAACTTAACATGTTAGGGACAAGAAACTTGGAATTTGGAAAATCCTTTACAAATACAGGAACCTTTAACTTTTTGTTTTCGGAGAAGGCACTTAACAGGGGGTGAAAAGAAGTGAAAAATAGTTTAATTATTTTTATGAGGATACTTAAATCTTAGAAACTGAAGATGTTACAGACGTGAAAATTGGTATTTGGAATCTCCTTTGAAAATAAAGAAACATGTATTTTTGTTTTCGGAAAGTACATTTAGATGGGGGTGAGGATGGGGGAAGGACTGATCAAGGGGTTGAATTCTTTTTATGGGGATACTTATGTATATCTCAAAAACTGAAGATGTTACAGATGTGGGAATAAGTATTTAAAAATAAAGAAACATGTATTTATTTTTTTCAACTTAAGAGAAGACTGTTTCTCACATGTACAGTTCTATGTCGCATGGTAGCCCCAAAAGGTAATACCACAAATGAAGTTTACATAGAATTCTTGGAGTAAATGTAACTCAATTTAAGGGTGAATTTTTAAACTTTAGGAATTTTCAGATAATGTCTTAGTACAATGCCGAGGAACGATTACTTTTATCAAATGAAGAAATCCATGCGAGCGAAGCCACGGGTAATTGCTAGTTTATCTATAAGTACATCCAATATAAGGAAGCGTTTGTCATAAGAAAATAATGTTAGTACATCTGGATCAACTTCATTTTATGTCAAGAAAATGCATTCCAAAAAAAATGTACACTTATAATGCACTAAGCATCTGTATACCACTCGTACTTCTCAGACAGTATCCACTATCATATAACACCGGAGGTGACTGGTCACTCAAATATCACTGCAGTGATAGCAAAGAATAACGTATATATTCATGGTCAATTTTTTTTTTTTTTTTAACCGAGCTCGATAGCTGCAGTCGCTTAAGTGCAGCCAGTATCCAGTATTCAGGAGATAGTAGGTTCGAATCCCACTGTCGGCAGCCCTGAAAATGGTTTTCCGTGGTTTTCCATTTTCACACCCGGCAAATGCTGGGGCTATACCTTAATTAACACCACGGCCGCTTCCTTCTTCCCACTCCTAGCCCTTTCCTGTCCCATCGTCGCCATAAGACCTATCTGTGTCGGTGCGACGTAAAGCAACTAGCAAAAACAAAAACAAAATTAATTATCATTTTCAGAAATTTGGTGGCAAATTTAAATTACCTGATGTTGAGTTCTAAAACTTCTAAACAAATCAATAAAATATCACAAACTTTTGTCTTCTCAGCCTAAAATATCATGGCTTGTTTGTGAAAACCGTGACATATGGCAACCCTATATATAAGTCTTATATGAACCTTCCTACCAAGAAACATCACTGCCTGAGCAGAAAAAGTGTGTTTTCTCACCTGGAATTATTAGAGGCAAGTCCCAAAATATGCAGTAGGTTCCTTCATAAGGTGCTCCATTACAATGAGGACATGGTAAGTATACTTCACTGTATGTGATGCATTAAGAGTGCCACATATAAAACTCCAGGAATAATTAAAATAGATTTAGTTAGCCTAAATTAATTTTATTAGTGATCTTGTTTACTTCATGTACTGTCTTTTCCCATCTTCTCAAGGTATGATTAATGGAATTTATCTCATTGCTACAGTATGTTTGTTATCACTTATTGCTTAAAGATTACATGCCAAAATTTCTAGACTTCTAACTAAGAGGTTTTTCAGAAACAATTCATCCACAGCAATGAACATGTACAGTGACACAGTAGATTCCTTATGCTGATCATCTTCTATGTTTCATGAAAGGGAGTGCTACTATTAGAGTTTGGAAAGTTGATGCAAATTGCCATATTGACATATCTATAAAACTCATGGATGATAAATGAAGTGGCAGGCTTTAACTGGCTATACAAAATATTATAGTTCACAGAATTTCTCATACCTGTTCACAGATACATGAAAAACCTAGGCGAGAATTTGGTTGAGTTATACATAGGCCATGACCACAGAGATCTCGAGATGCAGAACTGGTGCAGGCATTTGATGTCTGAGTACAATGAATACCAAACCATCCAGTAGCACAGGAACATCTGGAACAAGACATCCACAGAGAGCTAGGTTATATCCCAAAACTTATAATTATTTTTTATTTTACTAGCTTCCTAAAAGTGATCAAGGCTGCCACTAGGACTAAGCATAATGTATGCAAATAATATGGTTAGACAACTGCAGATGAAGGATAGGAATACTTGCAGTAGTACATTATGCCTGACTCTCCCCAACTTTCCCATTAAGAGTTCAATGTTATGTTTAGGTTGTTTTTTTTTTTTTTTTTCTTTGCTAGTGGTTTTACGTCGCACCGACACAGATAGGTCTTATGGCGACGGTGGGATAGGAAAGGCCTAGGAGTTGGAAGAAAGCAGCCGTGGCCTTAATTAAGGTACAACCCCAGCATTTGCCTGGTGTGAAAATGGGAAACCATGGAAAACTATCTTCAGGGCTGCCGACATTGGGATTCAAACCCACTATCTCCTGGATGAAAGTTATGTTTAGTAGTGTGAGAAAAAGACACAAGCATACCTCTATATGAGTCCATACTCTGTAGGCAAAAACTGCTTGTAATTTTTGGTTTCTGTGTCACCTTGCCTTTTATCATGTACAGTAATTTATGTGTGCAAGTTGATAAGTTCAAAGTCTGTGTAAATCTAATAACCAAAAAATGTTTATTTTATTAGCATCATGAGAAAAAGATATGTGCATACCTCTACAAAAGAAATGTATTTTGTATTGGAAATTATACATTGCTTGTGACTTGTTTGCAACCTTGTCTTTCATCAGCTTTGTTAGTAACAATATTGCTTGTGAGTTGCGGCTTGTATGTGACCTTGTCTTTTATCATGTATGTGTACAAGTTGAGATTTTCAAATCCTGTATGTACCAAATAACCAAAGAATGTTCTTTTCACTAGTGTGAGAAAAAGATACATGCATATTTTTACTAAAGAGCAGTAGAGATGGCGACTAGTGTGACGAGTGAGTAATTTTCGCTCCGTAAACATCCTACTCGATTCGCATAATAAGTTGCAGAAAGCGTTTAATCTGTGCATAGTTGTGGAACATAAATTGACAAGCGTCAGTTCTACACTCCCGTCATGGCTTTGAAAGAAGCAACTAGGAAAATAAGTGAATTTGAAGAAGTGATGAAAGACTTTCAAGCTCACTTGGACTCCGCTGTAAGTGCTGCCAACCCTCCGACTGTACTTCAAACGCTGGACGGCGAATTCCAGGCATTCAAGTCACAAGTAACAACTGCAATTGGTGACCTGAAGAAACAACTAAGCGCGATAGAGGATAAAATTCAGAAACAGGATGAGGCATTAGATGAGGCAGAGCAATATAGTCGCCGAAATTGCCTACTGCTACACGGCGTCCCGGAAGAACCGTCTGAAGATGTAGTCTTTGGATATAATAAAAACTAAATTTTCGATTGAGCTCTCAATGAGTGACGTCGACCGCTGTCACCGGCTGGGGCGCCGAAGCCAGACATCTGCACAAGTGGTTGTGCAAGGAAATCGCCCGATTATAATTAAATTCCTGCGCTATCATGATCGTGATCGTGTGTGGCGAGCCAAGTGTGCACTGAAGGGGAGTGGACGTCTTATCACAGAGTCCCTCACAAGTGTGAGGAAAAGTATATTAAATCGTGCTAGGGACTTTTGGGGACCAAGAAACTGTTGGACTCAGGACGGGAGAATATGTGTTTTGAAAGATAACACAAAGTTTCAAATATGCACGATTGCGCAACTAAATGCCTTAGCTGTGTAGGATGAACGAGTGGACTGTTAAATTTTATTATGTGTGTTTTCAGTAGTTTACGTTTGTGTGTGAGTGAGTGTGTGTATGTAATAGTCAGTGGATGTATTCAGTGCTGTTCTCAGGTAAGCTCATCTTATTTCATGTACCTACTATTAGTTTTCCTGTTATGTTGGTAGACGAATCTATCCCTTGTGTCAATGACCCGCATTCCTCACCTCCCCTCTTAACTCAACCCTCACCCCTCCCATACTCTGAAGCAACGGGATCCATTCTGAGGTGACAGCTGATGAATCACCCGAGAGCTCTCTCGTGTTGTCACCTAAATTCACTATCCATTGCAGCTCACCTAGAAGAACTACAGGCAATTTTCGAAAATAATACGGTGCATTGTATTGGCATATCCGAAAGCTGGTTATGTGGAGATTTGCCGTCATGTGCTGTAAATCTCGATGGATACTCGCTCTTACGACATGACCGTACTGACAGACGAGGTGGTGGAGTAGCCTTTTACTACAGGAATGATTTAAAATGCAAGATTATCTGCACCTCAGACCCAAGCCTTCCCCTGCGACCTGAGTATATGTTTGTTGAACTCGACTGTAATAAGAAAATATTAATAGGAATTGTATATAAGCCACCTAATATTAGACAAATGGGGGAATTCGAAGCAGCTTTAACTGATCTTATCTCGGTCTACGAAGATGTCATAGTCATGGGGGATTTTAATACTGACTTGTTAAAACAAACTAGTGAATCGGATAAGTTGTGTCACATATTCCATGCTCTGAACATGGAAATCCTACCACTTAACGCTACGAATCATGTCTACTACCCTGACCACTCGACTCACACTTTAATTGACCTTATAATTTCAAATCAACCCCAGAAAGTCGTTAAGCATGGACAGATCCCAGCTCCTGGGATTTCAACTCACGACTTATTGTACTTATGTTACTCTATCCGAGGACCAAAGTATAAAGCACGCTACGTTATTTTAAGAGACATAAAACATATTGAATTAGATGACCTACGTAATGACGCATATAACTTACCGTGGGATGACATACGTAATTTTCATGACATTGACTCAAAAGTCAACAGATTCAACTCATTAGTGCTGAACTTGTATGACAAACATGCTCCGGAGAGGCAGGTAAGATTTACCCGCCCCCCTTCTCCCTGGCTGACGACCGAGATAAGATCTGTTATGGTCAGCCGTGACCGTTGGTACAGACAATTCAGACGAACACGTGACAAAGATGACTTTGAGCAATACAGGATACTTAGAAACAAAGTTAAACAGCTAATTAGAAACAGTAAATGCCGCTACTTTTAACAGTTAGCGGGAAATAATAATTTAAACCAAACCTGGAAGAAGTTACGATCTCTGGGCATAGGCAAAGCCGTAGAAGAGCACATTCCCACCATATCTCTAGATACCTTAAATGATTACTTTTCTCAGCCTAAAGTCGGACCAGTTCCATTACCAGCTAATCCCACAAACTTAGCACGCTCTTCCGAGTGCGACCAGTTCTCTTTCCACACCGTTAGCGCAAATGATGTTAAACATGTGCTGTACTCTATCACTTCCGATGCGACAGGTAATGACGGTATCTCTATAAAATTAATTAAAAACATCATCGGGGCTGTACTACCAATACTGACTCACATATTCAACTACTGCCTGACCAATGGAGTATTCCCTAACGTTTGGAAAGACGCACTAATAAGGCCTATCCCGAAAAACAATACCTTGGATTCTCCATCAGATTACCGCCCTGTGTCCATCCTGCCACCCCTCGCAAGAGCACTCGAACGTCTGATTCATGCACAAATCACTGTATACCTGACCCAAAATTCCCTCCTTGACCCTTTTCAATCCGGCTTTAAAAAAGGACATAGTACCGCGACAGCATTACTGCGAGTTATGGACGACATCAGACAAGCGATAGACCAACGATATGTGACTGTAGCAACACTACTAGACCTAAGCAGCGCCTTTGATACAGTTAGCCCTGGGTTACTATTGCTGAAACTCCGTAGTCTCAACTTTAATATGACATCTCTTAAATTTTTTAGCTCCTACCTCACTGACCGTCGGCAACGAGTATCAGTAGGAACAATGTACTCAGGATGGCACAACAAATCAATAGGTGTCTCGCAGGGGTCGGTTTTGGGCCCACTTTTATTTGTTGTTAGTGTGAACGACATAGGGGACGCATTGAAATATAGCAAGTACCATATCTATGCAGATGATCTTCAGATTTATTATCACTCATATCCACAAGACATAGATGTAGCCATTGACAGAGTAAATTATGACTTACGACGACTGAATGACTATGCAAAAAATAACAGCTTGTTAATAAATCCTAACAAAACTCAGGCTATTATATTTGGTACCAAAATAAACCTCAACTTGTTAAAAAGTAGACATGTACCCCCAATTATTTTAAATAACATTGTCGTGCCCTATTGTACGTCAGTAAGAAACTTAGGCGTTATAATGACTGAGACCCTCAACTGGACTGAACAAGTGACAAATACATGCTGTAAAGTGCAGAAATCCCTTTTTCCTCTCAAACGCTACTCTACTATATTTCCAAAAAATCTTAAAATACAACTGGTAAAATCCCTAATCTTACCAATTCTAGACTACTGCGACACTGTACTTATGGACATATCTCAAGACAGTAACAAGATGCTTGAACGGAGTTTAAACACCTGTATTCGATTCATATTTAAGCTGCGATATGGTTCTCACATTTCACCTTATTACAGGGAGTTGTCATGGCTTTGTGTTCATGAGCATCGCAGTCTCCACATGTTGTCTCTTCTGCAAGGAGTTCTAAACACAGGTGTACCGAATTATCTCTCTTCAAAATTTAATTACCTCTCCTCCTATCATAACCACGATACACGATCTGGCTCCTGTTTAACAATATCTCTCAGTCACTCCAGGACCTACAACCGCTCCTTTGTAGTCACTGCCGCGAGGCTGTGGAATACCCTACCTGCTACCATTAGGGATTTGTGTTCTCGTAGGAGATTTAAGATGGATTGCTGAAATCACTTTCTGAATACCTCTAGCTGACTTTTCGATGTGTGTAGTGTGAATGAGTGCGTGAATGAGCATATATTCATAAAAATTAGAAATATATTTGCTAGTTATAGGTTTTTTTTTCTGTGTTTCCATCTCTTATTATCACTAGTGTTAGTTTTATATTTATTATCATGTACACTTAGATTGTAGTGTTGTACATTCTATAATAGTTTTTTATTACAATCTCCAAATTTTCTATTAGTACCATATTATTTTAAAAGATCTGTTGTATTTAAATATTATATGTACGTTAATCATTTTAAATATTGTGGTTAAGTGTAAGAGAGGGCCTAGAGCCCTAACTTCGCCACGAATAAAGATGAATTACTTACTTACTTACTTACTTACTTACTTACTTACTTACATATGTTCTTTTGGCATCAATCACATGACTTGTGGCTTGTATGTATCTTTGCCTTTTATTCCTGTATGTATAAGGGTCATTTCACAAGTCATGGCAACTGCATAATATCTTAAAATAAAGCAACAACATTGTAAATTTATGTATTTGAAGGCCACTGGAATGTACTTCTGATTACTAGCACTAAATTGTGTCTGGGTACAGGAGCTAACGAATCATTGATTTATTATGCACAAAATACTTGTGCATAACTTCTACCCATTAGACGCAGTAGTGATACACACAGTGTTAATAATGAGTAAACGCTAAGTACCAGCACTATGTTACTGTATGTGATCTATGGCCAAATAGATATGTGTAAAGAGTTATTATTTAGAGGAAAAAGTTAAATACATAATGTTTGTCAAACTTTTCCATCAAAAACATTGTATAGAAGTTAATAATTTACAAAATGGGTCACAAATAGGCTATATTTATCAGATCTTGTTGATAAAGAGATGTTTTGCTTATTACAAAACCTAGTTCTGGCATTTTATTCCATATCTTGTAAGCAGTAACAACTTCTAAAGGTACCCTATTTCTGTGTGTATAAGATCTATTGTTTCTGCCAGTTTTTTGAACTCATCACCCTGCAATATTGAGGTGCATTTTAATCATTTAAAAGTAACAAAATTATGAGACTGAATGGTACATATATTCTACATATCAATACAAATTTATGATCAAGTTAGTGTCCATAAATAATTGATTTGGTTTATACTGGATTTGAATTACACAACTCACTCACATACGGAGATCATTTTACAAGTCATGGCAACTGTGCTATATTTTCCGAACATATGAGAAGGTGGTAGGTCCAGTAGGTCCTGTCTCACTCTCTACTGAATGCCAATGACTGCACTGGTGGCTGTGTAACATTGCAAGTTAATGTGCTACTGACCATGCTCCAAGATGGATGTAAGTAAGGTTGAACAGCATCACACATGAAAACTGTAATTCTCCATGGAGAAATACACCTCAGTGACATGCAAAGCTAAGAGAAGTGCTGGGTTATAGTGCCTTACCATATCAAACTGCTGAGGCCTACATACATGCATACATACGAAGGTCAAACAAATATAAACAGGATTTTTGCTCCTGAACATCAACAGTTGGTAGGACTAGAACCGCGCTTCTGCTATGCTTAGGCGGGACCGTTAGGAGTGGGGAGAGCATGCTGATAGATATTTTCCGCCGTTTCATCAGTAACACTCACGATGTCCGAGCAACAGGTGCACCCGTCCATGGCGCAATACATAATTATAAAATTTCTTGCGCGTGAAGGAATTACAGCGGTGGAAATTTGCCAGAGATTGACTGCACAGTTCGGTGATCAAACACTGTCAAGGACACTTGTGTTTGCCTGTCATAAAAAAATCAAGGAAGGACGAGAACGTGTGGAAAATCAGCAACACGATCACCATCTTTGGACCAGCATTACAGATGAAAACATTTGTGCGGTTAAAGACATTATTCATGACGATCGACAGCTGACAGTAGTAGAAATTGCAGAACAAGTCGGAATCAGTTACGGGAGCTGTCAAGCAGTCATCACAAACAACCTACAGTTCCGTAAAGTGTGTTCCAGATGGGAACCTCGCCTTTTCACCAAAAATCTGAAGTTGAGATGTTTAGAGGTCTGTCAGAGGCTTACAGCAAGGTTTGCGGAAGAAGGTGATGAATTTTTGAGTCGGATCATGACCTGCAACAAAACATGGGTCCACCACTACACTCCCGAATCCAAACAAGCCAGTAAAAGAGTGGTGGAGGAAAGGGGAGGCAGCACCAGTGAAAGCCAAGACTCGACTGCCAGCTGGCAAGGTTCTTGCAACCGTTCTTTTTTGATTGGCGAGGCATTTTGCTGATTGGTTTTTTTGCATGAGTGACGCACAATCAATGCTGATTACTACTGCAAGCTGTTGAACAAGGCAAGGGTTGCATATCGCCGCAAAATATAAGACCAACCGATTCTACAGGTCATTCTCCTCCACGACAATGCAAGGCCCCATACTGCAGCTCTAACTGTCTACAAGCTATAGGAAATGCACTGGACTACACTTGATCATCCTCTTTACAGCCCAGACTTATCACCTTGCGATTTCCATTTGTCCGGACCGCTTAAAGAAGCTCTAAGAGGGCAACGATTTGAAGATGATGAGAGTGTGGAAAACTTCATGCGCAACTGGCTGGTGACACAACCCTATTCTTTTTATGATGATGGCATCAAAAATCTGCCCATACACTGGGACAAATGCATTTCCAAAGCAGGAAACTATGTGGAAAAATAAATTGTAATTGCCTTGTGTTTTTCAATAAATTAATTTAAATGAAAAATAAAATCCTGTTTATATTTGATCTTCCATCATAAATGAGTAGAAACTGTTGAACTGACACAGAGTAGCCTTTTTGTGCCTACTCACACAGAGGTGTTAGTGGTCATTATAAAAAGTGTTAACAAAAGAATGAATGATAGGAATACTTACTTCCTGAAAAAATCAATCAATCTCCACTCACCTGCATTTAGGGCAGTCGCCCAGGTGGTAGATTCCCTATCAGTTGTTTACCTAGACTTTTCTTAAATAATTTCAAAGAATTTGGAAATTTATCAGTCATCTCACTCGGTGAATTATTTCAATCTTTAACTCCTCTTCCCATTAATAAATATGTGTCCTCTTGAATTCCAACTTTATTTTATCACGATCTTTCCTACTTTTAAAAACACCACTCAGACTTATTCGTCTACTAATGTCCTTCCATGCCATCTCTCCACTGACAGCTCAGAACATATTGCTTAGTCAAGCAGCTCATCTCCTTTCTCCCTAGTCCCAGCCCAAACCTAGCAACATTTTCATAATACTACTTTTGTTTGAAATCATCCAGAACAAATTGAGCAGCTTTCCTTTGGAATTTTTCCAGTTCTTGAATCAAGTAATCCTGGTGAGGTTCCCATACACTGGAACCATACTCTACAGTAAATGTGGTCTTACCAAAGACTTATATGCCCTCTCCTTTATATCCTTACTACAACCACTAAATACCCTCATACCGAACTCGATAGCTGCAGTCGCTTAAGTGCGGCCAGTATCCAGTATTCGGGAGATAGTAGGTTCGAACCCCACTGTCGGCAGCCCTGAAGATGGTTTTCTGTGGTTTCCCATTTTCACACCAGGCAAATGCTGGGGCTGTACCTTAAACTAAGGCCACAGCCGCTTCCTTCCCATTCCTACACCTTTCCTGTCCCTTCGTCGCCATAAGACCTATCTGTGTCAGTGCGACGTAAAGCCAATAGCAAAAAAAAAAAAAAAAAAAAGTACCCTCATAACCATATGAAGAGATCTGTAACTTTCATTTACAATCATGTTTATGTGATTACCCCAATGAAAATCTTTCCTCATATTAACACCTAGGTGCATACAGTGATCCCCATAAGGAACTTTCACCCCATCAATGCAGTAATTAAAACAGAGAGGATGTTTCCTATTAGTGAAACTCATGACATGACTTCCAACCCCGTTTATCATCATACCATTGCCTGCTGTCCATCTCACAACATTTATTTATTATTCTATGCAGTATAACATCATCTGCAATAAGCCTTATCTCTGATTTCAGTTCTTTAGTCATATGATTTATGTATAAGAAAACTTAAAGATCCAAAAATACTACCTACGGAAATTACCCTCTTAATGATTACAGGATCAGATAATGCCTTCTATCGAACCAGTTATTAATTTTGCAAACATGTCCAATATAATCAGCAAGAATGCTTTCCCAAAGCTTACATGCAAAACATGTCAAGCTGACTGGTCTGTAGTTATTGGCTTTATGTTTATCACCCTTTCCTTTGTACACAGGGGCTACTATAGCAACTCTCCATTCATTTTGTATAGCTCCTTCATGCAAACAGTAATCAAATAAGTAAGAAAATATACTTACTCATATGTTCCTGGCTTGTTAATGCATGTAGCTCCATTCTGACAGCCTAAATCTGTGCCAGCAAAGCGAGCACATTCGTTTACATCTGTATCACACAAGGTTCCCTGCAAAGAAGGTTAAAATGGTTATGAATATACTGAGTATGGAAGATAAGATGCTTCATGCCTGTAGAAAATGGACTGCAATATCACACACAGAACTTGACACACACACACAAAAAATGTAAATAAAAAATGCAGAAGTGAAGCATGCTAGTACTGCAATGGGTAACATAAAAAATTGTATCACACCAAACTGTGAACATGGGTAGCAGTTGCATGATATTTCAAGACATCATCATAACTTGACAGGTCCGCCTCTGTAGCGTAACGGTTAGTGTTGTTAGCTGCCATCCTCGGGGCCCAGATTCAATTCCTGGTACTGCCAGAAATTTAAGAATGGCAGGAGGGCTGGTATATGGTTGAAATGGTACATGCAGTTCACCTCCATTGGGGGTGTGCCTGAAAAGAGCTGCACCACCTCGGGATGAGGACACGAGTTTACATAACTTGACAGAGCCTATCCATCTTGCTCTGGGCCTCCCTCTTGCCCCCTTTCTCTCTTCCTTAGCCTCCAACACTTGTTTTGCTGCCCTTCCCTCCTCCATCCTCATAACATATCCAAACCATCTCAATTTATTCTTATCCATCCTATCATTCAGTTTTTCTACTCGTATTTCTTTTCTGACCTCAACATTTCTTACTCCGTCTCTCCTTGTCTTCCCTACCATACTCCTCAGGAACTTCATGTCACTGGCCTGAATTTTACTCTCATTACTTGCTGTCAAAGTCCAAGTCTCTGATGAATACATTAATATAGGGGAATATGACATCTTGTATATTATCTCTTTACATTTCATACGAAATTCTCTGTTCCACATCAAGTTCCTTACATTCTGGTAGAATGTATTTCTCACTTTTATCCCACTGCTCATCTCCTTATCCAACCTTGCATTTTGCATTATTTCACTTCCCAAATATTTGAAGCACTGAACAACCTCAAGGTTGTTTCCTCTGATTTTCATACTATATTTCTCAATATTGTAATTTAAAGCCTCTAGATGGATTTGCATTTCTGTATTGTTGACTCCCCAGATCACTATGTCATCTGCAAACAACAATATTTTGATATCCCCTCCATAAGTGGAGACAATACACTTCCCTGTCTTAGTCCAGTTTGGTTTCTAAACAAATCACTTCTCCCCACAGGAGTGTGGACAAAACTGGAACAATTCTTATACATTGCTTTCACTAGTTCCCTTGATTTCCTTTCTCTTCCTTCACTTCCCAGGGTTTTCCATACCTTTTCTCTATTAACACTATCATATGCTTTCACTAGATCAAGGCATACCATCATCATATTCCATATTCCCACTGTTTTTCCATCAATAGCCTCATGGTAAATACAGGATATATAGTTGACCTACCCTATCAAAAGTCATACTGCTCTTCTTCTAAATTTCTTCCTACACTTCTTCTCATCCTCCTTTCTATTATTCTCTCCATATTTTGGCTACTTCTGACAACAGTGTAATTTATCAATAATAGTCACATACCTTCCTATCTTAAATACTGGTATCATTATACTTTTACACAGATTATCAGGCACTTTCTCTTACCTCCATATACACCTTAGCAGCCTATAAAATCAATGTAGATCAAGAGGTCCTCCTGCCTTTATTGTTTCCACATATATTTCATCCATCCCTGCTGCTTTTCCTGTTTCCATTTGTTTACCAGCCATTTCCACCTCTGCCATTGAAATATCATTCTCTGTTTCTGGATCTTCCTCAGTTACCACAACACTCTCTTCTGCATCATTTCTCACATTCAGGAGTTTATCCAATTAATCTTTCCTTCTTTTCTTTATCTTTTCTCAGTCTGTTATTTCATTTCCACTCTCTTCCTTGACTTATTTTGTGTATATTTTTCATTTCTCTTAGTTTTATCAACCCATACAACATCCTTTTATCACCATTTACATCCTTTTCCAACTCTTGTGTGAATCTCTCCCAACATTTTTTTCTTTTCCTCATTTACCACTTTTTTACACTTGCCATACTTTTATTTTCCTGATACTTAATCTTACTTCCTTCTTTGCTATTTCTATTCCATTTTATTGCTATGCTTTCTTCTTTTGTTTAACAATCTCCTTTACCTTTCCATTCCCCCAAGATGTCTCCCTTTCCTTCACTCTTTCCGAAGTTCTGTCACAAATATTCTCTGTACAACTTACAAATGTATTTTTAAATTTGGCCCATTCTTCTATACTTTCCCATTTCTGATATAGGAATGTGCTGTTTTAATTCCTCCTGAATTTTTGGCACTATTAAAACTTTAAGGGCATCAAAAGATCATACTCTCGACATTGCAACATATAACTCAAAAACTTGCTGAGGTAAATAGAGACCTATATGTTCTAGTGTCTCCATATCTCCCCAGAGCTTTATTGATCATGATACAAAATGCCAAACGAATCAGAAATTGGTGGCTCTTAAATCGAAAATGGAAGTGATTTATTGGATGGTGTAAAATCAACTCAAGGGATTTAGAGCTCTATGGCTCCAATATTTAGAGTAAGAATATGTGGAGGCAAACCACATAATTCTAGGAAATTGAAGAATTGAAGAATGCTCACCAAGTTTTAGGACCTTCAACATTCCACTTCAAAGTCGCATAGTCGTCCACATATTAATGTCAAAATTTGTGCAGGTGTACACATGAAAAGTTTTATAAGCGGCATGATTGTGCTAACTTGCAAATCACATCAAATGATGGAATGCTACATTATGGTGAAGTCTGTACATATTTGTTGCTTCAAGTGAGGATGCATGCTGGATTTTTGGTTATAATATGCACCAAGAGTTCCATGTTGTTGCCTGGTTACCTGTCCAATTACCTGACCAACAAGATGTTTTTAAATTCCAATAAATTCTTCACAAGCATTATTACAGGTACAGTTAATAATTACACAACTCACTGCATGGTTTCAGCTGAACTAAAATCCAACAACGAGGAGTACATATATTTATTCTGAAACACCATTTCCCTATGTGTGTGGAAAAAGGAAAGGCAAATATATTTAGGAAAAACAACTAAGATTTGAAAAAAGTAATACTGTACATTGGATATACAATGTTTCTCCATATGAATCAGAAAGATACAACCTGCACTTACTTTTACTTCATGTAGTAGGTGCCACAAGCTTTGATGGTCTCTGAACATACCAAGGTATTACCTATACAATGTATAAGGATGTGGTAATGAAGCTTGGACTGCTTCTAGATGATTCTGAATGGCAACATTGTTTGATGGAAGCATCAGTTTTTCAAATACCCTTCCAATGGAGACAGTTATTCTATATATGCTTACTTCATCAGACTTGCAATACTAGTCACTTATGGGAAATATATAAAATCTCTATCAGTGAGGACTATTTAAAATCTTCAGATACAAACACACCTTATCAATTGTCTTTTAGAGATATTAACCCAACAGCGCGGAGTGACGTGTAGAACATGTCATGCGGTAGCCATCTACTGCTGTCCCAACTGCATTGTCGTTCCATCTCATGAGTTTCCTTAAAACGACGTCCAAAATCTCTTCACACCCATCCAGATGGAGCTACAGTCTTTTGTTTGATACATCTATCGATTCATTTGAACAATTTTTCACCTCGCTATCGATGTGTAAAAATCACCAGCTATTCGTTTATGTAATCTTCCCACCATGGTGATCGTAAACAAATATAAACTTGCGATGCTATAGAAGGCATTTTAAATTAGTGTTTTAGTGGTTTTGAGGACAGTAATTATAATTTTAGTGAAGATTCTGATGACAGTGATGTTGATGTTGCCGAATTAGACCGGGATGAGTGTGAAAGTGATTCAGAAGAGAGTGTCATTGCTGGTGCTGCAGGTGGTAGTGCTGCTGTCACTTTTACTGGAAAGACTTGCATAATTACATGAGTAGAAAAGAAACATTTTGTAATGTGTTTGGACCCCAAGGCTTAGGTCTAAAAATAACTGAACCAGTAAAGGCTTTCAAACTGTTCTTTATTCTTTCACTCGTCCAGCTGATTGTGATGGAAACATTTTTTTTTTTTTTTTTGCTGGTGGCTTTATGTCGCACCGACACAGATAGGGCTTATGGCGATGATGGGATAGGAAAGGGCTAGGAGATGAAAAGAAGCGGCCATGGCCTTAATTAAGGTACAGCCCCAGAGTTTGCCTGGTGTGAAAATGGGAAACTATGGAAAACCATCTTCAGGGTTGCCGACAGTGGGATTCGAACCCACTATTTCCCAGATGCAAGCTCACAGCTGCATGCTCCTAACCGGATGGCCAACTCGTCTGGTATGACGGAAACAAATAGCTATGCTGAGCAATAAGTCCCGAGGAATGTTATTTCCGTTTCGATCTAGGGTAAGGGAATGGATTCCGGTAATTGAAAATGAGATTATGTTACCTTAGTCCTCATCACGCTGATGGGAATTGTACAGAAACCAATGTTTAGATCACACTTCTCAAAAAATTTTACCATTGCGATGCCCCTTTTTGGATCTGTCATATCGCTAGACAGGTTTGAATCCATACATAAATTTCTGCACATCAATGATGAGACTAAGTACACTACATATAGGGGGGGGGGGGGGCAAAAATGCTATTTCCAATATTGTATATCCAATTATCACATATCTCAACAACAGATTTCAGTCTCTTTATTTACCTGCTCAGGATATTTCAATTGATGAATCCCTAACTTTGTGGAAGGGATTACTCTAATTTCGGCAGTACCTGCCACTCAAATCTTCCAAATTTGGCATTAAAACATTCAAACTATATGAGTCTAGCACTGGATATCTCTGGTCTTTCACAGCATATACAGGAAAGACACTATACTAGAATCTTCTTTTGTAACCAGCGGTACAACTAAAACCATGGCCATAGCCTTGACCCTCATTGAACCCCTTCTAAGAAAAGGACATACCTTGTGGATGGACAACTTTTACAACTCTCCCATCTTGGCAAAAATGTTAAAAAACTTGAAAACAAATTGTGCAGTAACCCTCAGGCTGAACTGGAAGGAGTTGCTGAAGAAAGTCAAAGACAAAAGACTAAAAGCTGGAGAGATTATTTCCCAATGTTCAGGACCTGTTACTGTTATGAAATGGAATGACAAAAAGAATGTGACCATGATATTTCTACATTCCACAATGATGAATCCAAATTGGTCACCACGAAGAAGAAGGAAGAAAAAAATCAAACCTATTCTTGTACTGGACTATAATAAACACATGGGTGTTGTAGACCTGAAAGATCAGCTTCTTCAAAGTTATCTCATTAAAAGAAAGAAAATGAATAAATGGAACCTGAAACTATTTAGAATATTTCTAAATGTGTGCATATTAAATGCTTTAATAATATGCAGGAAAAACTGTCCAAGGAAAAATACAGACTTGCTCAGTTTCAGGGTTGAATATTGGTGGAGGGACTGCTGACTGTGCATGGGACTGGAGTTCAAAGAAAGGTTCCAGGGAGGCATTCCACAGACAATATGGTGCCACGGTTGACAGGGAGACACTTCATAGAAAAGATCCCTCCCACAGAGAAGAAGGCTAAGCCACAAAGGAGGTGTGTAATTTGCTAGCTCGTGAACCATGGGCAACGACTGAGTGGCCTAGTAAGTGGTCCAGAGAGTCAGGATACCAGGTGCTATGGAATGGGAGTGGGCATCTTGGACATATTCTGAGTCATGGCCCTCCTTGTGCTCAGACAGCTAGGACTATACAATCCACCGGTGGTCCATAACCCGTTAGAGGAGAGATCCTCACTTGGACTATGTGCAAGTAGGGTAGCATCCTGCTTCATGAATTTTCCGAGCTCAGAACATTTTAAGCAAGCCTCGGACCTATGGGAGAAACGGACTCCCACTCTCATTTGACAGGTGAGGGACGCCTTGGAAACAACTTGGCGAATGAAATGGAATTTGATGGGGAGCTATCAATATTAATGGGGCTTATGGAAGAAAGATAAAACTGGCTGAGTCAGCAAAGAGGATGCATCTGGATGTGCTAAGAGTAAGTGATATTTGGGTAAGGGAAGATAACGAGGAAGAGATAGGAGATTATAAATTGTACTTGACAGGTGTTAGAAAGGGAAGGGCTGTTTACCACGAATACCATTGCACGCAACATACTGTAGTTTCTGTTAGGCATGTAAATGAGCGAATGATGTGGGTAGATTTGTCAGTTAGAGGAATTAGCATGATAATTGTCTCAGTGTATTCACCATGTGAGGGTGCAGATGAGGACGAAGTTGACAAGTTTTATGAAGCACTGAGTGACATCGTTCGTGGTCAGGGTCAACAGCAAGGATACAATAGTGCTAATGGGCGATTTCATTGCGAGAGTTGGAAATAGAACTGAAGGATACAAAAGGGTGATTGGTAAATGTGGGGAAGATATGGAAGTTAATGGGAATGGGAAGCGTTTGCTCGACTTCTGTGCTAGTATGGGTTTAGCAGTTACGAATATATTCTTCAAACATAAGGCTATTCACCACTACACGTGGGAGGCTACGGGTATCAGATCCACAACAGACTCTATCTTAATCAAGTCCGAATTCAGGAAATCTGTTAGGAAATGTCAGGAATGTACGAGTTTTCCGATGATACAGACCACTATTTGATCTGTAGTCAACTAAGTATCTCTAGGCCTAGAGTAGAGAAAGTGAAATCTGTCTCCAAACTAATAAGGGTAGAAAATCTCCAGGACGAGGAAATTAGAAGTACATGGATATGATTAGTGAGAAGTTTTGAACAGTAGACAGGAAGCAGGTTCAGGATATAGAAAGAGAATGGGTGACATACAGGATGCTGTAGCAGAAACAGCAAGGGAATGCCTAGGAACAACTGTGTGTAAATATGGGAAAAGGCAAACATCTTGGTGGAATGATGAAGTGAGAGAAGCTTGTAAACGTAAAAAGAAGGCTTATCAGAAATGGCTCCAAACAAGGGCCAGGGCAGACAGGGATTTTTACATAAATGAAAGAAACAGAGGGAAACAAATAGTTGTTGAATCCAAAAAGAAGCTGTGGGAAGATTTTGGTAATAACGTGGAAAGGATAGGTCAAGCAGCAGGGAAACCTTTCTGGCCAGTAATTAAGAATCTTAGGAAGGGAGGGAAAAATTGAAATGAACAGTGTTTTGAGTAATTCAGGTGAACTCATAATAGATCCCAGGGAATCACTGGAGAGGCATAGGGAATATTTTGAACATCTTCTCAATGTAAAAGGAAATCATCCTGGTGGTGTTGCGAACAGCCAAGCTCATGGGGAGGAGGAAAATGATGTTGATGAAATCACGCTTGAGGAAGTGGAAAGGATGGTTAATAAACTCCATTATCATAAAGCGGCAGGAATGGATGAAATTAGATCTGAAATGGTGAAGTATAGGGAAGGCAGGGATGAAATGGCTTCATAGAGTAGAAAGATTAGGATGGAGTGTTGGTAAGGTACCTTCAGATTGGACAAAAGCAGTAATTGCACCTATCTATAAAAAAGGGAACAGGAAGGATTGCAACAACTATCGAGGTATCTCATTGATTAGTATACCAGGCAAAATATTCACTGGCATCTTGGAAGGGAGGGTGCGATCAGTCGTTAAGAGGAAGTTGGATGAAAACCAGTGTGGTTTCAGACCACAGAAGGGCTGTCAGGATCAGATTTTCAGTATGTGCCAGGTAACTGAAATATGCTATGAGAGGAATAGGCAGTTGTGTTTATGTTTCGTAGATCTAGAGAAAGCGTATGACAGGGTACCAAGAGAAAAGATGTTTGCCATACTGGGGTGTTATGGAATTAAAGGTAGATTATTAAAATCAATCAAAGGCATTTATGTTGACAATTGGGCTGCAGTGAGAATTGATGGTAGAATGAGTTCTTGGTTCAGGGTACTTACAGGGGTTAGGCAAGGCTGTAATCTTTCACCTTTGCTGTTCGTAGTTTACATGGATCATCTGCTGAAAGGTATAAAATGGCAGGGAGGGATTCAGTTAGGTGGAAATGTTGTAAGCAGTCTGGCCTATGCTGATGACTTGGTCTTAATGGAAGATTGTCCTGAAAGCCTGCAGTCTAATATCTTGGAACATGAAAATAGGTGCAACGAGTATGGTATGAAAATTAGCCTTTCGAAGACTAAACTGATGTCAGTAGGTAAGAAATTCAACAGAACTGAATGTCAGATTGGTGATACAAAGCTAGAACAGGTAGATAATTTGAAGTATTTAGGTTGTGTGTTCTCCCATGATGGTAATATAGTAAGTGAGATTGAATCAAGGTGTAGTAAAACTAATGCAGTGAGCTCACAGTTGCAATCAACAGTATTCTGTAAGAAGGAAGTCAGCTCCCAGATGAAATTATCTTTACATCGGACTGTTTTCAGACCAACTTTGCTTTACGGGAGCAAAAGGTGGGTGGACTCAGGATATCTTATTCATAAGTTAGAAGTAACAGAGATGAAAATAGCGAGGATAATTGCTGGTACAAACACGTGGGAACTGTGGCAGGAGGGTACTCGGAATGAGGAGATAAAGGCTCATTTAGGAATGAACTCGATGGATGAAGCTGTACGCATAAACCGGCTTTGGTGGTGGTATCAAGTGAGGCGAATGGAGGAGGATATGTTACCTAGGAGAATAATGGACTCTGTTATGGAGGGTAAGAGAAGTAGAGGTAGACAAAGATGACTATGGTTAGACACAGTTTCTAACGATTTAAAGATAAGATTTATAGAACTAAATGGGGCCACAGCACTAGTAGCAAATAGAGGATTGTGGCGACGTTTAGTAAATTCTCAGAGGCTTGCAGACTGAACGCTGAAAGGCATAACAGTATGTATGTAAAGAGAGGAGGAAGGAAGTAGTATATTGGTGCCCTGACTGTGAAGCCGCACTTTGTATAGATGAATGTTTCAAAGTCTACCCACACAAAAAGCCTTTTTTAGTGAACTCCGTGTATGTTGGCTACATTTCTCAAAGTCTTTGAACTTACTGTTTGACATCACTGTAAATTGCAGGGTTATAGCAATGGGACCTACTGCTTAATGTGATATCTTAACAACAGGAACGTAAATTTCAAGAATTCCACATATACCAATATTTTTCTAGACATATGTGCAGTGTAAATAGTGGGTACAGTGCTAATGAAGAAAGATGTCTGTGAAGCTGTACTTTGCATGTTTAAATGTTGCAAAAATGCTATAGTTGTAAACGCTGCGTGTGTAAATATTTCTTCAAAATGCTTTCCTTTAGTTTTTGTTCAGTGTAAATAAAGTGACTGGTAAAGATATGTCATAGGAAGTGTATGAGGAGAACTGTGGATACTGGCGATAAGTGTTATACTGATTTATGTATCCATCTCTACCTTACATGGATATATGAATAGGTGAGTAATTGTAGAATTTTTAAATTGTACATCAATTAATATGTGTAAAAATATGATTAAAATTGATGGGAAATTAACAGAGATATGGCAAAGAGTTTGGTGCTTACGTATGCTAGCATTTAAATGCCCAGTAAAAATTCCTCCCGCCTCCAGTGAAGGCCAGTTCTTTAAACGCTCCCACTCAGAGGGATTAATGAAACCCTGAAATTGCATTGTTTTTCTCTCCCAACATTCAACTTGCCGACTATTACTGACTTATACATTAATGAGCAAACTACTAATGTACCAATTTTCAATTCTGATTTGGCCAAGATGCTGCCCATAGCAAACCAGGAACAACTTTCAATTATTAATGAAGTCATTAATGTGCTCCACAAAAACAACATAAATGTCATGAATACATTTTTCATGGGAGTCACAGGGGCACTGGGAAAACACTTATATACTGATGCTTAATACAGAAATTCTTCACTTCAGGGCCAAACAGTGCACAGTACAGTACATTCAAAATTTCTTTAAATTTATATGCTTGGTGTCTGGATTAAAATGAAATTCCAATGCAGCTGATGATATTGGATTAGCATGTCTCATAATATGGGGTGAAGTCCCAATAACAAATAGTCATTCATTAACATGTGTGAAATAATATTCTAAAAAATATTATGGGTAATGGCATTCCTTTCTTTTGGAAAATTATTGTTCTTGAGGGAGATTCCAGAGATTCCAGATAGGTTTTGCCCACCTGCTTCATGCCAAACAATTATTCATAAATGTATTAAATGCTCTCCTCTTTGGCTCTTCTTCAAAAGCACTGCTTACATAAAAACAAGGGCTAAACCACAAAAAATGGAATGTGTTAATTTGTTGCAAAAAATTGGTGATGGCACCTACCCTCTAGTGGATGGTGATGGATCAAATGTTATTGAATTATCTGCCAGAATTTTAGCATGACTGAAATTTATAGCAAAACATTCACTTCTGCAAAAGATGTCAATTTCTTGCTAGTTGACATTCTTACACCAAAAGAATAAAATTGTAATGAAATTAATTTGAAATTCATTGAGCTTACATCCATTTAATCAAAAACATACACTAGCATCAACAGATTTATTACTGAAGATGAAAGCCAATTACTTCAATTTTCTGCAGAATTATCCAATTCCTTTGAATTAAATGGTTTGCCTCCACATATTCTTACTCTAAGGGCTGTTTTCTCCAAATGAGTTTAAACTAGGTTTATTTTAACCTGGTTTAAGTCTGAGTTTAAACTAATTCATTTTCCCCATATTGGTTTAAATTGTGTACCAAGTTTAAACTTATTTTATTACAAGTGATTATTTTCATTTTAACCATATTGAAATTCAATTATTAAATGTTAAACAATTAATTTATTGAAACCACCTATTCAATACTAGTTAAGTCTTTATGACTATAATAATGTCATTACATTAAGTTTGAGTATGGTACATGTTTCGCCTGGCATTGCAGGCATCATCAGCCATGAATTCTATCTCCAAGTCAGAGCTCTGAGTGGATGCTATATTAGGCTTAATCATAGTAAATATTATTTACATAACAATTGCAATGGAGTGATCAAGCCATCCATGTTTTAAAGTACTAATGTGACGTCCAAATCTTGTTCACATTTAATGGAGATAATATTAACTGTCAACATTCATGAGTTAGTAATGAGAACGGCATGATACATGGGTTTAAACCATCTGTACATTTTTACAACTTATTGGAGATTAACTTGTGCTAGAACTATTCTTAAAAACTATTTTTTACACAATTTACACTAATGTATACAAACTTATGTCACGTTTTGGAATTGAACTGGTCGATCTTGTCTTGAAGTTTCAATGGGATGTCTTACTCATGTCCTGTCGAATGGAGATAATGCTGATACTGGTATGGTATTGTAGTCTATTGAAGTCATAGCATTTAAATATTTCTTTTTATATTTGTAGGACATTAAACACGTTCAGCTTATATTTTTTTTGGGGGGGGAGGTCTAAATATTTTGTAGTCAACCTCACTTCTAGAAGAATGAGTATCAGTATTAAGGTGGGGTGCTTTAAAGTGGATGGCAAGAAATCTGTTAGAGAGTTTGATCAAGTTTTGTTAGATAACGGATTATTACATAACCATATAAACTTTTTGTATGTTGTTTTGTTGGAGCTTTTTGAAGTTATTCAGTGTGGATTGAAGAGCAGTTCACTGGTTTCTGGATGTAGTGTGTAGCTGGTGGGTGCATTAAAGTCTCACACAAGCAACACAACAGGACCTCTTCGTAATGTCTAAAGGGTAAGTTTCAAGAACATTAAATCTACTAACTAATAAACCATCCTAATATAGCACTCACACACTTTTTTGTTTTATTCCACAGACTTTAATGCACCCACCAGCTACACACTACATCCAGAAATCAGTGAACTGCTCTTCAATCCACACTGAATAACTTCAAAAAGCTCCAACAAAACAACATACAAAAAGTTTATATGGTTATGTAATAATCTGTTATCTAACAAAACTTGATCAAACTCTCTAACAGATTTCTTGCCATCCACTTTAAGGCACCCCACCTTAATACTGATACTCATTCTTCTAGAAGTGAGGTTGACTACAAAATATTTAGACCTTCCCCAAAAAAAAAAAAAAAAAAAAAAAAAAAACATATAAGCTGAACGTGTTTAATGTCCTACAAATATAAAAAGAAATATTTAAATGCTATGACTTCAATAGACTACAATACCATACCAGTATCAGCATTATCTCCATTCGACAGGACATGAGTAAGACATCCCACTGAAACTTCAAGACAAGATCGACCAGTTCAATTCCAAAACGTAACATAAGTTTGTATACATTAGTGTAAATTGTGTAAAAAATAGTTTTTAAGAATAGTTCTAGCACAAGTTAATCTCCAATAAGTTGTAAAAATGTACAGATGGTTTAAACTCATGTATCATGCCGTTCTCATTACTAACTCATGAATGTTGACAGTTAATATTATCTCCATTAAATGTGAACAAGATTTGGACGTCACATTAGTACATTAGTACATTGTTATGTAAATAATATTTACTATGACTAATCCTAATATAGCATCCACTCAGAGCTCTGACTTGGAAATAGAATTCATGGCTGATGATGCCTGCAATGCCAGGCGAAACATGTACCATACTCAAACTTAATGTAATGACATTGTTATAGTCATAAAGACTTAACTAGTATTGAATAGGTGGTTTCAATAAATTAATTGTTTAACATTTAATAAAAGTTTAAACTTGGTTCAAAGTTAAACCTTCTATATTATAGGTTTAAACTGCTGTTTATATTCAGCCTTCCTGACATTTTATTAACGTATCTGTGATTTTCCTAGTAGAATGGTTAGTTCTGACTACCAGTACTGCAGTACTTAAATAGAAAACATACTAAAATTAGAACGTAGTATTAGCATTAGGAAAATGGAAGAATTTTTTGAAGTCTTTGGTTAAATAGGAAATAATTCTGATGTGCAACTGAGGCTAAGAAGTCCCATTTCAACAAAAGTTTACAAATCTGGAAAATCGGCTGTAAGAGACCTTTTTTGATGGATTTATAATTCACAAGCGAACAGCCAGAATTGTCCTGTATCAAAGAAGGATTCATTTAAAACATCAACCGCACAAAATAATGCTATTTCCCTAGAAGCAATGATTCTGGTTGCTCTAAGATATTATGCAGCAAGCATTTCTCTTATAAACAACGGGGACCACAGACCTTAAATTGCAGCCTCCTTATAATATTATAAAAAATACTGTTGGTGGCACGAATACTGTAATGTGAAGCATAAACATATTCGTACATAAGTGTTGTAATATGTCCGCTTGCCGTATCGCATGTTCTGTGGTTCTCTGATGGCTGTGGTCGTTAAAGAGTTAGATCAGCATCGTTCGAAACTGTGATTAAACGATTCGAATCCAGGTGGTCGAAAATACTTTTACCATCAAGATGGTGACAGGCACGATAGGAGAGGTGGTGGTATACAATTTCTAATGGCTAGATTGCGTGCCAAAAGCCTGGATTCAATCCTGCACCTCTCTGCCGTGTTTATATGGAGTGGGAGCATTGACGCTGTTGATGGTGATTCGTCCATCGGATGGCGACGCTAAGCCCTGAGTAGAGTCCTTGGTGCTATTCGGATAGCAGTAGGCTATGTCGACACCGGAGTCTACCCTCCCCATTCCTAATAATAATAATGTTTCTACGGCCCAGTAACTACTTTTGACCTTTTTGGGGACACCGAGGTGCCGGGATTTTGTCCCGCACGAGTTCTTTTACTTGCCAGTAAATCTATCGACACGAGGCTGACGTATTTGAGCACCTTCAAATACCACCGGACTCAGCCAGGATCGAACCTACCAAGTTGGGTTCAGAAGGCCAGTGCCTCAACCGTCTGAGCCACTCAGTATGGTGCCCCCTTCGCACTGTCATATACATTGTACTTCAATAAATATTTATGGGATCAGAAAAATAATAAAGTGTTTCATGCTTGCTAGTAAACTGGTAATAAAATAAATTATAATTAAGAATGTTTCATCCTAACTATCGCCAGCATACCAGCAATAGATATATTAATGCTATAGGAGTATTATGCATACAGTACTACATACCGCGAACTAGGTTATGTTATAAACGATTATAGAATCAAGTAATACATCTCCAAATAATACATCATCACTGGTCTGTCTGCTGGATCCGAGTTTTGCGAGATTGATCCCAGCCGAGGGCGATGGATTTTAATAGGAGATAAATCCCGAGCATGTTTGGAATTTGTTTACTTGAAATTCACATAAATGTTGATTTTCTAAGGAAAGGAATATTGCTAAAAGACCAGGATTTTAATATTTCAACGTTCCTGTGTGTTCTGTAAGACAATACAGACTTCAAGAAACACGTATTAGGCCCACGGTACTTGTTTATGGTAAAGCATGTTAGAGAATAATAAGAAATAAAAGTACTCTCCAAGAAATTGTAGTAGACAACAATGGGTAAAATTATATGACACAACACTTCGCACAAATGTAAACTATTTATTTATCAGTAGAGCTAATATCCCGCTGAATTTCTCCTTTATTCACTAGTACGATAGCATAATTTGCCACAAACAGCTGATATTAATACAAAAATGTCGGTCATTGAATTACTTGGCTCTGATTGGCCAATTCCAATCGACCATGCCTTCGAATATTCTTTCAGTGCAGCCAATGCTAGCGCAGAACTTGACTTCATTAGTTTAAATGGGTGAGCTGTCGTTTAAAACTAAACAAGTGTCAGAAATTGGTGGAGAAAATGGACGTAGGTTTAAACTACGTACTAAAGTTAACCGCATTTAATTTATACCAGGTTTAACTTGATTTGGAGAAAATGGCCCTAAATATTGGAGCCATAGTTATGCTCCTTAGAAATCTGGATGTTTCCCAAGGTCTCCTAAATGGAACCAGATTAACTGCAAGAAATTTGTATGAAAATTGTTTAGATTTAGAAATGATAAGTGGAGATAGAGCTGAGGAAAGAGCTCTAAATCCCTTGAGTTGATCTCCTTTAACTCCAGCATTATACAATCTTGCAACAGGTCATATTTTGGAAGAACTCAACGAGGAACCTGTTGCAACAGAATACGGATTTCCTGTAACACTTTACCTTAAGCCGTTAACAGTCTTAGGCTTCGTAGATGACACTGTCATCATTGGTAAAGATAAACAATCTGCTCTCGAACTTGCACGAATGACAGATCAAGAATTCAATGAGATTGGTTTGAATATTAATCTATTCAAGTCAGTATGTATCAGTATTGTTTAAAGTAAGCTAATTGGTGAAGATAGCTCAACTTACGGAGCAGACGTCAAGAACTTCTCCCTGGGAGAAGCAATCATCTGGGAGTGAATTTTGAGGGTATTATCACATTCAACTCTCAAGCTTCAATGATTAGTGTAAGAAACAAGATAGAATCAATCAATCAATCAATCAATCAATACTGATCTGCATTTAGGGCAGTCGCCCACATGGTAGATTCCCTATCTGTTGTTTCCTGGCCTTTTCTTAAATGATTTCAAAGAAATTGGAAATTTATTGAACATCTCCCTTGGTAAGTTATGCCAATCCCTAACTCCCCTTCCTATAAATGAATATTTGCCCCAAATTGTCCTCTTGAATTCCAACTTTATCTTCATATTGTGATCTTTCCTACTTTTAAAGACACCACTCAAACTTATTCGTCTACTAATGTCACTCCTCGCCATATCTCCGATGACAGCTCGGAACATACCACTTGTAATACCAATATAGTTGGTCCGTTACTGGACATTATAAATTTTCCAGCTAACTCATTCCTGGTTGCCAGCGTTTCACCCCAGTATGCTAAGTTGGGCTCATCAGTTGGTAAATGAGTTAGCTGGAAAATTTGTAATGTCCAATAACGGACCAACTATATTGGTATTATAAATTTACTCATTCGGAACAAATATTTCAGGTTCCCTATGGCAATCAACATCTATATCATCTGATGGCCAGGCAGGCATCAATTTTTTGAAAAAGAGACAAAGTGTCTCATAGTGCATTGCCACTGCCGGTGGCTTCAATTAGCCTACGCAGTGGCCTCCACAGTATGCACTAGCCATGCATCTTGGTAGATGTGCTATTTACCAAATGATGAGCCCAACTTAGCACACTGGGATGAAACGCTGGCAACCAGGAATGAGTTAGCTGGAATATTTATTATGTCCAATAATGGTCCAACTATATTGGTACCGAGCTCGATAGCTGCAGTCACTTAAGTGCGGCCAGTATCCAGTATTCAGGAGATAGCAGGTTTGAACCCCACTGTCGGCAGCCCTGAAGATGGTTTTCCGTGGTTTCCCATTTTCACACCAGGCAAATGCTGGGGCTGTACCTTAATTAAGACCACGGCCGCTTCCTACCCACTCCTAGCCCTTCCCTGTCCCATTGTCGCCATAAGATCTATCTGTGTCAGTGCGACGTAAAGCATATAGAAAAAAAAAACGATATTGGTATTATAAATTTACTCATTCAGAACAAATACTTCAGGTTCCCTAGGGAATCAACATCTTTATCACATACCACACAGTCAAGCAGCTTGTCTTCTTTCTCCCAAGTTTTCCCAGCCCAAACTTTGTAACATTTTTGTAACGTTACTCTTTTGTCGGAAATCACCCAGAACAAATCAAGCTGCTTTTCTTTGGATTTTTTCCAGTTCATGAATCAAGTAATCCTGGTGAGGGTCCCATACACTGGAACCATACTCTAGTTGGGGTCTTACCAGAGACTTATTTGCCCCCTCCTTTACATCCTTAATACAACCCCTAACCACCCTCATAACCATGTGCAGAGATCTGAGTAGTATAATTGGATGGTTCTGCGGCACCTCCGCCGCCGCACGCCTCCGCCCGCCTCCTCCTCCGCCCGCCTCCTCCTCCGCCCGCCTCCTCCTCCGCCCGCCTCCTCCTCCGCCGCCGCCTCCGCCGCCGCCGCCCGTGGGAAATTTGAATTTTGGCGGGAAATTTGAATTTTGGCGCGAGATTTGAATTTGTAAACAAAGCCACGTGCTTTTTGACAGCTGTCATCGACAACAACGCAACGCTAACCTCACTGCTGCCATCTTGACGGACCTAAACCTCACTAGTACCAACCTAACCTAACTAGCGTGAGGTAAACAAACCCACGTGTTTTTTGACAGCCACGTGCTTTTTGACAGACAACAACGCATCGCTAACCTCAGTACTGCCATCTTGACGGGTCTAACCTTAGTGGTACCAACTTAACCTAACTAGCATGAGGTAAACAAAGCCATGTGCTTTTTGACAGCCACGTGCTTTTTGACAGATTTGTAAACAAAGCCACGTGCTTTTTGACAGACAACAACACATCGCTAACCTCAGTACTGCCATCTTGACGGGCCTAAACCTTAGTGGTACCAACTTAACCTAACTAGCATGAGGTAAACAAAGCCACGTGCTTTTTGACAGCCACGTGTTTTTTGACAGCCACGTGCTTTTTTGACAGCTGTCATCCGCCATCTTTGAGCACGGTGCTGCCCTCTTTCGTCACCTATCATCGGCAGTGCTGCCATCTTGACGGGTCTAAACCTTAGTGCTACCAACTTAACCTCACTAGCGTGAGATAAACAAAGCCACGTGCAGCTGTCATCCGCCATCTTTGAGCATCGTGCTGCCCTCTTTAGCTACTTACCTTTGAAATGTGGTACGTTATCCGCCATCTTGCATCCGAAACCTCAGTGCTGCGCTCTATGTAGTGGTGGCAAATTCTATGTGCTCTTGTTTGGAAACAAAGCCACGTGCAGCTGTCATCCACCATCTTTAATCACCGTGCTGCCCTCTTTAGCTACTTACCTTTGACAGTTGTCATCCGCCATCTTGCATCGCCAACCTCAGTGCCGCACTCTATGTAGTGGCGGCAAATTCCACGTGCTCTTGTTTGGAAACAAATTCACGTGCTATTTTTCTGACAGCTGTCATCCGCCATCTTTGAGCACCGTGCTGCCCTCTTTAGCTACTTACCTTTGAAATGTAGTACGTCACAGCTGTCATCCGCCATCTTTAATCCAGAGAGAACAGTGCTGCAATCTATGTGGTGGCGGCAAATTCCACGTGCTTTACAAATCAACATGCTTTTTTGACAGCTGTCAACCGCCATCTTTAATCACCGTGCTGCCATCTATGTGGTGGCGGTAATTTCCACATGCTTTACAAACCTATATGCTTTTCTGACAGCTGTCATCCGCCATCTTTAATCCAGAGAGAACAGTGCTGCCCTCTATGTGGTGGCGGCAAATTCCACGTGCTCTTCTTTGGAAACAAAGCTATGTGCAGCTGTCATCCGCCATCTTTGAGCACCGTGCTGCGAGCAATTTCGTCAGTTGTCATCCGCCATCTTTAATCTACAGAACACCGTGCTGCCCTCTTTATGGCTACTACCTTAAGCACGTAGTAGCGGGCAATTTGAAAAGTTCTGTTAGCTATCATCCGCCATCTTTAATCACCGTGCTGCCATCTTTAGCTAGATACCTTTGAAATGTGCCGGCGGATAATTTGAAAAATGCTTTTTGACAGCAGCTATCTTTGAGCACCGTGCTACCCTCTATGTGGTGGCGGCAAATTCTACATGCTTTACAAACCCACGCGCTTTTTTTTTTTGACAGCCATCTTTAAGCAACAGAGTACAGTGCTGCCCTCTTTGTTGTGGCGGCAAATTCCACGTGCTCTTGTTTGGAAACAAAGCCACATGCTCTTTTGACAGCTGTCACCCGCCATCTTTAACCAACAGAGCACTATGCTGCGGACAATTTCGTTAGCTGTCATCCGACATCTTTAATCAACAGAGCACCGTGCTGCCCTCATGCGGGGTAATTTCGTTAGCTGCCATCCGCCATCTTTAAACACCGTGCTGCCCTCTTTATGACTACTACCTTAAGCACGTAGTAGCGGGCAATTTCGTTAGCTGTCATCCGCTATCTTTGAGCACCGTGCTGCTCTCTGTAGTAGCGGGTAATTTGAAAAGTTCTGTTAGCTGCCATCCGCCATCTTTGAGCACCGTGCTGCCATCTATGTGGTGGCGGCAAATTCCACATGCTTTACAAACTCACGCGCAGCTGTCATCCACCATCTTACATCGCAAACCTCAGTGCTACACTCTATGTGGTAGCGGATAATTTTAAAAAGAAAAATTCTACAGCAGCCATCTCTCGACGCTAATTGCACAAGATGGTAGCTATACATGACTCCTTAAAGGTGCTCATGCAAGATGATCGCTATACATAGACGCCCTTGGGATGCTTGCGCAAGATGGCGGTTATACAAGGCTCCTTATGAGGGATGCTTGCGCGAGATGGTGGTTGCTCTTATGAGGTGGCTCAAGGATCCATGGCTAGAGACGCCCTAAGGATGCTTGCGCAAGATGGCGGATGCAAGATGGCGGCTATACATAGCTCCTTATGAGACAGCCAGTACAACATGTGATCAGAACATTGATTGATGTGTTCAGAACACTGTACTCGATACAACATGTGATTAAAACATTGTGTGGTGTGTTCAGAACACTAATCGAACGCTGTATTAGGGGATACCTTTGTTTAGATTGAAACATAACAAGACTAGAATTGAACACTGCACATTGATTGATGTGTTCAGAACACAAAATAAGTAGAATCGAACACTGTACTCGATGTCGTTAACTTCAACATGTGATTAAAACATTGGCTGGTGTGTTCAGAACACTACATAAGTAGAATCGAACGCTGTATTAGGGGATACCTTTGTTTAGATTGAAACATAACAAGACTAGAATTGAACACTGCACTCGATGTCGGAAGATCAGATTGAAACATAACAAGACTAGAATTGAACACTGTACATTGATTGATGTGTTCAGAACACAAAATAAGTAGAATCGAACACTGTACTCGATGTCGTTAACTTCAACATGTGATTAAAACATTGTCTGGTGTGTTCAGAACACTACATAAGTAGAATCGAACGCTGTATTAGGGGATACCTTTGTTCTAAGAAGATCAGATTGAAACATAACAAGACTAGAATTGAACACTGCACTCGATGTCGTTACATGTGATCAGAACAATGATTGATGTGTTCAGATCACTAAACAAGTAGAACCGAACACTGTACAACATGTTAGGGGGGGTATACCTTTGTTTAGATTGAAACATAACAAGACTAGAATTGAACACTGCACTTGATGTCGTTACATGTGATCAGAACAATGATTGATGTGTTCAGATCACGAAACAAGTAGAACCGAACACTGTACAACATGTTAGGGGATACCTTTGTTTAGATTGAAACTAACAAGACTAGAATCGAACACTGCACTCGATGTCGTTACATGTGACCCGATACAACATGTTAGGGGATACCTTTATCCTAAGAACCGAACACTGTACAACATGTTAGGGGATACCTTTGTTTAGATTGAAACTAACAAGACTAGAATCGAACACTGCACTCGATGTCGTTACATGTGATCCGATACAACATGTTAGGGGATACCTTTGTTTAGATTGAAACATAGCAAGCCTAGAATCGAACATTGTTTGATGTGTTCAGTACAACTTCAATGATTAACATACACACTGTGCACATATCGCATAGCTAAAAACACACTGTGCACATATCGCATACCTAACACTTCAAATGATTTGCTTAGTACGAAAATAAAAATAAAAAATCTATACCGCGTAGCTAACTCGTTCATCACACTGCTAAGACGCTTAGTAATTGTGAATACACTCATACGAAAATCAAGAAAGCACACTGCGTAGCCAACTCGCTCGGCACGAAAAAAATCTATACCGCGTAGCTAACTCGTTCATCACACTGCTAAGACGCTTAGTAATTGTGAATACACTCATACGAAAATCAAGAAAGCACACTGCGTAGCCAACTCGCTCGGCTCACTCGCTTAGTATTTGCAACACACACGGATAAGAATGTTCCGAGATACTTACATGTTTTTTAAGGGAGGGTGAAAGATCATAAATTATATGTACACACATGTTGTCTCCTCCAAGTTGTAAGATGAAATAGACGCAGTACTGCAAGTTTCCGCTCTAGCTGGCGAACGGAAGTAGCATGATATCTCAGCAAAAAATAAAAATACGCGTGAGCTTGCAAGTCAGACACAATGATGGATACCGCGATTCAAATCATGGTAACTTATGCCGTCGGGAAGGGCATCCGGCTAGATCACGTAATGATGATCGCACAGGTCCCACGCCTAGCATTTACAGCTTCCAGTTCGAACCCGCTATCATCCGAAGTAGCGAGAATGATTGAAGAGTGTTTTAGTGTGATTCATTTGTTGGATGGAGGCGTTAAGCTGCCTTCTTCGGTAGGAGTAGGCTATGTCGGGATATCGATTTAAAATCCTAGTCAGGAAGGGCAGCCGGTCGTAAAACTATGGTGTGAGGCGGGGTGTGCAAAAAAGCTAGCAATAAGTAAGGGCTGTTGATGGGGACGTTAAACCTTGTGCAGACTCCTTCGAAAATTATTTTTTGAGTACAAGTGTGTTGATGCTGATTCATTTGTCGGATGGAGGCAATAAGCCTTGTGCAGGCTTCTTCAGTGGAGTAGGCTATGTATCGGTACCGGGATATCTAGTTATAAAACCCGCTACAACAAATTTATCGCGTATACTGCGATTTAAAATCCTAGTCAGGAAGGGCAGCCGGTCGTATAAAACTATGGTGTGAGGCGGGGTGTGCAAAAAAGCCAGCATTAAGTAAGGGCTGTTGATAGGAGGCGTTAAACCATGTGCAAGCTCCTTCACCAGGAGAAGCCTACATGCCGGTACCGTGCAGGTTCTTTCGATAGGAGTAGTCACTGTGTGTGTTTTAACCTCTCCGTACAATCATGATAGTTTACGTTAGGAACTTACATAGGCTAAATGCTACACATTCCGTGTAAGAGGTTAGATACTGCCAGTTTTGCGTCAGGAAGGGCAACTCAACAAATTCTTGCGATTTAAAATCCTAGTCAGGAAGGGCAGCCGGTCGTATAAAACTATAGTGTGAGGCGGGGTGTGCAAAAAAGCCAGCATTAAGTAAGGGCTGTTGATAGGAGGCGTTAAACCATGTCCAAGCTCCTTCACCAGGAGAAGCCTACATGCCGGTACCGTGCAGGTTCTTTCGATAGGAGTAGGCACTGTGTGTGTTTTAACCTCTCCGTACAATCATGATAGTTTACGTTAGGAACTTACATAGGCTAAATGCTACACATTCCGTAGCAGAGCCGGGAATCGAACTCGGACCTCCGAGGGTAGCAGCTAACTACTACACTACAGAGGAGGACTATTTCAGAATATTTTACAACCTTAATTAGTACTGTGTTTTAAGAGCTTGAATGGTACTCAGCTAAGAAGACGTTCGCGAGTTACAAGCCGCTTATCAGTGTCCTCGTTCAAGGCCGAGCTGGAAGATACGTGTACAATTTCAGCTAATACACGCATTCCGCTGCTCGCTCTGCGCTGATACGACTTCATGGACAGTAGAACAAACCCATAGCCTACAGTATGCATGCCTCTCACCCGGTAGTCTCGGGTTCGATTCTCTTGGGAATAAAAATGTGTTTAAATCGCAAGAATTTGTTGAGTTGTCCTTTGCACACTCTTGCCTTCGCGATGCGTGTTCGATAATTGTTTTCAACCGGTTGCCCTTCCTGACGTCAAAGAACTCGGATTAAGAATCTGTCGAGAATCGGGGGTTTTACAGCTAGATGCACTTCTTAGATTTTAAATCACGAACTATTGTTTTACTGCTGGATGCCCTTCCTGACTAAGATTTTAAATCGCAAGAATTTGTTTTAAGACTCAAGTCTTGTTATGTTTCTTTTCGTAATCTGCAAGTCTAAACAAGCATATCGCTGCACACTCTTGCCTTCGCGATGCGTGTTCGATAATTGTTTTCAACTAGTTGCCCTTCCTGACGTCAAAGAACTCGGATTAAGAATCTGTCGAGAATCGGGGGATATACAGCTAGATTTTAAATCACGAACTATTGTTTTACTGCTGGATGCCCTTCCTGACTAAGATTTTAAATCGCAAGAATTTGTTTTAAGACTCAAGTCTTGTTATGTTTCTTTTCGTAATCTGCAAGTCTAAACAAGCATATCGCTGCACACTCTTGCCTTCGCGATGCGTGTTCGATAATTGTTTTCAACCGGTTGCCCTTCCTGACGTCAAAGAACTCGGATTAAGAATCTGTCGAGAATCGGGGGGTTTTACTGCTAGATTTTAAATCACGAACTATTGTTTTACTGCTGGATGCCCTTCCTGACTAAGATTTTAAATCGCAAGAATTTGTTTTAAGACTCAAGTCTTGTTATGTTTCTTTTCGTAATCTGCAAGTCTAAACAAGCATATCGCTGCACACTCTTGCCTTCGCGATGCGTGTTCGATAATTGTTTTCAACTAGTTGCCCTTCCTGACGTCAAAGAACTCGGATTAAGAATCTGTCGAGAATCGGGGGTTTTACCGCTAGATTTTAAATCACGAACTATTGTTTTACTGCTGGATGCCCTTCCTGACTAAGATTTTAAATCGCAAGAATTTGTTTTAAGACTCAAGTCTTGTTATGTTTCTTTTCGTAATCTGCAAGTCTAAACAAGCATATCGCTGCACACTCTTGCCTTCGCGATGCGTGTTCGATAATTGTTTTCAACTAGTTGCCCTTCCTGACGTCAAAGAACTCGGATTAAGAATCTGTCGAGAATCGGGGGTTTTACTGCTAGATTTTAAATCACGAACTATTGTTTTACTGCTGGATGCCCTTCCTGACTAAGATTTTAAATCGCAAGAATTTGTTTTAAGACTCAAGTCTTGTTATGTTTCTTTTCGTAATCTGCAAGTCTAAACAAGCATATCGCTGCACACTCTTGCCTTCGCGATGCATGTTCGATAATTGTTTTCAACTAGTTGCCCTTCCTGACGTCAAAGAACTCGGATTAAGAATCTGTCGAAAATCGGGGGTTTTACTGCTAGATTTTAAATCACGAACTATTGTTTTACTGCTGGATGCCCTTCCTGACTAAGATTTTAAATCGCAAGAATTTGTTTTAAGACTCAAGTCTTGTTATGTTTCTTTTCGTAATCTGCAAGTCTAAACAAGCATATCGCTGCACACTCTTGCCTTCGCGATGCGTGTTCGATAATTGTTTTCAACTAGTTGCCCTTCCTGACGTCAGAGAACTCGATTAAGAATCTGTCGAGAATCGGGGGTTTTACAGCTAGATGCACTTCTTAGATTTTAAATCACGAACTATTGTTTTACTGCTGGATGCCCTTCCTGACTAAGATTTTAAATCGCAAGAATTTGTTTTAAGACTCAAGTCTTGTTATGTTTCTTTTCGTAATCTGCAAGTCTAAACAAGCATATCGCTGCACACTCTTGCCTTCGCGATGCGTGTTCGATAATTGTTTTCAACCGGTTGCCCTTCCTGACGTCAAAGAACTCGGATTAAGAATCTGTCGAGAATCGGGGATTTACAGCTAGATGCTCGCCGGATACCCTTCCCGACGGCATAAGTTACCAGGATTTGAATCGCGGTATCCATCATTGTGTCTGACTTGCAAGCTCACGCGTATTTTTATTTTTTGCTGAGATATCATGCTACTTCCGTTCGCCAGCTAGAGCGGAAACTCGCAGTACTGCGTCTATTTCATCTTACAACTTGGAGGAGACAACATGTGTGTACATATAATTTATGATCTTTCACCCTCCCTTAAAAAACATGTAAGTATCTCGGAACATTCTTATCCGTGTGTGTTGCAAATACTAAGCGAGTGAGCCGAGCGAGTTGGCTACGCAGTGTGCTTTCTTGATTTTCGTATGAGTGTATTCACAATTACTAAGCGTCTTAGCAGTGTGATGAACGAGTTAGCTACGCGGTATAGAGTTTTTTTCGTGCCGAGCGAGTTGGCTACGCAGTGTGCTTTCTTGATTTTCGTATGAGTGTATTCACAATTACTAAGCGTCTTAGCAGTGTGATGAACGAGTTAGCTACGCGGTATAGATTTTTTATTTTTATTTTCGTACTAAGCAAATCATTTGAAGTGTTAGGTATGCGATATGTGCACAGTGTGTTTTTAGCTATGCGATATGTGCACAGTGTGTATGTTAATCATTGAAGTTGTACTGAACACATCAAACAATGTTCGATTCTAGGCTTGCTATGTTTCAATCTAAACAAAGGTATCCCCTAACATGTTGTATCGGATCACATGTAACGACATCGAGTGCAGTGTTCGATTCTAGTCTTGTTAGTTTCAATCTAAACAAAGGTATCCCCTAACATGTTGTACAGTGTTCGGTTCTTAGGATAAAGGTATCCCCTAACATGTTGTATCGGGTCACATGTAACGACATCGAGTGCAGTGTTCGATTCTAGTCTTGTTAGTTTCAATCTAAACAAAGGTATCCCCTAACATGTTGTACAGTGTTCGGTTCTACTTGTTTCGTGATCTGAACACATCAATCATTGTTCTGATCACATGTAACGACATCGAGTGCAGTGTTCAATTCTAGTCTTGTTATGTTTCAATCTAAACAAAGGTATACCCCCCCTAACATGTTGTACAGTGTTCGGTTCTACTTGTTTAGTGATCTGAACACATCAATCATTGTTCTGATCACATGTAACGACATCGAGTGCAGTGTTCAATTCTAGTCTTGTTATGTTTCAATCTGATCTTCTTAGAACAAAGGTATCCCCTAATACAGCGTTCGATTCTACTTATGTAGTGTTCTGAACACACCAGACAATGTTTTAATCACATGTTGAAGTTAACGACATCGAGTACAGTGTTCGATTCTACTTATTTTGTGTTCTGAACACATCAATCAATGTACAGTGTTCAATTCTAGTCTTGTTATGTTTCAATCTGATCTTCCGACATCGAGTGCAGTGTTCAATTCTAGTCTTGTTATGTTTCAATCTAAACAAAGGTATCCCCTAATACAGCGTTCGATTCTACTTATGTAGTGTTCTGAACACACCAGCCAATGTTTTAATCACATGTTGAAGTTAACGACATCGAGTACAGTGTTCGATTCTACTTATTTTGTGTTCTGAACACATCAATCAATGTGCAGTGTTCAATTCTAGTCTTGTTATGTTTCAATCTAAACAAAGGTATCCCCTAATACAGCGTTCGATTAGTGTTCTGAACACACCACACAATGTTTTAATCACATGTTGTATCGAGTACAGTGTTCTGAACACATCAATCAATGTTCTGATCACATGTTGTACTGGCTGTCTCATAAGGAGCTATGTATAGCCGCCATCTTGCATCCGCCATCTTGCGCAAGCATCCTTAGGGCGTCTCTAGCCATGGATCCTTGAGCCACCTCATAAGAGCAACCACCATCTCGCGCAAGCATCCCTCATAAGGAGACTTGTATAACCGCCATCTTGCGCAAGCATCCCAAGGGCGTCTATGTATAGCGATCATCTTGCATGAGCACCTTTAAGGAGTCATGTATAGCTACCATCTTGTGCAATTAGCGTCGAGAGATGGCTGCTGTAGAATTTTTCTTTTTAAAATTATCCGCTACCACATAGAGTGTAGCACTGAGGTTTGCGATGTAAGATGGTGGATGACAGCTGCGCATGAGTTTGTAAAGCATGTGGAATTTGCCGCCACCACATAGATGGCAGCACGGTGCTCAAAGATGGCGGATGACAGCTAACAGAACTTTTCAAATTACCCGCTACTACAGAGAGCAGCACGGTGCTCAAAGATAGCGGATGACAGCTAACGAAATTGCCCGCTACTACGTGCTTAAGGTAGTAGTCATAAAGAGGGCAGCACGGTGTTTAAAGATGGCGGATGGCAGCTAACGAAATTACCCCGCATGAGGGCAGCACGGTGCTCTGTTGATTAAAGATGTCGGATGACAGCTAACGAAATTGTCCGCAGCATAGTGCTCTGTTGGTTAAAGATGGCGGGTGACAGCTGTCAAAAGAGCATGTGGCTTTGTTTCCAAACAAGAGCACGTGGAATTTGCCGCCACAACAAAGAGGGCAGCACTGTACTCTGTTGCTTAAAGATGGCTGTCAAAAAAAAAAAAGCGCGTGGGTTTGTAAAGCATGTAGAATTTGCCGCCACCACATAGAGGGTAGCACGGTGCTCAAAGATAGCTGCTGTCAAAAAGCATTTTTCAAATTATCCGCCGCCACATTTCAAAGGTATCTAGCTAAAGATGGCAGCACGGTGATTAAAGATGGCAGATGATAGCTAACAGAACTTTTCAAATTGCCCGCTACTACGTGCTTAAGGTAGTAGCCATAAAGAGGGCAGCACGGTGTTCTGTAGATTAAAGATGGCGGATGACAACTGACGAAATTGCTCGCAGCACGGTGCTCAAAGATGGCGGATGACAGCTGCACATAGCTTTGTTTCCAAAGAAGAGCACGTGGAATTTGCCGCCACCACATAGAGGGCAGCACTGTTCTCTCTGGATTAAAGATGGCGGATGACAGCTGTCAGAAAAGCATATAGGTTTGTAAAGCATGTGGAAATTACCGCCACCACATAGATGGCAGCACGGTGATTAAAGATGGCGGTTGACAGCTGTCAAAAAAGCATGTTGATTTGTAAAGCACGTGGAATTTGCCGCCACCACATAGATTGCAGCACTGTTCTCTCTGGATTAAAGATGGCGGATGACAGCTGTGACGTACTACATTTCAAAGGTAAGTAGCTAAAGAGGGCAGCACGGTGCTCAAAGATGGCGGATGACAGCTGTCAGAAAAATAGCACGTGAATTTGTTTCCAAACAAGAGCACGTGGAATTTGCCGCCACTACATAGAGTGCGGCACTGAGGTTGGCGATGCAAGATGGCGGATGACAACTGTCAAAGGTAAGTAGCTAAAGAGGGCAGCACGGTGATTAAAGATGGTGGATGACAGCTGCACGTGGCTTTGTTTCCAAACAAGAGCACATAGAATTTGCCACCACTACATAGAGCGCAGCACTGAGGTTTCGGATGCAAGATGGCGGATAACGTACCACATTTCAAAGGTAAGTAGCTAAAGAGGGCAGCACGATGCTCAAAGATGGCGGATGACAGCTGCACGTGGCTTTGTTTATCTCACGCTAGTGAGGTTAAGTTGGTAGCACTAAGGTTTAGACCCGTCAAGATGGCAGCACTGCCGATGATAGGTGACGAAAGAGGGCAGCACCGTGCTCAAAGATGGCGGATGACAGCTGTCAAAAAAGCACGTGGCTGTCAAAAAACACGTGGCTGTCAAAAAGCACGTGGCTTTGTTTACCTCATGCTAGTTAGGTTAAGTTGGTACCACTAAGGTTTAGGCCCGTCAAGATGGCAGTACTGAGGTTAGCGATGTGTTGTTGTCTGTCAAAAAGCACGTGGCTTTGTTTACAAATCTGTCAAAAAGCACGTGGCTGTCAAAAAGCACATGGCTTTGTTTACCTCATGCTAGTTAGGTTAAGTTGGTACCACTAAGGTTAGACCCGTCAAGATGGCAGTACTGAGGTTAGCGATGCGTTGTTGTCTGTCAAAAAGCACGTGGCTGTCAAAAAACACGTGGGTTTGTTTACCTCACGCTAGTTAGGTTAGGTTGGTACTAGTGAGGTTTAGGTCCGTCAAGATGGCAGCAGTGAGGTTAGCGTTGCGTTGTTGTCGATGACAGCTGTCAAAAAGCACGTGGCTTTGTTTACAAATTCAAATCTCGCGCCAAAATTCAAATTTCCCGCCAAAATTCAAATTTCCCACGGGCGGCGGCGGCGGAGGAGGAGGCGGCGGGAGGAGGAGGAGGCGCCCGAACTCTCCCATTATACTACTGATCTGCACCCTTTATTACCCTTTGATTACCCCAATGAAGATCTTTCCTTATATTAACACCTACAATGGTCCCCAAAAGGAACTTTCACCCCATCAATGCAGTAATTAAAACAGAGAGGACTTTTCCTATTTGTGAAACTCACAGCCTGACTTTTAACCCCGTTTATCATCATACCATTGCATGCTGTCCATCTCACAACATTATCGAGGTCATTTTGCAGTTGCTCACAATATTGTAACTTATTTATTTCTCTATACAGAATAACATCATCTGCAAAAAGCCATATCTCTGATTCCACTTCTTTACTCATATCATTGATATATATATAACAAAACACAAAGGTCCAATTATACTGCTTTGAAGAATTCCCCTCTTAATTATTACAGGGTCAGATAAAGCCTCATATTCTAATATTCTTTGAGATCTATTTTCTAGAAATATAGCTACCCATTCAATCACTCTTTTGTCTAGTCCAATTGCACTCATTTTTAATCTCTGTCATCCTCACTTCTTTTGCAAACTAATCAAAAAGTTTGTGTTCTAAATACCTCAATTTGTCCATCTTTCATTTACCAGTTTCAAACAATCTCCTTCAAGCAAATTCCTGTAAAATTCCTTGAAGATTCAGATAAAATGATCAGATGCACATCTAAAGAAATCTTACAAGTTCCCGCTTATGCCGGACACCATGCTATACAGTTCTAGGAAATTAAAGGGTGTAGGACTATTCCATTTGTGTTGGAGGCTGTTCTTCAATGTATTAATGCCCTTAGAATACTCTTTAATTACAGAGATCCTTACATACATATCAGGGAACCAAAAGAAGAAATCTCCAATTGTTTGAAAAGGCTTCGTCTAACACCAGATAACAGCATGTGAATAAAAAGGATGTTTTTTTAGAGCCCCCCGCCGGAAAATAAGAATCAAGTTGAGTGAAGTTGAATGTGGTTAAGTGGTGTGACCTCCCACAGAAAGGGAAAGGATTTATCCTTTCTTGTCAACACCCTCCAGCCAATTAGTGGGTTAATCGCCTTCAAGGATTATCTTGTAGTAAATGGCATGATGCCTTGAAAATGTCAGGAAATGTAGTGGCTGTATGACCTACTCCAGGCACGACCATGGACATTAACCGTTGTCAGCACTGCCACAACAAAATAGAAATATTTGCGCACGTCCTCGGTTACTGCTCACAAGGGGAAGCTCTATAAAATACAAGGCATCTATCATTGCTCAAGCATTAAGGGAACTCAGGTTTTACAGTCTTTGAGGAGAATAATGGTCTCTCTCTGTTACAGGCAACACCTGTCAAATTGACATGATAATGATAGCCTCCACAGACCACTGAAAGGTCTTTGTAATAGATCCAATGATCAGATTCGAAAACATCCAAAACACAATCCAATGACATACATGATGAAAAGAAAACAACATATGAGCTAACCACTCCATTCTATCAAGAAGAATACCAGCTGGATGATATCAAAGTCATTGGATTAATGGTTGGTTCTAGAGGAACCATTCCTCTCTTTTTTGTCAAGTTCTGCAAATCGTTTAACCGCAATTAGGCATTAACAAGAGAAGTGCAGTGACTGCCTTGAAATTTTTTGGTCCAAATCCTGAAGAACGATATCCTCCAACCTTTTTAATACAACAGCATATGTAAAATGTGCTAACCAACCATTATTCACAATTACTTTATTTATTTTTTTGGTATAATTTATCCACAGGACCAATCTCCAGTTGGGGAAAGTCTGACCGACCGACCAACTGTAAATCACATGAAAGGTTTGCTACATTTTAAATTTAAGAAAAGGTGTTACCTCCCAGTTTGGTGGACATCGGCATATGAAGGAGTCATAGCTGTCTTCACAAGTACCACCATTCCGACATGGGTTACTGGAACATTCATTTGCCTTCAACTTGTTTCGTAGTGCTATTATCATCCTTCTTAGGCCTGCTACCTGAAATATGACATAACCATAAATCAGAAAGTATTTAACTATAACAATGGCAAAGAGTGGCACTTGTTAAAATGTGTATGTCACTTGGTATTACTGCAGCATGACAATGAAAGAAATAAAATAAAACCTGGTCATGATTTCTTCTTCCTTTTTATTTGCTAGTGTTTTAATGTCACATCAACCCACATAGGTTTCTGTCGATAATGAAACTGGAAAGGCTAGGACAGGGAAGGTAACAGACATGGCCTTACAACTAAGGTAAGCCCCAGTATCTGTCTCATGTAAATGCAAAACTTAGGAAACAACATAAAACCATCTGATGGTAGAGTTTGAGTTCACTATCTCCCAAATATAAGTTTACATGGTCCATAGTGCATAGCCAGTGGCAAGAGTTTAAAGTGATATATATTTTTTTTTTTTTTTTCAAATTCTCATGGGTAGTATTAATTGGTGGTATTTGTGTTGAAAATTTCACTATATAAATTCTTATTAAATTTGCACTGGTTTTCAGGTAAAACTATTGAGTAATGACTGAAATGTAAGTAATCATTATCAATTAACGATTAAGTTAGTACATAATTAAGATAACACTTATGTTGAAAACTTCATTGCCAAATGGCAACATTTATTCACATTTTGATATCAGACACATCAATCAACAATCACCAAATTTGCATATACAACAGGTAGTGACATTTTCATTTTACTTACCGGTAGTTATTGTTCTGTCCATTACAGCTAAATTACATTTAGAGAATAATCTGTAGCTGTCAGCATTTGATACTGTCAATCAGAGGCACTGAGGGGACTTCTCACAGAAAACATGTAAGAACCATCTTTTGCTTTCACTGCTAATGGTGTTGTTACAGTATCATATTTGTCATCTTTCTCATGGCTTAAATGTTCAGCAATGCTATGAAATTCTTTGTAACAAGCAAATCAGAGTTATTAGAATCTATCCTGAATGCATTTAATTTGTTGAACTCCCCTTGCAGCCTCAGCAGTGTCTTCAATCATTATGGAATTCAGTTTAGATAGAGGTATGCAACAGCAGGCTTTCAAATTGTTTTCCCAGTTTATTTCTAGCTATGAGTGCCATGCTTTATGTAAATTCTCATTAAATTTCTATCTATTTCAAAAGAGGCTACACACTAATATTTCACATTTGGTTCTCAGTGAGCTAATTTGAGGGTGGGCGTAGGTGAGCTATGGGCTTTTCTTGAGATTGAAATTCCAAGATTGGATCTGATATTAACCTGCAATTATCAGAAACAAATATTCATTGTACCTTTACAGTTTTACAGTAATTGATATCACTCAAGTTATTACCTAATAAATTTTGTGCAGGAAATGAAATACTTTCTTTCTTAGAAGAGAAGTCAACAACTGCATCAAAATATTTAGCAATGTATACCAATGAATGAAACCAGCAAGACCAGAGTGTCAATATAGGCAGTGCGAAGGGTTTTACCTCTAAATCTGGATGGTTGTCAGGGAGGTATTGTTTCTATTCAGAGTAAGTTCTACACATGCCTTCTGATCATATGATACCAAAGTACAACTTTGAAAAACTGTTTGAGACCCAGATAACAAAAAAAGAAGACTGGGATATCAACCAATGGAATACTGAAAAAGAAGATATAGTGTGGTGGACTGATGGCTCAAAGACTGTAGATGGCATATGAGGAGGGATCAACAGGGAAGACCTGAGAGATAAATCCAGATGAGCCTGGGCAAACACACTACAGTCTTTCAAGCTGAACTGATAGCTATCACAAGATGTCTCAAAGAAAATCTGAAAATGAACTATAGGAATAAGAACATTTTCATTTTTACGGATCCCCAAGCAGCCATTAAGGCACTAGAAGCAGTCCCTATAATATCCAGAATTGTCCGAAATTGCCATTCACTTCTCCTGAAGCTCTCAAGGTACAACATTGTCAAAATAATATGGGTACCAGGGCATGCAGGTATAGAAGGAAATGAAAAGGCAGATAAACTGGCCAGGAAAGGGGCAGAAACACATTTTGTAGGCCCAGAACCTGTATGCAGGATTTCCTATGGACAAGCCCAACACTACATAGGAAAATGGGTACAAAAGAAACAAATGGAGAACTGGAAAAATATTCCAGGATGCAGGCTTGCAAAGGAACTGATAAAAGGACCAAACAAGAAGCATACTAAAGAACTGTTGAAACTCAGCAGAGAAAATATAAGATGGGCAGCAGGTCTGTTGACAGGACACTGCCATCTGAAAAAACACCTATTTTAGTATTGGAGTAATAAGATACAATATATGTAGGAAATGCAATGAAGCAGAGGAAACAACTGAACACATACTTTTCAAATGTGAGGCACTGGCTAGATTCAGACTCTCCACTCTAGGACTAGCAGGTGAAGAGAGAGAAAAAAATCCAAGAAGAGCCAATAAGAACAATCTGCAGCTTTGTGAAGGGAGCAGGTATATCTAGGTTGGAATGAAGGAAAAACATGGTAGCCAAAGATCTTAGAGGTTGACGCTAATTAGGAACTAATATTTGGAGGCCCCAAAGAAGAAGATAAGGGGGAAAGTGAAACTAGTCAGATAACTACTCACTGGACTGAAACAAAAAGAACAAATCTGCAGTCGAAAAGCTGTGACACGTGTACTGGAGGGTTAATAGCTGATCTTAAAGGTGACCATGTGCCCAAAGCTAAGTGCACAAAAATGCCAAAGATCAAGACCAAATTGTTGAAGGACTCAGAGAAGAAAGAGAAATACCAAGCAAGAATAACAATAAAATTACCCAAACCTGAGATTAGAGGGGTAGAAGAAGAATGGACCTTGTTCAAAGAAACTCTTGTAAAGGAATCTGAGGAAATCTGTGGGAAAACAAGCAAAAACCAATAGAGAAGGAAACGCCTTGATGGAATGACTGGGTGAAGATAGCAGTAAAAGAAAGGAATATGCTGAAAAGAAAATTAGATTAAGTAAAACAAAACATGGGCAATAGAAGAAATGGGGTAGAAATTGAAGAGCAAGCACAGGAATATCGGACTAAGAAGTTGACTGTAAAACTACTAATCCAAGAAGAAACGAAAAAAGTGCTAGGATGACTTTACTACTAGGATAGAGGAAGATTGCCAAGGAAGTAGGAAGCTACTACATAAAGTAGTAAAAAGTAAAAGAAGTGAATATGGAAAACACCCTTGCACTGGAAAAAATTATAGTAGTTTGAAAAGAACAGAGGAAGGGATCAGAGAAGAAATGGAAGTAGTTCAATATGTTGTTAAATGGAGATGGATACACCACCACCAACTGGAGAATAGTTCAAATCCAGAAAAACCAAACCCCATTAACATGGCTCGAAGTCGAAACAGCACTAAAGAACAAGCGAAACAGAAAGTCCTCGGGTTTCTATGATCTCACCTCAGATATGATAAAGGCAGCTGGAATACGAGGCTTAAATTGGCTATATAGAGTGCTCTCATTGATCTGATAAGAAAAAAAATCCCAGAATATTGCAAAAAAAGAAACTGTCATCCCACTGTTGAAAATATGGAAAATATAGGGGCATAATGTTGTTCTCACACACGCTGAAGCTACTGGAAAAGATCATTGAAATGAGACTTAGGAAGATAGGTGAACCTTTGCTTGAGAAAGAACAACATGGATTCAAGATTGATTGAAGTACTACAGATCTCATTTTTGCCATAAGAACACTTACAGAAAAGCACTGGGAACATGGAAAGAATCTTGGGATTACATTTTTGGATATTGAAAAGGCCTATGACACTGTCCCTTGGAACTAGATCTGGGAATGCCTGGAAGACCTCAAAGTGCCAAAGTACCTGACTGACAAAGTAAAAATGCTATACCAGAATTGCTTCAGCTATGTTCAGAGAGGCAATGGACAATCAAAATGGTTTGAGCAAAGAGAGGTGTCCAACAAGGAATTGCCCTATTACCACTCTTGTTCATAATAGTAATGAACAATATCATACAATCTATCAATAAAATGGACACCAGACCAAATGCCCTGGTATTTGCTGATAATGTGCTGTTATGGAGAAAAACAAAAGCTGAAGAAGAAACTGACTGAGTAAACAATATGTTCAATAAATTTGAGATGAAGATAAGTAAAACAAAGAGTGTAGAAATGGCCATCACTGGGAAAGGAACAAACTCAAACCTTTTTGGAAAGAGCAAATTTAGTATCTGTTTCCCACTTCACATACTTTGGAAGCATAATCACCAGAGACGACAATGTCCAGCAGGAAATACTTAACAGGACACAGAAAGCATCAAACTTTTACAGTCAAGTCAAAAATCTACTCTGTGACTGCAAAATACACAAAAAGTAAGAACAACCCTGTACCATACCTACTATGTACTGGTTACCATGTATGGTTTAGAGACATGTACTCTACTAAAAATGACTACAGCAAAATTCAAGCAACAGAAATGAGATTCATTAGAATTATGAATCAAACTACTCGAAAGAACAAAATCAGGAGTGAAGTAAACAGGAAGGTAACTGGCACTGAGGTCCCTATTATTAATGTAATAAAGAAGCATAGACTTCAGTGGTATGGACACATTATCAGAATGAAGAGCGAGAGACCTGTGAGAAAATACTTTGACCTTACTGTCCAAGGTAAGAGATCAAGGGGAAGGCCAAGGAAATGCTGGATAGACACAATGAAATCTGATGTGGAGGAGAGAGATCTCAAATGGGAAGATATCCTGGAACAAAAAATGTATGCAGGCAGAAAGAGATGGCAAGTACTTACCACACCTGGGAAACTGGAGTTGGAAAATGATGATGATGATGACTTTGCAATATTGATATTTCAACACTTCGGCAATATTGATATTTCAACACTTCGACAGTCACTACATTCTTTCAAATGGAAACTGTGTTACAATATGCTTTTCCTCTGCTGTACAGAATGTCATAGAAACTACTTCACCACATAATTTTTGACATTATAAACACTGCCTACATGATACTTTCAAAATTAATATTTTATTAAAAGCTACAAATGTTGCCCCATATAATGTTGATGTATCCATAATAGTTTAGGCCGCATATTCACAACAGCATAACTTAAAATGTGAAGACATTAAACCAATTTCCGCATATTTCAAAGTCCCAATTCTGTGTAAATGCTCACTAAATGGTCAAACAAAATTTAAACATGTACATGCAAAATTATTATCCAATCAATGACAGGTAAAACAGCTAGTTCTGGACATATAATATTCAATATAGGCTTGCTGAATCTTCAGAAATAGCCTAGGTGTCACTGAAGAGGCATATTGGTACTAGGGAAATGAGGATTGAGGTAGTCAGTCTCCTGTTGTTTTCTTCACAGAGCCAGAAGATTCCATCCATTGGTTAAAATATTCAATATATTTTATGAAGACATAAATCAAATTGCAATATCTATATCTAGATTCCAAAAGTTTATTGTGATAGTGATGTGATACCAAGAATCCCACCATTATCACCAGCACCAAAGAGCGAGTGTTATTCGGTCTAAGTACATTGCCATTCTGCCAAGCCCACTGAAATGCACACACCAACCAACCTTATGATCAACACTTTCACACCAAATAGACTGGCTGCGTAAGGAATGGCATTACTAGCATTGCTCATACCTCATCATAATTATTGTCAAAGCCAAGGTTAAGACTAAGAGAGGTCAATGAAAGTTACACATTTTTTTCTAGCCCATATCAGAAGACACAGTGTACTGTAAACACTAGGTCTCACTAGAAATGGATCAGGACTAAACTATCCAATATACTATATGTTATGAGGACACAAATCAAATGACAGTATCTGATGTCCTTATTAACTACTTTAGAACCACACCAATCAGATCAGCTTTTGCTCCATGCACAAAAAGTATCAGAGCCAACTGAATCAACTTGATGACTTCCTAGTGTTTAAAGACTTATACTAATAAATATCTCTGGGCATTTCATTCCATTAGAAAGCTGAGGTTTCAAGCTTGCATGTGATGGGTACCGGTATAGTCTTCATTCGAGATCTTTGATGTGAAGGAAGAAAAGGAGTTAATAATCTGTAATGTTGACAAGCTCTGAGCTGTTGACAACATGACAAATCAATCAATCAATCAATCAATCAATCAATCAATCAATCAATACTGATCTGCATTTAGGGCAGTCGCCCAGGTGGCAGATTCCCTATTTGTTGTTTTCCTAGCCTTTTCCTAAATGATTTCAAAGAAATTGGAAATGTATTGAACATCTCTCTTGGTAAGTTATTCCAATCCCTAACTCCCCTTCTTATAAATGAATATTTGCCCCAGTTTGTCCTCTTGAATTCCAACTTTATCTTCGTATTGTGATCTTTCCTATTTTTATAAACGCCATTCAAACTTATTCGTCTACTAATGTCATTCCACGCCATCTCTCCGCTGACAGCCCGGAACATACCACTTAGTCGAGCAGCTCTTCTTCTTTCTCTCAATTCTTCCCAACCCAAACATTGCAACATTTTTGTAACGCTACTCTTTTGTCGGAAATCGCCCAGAACAAATCGAGCTGCTTTTCTTTGGATTTTTTCCAGTTCTTGAATCAGGTAATACTGGTGAGGGTCCCATACACTGGAACCATACTCTAGTTGGGGGTCTTACCAGAGACTTATATGCCCTCTCCTTTACATCCTTACTACAACCCCTAAACACCCTCATAACCATGTGCAGAGATCTGTACCCTTTATTTACAATCCCATTTATGTGATTACCCCAATGAAGATCTTTCCTTATATTAACACCTAGATACTTACAATGATCCCCAAAAGGAACTTTCACCCCATCAACTCAGTAATTAAAACTGAGAGGACTTTTCCTACTTGTAAAACTCAGAACCTGACTTTTAACCCCGTTTATTAACATACCATTGCCTGCTGTCCATCTCACAACATTTTCGAGGTCACGTTGCAGTTGCTCACAATCTTGTAACTTATTTATCACTCTATAGAGAATAACATCATCTGCAAAAAGCCTTCCCTCCGATTTCACTCCTTTACTCATATCATTTATATATATAAGAAAACATAAAGGTCCGATAATACTGCCTTGAGGAATTCCCCTCTTAATTATTACAGGGTCAGATAAAGCTTCACCTACTCTAATTCTCTGAGATCTATTTTCTAGAAATATAGCAACCCATTCAGTCACTCTTTTGTCTAGTCCAATTGCACTCATTTTTGCCAGTAGTCTCCCATGATCCACCCTATCAAATGCTTTAGACAGGTCAATCGCGATACAGTCCATTTGACCTCCAGAATCCAAGATATCTGCTATATCTTGCTGGAATCCTACAAGTTGAGCTTCAGTGGAATAACCTTTCCTAAAACCGAATTGCCTTCTATCGAACCAGTTATTAATTTCACAAACATGTCTAATATAATCAGAAAGAATGCCTTCCCAAAGCTTACATACAATGCATGTCAAACTTACTGGCCTGTAATTTTCAGCTTTATGTCTATCACCTTTTCCTTTATACACAGGGGCAACTATAGCAACTCTCCATTCATCTGGTATAGCTCCTCCGACCAAACAATAATCAAATAAGTACTTCAGATATGGTACTATATCCCAACCCATTGTCTTTAGTATATCCCCAGAAATCTGATCAATTCCAGTCGCTTTTCTAGTTTTTAACTTTTGTATCTTATTGTAAATGTCATTGTTATCATATGTAAATTTTATTAGTTCTTTGGCCTTAGTCTCCTCCTCTATCTCGACATTATCCTTGTAACCAACAATCTTTACATACTGCTGACTGAATACTTCTGCCTTTTGAAGATCCTCACATACACACTCCCCTTGTTCATTAATTATTCCTGGAATGTCCTTCTTGGAACCTGTTTCTGCCTTAAAATACCTATACATACCCTTCCATTTTTCACTAAAATTCGTATGACTGCCAATTATGCTTGCCATCATATTATCCTTAGCTGCCTTCTTTGCTAGATTCAATTTTCTAGTAAGTTCCTTCAATTTCTCCTTACTTCCACAGCCATTTCTAAATCTATTTCTTTCCAGTCTGCACTTCCTTCTTAGTCTCTTTATTTCTCTATTATAATAAGGTGGGTCTTTACCATTCCTTACCACCCTTAATGGTACAAACCTGTTTTCGCATTCCTCAACAATTTCTTTAAACCCATCCCAGAGTCTGTTTACATTTATATTTACCGTTTTCCACCGATCATAGTTACTTTTTAGAAACTGCCTCATGCCTGCTTTATCAGCCATATGGTACTGCCTAACAGTCCTACTTTTAAGACCTTCCTTTCTATCACATTTATTTTTAACTACCACAAAAACAGCTTCATGATCACTAATACCATCTATTACTTCAGTTTCCCTATAGAGCTCATCTGGTTTTATCAGCACGACATCCAGGATATTTTTCCCTCTGGTTGGTTCCGTCACTTTCTGAATCAGCTGTCCTTCCCATATTAACTTATTTGCCATTTGTTGGTCATGCTTCCTGTCATTCGCATTTCCTTCCCAAACTGTAGTGGAAGTGGTCTTATTGCCAGCATGTATGATGATAAAGTAATGGCCTATTTAGAGGAAAATGATAATAGGACATGAGCTAGATTCCAAAAGTGATTATGTTAGTGATGTGATACCATGAACCCCACCATTATCAACAGTACAAAAAGAGGTGGTCTATTTGGTTCCATTACATTGGGTGTTCACAAACTTCTAAACATCTCTGGAAATATCGGTATTAATTCTATCTAAATAGAAAATCTAATTTCCAATAATTTGAATCCCATACAGTTCACCATATGAGCTTGAATAATGGAGATATTCACTAATACTGTATATATTTTTATAACGATCTCCATCGCTAGTGTGAAATGTAGACAATATGATCCAGTGCCAGTGATTATTTTTCTCATGGGGAAACTTAAAAGTGTGGGTTATATTTTTGTACACATTGTTGTCTTGCAGATTTAAATAATAATTTGAATGTAAAAGAACACAACAACAAAATGTAGATGGAGATGTTCTGGTGGTACAGATTGTTTTCTTTCTCTCACCTAAAGGAGATTTAAAGGTGAATATTGTTGAAATGCATTCATTGCTGCAGTTTTCATTAATACAGTAAAACTTGCTCAAAGTGGAGATTCAATAAAGCGGAAACTTTTCCACCATGGAAGTTTTTCTTGGTCCCAGTGAAACTTACGGCATTATAATGTTCTTACTTTTGTACAATACAGAATCTCAATGCAGAAATGGAAATGTATAATGAAATAATTCCTAAAACTCTACTTGTGCATTGCAGAAAATATCAGGAACTAATGTATCCTACGTACAATATTTGTGCATTTCTGGTGCTGGTATGATCAACGCCATTGTTTGTACATCCCTGCCATAACTACATCTACCGTGCTATTATGTCACTCGGCCACTGCAGAAATTTCTGTATGGGAAAGGCCAGTATCCATCTTCTATGATAAACAGATACAGTAGCTGAACAAGGAAGATGAGCAAGAATCTAATGAGATTTTCAGAATAGATCATTAACAAAGATAAGGAAGCAGGCATACTGCCAAACAGTTGGCTGCTGTATTCGTAAAAGTGAAGAAAACTGATCATCATGGCTAAATTTTATGTGACAATGTCGCTAAACAAAAAAAAAAATAATAATAATAATAACTGAAGCTAAGAAAAAGGACAAACTCTCGGTACAGCACATAATGTTCTGATTCATGTGTGCAATAACACAACCTTATGACATGATTAAAAATAAAGAAAAAATAATGGTTCATGGTGTGGGTTACTGTAGTCATGTCCTAGTTTGTGAACCATGGTCAACGGCTGAGTGGCCTAGTAAGTGGTCCTGAGACTCGAGATATCAGTTGCTACGGAATGGGAGTGGGCATTTCAGACATATACTGAGTCATGGCCCTCCTTGTGCTCAGGCGGCTAGGACTATACAATCCACCGTTGGTCCCTAACCCATTAGAGGAGATATCCTCACTTGAAGCATCCTGCTTCATCAATTTACCAAGCTCAGAACATTTTAAGCAAGCCTCGGACCTATGGGAGTAGTGGAGTCCCACTCTCATTTGACAGGCGAGGGATTCCTTGGAAACAGCTTGGTGAATGAAATGGAATTCGATAGGGAGCTGTCAATATTAATGGGGCTTATGGAAGAAAGAAAGTAAAACTGGCTGAGTCAGCAAAGATGATGCATCTGGATGTGCTAGGAGTAAGTGATATTCGGGTAAGGGGAGATAATGACGAAGAGATATGAGATTATACAGTGTGCTTGAAGGGTGTTAAAAAGGGAAGGGCAGAGAGTGGGGTAGGTCTTTTTATCAGGAATACTATTGCAAGCAACATAGTTTCTGTTAGGCACGTAAATGAGCGAATAATGTGGGTACATTTGGCAGTTGGAGGAATTAGGACGAGAATTGTCTGAGTATTTTTACCATTTGAGGGTGCAGATGAAGATGAAGTTTTATGAAGCATTGAGTGACATCGTAGTCAGGGTCAACAGCAAGGATAGGATCGTGCTAATGGGCGATTTCCATGCGAGACTTGGAAATAGAACTGAAGGATACGAAAGGGTGATTGGTAAATGTGGAGAAGATATGAAAGTTAATAGGAATGGGAAGCATTTGCTGGACTTCTGTGCTAGTATGGATTTAGCGGTTATGAATACATTCTTCAAGCATAAAGTTATTCACCGTTACACATCGGAGGCTAGGGGTACCAGATCCATAATAGACTATATCTTAGCCGACTTCAAAATCAGGAAGTCTGTTAGGAATGTACAGGTTTTCCAGGATTTTTGGATGATACAGACCACTATCTGATTTGAAGTGAACTAAGTATCTCTAGGCTTAGAATAGTGAAAGTGAAATCTGTCTACTAACAAATATGGATAGAAAATCTCCAGGACATGAAAATTAGACAGAAGTACATGGATATGATTAGTGAAAAGTTATGAACAGTGGGCAGTAACCAGGTTCAAGATATAGAAAGAGAATGGGTAACATACAGGGATGCTGTAGTAGAAACGGCAAGGGAATGCCTGGGAACAAATGTGTGTAAAGATGGGGAAAAGCGAACATCTTGGTGGAATGATGAAGTGAGAGCAGCCTGTAAACATAGAAAGAAGGATTATCAGAAATAGCTCCAAACATTGGCTAATGCAGACAGGGAATTGTACATAGATGAAAGAAACAGAGCAAAACAAATAGTTGTTGAATCCAAAAAGAAGTCATGGAAAGATTTTGGTAATAACCTGGAAAGGCTACGTCAAGCAGCAGGGAAACCTTTCTGGACAGTAATAAAGATTTTTAGGAAGAGATGGAAAAAGGAAATAAACAGTGTTTTGGGTAATTCAGGTGAACTCATAACAAATCCCAGGGAATCACTGGACAGGTGGAGGGAAAATTTTGAAAATCTTCTCAACATAAAAGGAAGTCTTCCTGGTGGTGTCACAAACAACCAAGCTCATGGGGAGGAGGAAAATGGTGTTGGTGAAATTACTCTTGAAGTGGAAAAGGTAGTAAATAAAATCCACTTTCATAAAACAGCAGGAATAGATGAAATAAGACTTGAAATGGTGAAGTATAGTGGGAAGGCAGGGATGAAATGGCTTCATAGAGTAATAAGATTAATGTGGAGTGTTGGTAAGGTACCTTCAGATTGGACGAAAGCAGTAAATGCACCTATTCATCCAAGTATGGGAACAGGAAGGATTGCAATGATTATCAAGTATTTCAATGATTAGTATACCATGCAAGGTGTTCTCTGGCATTTTGGAAGGAACGGTGCGATCCGCGGTTGAGAGTAGGTTGGATGAAAACCAGTGTGGTTTCAAACCACAGAGAGGCTGTCAGGATCAGATTTTCACTATATGCCAGGTAATGGAAAAATGCTGCAAAAGGATTAGACAGTTATGTTTATATTTCATAGATCTAGAGAAAGCATATGGCAGGTACCGAGGGAAAAGATGTTTGTCATACCGGGGGACTATGGAATTAAAGGTAGATTATTAAAAGAAATCAAAGGCATTTATGTTGACAATTGGGCTGCAGTGAGAATTGATGGTAGAAGGGGTTCTTCGTTCAGGGTACTTACAGGGGTTAGACAAGGCTTGTTTGTAGTTTACATGGATCATCTGCTGAAATGTATAAAGTGGCAGAGGGATTCAGGTAGGTGGAAATGTAGTAAGCAGTTTGGCCTATGCTGACGACTTGGTCTTAATGGCAGATTGTGCCAAAGCCTGCAGTCTAATATCTTGGAACATGAAAATAGGAGCAATGAGTATGGTATGAAAATTAGCCTTTCCAAGACTAAATTGATGTCAATAGGTAAGAAATCCAAGAGAACCGAATGTCAGATTGGTGATACAAAGCTGGAACAGGTAGATAATTTCAAGTATGTAGGATGTGTGTTCTTCCAGGATGATAATAAAGTATGTAAGATTGAATTAAGGTGCAGAAAAGCTAATGCAGTGAGCTCGCAATGCAATCAACAGTATTCTGTGAGAAGGAAGTCAGCTTCCGGATTAGACTATCTTTACATCAGTCTGTTTTCAGACCAACTTTGCTTTACGCGAGTGAAAGCTGGATGGACTCAGAATATCTTATTCATAAGTTAGAAGTAACAGACATGAAAGTAGCAAGAATGATTGCTGGTACAAACAGGTGGGAACAATGGCAGGAGGGTACTCAGAATGAGGAGATAAATGCTAAGTTAGGAATGAACTTGATGGATGATGCTGTGCGCATGAACCGGCTTCAGTAGTAGGGTCATGTGAGCGAATGGAGGAGGATAGGTTACCTAGGAGAATAATGGACTCTGTTATGGAGGGTAAGAGAGGTAGAGGGAGACCAAGACGACGATGGTTAGATTCAGTTTCTAGTGATTTAAAGATAAGATTTATAGAACTAAATGAGGCCACAGGACTAGTTGCAAATAGAGGATCGTGGTGACGTTTAGTAAATTCACAGAGGCTTGCAGACTGAACGCTGAAAGTCATAATAGGCTATAATGATGATGTATGTATGTATGTATAATGAATGAATGGATTCAAGGGAATGAAATGAAAAGGAAGGCGAAGATCACCAGTAATGAGGAAATCATCGAGATAGTGTCGGAGTGGTTCACCCCTGCTCAGTCAAAAAGCATGATCATTTCCAGTCCGATGCTTCAAAGTGAAGCTCTTGCTGTAGCCAGATCTCTTGGAAATTACTAGTTCAATTTGTCTACAGGATGGCTCAACAGTTTCATGAAGAGGCACAGTATTGTCTGGAATCAAGTTTGTAGGCAATTAAGGATGTGAATGAAACTGCAGTGGATGACTGGAAATCAAAACTGCTAGGTATGATTTCAGAATTCGAAAGTAGAAACATTTTCAATGCGGATGAAACAGTACTGTTTTTTTCATTTATAACCCACAAAGTCGCTTGAGATTAAGGACAAAAGTGTTTTGGGTTAAAGTGTCGAAGGAAAGACTTACAGTGTTACTGAGTGGGAACAAGGAGGGAGAACTGGAAAAACCTCTCATGATCAGGAAGACAGTGAAACCAAGATGTTTCAAGAATCTGAAAATCAATAGCCTTCTGGCGAAGCAATAACTGTGCTTGAATGACTGATACTTTAATGAAAGAGTGGTTGAATGGCTTAACTATCAAAAGGTTAGAGAAAAGTCCACCTATTCAATACCATTAGATTAATATAGTATCTTATATAATTGGTACTAGTTATAGTTATATAAGATACTATATTGATCTAATGGTAACAAATAGGTGGGCCGTTCTCTACCCTTTGATAGTGATCAATTATCAATATGGACTAAACTGAAATTCGTAACTTATGAAGGGATTAAAAGCAAAAATGAAAAAGGAAAACCAGAAGATTATTCTATTCCTTGACAATGCCACCTGCCACCCAATTGTAACACTGTCAAATGTGAAACTGTTCTGTTTCCCACCTAATACAACAAGTGTCTTACAGCCAATGGATATGGGTGTCATTTTCACATTCAAATCATACTGTACACACTTTTTGATGCAATCTTTGATTTTGCATACGGAAACAGCTGACAGTTCATACACTGTGTCAGTTCTAGATGCAGTGAACTGGATTGGACTGGCTGTAAAGTAAATTAGCCAGAAACTGTGTGGAGAGAGTGATAATACAGATGATGGAACGAATGAAGTGCTTGAAAATGTATCAGCAATATCCGACCTGTCTCAAGAAAGAAAAGTTTACTGTGAAGCAGAGAACTTTATTCAAAGTGATGAATGATTTAAGATACATCACAATTTTGAGAAAGAGGAAGAAGCGGAAGAAGGATACGAGAAAGAAGATGAGGATCAAAAGAAGATTCAAACCATGAAAAGGCCCCAAAGTGCATTTGTGACATAACGCAATTAGCAATTACAACTAACTCTTCCACGCTTCTTGAACTAATGTACTCAGCGCAGGACTAAATGCAGAAAGACATGATTAGAAAGAAGTGGAAACAAGTTTCTTTGTTTGATCTGTGGAAGAAAGCTTAGTGTTATCCAGTACACGGGATCCCTTGTTGTGAAACAGTGTAACATAGTGTTGTGATAATGTCAAAGTGATACACTGTGTATCATAATACAGTATTATTGGCACACTTTATCTGGATGAATTTGTGTACGGGGGTGAGGAGTAAGGAGGGAGCTGTCTTGGTTCCGGTAGTGCTGCCAAATGAATGAAAATGAAATCTGAATTGAATTGAGAATATGATCGATCGATATGAAGTTTCTAAACTGTTATCTTAAGCCAACAACTGTGTCACGTACACATTATATAACAACATATACCATTTCTCGATGCGAATCTTGTTCCTAGCATGAATTCTATAGTTTGGCTTTGCTGTGTAAACAACAACAGTACTAGTACGTAAAGTTTACGCCAGATGTCGCACAACAATGCTTAAGCGATTCATAGTTTGTGTTTCAAAGGTTGCCTGTACAAATCTCGAAGATTGCCGAAGTCGACCGATTCAGCACTAGGGTGTAAATGCATCCAGATAAAGTGTGCCGATAATATATGTAACAATAATTAACAAATCAGTGTACTACGGTACAATGTACATCAATCAGGACAGCCAAGCATCATGTGTCAACAGATACAGGTATGTTATTGTTTGAGTCATCAGTCCATAGACTGGTTTGATGCATCCCTCCATGCCACCCTATCCTGTGCTAACCTTTTCATTTCTGCGTAACTACTGCATCCTACATCTGCTCTAATCTGCTTGTCATATTCATACCTTGGTCTACCCCTACCATTCTTACCACCTACGCTTCCTTCAAAAACCAACTGAACAAGTCCTGGGTGTCTTAAGATGTGTCCTATCATTCTATCTCTTCTTCTCATCAAATTTAGCCAAATCGATCTCCTCTCGCCAATTTGATTCAGTATCTCTTCATTTGTGATTCGATCTATCCATCTCACCTTCAGCACTCTTCTGTAACACCACATTTCAAAAGCTTCTATTCTCTTTCTTTCTGAGCTAATTATTGTTGTAACCAAGGTTGAAGTTTACAAAACACAACTTTTATTGCTTCACTTTTATGATATTTACACAAATAACAGAAATTTATTTTGAAGCAAAAAGGAATATTGAATCTTGAGAAAAGTTTGTCTTTATACAATATGTACAGATTTACAGTCTTTATATACACTCCTATCTTGAAAAGATAGTCTTTGTGAATTGACACGTTGATAGTCGAGAACTATCTGGCACACTAACATAAATGTCTTTGAGAGTCCTTGTTTGTTGAAGTGCCTGAATTCCTAAAAAGCAAGTTCAATTGATTGAAGAAATTCCACCTAGCGAAACTAAGGGAGCTTGCATAACTTAGGGAATGAAAATGGCTTGTAAAAGAATTACGGAACATAGGCAGCGGAAACAGGTAAGGGAGCGGTGACCAGAGGTGAAACCTCGTACTGCCAGAAATTCAGTCCACCTGGTCGAAGCACATTTTCAAGAGGAGTAGCCTCCGTGCTCGACGTAGGGTGTATTCTGGAGCTGGACACCGGGGCGAGTGGGCAAGTGAGCAGGCAGGGAGCTCCTATTTATAGTACACTCGATGGTCAGGCACGCGCACTGAGGGCTGCGCGTCGAAGCTAGCAGAATGATACACAGGCGCGTGTGCAGCTGGCTGGCGGAGCGAGAAAGGGAGCGCCGGACATACAACAATTATCGTCCATGTTTTGTCTTCAAAAACAAATTTCTTTTCTTAAGAAAGCTCTTCCTTGCTTGTGCTAATCTTCATTTTATGTCCTCCTTACTTCTGCCATCATTAGTTATTTTACTACCCAAGTAACAATATTCATCTACTTCCTTTAAGACTTCATTTCCTAATTTAATATTTCCTGCATCACCTGCCTTCGTTCGACTGCACTCCATTACTTTTGCTTTGGACTTATTTATTTTCATCTTGTACTCCTTACGCAAGACTTCGTCCATACCATTCAGCAGCTTCTCGAGATCTTCTGCAGTCTCAGATAAAATAGCAATATCATCGGCAAATCTCAAGGTTTTGATTTCCTCTCCTTGGATTGTGATTCCCTTTCCAAATTCCTCTTTGATTTCCTTTACTGCCTGTTCTTTGTAAACATTAAAAAGGAGGGGGGACAAACTGCAGCCTTGCCTCTCTCCTTTCTGGATTGCTGCTTCTTTTTCAAAGCCCTCGATTCTTATCACTGCAGACTAATTTTTATACAGATTGTAGATAATACTTCGGTCTCGGTATCTGATCCCAATCACCTTCAGAATCTTAAATAGCCTGGTCCAATCAATATTATCGAATGCCTTTTCTAGATCTACGAATGCCATGTACGTGGTCTTGTCCTTCTTGATTCAATCATCTAAGATCAGACGTAAGGTCAGGATTGCTTCACGAGTTCCTACATTTCTTCTGAAGCCAAATTGATCTTCTCCCAACTCAGCTTCAACTTGTTTTTCCATTCTCCTGTAAACAATACGTGTTAAAATTTTGCAGGCATGAGATACTAAACTAATGGTGCGATAGTTTTCACACCTGTCAGCACCGGCTTTCTTGGGAATAGGTATAACAACATTCTGCCGAAAATCGGATGGGACTTCTCCTGTCTCATACATCTTAACACTAAATGGAATAACCTTGCCATGCTGGTTTCTCCTAAGGCAGTCAGTAATTCAGAGGGAATGTCATCAATTCCAGGTCCCTTGTTCCTATTTAGGTCACTCACAGCTCTGTCAAACTCTGACCTCAAAATTGGGTCTCCTATTTCATCAGCATCTACAGCCTCTTCATGTTCCAGAACCAAATTATCTACATCTTAACCTTGATACAACTGTTGGATATGTTCCTGCCATCTTTCTGCTTTGTCTTCTTTCCCTAGAAGTAGCTTTCCATCTGAGCTCTTAATATTCATGCACCTAGATTTCCTTTTTCCAAAGGTTTCCTTGATTTTCCTGTATGCAGCATCTACCTTTCCTAGGACCATACAACCTTCAACATCCTTGCACTTCTCCTTCAGCCAGTCTTCCTTAGCTACCTTGCACTTTCTATCTTCTTTAATCGCCTGTATTCTTTTCTGCCCTCTTCATTTCTAGCATTCTTGTATTTTTGTCGTTCATCAATCAGGTCTAGTATGTCCTGAGTTATCCAATGATTCTTAGTTGATCTTTTCTCCCTTCCTAACATTTCTTCAGCAGTCCTGCTGACTTCATTTTTCATGACTATCCACTCTTCCTCTATTGTGTTTCCTTCAGCCTTTTCATTTAGTCCTTTTGCAACATGTTCCTTGAAACAATCCTTCACTCTTTTTTTTTTTTTTTTTTTTTTTTTTTTGTGGTCCCTTGAAAAACTTCTTAACAGAGTTTCACTGTAATTTTCTTTGGTTGTATCATTTGTAATGTAAATGACTACAAGTTTCCTTCCATAATGTCAGGCAGAGCTGAACTTATCTTGATCCAACCCTTGCAGTGAATTCCAGAGATGGGATTAGTTGATTCAAAATTTTTAATATTTGTGGATAAACTTCAAATCTGCTGCAATTCACATCAGTAAAGCTCATCCAGCTGCTTATCGTAGGAGTATACAGTAGTATTAAAATATTAAAGCTCAAATCAAAGCTTATTCAGTGTAGATGAGAGCATGCGGCCATGACGAAATACGTGATGTATTGCAAATTTGTAGTAACTCTCCACTTTGTGTATCGGAGATAAATTATCCATTATAAAGGAATTTGAGAGAAATTGTTTGATCATCATTAGTAATAGTGATATAACAGTGTCATTTGAATCAGCACGTGTTTAGCTAACAAAATTCTTGGCTAAATCTGTCAGTTCACTTCCCGGTCAAAAACACCCTGCTGTTTGTTATTTAATCTGAAAAAGAAACAGCTGGCAGGACAGACTACAGCATATTCAAAATTAAGAAACCTTGGGAGGCTGACAAAGCAGAATAGGAAGGAAGAAAGGAGGAATTACCAATTCGAACTATCCCAGTCCTATTGTTTTAACCCTTTGGCACTCAGCCTATATACAGGAGTTTGCTCGAAGACACTCAGACTAATTTCTGTCATTTTCCAAACCGACTTACAAAAAATCAACACATAAAGAGTTTAACACACATTAAAATAAAATAAATCGCACTAATAGAGGAAACTATGAGCATTTCAGAAATGAACATACCTAGAACGTATTGTTATTGGTAAAGCCAGAAACAATTATTAAATTTTGAAAATAAATTTTAAAAAATATTTTTGATTTTCAATGGCTGAAAAATCAGACATTATTGCGTATTCCTTCTTTATTCTTAGACCTTTAAAGAAAGAACATTTATTTCTGATTAATTTGATATCAATATGATGTGTGTGCTGCAATTAATTCATGAAGCATGGCACATAGTTATTCACTGTACATGTAATGGTCATCGATGTCATGTCCTCGTGGTCCGATGCACGGTGAGCAGCTGTGACTGTGTCATTTCCCACATAATGCGAATCACTTTCGGCAAAAGAAGGTCATTATTACTGTCTAAATCATCTTAAAATTCAAGGATATCGGCTTCATTCGGCCTTGAATATGGCCTAGCCATTACGATAAAAAGATGACGCAAGCACGTGCAACAACGGAGTTATGAAATGGAGTAAAATTATAGTTTGTGAAGTACCGCAAACACACGATATACCAAAGAAACGAAATATACTCTTAACTAAACTCATATCAAGATCAAATTGTTGTATTCATAAGCCAACCAAAACAGATCCACACAATTAACAACTTCAAATTACCACAACATAAACATTCACGGTCAACAGATTTCATATGTCGAAAATAAAAATATTTTGTAGGGCTGGTGGATATATCTGTAGAGTAAAACGCAAATTCAACGTTTTAAGGTACCGTCACGATTAACTGTTACGATTTAACAGCCACGGTTATGACGAAAATGCCTAAATAGGACAGAGCTGATGTATCGGCGCCGTGAGTGTTTTCACCATAACCTCTCGTGCCGATAGATCGGCGCGCTGAGTGCGAAAGGGTTAATCAAAGGCACAAAGTTGTGCATAATGTTATGAAACATCAAACTGGTAAGCAATGTAAAATTCCTATTTCCTCAGTTTTCAACCATTATCAAAATGTTTTTGTAAACAAAAATCCATTAATACATCTCCCATCTTCATATCCTATATATATAGTAGAGGATATTGAGATTACAGATTCTTTCTAAAATAAATTTATCTCTTGCCAGAGAAAGATCTGATACTGCAGCTGGTCCAGATGGTGTTATTGTTAGAGCTCTGAAGGAGTTTAAAAAAGCAAGATTATTATGGCTCTTGGTGAATGGTATGCTTAAATTCAAGAAATGTACAGAAATATTCACAACAGCCAGGATAATACTTATTCACAAGGGAGGATATGATGAAGATATATCTAACTGGAGACACATTTTCATATTTTAAATAATTAGACGTATTACTGAGAAAGCCGTTGACAGTATTCTTTCTTTTCAGCACATCAGAGAGGTTTTATCACACTTACAGGGGCATTACTCTGTTGGATATAGCTACTTTATATAAACACATGAATGTTCTGTATAGCCTATACTAAATATATAGAAATTGTGACATTCATACATACCTTAGTGTTCAAGTTCTTAATTTTAGCATCAACACTGCCAGACTGTAAGAGAAGAAATTTTTTATAATTTACAATGAGGTAGTTACATTTCATAGCACAGAATATAAAATTTGATTAGCAAAATTTTAATATAACATAGGTCTACATACATATATCACAATTCACATATAATAACATAAACTTGTTCTTTCTTTAAAGGTTAAAGAAACATACAGTACATGCAGAATCAATTTACAGTATATCAACGATGTGCGAGCAATACCTCGTATCCCACAATGCTCTCCCGATCTATTACCCTCCTTAAGACTGGTCACGCCTCCCAGCCACAAATGGACATGCAGTCCATCAGAAAAATGTTTGCTGTGTTCATATAGCTAGTAAGATTTATATTTGTTAGATTTACATTTATTAACAACAATACACATAAAATAGGCAGAGGATCTCTATACTCTCAGTATACCAATCTAGTTTCATTTGCAATTAAAACATTAATAGATAAATACTTAATAATGCTGAGCATATTAGAGTTGGGAAGATTCTAGAACCTACAATAAAATGATTGTGCAAAAAGATAAATACCGTGATTGTGCAAAAAGATAAATACCGTATCAAAATAATAGAGAAGAGCAATATAGCTGAGGCAAGTGCTTGGACAAGGAAGTATAAAGAGAATAAATGGTAAATAATATGTTACAGCTATTAGATCTACAGAAAACTCTTGATTCTGTCAGCAGGTGGGCAATCGCTGTGAAGCTGGTTCGAATAGAGGTTTCAAATAAACTTATTATTGCCAAAGAAGAACTGTATTCAGAAATTAAATGCATGATTAAAGTAAGACTTAATGGTAAGAGAGATTCATTCAAATATTGGGCTAAAGCAGGGGTGAAAGCTATCATCAGTATTGTTTATTAACGATATTTTGGGAATATGACAAGCCCATGTCATAACAAGAAAGAAATTTCTGGCCTGGTTTTTGCAGATAACATCCTTCTGCTCTCTCTAGCATCAGTTCACATGCAAAGCAGCATCATAAGAACTGCTGTCCAGCTCCATGGCTAAATGGTCAGCAGGTCAGAAATTTTAACCATAATTTGTAAATTTCCCCGGCATGGAGACTGGGTGTATGTGTCGTCTTCATCATCATCATTTCATCTTCATTATGACGTGCAGGTTGCCTAAAGGAGTCAAATCAAAAGACCTGCACCTGGCAAAACAAAGTCCATGGACACATCCCAGCACTAAAAGCCATATGCCATTTCATTTCATAAGAACTGCTGAATATTGCAGAAAATGGAGTTTAAAAATTAACATTAATAAAACAAACATAATGGTATGCAAAAAGGGAAGTAAATGAAAGAAAAAAGAATGGTGGTGATTAGATGGTATAGAATTAGAAATAGTCAATAAAGTAGAATGTTTAGGAATTATTTTAGCACCTAACGGTAAGTGGAATGAACAAATTAGATGAGCAATATAAGCTGCATTAAAAAATATTAAAGTTACTTGTAGAACCTAGAGCACTGTATGAGGTAGAAGTATGGGGCAATAAAGAAAGCAGTAAAGAAAGTAAAGGTAATAGGCAATAAATTTTTCAAAATAATAATAGGTCTACCAGACTGTACAGCTAGTAGTGGAGTAAGAATCAGACATGAAGATATAGCTAGAAAGGTACTAAAATATTGGTTACAATTAAGAAGGGGAGATGGGAGGGAAATATTGGATTTATTATATCAACACCAGATGTCCAACTCCATGGCTAAATGGTTAGAGTGCTGGCCTCTGGTCACAGGGCCCTGGATTCAATTCCCAGCAGGGTCGGGAATTGTTAATTTCCCTAGTACGGGGGCTGGGTGTATGTGTTGTCTTCATCATCATTTCATCCTCATCACGACGCGTAGATCACCTACGGGCATCAAATCAAAAGACCTGCACCTCGCGAGCCGAACCAATCCTGGGATCTAACGACACTAAAAGCCATACTCCATTCCAACACCAGATGAAACCTTTAAATGGTGATTATCGGCTAATGAAAGTTAAAAGAATGCTTGACAAATAAGAATGGGAGACGACTGGAGTAGAGAGCTTCAGAACAAAAACAGGAAATTCAGCAATAAAGTAATGATTAGCATGAAATGGATGATAATGGCAGAATGTAAGCCTAAAAGAACATAATTGGAATTCTGCAAATTTATCCAAAACATGTCAGTAAGGAAAGAAAGCTTCCAAACAGAGAAGTAAAAGGTATGGTGAGGATACATGGCTATACAGTATATAAGAAGGGTCTAAAAGAGAAACATAATGGGAATCATTGCTTATTCTGTAGGGAATCTTTGTAAGAGGAAGATCTATTGAGAGCATGTATGGAGACTGTTTCTGTTAGGGTTAAATATTTGGGAAATTAATACCACGTACAAATAGAACGAGAAAGAAAGGATTCCATACAACTGTAAAATGAATAAATAAAGAGTGAATTGTACCAGGAGGAACAGCAACATTTTTCTGCATTTAAAAAATAAGTGGCAAAAGAAAATTATAGAAAATAAAAGTAGCACTAACTAATTAATGGAGGATAGGATACATGCTTCCCCCAGAATATATAACATTGTTTATCATGTAGGACAAAAGGAAAAAGTAATAATTAATAGTAAAGGCAATAAACACTATTGGGTTTAAGTATAATTTAATGTAGTAATAGATATTTTTTCTTTCTATCTAACAAAATTAAATGCATGTGCAAAAATGGATTGCAATAAATGAATTCTCCCTCCCCAGTTTCAGGTGATCCTGAACTAGGGTATGGGAGTACTCTGTTCCAATTTATTCAACAAAATACTGTAAAAATCATATACCTTCACAAAAAAATTCTTACAATAACTATAATTTTATATTGAACTGTAGTGACAACATTAATTATAATTTTCAGTTATTTCAGTACTGGTAGGTAAATTATGATTATTTCAGAAAATTGAGGAATTCATTTAGAAATGATTTCTGGTACTGAAATGAAATAGCGTATGGCTTTTAGTGCCGCGAGTGCCCGAGGACATGTTCGGCTCGCCAGGTGCACGTCTTATGATTTGACATCCGTAGGCGACCTGCGCGTTATGATGAGGATGAAATGATGATGAAGACGACACATACACCCAGCCCCTGTGCCAGCGAAATGAATCAATGATGGTTAAAATTCCCGACCCTGCCAGGGATCGAACCTGGGACCCCTGTGACCAAAGGCCAGCACGCTAACCATTTAGCCATGGAGTCGGACATTTCTGGTACTGAGTGATGTGCATAAAGATGAGTAAATACTTTTCACTCATGTATTTGGAGTTTTAACTCATCGCATGCATAAGAACAAGTGAGAAGTCCACTTACTCAACACTCAGTGCGTGACGTCACACAGTGGAGCAAGGGCTTGCTCCAGAATGGTATGCATAAAGATCGAGTGGCGACAGTTTATACTCAGAAATCAGCAAGTTACCTCTGCAGTTGACTCACGAGAAATTATAAGGACTATGTGCACAATAATGGAGTATTTTATGGATGTTGCAGGAAGAAGGAATGCCGAGACTCAGATATCCATAATTATAAAGAACTTTATAGGTTTGAAAAGGAAAATGTGCATTGGATGGCACAGTATTTTCTGGACGAAAATGATGAAGCAAGAGGCGGTGCTATTAGCAATGAAGAAAGTATGAGGGTTTTTTTTTTTTTGTGGTGCTACATTGGCGATCCTGGTTTTCAGGGTGGCATGGCTGAAGACGTAGGTGCTAATCAGAGTACAGTATCCTGCACAATTTCTGATGTTTTGATTGCGATTGAAGTGAGATTTAATTACTGGATAAAGTTTCCAATGACAATTCAAGCTCTACCGGGTGCCAAAATTCAGTGGCAGGAAAGGTATAATTTCCCTAGTGCTATAGGGGCTGTTGACTGTACACATTATCTTATATAAAAAATCCATATCAGCATGGTGATAATTATATTAATAGGAAAGGGGTACCTATAATACATGTGCAAGCCATTTGCAACGCGAGTGAATAATTTCCTAGTGTGGACGTCACTTGGCCTGGTTCAGTAATGACAGCCAATTGTGCAAATGCCCTTCTTGGGGATGCAGGTTATGTATTGCATCATGGCTTATGACCCTGTACCAAAATCCTGAAACTGAAGAACAAACCCCCTACAGTAAGTATTGAAACGGGACTGTCACAGCGACATTCATTATCAAAGTATTTCTGGTGCACACAAGCGCAACTTGTGACAACAACTGTATGAGAAGTTTGAAAATACCGCTGTGCATGCAGGTGATGGTTGTAGCAGCTATGCATGCAATCTGCTCGCTGATATAAAGCCAGCCAAGAACACATGACATAACCATCAAACATTTGATTCCTTCCATCTCATAATTTCCAGAACCGAATGTAATACAAAAATTTTAATTACATCACCATGTGGCCCATAACAACAGAGGGTGGAATACCAAATTTCATTAAAATCAGCAGTGGGATAACCGAGAAATTGAAGATAGAAGATCGACGAACCAGAAGCCACGGTGCCTGGACTACGGGCATAAAAGGAGCTAGTTTAGTTAGCTTAAATCAGTATCTGTGTGTATTCCCAGCTGCGACGGTGTGCGGGACAGCTGTGGAAGATATCAGTTAGAGATTGTTACTCTGTTCAGCAAACTGCCAAAGGTGGTTGTGTTTACTGAAAGTACAAGTATTTGCGTCTGTGGACATACACATTTCTAAATGTCGCAGGTGGAAACTTTGAACTCTTATTTTTGTGAGAGATAGGAAGTGATATAATATTTTGAATCATCAACAGCTGATGGACTTGTGTATTAAAACTTGAACAGTTCAAGTAATTAACATTCTTGAGAATGGGACTAAATTCTCCAAGCAAATAATCATAAATTATCAACTTGCATAAACTGGGTGGACTCGCCCCATAATAGTTTATCGTTGTGTTACTGTACATATTCAGGGAAGTGATAGTTCAGTTACAAATGAGACCATTTGACTCATGTCAGTCTTTCACAACAAACTGTATCATAATAATTTCTAAAGACCATGTTGATTATTTGTTGGACAGTGTTAATATTTTTCCTTCGAACTATGCTGATCAAATTACAATCATGCCTTTTAGGTTCAAAACACAGTGCTTAGTGACCGAATTTATTTCATAAAAACTGTGTTTTAATAACAGAATGTAGGTTCACAAGACTGTGCCTTAATGACAGAATTTATTTTGTAAAAACTGTGCTTTAATAACAACATTTATTTTTATGAGACTGTGCCTTAGTGACAGAACAGACCCAAGGTTTTTGAACTGTGTTCGCTAAGTAGGCTTAGTGCACTAGAACAGTGCACCAAACAACAATAATTTCATTTATGTTGAACTGTGTTAATCTTCTTCTTTCATTATGAACTGTGGAACTTGTAAATTCTATGAACTGTTTTGAGTAGTAATATTCAGTGAAGGTACTAATTCGCAAAATGTGCAGTGCAGTAAAGAAGTGTCGTAACACATCTCATTGACAGTCTGTGCGATACCTATACATGTCTTTACTCCCTTCATGGGACCGAAGTGGAATTAAATGCTAAATCAAGAATTCCTCATTACACGTAATCGATCATCAGGCGTCAGACTCTCAGGGTCGATCCCGATCTTCATTGGACCTTCAAGACCTGTTAACTGCCGTGGGATAATGTGGTGCCATGGGGCTGAGAGGATATCCGTGGTGAGGGGAAAGGAGTCCGGCAACGTGGGGTATCGCCGATGCCGATGCCGAGAGACAGCGTCACTTCCAACCACTGTTTGGTCTTTTTCAAATCCATCCTTCACATCTGTAAAAGGTGATATATTTCTTGTCTAACTTGAATAAACAAAGACTTAAATTTCAAAAGACTCAAATACCCTTCTCTCTGTAGTTCCTAGCACAGACCGTACACACCCTGGCATCAACCCATGCTCTCTGACAAAGCTAAAGTATGGGCGTTTCTGTTAGAGTATATAACAAAAGAGAGGATGATAATGGATGTTTTGGGCAGGTAAAACAATGCTTTCCAATACTTCAGAATAAAATACGATAGCCACAGAAAAAGTACCGTTAGTTATTTTAGATTGTTTCATTCTGCACAATGTAGCAAAATATCTCAGGGACTAAGATCACAAAATTCTCTAAATTGTGAATGCAGATGAAGAGGTCGTACAAGTTGATGATAGGTGGATACATGAGAGAGAGAGAGAACAACAAAGAAGGGATGAAATGGCAAGGCTACTACAAGGATTGTAATCTTACTTAACCCTAGAATCAAAAACTTTCGTCTCCCAGACTACGCACCCCTCTAGTTTCCGCGGTAATTTCTAGATGCTAATGAACTGTGCCTTCCCCCTCCATCTATTCTTCCCCAGCTATCAACAATCAGTGCTGACCTTGGTTTCAAGCATAAAGGTCCAGTTGTTTGTTCACTGCGATATGACCGTCGTCTGAGAGACGAAAGTTTATGATTTGTGAAAGTGTTCGTGATTTGTACATAGCTGTAAATAGGGTGAATATCAGGTTTATTACAGTAATGTTTTTTGTACGTAATACGTAAGCTTAATAGGATACTGAAATGGAAAAATCTAGCGCACGATGATGAATTGATAGCGGCAGTTCTTTCTGAATTAGACAGAGAACCACTCTCTTCGGTAGACATTAGTAGTAATGTATTTCGTGAATGAAATTACCCGGCCAGTACATGCATCAAAGAGAAATATTATGACTGACAATTGGTTCACCTCAATTCGTCTGGCTGATTCTCTGCATTGTGACCATAACCTGACAATCATTGGAACAATGAGAAAAGACAAGCCACAGATACCACCAGAGATGAAAACAGTCAAGGGAAGAAAGTTTGGGTCCTCCATGTTTTGTTATGATGGTATAAAAACAATGGTATCCCATAAAGGAAAACCAAACAAGAATGTAATCCTCCTTTCTACATGCCATGAAGTAGGAACAATAGCAGCCAGTGGGAAAAAGATATGGCAGAAGACTACAATGGGACTAAAGGTGCCGTGGACACTTTCGATGAAATGTCAACATTGATGTCCTCTTCAAGAAAAACGAGATGGCCAATGTGTATCTTTTATAGTATGATTAATACATCACTTGCCAATGGCTACATTATTTATGTGCATAAGATGGTTCAAAAAGGCCAAAACCCTGGAGGGACTTTATGATTCTAGGGTTAAGTTCTTGCCAAATGTGTTCTTTTTAATAATATTTTATCAATTATAATACATAGATCAGTCATCTCATTTTAAGCCTATATTAGTCTTGCATTTGTGGTGAAGTATTTTGTTATACATATAATTATGGCCTTCAAACCATGCTCTTAACAAGTGATTGAAACAATTTTTCGTGCCAGGGCTTAAGAGTATGTCATTCTCAGTTTGGGTCCTGATACTACAAATCTTTCCTTTATATTTTTGAAGTGAGCAGGAGAAAATCATAACTGAAAAATCTATGTTGGTTTTTAGTGATTTCAATGTTTTTACAATTAATGCTGTCACATTTAAAACTACCAACCACTGTCCAGCAAACTAGCTACTTTTTACTTATACTCTTTTTAAGTCCTGACACGAAAGACACGGAAGACATGGAAGAAAGTGGAGTACGAAACAGAATTCCACCGCTTAGTATGCTGCTAAAACTAAAATCTGCCTGGATCATAGGACCTGCAAATGACAAGCGGAACATAAAATAAATTAATTTCACATCTTCTTTCAATATGAAACTCGCAACTGTTTTATTAGCACTTGTTTTCGCAACTCTGCAAATTACATTCTGCACCAGCCTTTTTTTTTTTCCTCCTTCCTGTTCGACTTTCTTTCCTAGGTGTATTGCTACAGATTCAGGGTGGTTGTGGTAAGACTTAAAGATGTACCTGGGTCATGTGTTGATCAAGAAGCCACCACTGCTGATTTTCCTTCAGCAATATTATTAGAAATATTCAGTAATACAATTATAATTCATGTTGCACAGTAATTATTATTGTTTATTTATTGTTTCATGACATTTTTCTTAACTTGCAGTCTGTTTATTGATGGATTTGAGTCACTCTCCATTATACCCAGTAATTCTTTTCCCACGATTTTAGGTGGACTGGTTTTTCCCTGTTCTTTTCAAGTCTGTTTTTGCTTTAATTCTGTTGTTCATATTTTGAATTCTTTTAAACATTTGAGCTTCAGATAATTCAATCCCAAATTTACTTCTTGTTTCCTGGATGATCACCTACAATGCTGCTGCTTTTTTTGATCGAACATCTGGTAGCTGAAATTTCGAAAATAGGATGAGTTAAGACTTCAATACATAGACTATATGAAACCTGCCTGAAATTCAGTACCATCCTCCTCCATGGTAACTAACACTTAAATTATTCTAGAAACCATAACCCGCTGTTGTAACCTACCTCACTGAGCCTCAGTTCCCAGAAGCCGTGTGTCAGCAATCGTCAGTTCACACTCGGAACATTGAGTACAGACTCATGCAACGCAGGGAGATGTTATGCATACTGTTTATCAGTTGAGTGTTTCCCCTCTTCCACTAGCGAGTAAGAACTCTGAGTAAGCACTTCACTTTTATGCATAACACCCACTGTACTTATTCAAACTGAGTACATTAAGAGATCAAAGGATGAACCTCCAGATGGCACTGAGAAATCTTAGTGAACAATATCACTCTTTCCCAGGAAGTTGACAAAATTAATTATTATAGCTTGAAGAATTACTGGTATACAATTTTCACAGGAATTCAGAGATACAGTAGAAAATTTCTCCTGCCTCTGCTTTGCTCAGCTCAAATTTTACATTCAATCTTCAAGGTTTTAATCTGAGATACTGTTGTGTAGGAAACATTTTTCTACCTAAATCACAGAGGGCCAAATTAAAATAAATAGAATTAAATTACAAACATATTTAAGAGAGCATTTCAATTAATGAAATACTGGAAAAACTGATGGGTGTGCAAAACTGCACTACATATGTGAGATACCACTAGTGTGCTTGAGATGGATCATTATGATGTTTCCTATGGAGGGATTCACACTTAACTTTATTTATGCCACTGAATAGTAAAACAGTTTATCACACACATTACTTGCTATTATGAATACAAATAATCAGATATTTCCCTCATTTTCTCTCATTTAAAATGAATTTTGCATTAATATCATGCTTTGTATTTCACTATAAGAATGCTAAGATTATTTTCTTCTATAAAGCTCTTACCACTTCTCCGCTGCTGCTGGAATTCCCCACACCTTGCTCTAGCTGAGACACTCGTGGACCCAGTCCACTTTTGCCAAATATTGCATTATTTAGTTTGGTGATGGTACGCTGAAGATTAGACAACCTTCCCCCTTCAGAATCGCCAAGTAGGTCGACAGCTTGTCTCACCTAATATAAATAAAGGATTAAATGTCTTCAAGGATAAAAAGCAACCTCTATATAAGAAACCTGGATAAATTACAGAGAGAGACTTTAAATGAAATGTCACAAATCCGCTCATTTCATTTCATATTTAGACCGACAAATTCACAATGTAATCAAAACTTATAAAATAAAAATCCTCTTTTCCACCACAACAATATTCACTTGACTATTTATTTCTGCATTAATTCTATATTAACTCCACGTTAACTATGAGACATGTTTCGTCCTGTTTTAGGACATCATCAGCCATGATTCCTTGTTACAGACTTTTAAAAATTTTAAACACAAAGAACAGGTTCTCTAAAACTTTACAATATTAACAGCATTTAATTAAAATATCCTTATTAATGGGAATAATAAAATGCTAGTGTGTCTTGTAACTCTTAACTTCTTGTTGTGTTTGACATATCTTGTTCATGAGAAACACGTTCTTACAGAAAAGATGCACTTGTACACTTTGTCTTAAAATCTCCAACCAGTCTTGAATCTTTTTACTCCAGAAATTGTAACACACAGATACAATACTAGACGAAGAGCAGCTGTTAGTACAGTAGGTGGTGGAAAGTGAGTCAGCTGTGAGAAGTGGTATGGGATTTGGGAGTAACAGTAATATACAGTATTTGTTTATTTCCTTCAAGTAACAAATGGAAAAAGAAAAAAAATTATTTCAGCCACATTCTATTTATTCATTGTAGGTTCCAAGAAAGATCGCCTTCCAGTCCTCTAAATATTGCTCAATAAATCATATTCTTGTTGGTTGACAGCTCCATTCGACATTCAGTATCAATAACCCTCGACGCAAATGAATCTGTGACCTTAATTCTACATACCCTATCCTACCTTACATAAATAATAAATCCAACTTATCATTTACACTAATTTATTACCATGCTAATCTGAAGAAAAGTTAAATGAATTCTGATAATTTCGAGAAAAGAACAATGTGCTTCTATTCAAAGTAAAAAAAAATTTAAAAATTTATGGTGATCAACTGTGATACCATCTTTCTTATTTACATATTTTTCTCTGGTTATGACTCATAATTGAAATGGGATTTTCTTTAGGATATAAACTTATCCATCCAATACTGAACTTCATGACACTGAATTATATAATACCATCTTGTAGCATCTAAATCACAATTCGACTCCTCTGTCGGGAAAAATTAAGTTTAATGTTAGGAATAAAATGCCCTACTGAAAATATAATTCATGTAGTTTGGTTAGTTTTCATCTAACTTCATTCATATTTGACCATCCTGACGTTCCCTACACAAAAACTTCATCTTTATTATATGTGGGAATTTTCATAATTGAGGCCTATCATGTCCAATTTCATTATTTCACACATAGTGTTTGGGTTTCTTCTCATGACCTTGTTTTAATTGTGAGATTCAAGATATTTGATAAGTTTCCTTCATATGGTCAAAATTTGTTGCCATACCTTCAAAAATGTTATTAGAAATGAAATATTCTTATATTTTAAAATTTGTCAGTGATATTAGCAAATATAAACAAGCTAAATCTTCCTTTCATTAATCATCAACTAGTATAGTAAATGAATGTATGTGCCAAACAGTCATATTATTATTCCACCATCAATCATAGTCTAACCTCATTTCATATTCCACCGTGCCATTAATTTGAATTACCTCAATATCTCAATCTACAGATCGTTTGGGAAAGAAAGACCCCAAATATGTCAATTACTCTTATTATATATCCATACATCTTCACCATTATGCATGAGGAGGCTAACAACTACTCATAATATGTCACTATGTGTTTCAAACAGACATAAAATCAGCTGGTCTCTTGCTAATACACTCTTCTCAACATGAGCCTAACCCTATAATAGTTATCCAATACGATCCTCTATCGATATATATCACACAACTTCATAATATGTTCTTCTTACATATAACCTCTCGAAATACAAACACTTAAATCTTAATATTTCCACTAATACACAATTAAAATCTATCTCTTCTTAGCCATCATTCTTCTCATTTCATTATTAATCCTTATAACATCTCATTTGTTATGATAATAATCTCCCTCGATGATATTACTTCTGCAATACTCATATAATTCAGATAGGATCCATCTCTCCATGTCAATACAACTGCCTCCTAGAGCTCATTTGCGTCTTATATGACGTGTTCTTTCCAATGTTTTCTGAATCATAACTGAATAGCCTTCCCAAGCAGATTGGTATCATGTATTGATATGTAATATACTCACTAAAAGCATTAACATAACCTTATCACTTCACATGTCAGTATACATATCAATTAAAATAAATAATATTCATGGTTTTTATGACCGAGATCTGCCATTGATGGTTAGAATTTTGGCCAGTGGCGGCTCGTTTGGGAGGCGCTAAGGCGCGCGCCCCCCATGGGGTTCCATTAAATTAGGGAATTTTAATCTTAAATGTTAACAAGGGAAATATTTTACTATAAGATTATTATCAAGGACGCGAGTTGTACTGTACTGCGGCCCGATGCGCTGCTGGCCCTGCGCAGGAGGGCGCTCTCTCATAGCGGACCAAACACTCCGAGTCTCGCTTGACTGGCCTTGAGGGAGCCAATCAGAGGCACAACAGGAATGTGCTGTTCTAACGGAGATTCGGGCGCGTTTCTGCCGCGGCCTATGGTTGTAGCCAACCTACCCGAAACATTACTGATTTGATTTCTATTTAACAGGGGTCAGTTCGTGCCATTTCTATCCTAAAACTAGGAACTATTTTACTGACGCACTTACCTGAGTTAAATGTGCCGGCATATATTTAAAATAGTCTTGTAATTTGTAGGATTATTAACTAACGAAACGAGTAACGACTGTAACTACTGTCTCCTCGCACTTGACTCATGTTGGCGATACTCACTGGAGAGTGCGATGTTTAAGCTGTGTGTTGATGAATGATCTCGTGAGGTGACTGTGACGAAGTGAAATTAGGAGAAAGGTTGTGAATTATATGTAGGCGTAGTGTTATGTTTGCACTTCGTACAGTGTGATTACCGTCAAACATATTAAAGAACCAACGTTTTCTTCTCTTTCTATCGAAAAGAAAGTCGAACTGAAGGAGTATGGTAGGCCTACACCAGACTTCTCGTTGAAAAAACCGGAGACCAAGGAAAATGAAAATAGGGTTTTTCAAAGACAAATTAATTCTCCTGACGTATATAACAAGAACGCGCGGATATGTGGAAGTGATATCTCAGAAACCTTTTACTGCATTCCTTGCCTGCTATTCACCCGTTCTAGGAAAGGAGATAAATGGATCACCATAGGGGTGATATCAATAGTACCATGGACTCTGAAATGCTTGGTAATGTCAATGTCGTATCTTGTTTGAGTGATCACTACAGTGAAACTATTCGTAAGCATAATTCGATCGTGGACAAGAACAGGCAAATGTTAATAATAATAATAATAATAATAATAATAATAATAATAATAATAATAATAATAATAATTGCATATGCATTGCACCGTATAGTGTTCGAAGTGTGTATTTTGATAACATGGTTTGAAGAACTTGAGATATATTATGGAATTATGAAACTAAGGCGCGCCCCCCACTGCTGATATCCACGAGCCGCCACTGATTTTGGCACATAGAATAAATCTGACTGAGAATTCTGTTGAAAGAAAATATTTCTACCTAATGATATAAATACCTTTAAACAAGAAACTTATCTCATATCTCATTACTCCTCTGGAACTGTCTCCTTCTTCTCAGATGTTACATGTACTCCATGCAGCCAGTTACCGCCTCTGTGGATGTCATCTCTGGTCCCAATGCATTGATGCTGTGCTTCGTTATAGCATCCTAGGTAATCATCTCCCTCAGCTTAAGCGGATTCCATGATGTTACAGTTGTTCATGAAAGTAGAAATCAACACTGGATTGGCAGAATACATATTTAAAATATTCATTTAGCCTCTTAATATACTATTATTGTTGCTACTTGAAATTGCATATCTATTACTATCTGGATACAGCTTCTCATTAGTAAATATATCTTTCCCAGGCTAATACGGATTTCAATTGCTAATCCAACTTCTCTTCTATGTACTATATTGCCTAAAGTACAGAATTTTGCCCTCTCACTTCTTCTCCACAGCGGTCTCGATATTACCTTCAGCCAGTATTCAAATTTGAAGATATCAGATTTTTCGTATTTCTATTTCCTTTTCTATGTTATGTCACACGCAATTCTTCTTCAATCTATATTTAAATTGTTCTTCGATCTGCAGTGACGACAGATTCAGTCTTCCTTCTTCTCTGATGTTTTTTACGTAATAAATCTTTTTTCTTCTTTTAAAGAATGAATTAGGTTTCAGTTACTTTTAAACAATATCTGTTCCATCTCAATGTTCTGAAACGTGGCTATTGCAACTCCATGCCTTCTAAACTTCAGTTGATCTGAGTTTTGGTGACATTTTTCATATATTTATTCTGCCTGAAGTTTCCTTCGTATTTGCATCTGGACAGTAACGTAATGGTACAGTACCATCCAAAGTACATCCACAAAAAATTAAAATCCACAGCCTGTTTCCAGTCATACAACCGGGTAAGAAAATGGAATGAATGAAATCCCCATCTAGCAGCGAGGATTGGAATTGTGCTGGCTGCTGAAGCCTGTTGCACTCCTCCTCAATACATCTTGCAAATGAATTGCCGAAGTCTGAGATACTGCACACACACAAATTGTGACAACTACTGACATGGAACTTTTAAATCCTTTTTCCTTGCTATAAACATTCCAGGGATCTCAAAGATGTATTCAAAGTGTCAAAATAAAAAATATAATGCATTTAATGGTTAACCTTTATTGCTTTTGCAAATGTATCCTCTCTGGAGAAACATGGCACTGCTTACTGGTTCTTGGGGAATTAGTATTCTGTTGGACTGAGTTGAAATTGGATCATGCAAATTTGTTTTTTGTGTGATACTTGTTTCTTGTACATCAATAAATTTTTATTATTTATGAAGTGCGGGAATCTTTAAGACACCTTGGACATATAAAATTGGCAATGAGGATATGAACCTGCATGCATGGGTAATGAATTTAAGTGCATTATGCAGTGTTTCAAGAGTAATTGGTGGTGATTATTGTTTTAAGATGCAGTACAACTAGGCAATTATTCTCTATATAACACTAATCAGAGGGGGAAAATGGAGGGATCCAACATTAAAAAATGAAGGTGTCAGCCGACGAAAGACAAGGGCCACGAAAGGTGTGAAAATGAAAGACTTCCTAGGCCTCGATACCTAATACTGTCAGGGTCGGAAAAGTACAAGGGATGACCAAGGGAGGTCAGATAGGATAGATGAAAGTGAAGGGCCTGCCACAAGTAAATGGAAGTAATGCCAAGACTCAGCTAAGGGCCCCATGGTCTGCAACCCACACTCTCAAGTTCAGAGCCCCTGGGACCCCTTTTAGTTGCCTCTTTCAACTGACAGGGGATACAGTGAGTGTAATTCTACTGCTCCCACCCACAGGGGGAGGTGTTTTAAGATAACCTCAATCATCGTGTGGTTAACGCTCTGTTTCACATTTTGGTTGTTTGTTTTAATGTTGAATCCCAGTAATGCTAAAGAAGTAAATACTACAGCTAACCATCAGGTGCAAGTGGTTCCTATGTCTTCAACAGTTCTGCACAATCTAGAAGGATGATTGCCACACACATTACATTGGTCAGTATGTTGATTCTATTGCCTGTTTTAAGTACAGCTGAGCCCTTTGAAAATTATAATGAAAGACTCAAATATTATTTTAGTGTACTGTATTCTCTGTGGCAGAGGCGAGTCACATGCCTGTTCTATGTTTGATGATTGTACTAGAGGTGTATAGGTCCTAAAGACCAGTTTGACACCCAAGACAGTTGCTCAGAGCTCTTGTGAGGATTGCATTCTTAAGTTAAAAGAGGTTTATTGTCCACCATCATGTGTTATAGCAGATAGGTATAAGTTCTGGCACGATGTCCAGCAACAGGGGGAGTCATTGATGGATTTTGCTAATGCCCTGAGAAAGTAGCCCAAATGATGTGATTTTGGTACATTTCATGACAGGGCCATGAAAGACAAGCTTGTTTCGGGGTTGTCACCTGAACAGATGGTGTAGCACCTCTTGCTGGAGCCTGCAACAATGATGTTTGAAATGACATTAAAGATTTGTGTTGATTTTAAGGCTGCCACCAAGAATTTGAAAGTATTTCAGTCTACTAAGCCTGGCCCAGCATTTGGGCTCAATTCAACAGCAGTCAAGTCTACAGAATAAGAAGTTTCAGTCTGGTTCGTGACCATGAATGTGAGAATAGCCCAAGTGGTTAAGGTTCTCGCCCGAGTAGTCCTATCGGTCCAGAGTTCTGGATGCTCCAGTCCGAGAGTCAAAATTGGTCTTCTGGGAGGTCTAGACCAGGTTCGCCTGCGGCTTGGCAGATCAAGTGATGTGGATGGTATTTTGTAAATCAAAAATCATACAGTACTTTGCTTGTCAAGAGGAGTGTCAAACTGCCAAATGGTTTCCATAAAAATAAACAAATTTGATTTTTTTTTACAAACAACTCATGTAATACTCTAAATGTTTCAGATGAGGTCCCTGTGTCTCTGTTGGTTAACCCTTTCAGACCGTGTACACACAAATGTGCGGGTTCGTATTTTATTTATGTCTGAGCTTATTTTATGTTTTTCTTGGTGCTAGACCAGACTGCAGTGCTTGTGCGGGACACGTAGCATGTACTTCAGCTGTTTTTATTTAGTACTTGACCACCGGGGGACAGGAAGAAGAGTTTAAAAATACAGTTCATCGGCAGGATGGCGGGAAGCAGTAATGCCTAAAATAAGTATTTATTTATTGCATTCATATTAATCTAGAAGCTTTACTGAATATCAGAATATAATCAATGAAGTGTGTAAATTGTTTAGCAAACATAAATTGTGAACTTACAACTTCGTACGTGATACCATGAGGTTTTTAATGTTGATACACACAATTGTGCGGGCTAGGTTTCCCTGCAGGCAATGCATGCGGGAGTGCTGGGTGCTGCCACAAAAAGGACTGTGAAAGCAGAACTCATACTCTACGTGAGAAATGTAATGTATAAGATTTTAATTGTTTAAAATCATTCCACACTGTAAAATAGAACATTTGATCATGTACTGAGTTGAAGTTTTAAATTTTTTTTGGTAAGTATTGAATTAAGTCCTGACACGCACAATTGTGTGGGTTCTGTTTTTCAGCCGATATTTCTTATTTTGTAAAATAAACTGTAAAAAACATGTATTTGAGAGCATTTTAGTAAGTTTTTAACACACAAACAAAAATTCACACCTGCAGTTTTCTTTCAGGTCTGACGACAAGGTGCTGCCGCCAAACGGGCAGTAAAAGCAAAACTCATCCTCAGTGTAGAAAATATAATGATTACTTGCGTCTGAACAAAAATTTAATTGTTTTAAATTATTCCCCACTGTAAAATAGAATATTTGATCATGTACATATGTATATTCACATGCATGAGGTAATTTTTATTTTTTGTAAGTAGTGAATTAAGTCCTGACATGCACAATTGTGTGGGTGCTTTTTTTTTCAGATGTTAATTTTTATTTTGTAGAATAAACTAAAAATATATGTATTTAAGAGCATTTTAGTCAGTTTTTGATGTACAAACAAAAATTCACACTGCCAGTTTTCTTTTAGGCTGTGTGGTTGAAAAGCAAAATTTTATTTTTTTAAATTATTTTTATCCCTAATCTCTAATATAGGTCTTTGTGACATATTATATGCCTTTTGAAAGAAATAACATCAGCTCATTTGCTGAGGACATGGCTTCAAAGTGGCTACGTTGAGGGTTAAAGGTACATACACATGCCCAAACTAATAATAGGAAGATATAGAATTTTCTGTGCAACAACCTCTGTAATAGTACCTTCAATTAGCAATAACTCTTATTTTGAAATTCAAATTTTTTGTTAACCTTTTCAGATTTTAATAGCATTTTCAATGAGAAAGAATTGTTATATTAACTTCAAAGTCATTGTTATTTGGAGGGGCTCTTAATCTGAGCAGCAAGGATGTTTGATCAAAAAAATCTGTTTAGCAATATATTGTGGTGTATGTACCTTTCAGACTCTGAAAAATGATAGCTGAATCAAACACACACAGCGGCAGGAATGTGCATGGTCACCTAGCCTCTCTTCCCCTCTCCTCCCTCACCGTCCCACACCTAGTTCTATACGCAGCTCCCTCCTGCTGACTCACCTGGTCAGTCTACGCCAGAGCCTTGAGGAAACAGTAGAAGAATATTATCTCAACCATTATGCTTTTCATTTGCTAATTTTGTGGTCGTGTTTTGTGATGGAGTTATAGTGAAGTTTATACCTATAAAACTGTTTTTCATTTTATAACATTCACACTTTATCCAAGAATCCCATGAAAACATGGTTCTCTGCACAAACCTTCAAAAAAAAGCCCGAGCCTCAATGGCCACTTGGGAGAAAAGAAAACAACAAGTTTTAGAGAATGTTTCAAATAATTCTGTTCAATTGGAAGACTCCGAGGAAATATATATAACAGATTGTTAGATGAGAGCACTGCCCCATCAACTCATGATGGAAGTCGGTAAGTAAACTATTGTTACAATTTATAAGCATAAGTTAGTTAATTAATAAACACGTAGAGTAACTGCTTAAAAAAACTAATTTGAACTCACGACCTCTGACGTACGAGGTGTGAATGTCACCTCAGAGCTATAAGCTGGGTTACAGAATGGGATGGGATTAGCACTCTCATCTTCATCTAGTCCAGTTTCTACTCTGAAAGAAGAGCTTTACCTGGTACGATATCTATATTATGCTATACAAAATAAAAATATACAATATACAAAATATAAAACAAATAAAAAATTGCTGTCTGGCCAGGTGTCGTCCTGCACCAGTAATAGAGTAGAATGTGCAGCCAGCGTCTCTACGCCAAGTGTTGGGTGGCAGGAAATAGCCTAACACCTTGAAGGAGCCAATGGCTTTGGATGGAGGAGCTCCTTTGGGAGGGTGTAGGTCCCTCAGTTGGAGGAAATACCGCTGAAAACCACCATGCAGCGTCTGTACTCCATGTTAGAGCGGCTGCAAAAGGCGTCTGTTCTCTATGTTAGGGGCGGCCTCAAGAAACCCTGGCAGTAGGTATAAAATGCCCTTGACAACAGGTGGAGCAACACATCGGTTGAGATATTTTTTGTCACATCAACATGCAGTTGACTCCTCTTCATTCGGATATAAATGCTAGGTCGTCCCCTCTAAGCGACATGCACCGTTTTCGCCCAAACGATGTGGAAAATGGACACGGGCTAATGACGTGTCGTCGATGTCAGCTAAAGCTATACCAAAAGACATCAAATCGTATCAGACTAGTCGTCAACATTAGGACAACGACAGGCCGAAGTCGATAACTGGCCGCCTCTTTGAAGCAGCAGAATATGGACAAAGCTTGCATTGAAGAAACCCAATCGGCAGGTGAAAAATCGATAGATATTGGAAAAGGCTACAAGCTAATCTACAATGGTAAGAAAAATGCAAATGGTGTAGGAATGATTGTAAACCAGTGGATTTGCGACAGCGTCTCTGAAGTAGCACGCATCAGTGACCACCTGATGTCTATAAAGATCAACTTGGGGACCAGTTTAATTCGAGTTGTGACATGCTATGCCCCCCAGACTGGCTGCCTTAAAGAAGAGAAAGACAAATTTTGGAACGATCTCGAATCACACATTCAAGATGTTAACGATAGCGAAATTCTTTTCATTGGTGGAGATCTAAATGGACATGCTGCTCATGAAAGGGATGGACTTGAACAAAACCATGGAGACCATGGATATGGTTGTCGTAACAATGATGGCATTCAAATCCTAGAATTTGCTGAAGCATTGGATCTGTCTGTTCAAACACCTTGTTTTAGAAAGCAGAGTTCACACCTTATCATCTACTATAGTGGAAGCCATATGTCCCAAATTGACTACTGGATGACACAACAAAGAGACCTTGTGATGGTCAAGGATATGAAAGTGATCCCATATGACAGCGTTGCTCCTCAACACCACAGACTACTTGTACTAGATGTCACAGTCTATAGATTATGTATCTCTGATGCCCAGCACGAAGTTTGAAAGCATTAAATGGTGAAGACTATTAGAACATCGAGCAACCATCAAAGAGGCATTGATATCATCGATTTCAAATTCTACAATGTCATCCATAGAAGATGCCTGGAACACACTGTTTGAATCCATCAAGATGTGCGATATCCATTCTACGTATCACCAAACCAAATCGACGCCTTATTGACAAGCAGACTTGATGGAGGGATGATGATGTGCAGCAGGTAACTAGGGAAAAGAAAGCTGCTTACAAGACATGGTATCAGACATGCAGCTTGGAGGGTTTAGAAAGGTACCGGGCTCTTAAGTCCAGTGCAAAGAGAGCTGTAACAACTGCTAAAGCAGCACATTACAAAACCATCTATGATGAGCTGACAAGCTATGACGTGGTAGCACAAATAGAATGGACTTGCCCACACTCGCAAGCGCGCCACAGAAGATCTAGGTCATATTATCAACATCAAAGACAGAAATGGGCTCCTCGTACAAAAGAGACATGACATACTAAATCACTGGAAGGAGTATTTTGAGGATACCTGCAACAAGGAGTTCCCTCATCCACCTCTACCTACAGCCGATGCCATTCACGGCCCAGTGCCTGAAGTCTGGGAAAGAGCCTGGTGCAGATGATATCCAGCCAAAGTATGGAATCTTCTGGAAATACAAGGTGTAGTATGGCTTACTGACTTCTTCAACAAGATTATTGTGGAGGACACAGTACCAGAGGCCCGGAAGACCAGTATCACAATTACTATTTGGAAAGGAAAAGGAGATATGCATGATTGCTCAAATTATAGGCCAATTCGCCTCTTATGCCATACTATGAAAATGTTTGAATGTGTTCTTGATGCAAGATTACAAAACATCATCATTGTTTCATCTAACCAGTGTAGCTTTGTTAAAAACAGCGGAACAACAGACGCCATCCATGCACTCCGTCTATTGATGAAAAGACACCACGAGAAAAGGAAGACAGTTCACTTGGCTTTTCTTGATTTGGAAAAGGTGTTCAACAGAGTACCACATGATCTCATTTGGCTGGCAGTGAGACTACACTGTGTACATGAAGCCTATGTCAATCAACTAATCCCTAGAACACGCGTGGATTTTCAGATCTTTCACATCTTTTGAACTCCAGATATCAATATCTTCCAAATAAGATGCAAGTAAAACAAAACAAAGTACCGGTATTCCTTACATCACAACCACATATCCAACTGTTCGTTCGTTCGTAATCTGTTTACCCTCCAGGGTCGGTTTTTCCCTCGGACTCAGCGAGGGATCCCACCTCTACCACCTCAAGGGCAGTGTCCTGGAGCTTCAGACTCTGGGTCGGGGGATACAGCTGGGGAGGAGGACCAGTACCTCGCCCAGGCGGCCTCACCTGCTATGCTGAACAGGGGCCTTGTGGGGGGATAGGAAGTTTGGAAGGGATAGGCAAGGAAGAGGGAAGGAAGCGGCCATGGCCTTAAGTTAGGTACCATCCTGGCATTTGCCTGGAGGAGAAGTGGGAAACCATGGAAAACCATTTCAAGGATAGCTGAGGAGGGATTCGAACCCCCCCCCTACTCAGTTGACCTTCCGAGGCTGAGTGGACCCTGTTCCAGCCCTCGTGCCACTTTTCAAATTTTGTGGCAGAGCCGGGAATCGAACCCGGGCCTCTGGGGGTGGCAGCTAATCACACTAACCACTACACCACAGAGGCGAACATATCCAACTGTTATTGTTGTAAACTTTACAGTTGAAGTGCCTGACATAACTGGAATTTTTCCCGTGCGAAGCCTTCTGAATTAAATTTCAGACTGGAATGGCATGACCTATAATTGTTATGTTTCATCAAACTGTCAAACTGTCCACACTGTTCATGTTGTATACTCACCTCCCAACTTACATCAGTGCAAATAGAATTGTGGGAATATAGAACACTAATTTAATTTCATTTCATATACACTGCAGTGGATAAATAATTTGATAAATCTCCGTATAAACTTTAGCACTAACACAATGACAGAAAAACACGCACCAGAAATATAACCATGAGATCAAAAACACCACAAAGCAATTGAAAGAGCTGCCAACTGATTCATTGAGACCTCCCCTATTACCAGAGTAAATGTCCGGCTCCACAGCTAAATGGTTAGCGTGCTGGCCTTTGGTCACTGGGATCCCGGATTCGATTCCCGGAAGGGTCGGGAATTTTAACCATCATTGGGTGTATATGTTGTCTTCATCATCATTTCATCGTCATCACGACTCACAAGTCACCTACACCCGTCAAATCAAAAGACCTGCATCTGGCGAGCCGAACATGTCCTCAGACACTCCCAGCACTAAAAGCCATACGCCATATCATTTCACCAGAGTAAATTGCACTGTAATGCGGGATAACATTTAGGGTCAGTCAAAGATTCTTTGACTCACCTACGAATTCCTTATTTTTGACACAAAACGAAGATAGATATTTTAATAAGCATTGGTTGGTTACCATAACAGCATTATGTGTGAGATAGATTGCCTCCACTTACGCTTTACTTTCAAGCCCAGACGATGCTACTCTCTAGTGGCAGAATCACTTACCATGTTTAACATCAAGGTAGCAGGAGACATCGAGTACTTCTACCCCCTTGCGGGAGGGGAAGTAACTATACACGGGATCAGTGAAAGTTGCTCCCGGTTTAAGGTATAGTCCACCGGCTACGGGGTGTGTGGCAAGCTTGGCTGTGCCTGCGTATTGCGTTCTTCAGGCTACAGGCCAGGGCTCACTTCACATGAGCACGAGCCTAGTTCCCCAGGAGAACAGAGTTAGGTGTACGACAGATCTCGTCCTGATTTTCACAAAATACAAATTCATATCGTACTCAATACAAAGAAAAGGCACCAGGATAATTGTACTGTACATTAATATTCCTTACAGTTCCAAGCTACGTGCTGGAGCCCGGTAGCACGTATTGACTGGCCGCCACTGTACAGGAGTGTACCCGTCGATTTGATTAACATGAATCAAAATTAATTCATCCATCCACACTTTTGCATGAGGCAAGTTTTTGTAACAGTTTCTGTACCTTAAGATTAAATTGCTCATTAAGCTTCACCTCCACAATTCTGTTTTAACTAAATTTAAATTGTTTTTCTATGACCTGTATTTTACTTTAGTGAAGGTGATCACTTCACAATTTCAACTTGTAACCGATTAAGTACCTTTTCTTTAAATATTGATCCACCCTGTGCAGTGGACCAAGTCACTTTTACATCCTAACTTAAGTTTTATTTTGCGTCTATCATAATTTAAATGATTTTTCATCAAGACTTGCATCAGTAAGATCATCGTAAGAAAATTTTGTAACTTAATTCTATTATGGTTCACTTTTTGTTTTCATGTTTGTAAGTGTTCTTTATGTCTTTTGATTTGTTTTTTATAATAAATAGATGTTAACTAAATTTATCTTTATTTGAAGTTCAGTTCCCAAAAGTTAATGTTCCAACGCTTTGTAGTGTCCTTTTTGTTGTCCACAATCTTGATCTTTAAGTTGTTTATTTCACCTTGTTTTATCATAATTTATGATTGTTTTCAACTGTTCTAAATTTGATGAATATACCATGTTTTTACTTTCTTTCTTATTGTAATGTTATTGCTAACCACTTTAAGGTTATAGATAAGCTGAAAGATCCATTCAAACCTTTAAGTAAATGCTGGTAAAGTTAATTATGTCCCCTGGAAATAAAACATTGTCTATTGGCAAAGTTTGGAGGACTGCTTGTTTTGTTACAGATCTACACCTTCATTAGTCACGCGAGTGTCACCTATGGCTAAACTCTTGATGTATGAACCACGTAATCCCCTGTATGTTATGAACCCAATTAATATAAAGTCTTCACAAAAGATATCGTTTGGAATTTTAAATTCAAAATGTCAAGAAAATGCTCGCTTTCATTGTAGGTCCTTTGTTATCGGAAATGGTTTACAAACAGGTTCGAGGATTTATTTAGTTGAGGTTTAGTTTGGTTGGGAGACAATGTGTACAGTGCCTGGTAATCATCTTTAGGGCTGGTGTCAGTGCACCTATGATTAATTCTAATGCTGAATACAGCACACACACCCAGCTCCTGAGCCATCGGAATCAACCAATGAAGGTTAAAAATCTCCATTCTGGCCGGAAATCAAACCCAGAACCCCTTCATCCAAAGACCAGCACTCTAACCATTTAGCCATGGAACTGGACACATATTAATCAGTTAAAGGAGAATTGTTCTTTAATCTGCTAGTCCTCCCAGTTCTGATTCATAGGAGGAGCCTTTATGGGGTCGTAATGGGTGAGCAGGAGATTCAGAGTACACACATGGAAATCAATACTGACTGCAAGCAGCCAATTTGGAAGAACGAAATGTGACCGGGTCGGACAGAGTTTTGAGGCCACCATGACGGTTTGCACACTCTAACTTTGATTTAATTTATTAATGTAAATCTAAGTACATTTATATAAGATAATAATGGAAATACATCTGTTTTTAAGAATCATGCTCTTGTGCCAGTTTATAAAATGCATATCAAGTTATCTTTGAGGTTGCATGTGCAAAGTGGGGATCTTTGTTCTTCAGTTTATTATTATTATTATAAAGAAAACAAAATCTTGGATCTTGGTGACAAAGACTGGTTGGGCACCCTGTAGTAGGCTTGGCTATTTAGTTCTCGCATCTTGCTGGTGTTAGAAGGAATCCTTGTTTCTGGTGTTCTGGATAATATTAAGAGGGTGTGGGAATGATGCCAGAAAAAACCCTTGTTGCTGGTATTCTGGTCTATGTCATAGGGTGTGAGAATGTTCCGCCCTCATCTAAGAGGATGCAACCACTGCCCTGCCAAAATTCTGCACATGATTGATTGATTGGTTCCCTTATTTTGGAAGGGTGCTGCGTGCAAACTGAGGGATGGGGGGTTGTTATATCCTAAGATGGGAGTTAGCATCTTGCTTTCTGATCTTGGTTCTCTGTCAAGGTGAACGTGTTCATTCCGAGCTTTCACTCTACCTGGGGGAGTTCCGGCCTATGTATAGAGCCCTGCACGGATGCAGATAAATCCGCGGCTATCTGTGAAGTTAGTGTCTTCGTGGATACAAACTGTATGCCAGTGCGGATAATTTTGCTGATAATTTCTAAATAATGATATTTATTGATTTTTACTCAGGTATACTCTTACTTTTGCTCGTAGTTAGGCAACCCTTGACGTTGGTATGGGAGAATGGTGATATATAGAGCCTTGAGATCATAAAGCCGTAAATCTGACCTAAGCCTAACTGGCTTCTGTCCGCAGTTAGTGGAAGAAAGGAACTAAGATCAATACGTCGGTAATTGTTGCAAGAGAAACTCCTTCATAAACCTGTGACTTTACAGAGTTTCTGGTGCCAGGTGTCAGGCCTATTGTATTATGTTAACAGATCTATCCGTTTCAATATCTTAGGTGTAATATACTGTAGGTAAATATTTATAATATCCACGGATAACCATTTGCGGATGTGGATAACCCTTTGCGGATGCGGATGTTATTTAGTACATACGCGCAGGGCTTTACCTATGTAAGGGGGATAATGTAAGTTTTATTTTCTTGAACATGTCTTAACCTAACCTTTTCACTTGCAGGAATTTTACGAGACAGTCTCACATCTTCAATGATTTATTTTAATCGAAAAAGTGCTTTTCAGCGCTATGACACATTTTTATTTGGGGGGCAGACAACCTTCCCATATAAATTGTAATATGCAATAAGGGAATCTTCAATTCCAAAATAAGTTTGTAACTGGATACGCTGCCGCCTCACGGTACATATCCATTATATGGAAGTAATTGCATGGTCATGTTTTTAGAATCCCCTGATGTTCGTTAACTTACTTGTGTTTTCTAATTGGCTACTTTTTAACCTTTGTATCTAGAATTTGTATTTCTTTTGATATCACTTTTAAACCAGGCATCATTGGTGAAACGCCTTCAGTTCCCATATACCATAAATTATGATGCTACTCCTGTAATAGCACTTTTCGTTGTACCATAAATCTTGTTGCTTGTTGTTTAAAGGGGCCTAACATCTAAGATCATTGGCCCATTTACCCAAAACAAAAAGTAATAATTTATTATTTATAAACCCACCTCTGCTCATTTGGACCCAATTTATAGACATTTCAGCTATTCAGTAGATCTATCACTAATTGGATAGCATTTTATTGGAGTGTTAATTCAGACAATTTAGAAGGTAGTGCAAGAACTGAAAATTTCACAAGGAATCAATCACTACTGATCTGCATTTAGAGCAGTCGCCCAGGTGGCAGATTCCCTATCTGTTGTTTTCCTAGCCTTTTCTTTTAAATGATTGCAAAGAAATTGGAAATTTATTGAACATCTCCCTTGGTAAGTTATTCCAATCCCTAACTCCCCTTCCTATCAACGAATATTTGCCCCAATTTGTCCTCTTGAATTCCAACTTTATCTTCATATTGTGATCTTTCCTACTTTTAAAGACACATTCATCTACTGATGTCCTCCCACGCCATCTCTCCACTGACAGCTCAGAACATACCACTGAACTTTTAACCTCATTAGAATGGCAATCAGTAAAACATTTTACTAATGAGAAACTTGTTGATATATTAGAAAAGAAACAAAAAACTCTAGAAAACAAAATATCACATTTAAGAGAGAACAAAACAAAATCCGAAAAACATAATACAAGAGTAAAACAGACTAACTCAGACCTTAAAAACATTCCAACCACTGTAAATTTGTCAGATATTGCCTTTACGGATAGTGAAATGAGCTTACTGAATAAAGGATCAAAATTTAATTGGCCTAACCATCATCAAATAGAAGACGTAATAACCACTATAGCTGAAGTAGAATCTAATATAGTGAAATTGCCTTTAGAATCACAAAATGATACAAGATTCGAGGTTAAAAAGAAACTTCCAACTTTAGTAAAAGAAATAAATAATAACTTAAATCCCGACCTCACTAAACAAATCAAAGAATTAGAGACTAAAATCAACGAAAGTGATATAGTAGTAACCAAAGCTGATAAAGGGGAAACGACAGTTATTTTAAAAAAGCATGATTACATTAAGAAAACAGAAGAATTTTTTCGAATGGAGCCTATTCGATAATTGAGAAAGATCCTACAATCAAAATTCAAAGAAATCTAAAGAAATTGCTTAAAAATTTGTCTTTCCTCTTTAATGAACTAGAGTGTCAGAAGCTAATAAATATGAATCCCAAGATACCAACAGCCAGAGCCATGCCCAAAGTCCATAAAGCTAATATACCCATACGACCTATAATCAACTGCATGAATAGCCCAACGTATAAGACTTCTAAATTTATACATCTTTTTTTTTTAAAAGCACTATAAATTTTACAATAATTCTACAATCAATAACTCAATAGAATTCTGTGATAAGCTTAATAAATTCGAACTGCAACCACTTCATAAAATGTGTTCATATGATATAACTAACATGTACCCTTGCATACCGATTAATGAAACCATTAATATAATCGAACTCAATTTATTGTCACAGCAAATTAAGTAGGTGTGAAATAGAATAATTCATAAATGTATTGAGATTTGTTTGAAATAATAATTACTTCACATTTAATCAAAAGATATATCATCAAATGTGCTTGGGAATGGGTGACCCTGCATCAGGTATACTAGCTAACATTTACACGGATCGTTTAGAACATGTTAAAATTTTGAATAATATAGAAGGACTAAACTTTTGGCTGAGATACGTAGCTGACACGTTTGTTATAATAGACAGTAAACTGAATAATAGTGATAATATTTTGGATTTTTTTAATAAATTAGACAGTAACATAAAATTCACTAAAGAAGATGAGAGTAACAATTCACTAAGTTTTCTAGATATAAATGTAAAGAGAGCAGGAAATAAATTTGATTTCCAGATTTACAGAAAACCAATGTTTACTCCAATAATGATTAAAAACGAGTCACTCCACCCCAATTCTCACAAACAGGTGGCATTTTTGAGTTTGGTTTATAGAGCCCTAGAAATTCCACTAACAAGTAAGAGTTTAAAGAAAGAACTTAATTTCATAAAGGACTTGGCACTCAATAACGGTTATAAAATAGAGATGGTTAACAAGATCATTAATAAGGTGAAAATAAAATTGGCCACAAGTCTCGCACCAGATAAAAATCAAAAATCCAAATTTGCAACTTTTACATTTACTAACCCAGCTATATACCAAGTCACTAATACCATCAAAAAACGAGATATTAATATTGCCTTCAAAACCCAAAACACGAACCAAAATATTTTCTTCGACCACAATAAAGTTAATATAAATAGTAATCAATATCAAGGATCTGGAATATATAGGCTTGCGTGTGCAGAATGCAATTTTTCATATGTTGGCCAAACTGGCCGAAGCTTTATGATAAGATATCTCAAACATGTAAATGCAGCCAAACACAAGAAACATTCTGCAATGGGAGCACACATGCTAGAAACTGGACACAGTTTTACAACTATTGAAAGGGATTTAAGAATTTTAAGAAGAGTAGAAAAGGGAAAAGAAATGACGGAATTGGAAAACATATAGGCTATATTTATTTAGATCAGCAATACAACAAAGATAAAAACCTAAATGACGAAATTGAAATAAAGAACCCCACCATAGTACAATTACCGGAACTAATAAAAATGCTTAAATCTGATATAAATAAATTCTATAAACATTTTAATCCGACAAAAGTTAATGGCTTATTGACGCAAACAAACTCAACTCCTCCCCTTACTTAGGCAGTCCCCTCCACAATCTATTGCAGTTATCAATGCACCGCCTACCTTCACTTCCCCTTCCCACTCCCCGCCAAAACGTAAACTCATCCACACTCACTCATATAATACAAGGAGTGCAAACAGAACAACAAGTAGTTCTCAAGAGGCTAGGAGTAACACTAGACAATTACGCAGCAGAAAGAAAAGTAAGTGACAGTTCTTTTGATAAGAAGTTTATACAGAATTATAATCAAAACCATAAACATATATCTTTTATCTTTCATTACAGATATACCAACAAGCCCAATTTGGAACATACGAGAACAATTCAAATTCTACATCACATTAGAAAGTGTTTATTCACCAACAAGTTTGTTCATGAACAATATTCTCGTACTGACAACATAAAATTAATGCCAATACATTTTGTGCAAATGTTACTCCAGCAACATCGAGAACAAGTAAAATGTTCATAACATAGGCAATTATCAACTGTAGAAAATTGTTAATATAGTTAATGAAGTTTCAATGACAATCATACAAGTCAAGCAACAGTGAATCATTACAAATTAGCCAGATCTCAAAAGGCTTTTTAAAATAATTTTAAAGGATGTTCACTAGATAAGTTTCGTCAATAAAATGTTAGACTTAGATAGATTTTAGACAAATATGTTTTAACTTAAAGACATAATTTTATTGTTATATGACTTGTAAAATACTATAAGATTTGTCAATCAGGTTTACAAGCATAACCTTAATCCAATAGAATACATTCATGATCTTATATAACCTTAAGTAATTAATAATTGGCTGATGATGCCCACGAAAAAGGAGCGAAACATGTACCATATGAACAACTTAATAAATATGTAAGTTTTTATTACGTTCTTATTGTATTGAATAGGTGGTAATTAACAAAATTATAAGAATTTATATCACATACCACTCAGTCGAGCAGCTCGTCTCCTTTCTCCCAAGTCTTCCCAGCCCAAACTTTGCAACATTTTTGTAACGCTATTCTTTTGTTGGAAATCACCCAGAACAAATCGAGCTGCTTTTCTTTGGATTTTTTCCAGTTTCTGAATCAAGTAATCCTGGTGAGGGTCCCATACACTGGAACCATACTCTAGTTGGGGTCTCACCAGAAACAAATATGCTCTTTCCTTTATATCCTTACTACAACCCCTAAATATCCTCATAACCATGTGCAGAGATCTGTACCCCTTATTTACTATCATATTTATGTGATTACTCCAATGAAGATCTTTCCTTATATTAATACCTAGGTACTTACAATGATCCCCAAAGGGAACTTTCACCCCATCAATGCAGGAATTAAAACTGACAGGACTTTTGCTATTTGTGAAACTCACAACCTGACTTTTATCCCTGTTTATCATCATACCATCGCCTACTGTCCATCTCACAACATTATCAAGGTCATTTTGCAATTGCTCACAATCTTGTAACTTATTTATTACTCTGTACAGAATACATCTGCAAAAAGCCTTATCTCTGATTCCACTTCTTTACACATATTATTGATGTATATAAGAAAACATAAAGGTCCAATAATACTGCCTTGAGGAATTCCCCTCTTAATTATTACAGGGACAGATAAAGCTTCACCTACCCTAATTCTCTGAGTTCTATTTTCTAGAAACAGAACCATCCATTAAGTCACTCTTTTGTCAAGTCCAATTACACTCATTTTTGCCAGTAGTCTCCATTTTTCACTAAAATTTGTATGGCCGCCAATCATGCTTGCCATCAAGTTATCCTTAGCTGACTGATTTGCTAGATTCAATTTCCTAGTAAGTTCCTTCAATTTCTCCTTTCTTTCTGACTGATGCAATGAATTCATCAATTCCTACACAGGATGAGAGGAACATGCAACTTATATCACATGGCAGAACATCCACTGAGAATGATCTACCCTATCAAATGCCTTAGACAGGTCAATCATGATACAGTCCGGTTGACCTCCTGAATCCAGGATATCTGCCTTATCTTGCTGGAATCCTACAAGTTGGGCTTCAGTGGAATAACCTTTCCTACACCCAAACTGCCTTCTATCAAACCAGTTATTAATTTTGCAAACATGTCTTATATAATCATAAAGAATGCTTTCCCAAAGCTTACATCCAATGCATGTCAAACTGACTGGCCTTAATTTTCAGCTTTATGTCTATCACCCTTTCCTTTATACACAGGGGCTACTATAGCAACTATCCATTCATTTGGTAAAGTTCCTTCATGCAAACAATAATCAAACAAGTACTTCAGATATGGTACTATATCCCAACCCATTGTCTTTAGCATATCCCCCGAAACCTTATCAATTCCAGCTGCTTTTCTAGTTTTCAACTTTTGTATCTTACTGTAAATGTCATTGCTGTCATAAGTAAATTTTAATACTACTTTATTATTAGTCACCTCCTCTATCTGGACATTATCCTTGTAACCAACAATCTTTACATACTGCTGACTGAATACTTCTGCCTTTTGAAGATCCTCGCATACACACTCCCCTTGTTCATTAATGATTCCTGGAATGTCCTTCGAGGAACCTGTTTCTGTCTTAAAGTACCTATACATACTCTTCCATTTTTCACTAAAATTTGTATGGCTGCCAATCATGCTTGCCATCAAGTTATCTTAGCTGACTACTTTGCTAGATTCAATTTCCTAGTAAGTTCCTTCAATTTCTCCTTTCTTTCTGACTGATGCATTGAATTCATCAATTCCTACACAGGATGAGAGGAACATGCAACTTATATCACATGGCAGAACATCCACTGAGAAGATTACAATACCTTCACTTTTCAAAAAACACAGGAATCCTTGAGAATGACTATAGAAGGCATTTTAGATGTTTCCGAATATATGTGCCTGTCAATGTACCTGCTTCACTGACACTAATGAAAGATTATGGTTCTACTAAGTGTGATACATATCTTATCTATGCACTGGAAAGTGTATGTGATGTATTGTTGCAAGTGGAAATAGCAATTGTCACGGCAATACTATCATGTGTTAACTGTTTGTGGGGAGAAGTGCAACACATTCCTTGAATGTTTGGATGATTTAAATGTAAATACTGCAAAATCTTTGCAATTAGAAAGCTGTGAAGGCCATGTGTTGTGTTTACTACCCAAACTTGTATTCCTTTACTTGAAATGCTGATTCTTCTTCCCCACAAAGGAAATGGGAATTATCTACCTCAATGAAAGCAAAATCATCTTGCAAGTTTTCTAAATTGTCCAGCTGCTGAAGTATTCTATAAGTGTGAGTTCTATATATCTATCTGTTATGCAGTTAGCAGTAGTTATGCATGTCACTGCTCATCGCACTATGTCTCAGATGTTCGCAGTGCCATCTGGGCAGCAGACCACAGAAACACTGCATTGATCACACTTCTTATTTTATACGCTATGCAAAACCTTTATCAAAGCTCTATAGTCTACTATCAATAGCTGGTAGGTACAGTACATCCAACATTATAACACTTCTGATACTCCCTTGTAAGCCAGTAGGACCAATGGCCCTGATGACACTACCCCTGAAAATGAGCTATAAACGACTTCAGGGTATAGTTAGCCAATTCCTGGAACGTCATGAACTCTTACCGTCTGGACTAACTGCAGGAGGTCTTCGTTATTCAAGTATACATGTCCACCTTCCAGAATTTGAAATCTTATGTCCTTTCCCCGAGCAGCCACTAGCAGCATGTCACCATTGTCAACTACTATGCGGGGTCGCCTGTAAATAATAGCAGTAAAATGAGACATCAATTCTGATCTGTTTTGTTTAGCAACAGCTTGTTTGAGTAACCTGTTTACTTACTGATCTACATCCTGGACAAGAGATCCTTTCACTAGAGTGCTCAGAAGGATTAAAGTGAAGGTCACACACAAATTTTTCCACCTTTCTAGTCCCATAGTTGACTATTTCTTGACATTACCGTCACCTGGAAAAGAAAAGAAACATGTAATCTGGAGAGTTGCACATAAGAAAACCACAACTCTGCCATAAAGAGCAGTGAGATATCTTGAATCTAGTGAAGGAGGAAAAGCAATGTGGACACAGTGCAACTTGACCACAAGAGATAATCTGGTATTCAAAAATATTCCTCTATTCCCCTATTGAACTTTATTGTATTCACAAAGACGCACACATGAGATGCTGTCAATTGTGTACACTGTTTTATTTACAAGTTATATACACATCAATAGTTGCACATCAAATGAACCATCATCTTGAACCTAATCGAATGCCACATTAGCAAGTCAACCAACTATGGAACACTTGTACCAACACAACATAACCACTTTAACGGCAAAACCACAACATGAGTTCACATACTTAACTCGACTAACGACTCTCGCTAACAACTCAACTAACGACTCTCACTAGCAACTCGACTAAACAACCCAAGACTGCCTTTATATACCTTGCCTGGCCAGGCTTCCAGAAAAGTATGCCACAATGTACTTTCTGTAATCTTCTTGAGTCTCCAATATCCTATATACAAACTAACAGAACATTCTCTAAAACTCGAGTGACAAAGGTGCGTTGTTCTAGACTCTTACCCTGTGTTGTACATTGGATTTATATATCATATTTACCCCCATGACAGTACAGCCCTTGAAGGGCCTTGGCCTATCAAGCGACCACTGCTCTTCCCAAAGGCCTGCAGATTATGAGGTGTCGTGTGGTCAGCATGACGAATCCTCTCAGCCATTATTCTTGGCTTTTCAGACCGGGGCCGCTATCTCACCGTCAGATAGCTCCTCAATTCTAATCATGTAGGCTGAGTGGACCTCGAACCAGCCCTCAGGTCCAGGTAAAAATCCCTGACCTGGCCGGGAATTGAACCCAGGGCCTCCGGGTAAGAGGCAGTCACGCTACCCCTACACCATGGGGCTGGCCTATCATATTTACAGGTAATAATATACTATTAATTATGTGTTCTTACATTAAAGAAAGTTGTATTAATCAACATACAGCAGAAGTACAACATACAGCAGAAGTATGGTGACATAACATCAAATGTTCTGTTACAGAAGGCAGATCATACAACACACAAATAATAAATGATACGACCATAATTTATACCAAATAAAGTCCATACTGACAACCTGTCATACATAACTGCGTAGATAATAATAATAATAATAATAATAATAATAATAATAATAATAATAATAATAATAATAATAATAATAATAATAATAGTAATAACAAGCGTAAACAGCCTCATAAATTGAAATACCAGCATATATAGCCACACCTCACAAGTAGTAGTAATGATGATAATAATAATAATAATAATAATAATAATAATAACAATAATAACAACACCTACTAATTGAGCTTGATATTTTCATTGTTTACCCATGGGTTTAGAGAATTGTTTGAAAGTTATGCTAATCCATCAACTACTGACTGAAATGTTCCAAAAAATGAGGGATCAAATAAAAGTCCTTTCGGTAGTGGGGAGCTAATGCCTTCTCTTAGTTTAAAACCCTTTTATTTTATATAATGAGAAGAAAGAGTTCCTGTGTGGCTCAAATACCACCAGTCCGTCATTGTTACATGTTGGGTTCATAAATACTGTAGAATGACTGAATATATTTGTAGTGGAGAAGTAGAGACAGGATTTCTGGTTATTATTAATTTCAAACTTACTATTTGTACCCAATCAATCAAAGAAGAGAACATTAAACCACACCTTCATAAAGGAAGAAACTAAATCATCTAAATACTTTATAATTGAGTTATGCACAGAGTCTAACCTAAATAGAAGGTATCCCCACTTCTCTCATCCTCAACAATCATGCTGTTAAGTCTCTTAGATAATCCACACTGTTCTATTTACCGGAAGTGACTCCAAAATCTAAACTGATCATATGTACAGTATTTTATCCATTTGCTCAATTCTAACTTACCCTTTACGTTTTATTTACAAATACAGCCCTAATGTTGTTCCTCCTTGTTTGTACTACCAATTACTCTTGTTAGTTATATATTATCTCCAGTTTTATATAACATCCCAAGTCCACCAATTTTTCGCTCTCATATAGCAACCCCAGCCTGAATACAGAAATTCTATTGGCTGCACATCAAGTGTGCTCAGTCATTCGCTTTGCTTTGTTAACTTACATAATGAATTAAACCAGTAATGTCAGCTGTCATTGTTGTAAAAGTAAGAAGGGGTTTCTAATATGTTTTGTGAAGTTATTATGATTACAGTGAACCAATCGATGTCCAGCTGAGGAAAGTACCAGTAGACAAATATATCTCTCAGAGCAGGTAAGAACTCACCAGAAGTTTGTCAAATTATGGAGTGTTTAGTTGATGTTCTGTGTCTTGAGAAGGGGGGCTGCCCTTTCAGAGGAGGTCATCTTGAGAATGAGGAATCACATAATAGGGTACTCTTCTTAGATTTATAGTAGATTTTCTTTCTAAGTACGATCCTTTATTAAAGAAACATTTGATGAACAGATTTTAAAAATGCAAGCTATGTCAGCACTAAAATAAAGAAAGACCTCGTTACCTGCTTAAGAAACATTGCCATAAAGAAAATTGAAGCCCAATTTGTTAGTAAGCATGTATTACTCATTGCTGACAACACAACTAATTGCTACACCACAAACATATGCCAGTGGATGTTCGTGTTTTCAATGAAGAAAACTAGTCTTCAAGAGAATATTTTATAACTCTATTATCTGCTGTAGATGCACAATCAATTTTCAATGTTAGAATTATGTCAGAACTTGGTACTGACTGGCATTTGAAAACATTTAAGAAAGCTGAATTGCCGCTTGGTCACCAAGCCACATGGCAGCAAGCTCCTCAAATAAACTTGTTGTATATAGTCTTATTTAATCCAATACTAGTCCAAAACATGCAGTATACATTATTAAAATGAATAAATAACTTGGAAAATATTTTTTTCTGGAACCTCCGATCAATTGGACGTTGGCGTTTTTAGACTGAACCAAATACCAACTGTCCTAAACGTACAAGACCGGACGGAAGAACTAACTGGAAATTAGAGAGCCTTGCAGGAATGTTGCTTCCTTCTCTGTTTTTCAAAACCAAACTCCATGGCGTAACAGCCCCGAAGAGCCATCGCCTACCAAGCGACCGCTGTTCAGCTCAAAGGCATGCAGATTACGAGATGTCGTGTAGTCAGCACGACGAATCCTCTTGGCCATTATTCTTGGCTTCCTAGACTGGGGCTGCCATCTCACCGTCAGATAGTTCCTCAATTATAATCACGTGGGGTGAGTGTACCTCGAACCAGCCCTCAGATCCAGGTAAAAATCCCTGACCTGGCCGGGAATCGAATCCGGGGCCTCCAGTAAGAGGCAGGCATGCTACCCCTATACCGCAGGGCTAGCTGTTTACTTTTAGGTCTCCTTATCTCAGAATTTGACTTAAGTCATGCTGAATTCGATTCCCGGCACTGACAGAGTTAAGAAAGGCATGGGATGGGGAAGATACAGCCTTGTTTTAGGCGCAATAGAGTTGGCCTTGAGTCTCCAAGTAATCAAAATCTGGAAGGTAGTCACTTTCATGGGGCGTAGTACCAAAGTGGTTTCTTTTTTCTAAGAAGACAAATTAAAAGAAGATTCTACTTCCTCACAAATGAAGAACGATATTATCAATTTTATGAACTGTTTCAATAATGCAGCTGGTTTATGTTAAAAGTACAGAAGCTATGATTTTGATTGTTGGATATAATTACATGGTAACAATCAAAACCATTGATATCTACTGAAGATCCGTCACCGCACACTGTAGGACCGGCTTTCTTTTCATATCCACCGATGAGTTGGCCGTGCGGTTAGGGGGGTACATCTGTGGGATTGAATCCAGGAGATAGTGGGTTCGAACCCCAATGTTGGCAGCCCTAAAGATGGTTTTCCGTGGTTTCCCATTTTCACACCAGGCAAATCCTGGGGCTGTACCTTAATTAAGTACCTTAATTTAGGCCATGGCCGCTTCTTTCTTACTCAGAGCCCTTTCCTTTTCCATCATCGCCATAAGACCTACGCTGCGACGTAAAGCAAATTCTAAAAGTAAAAAAAAAAAATTCTTAACCCTTATAAGGAAAAGTCATATCCACGCTACTGGCTTGGACTTACACCCCACGCACTGAAATTATTTTGTGGGTACGCCACTGCATTCACTCACCATTTAAGGTACAAGGTAAGCCCAAAGAATGTTTGGATACTCAAAATACACCACCATAAATGATGCAGTTATGGCATTGCAAAAGTTTATTGAGCTATATGAAACGCTGCCAGTATAAACATAACACAATACTTTACATGTTTCCACAACTGCTGTACTGATGGTGACATTATAGCAGAAAACTTTAAATATTCAAAATTTGTACCAGTTGCAAGATACCACAATGTCACCACTAATCTCTCTGCCACCGATAAACAGGTCCACATGTTTGCATTTGCCTTATTAAAAAAGGCTCTACCATTCCTAGTGAAATGAAATTCCACAGCCTGTTTCCAGTCAATCGATCAGGTCAGGAATGGAATGCAGCCCCCATCTAGCGGCGAGGATATGAATTGTGCCAGCTGCTGAAGCCTGTCACGCTCCTCTGGGGCAATGATTAATGAATGACATATGAAATGAGATGATATTGGAGAGTGTTGCTGGAATGAATTATGACAGGGAAAACCAGAGTACCCGGAGAAAAACCTGTCCCGCCTCCACTTTGTCCAGCACAAATCTCACATGGAGTGACCGGGATTTGAACCACGGAACCCAGCGGTGAGAGGCTGGTGCGCTACCGCCTGAGCCACTCTACCATTCCTAATAATTTCGCAAAAGTACCCTCACTCATTCGGAGATAGTTTTGATAATCTTCTGCATCGGTATATTGTATTTCCCTCAACAACTTCATATGAGAATACTCTTCTCTTTTCCTAAGCAAATTTTTAACCCAATTTTTACGTTTAACACTGCGTTTCGTGCAGAGTGCTAATATGATACCTACAAATGCCCGTCATTTACGATCCATTTTGATAGAATACCGCAATTGATCATTTAAATTATTTTATTAAATGTTGTTACCAGTATACAGTATATAATCAAGCTTATGAATTATTTGATTAATTAGGCAAGATCCACTGGCCGATTTCAAGGTAAATTCAAGATAACAAAAGTTGTTCTGCAAGAAGATACTGGGAACTATAGATTGTTCTCCCCCCTAGCTGTATTCTCCAGAATACTGGAAAGAATTATGTACGACAGGCTGCTATATTTCTTAGAAAAACATAACAGCTATAGTATATTAGCAAGTTGCTAAAATGGCTTTTGTAAAAATAAATCTACCACCACAGGATTCATTAAGTTTACTGAACAGATACTGATACTCTAGATGGCAAGGTGTGCATACTTAGGTATTTTCTTAGACCTAACAAAAACTTTCATACAGCTGACTACAGCTTACTTTCAGAAAAGTTATATATGTATGGAGTTTGTGGAATCGTGTATAACTGTTTCAAACCATTTATACGGGATAGAAAACAGATCATTGATATATTGTGTTCTGATATGAGCAAAAATGAAATTAATATATTCCTGTGCCAGAAACATTGATCATGGTTTTCCACAGGGGTCAGTTTTAGGTCTGTTATTATTTTAGTATTTATTAATGATGTAGTCCGAATTATAATAATATCCAAGGAGTATAATTAACTTTGTTTGCAGACAATATTACTGTTCTTGTAGCTGATGAAAGTGATGAAGGGTTAGAATACAAGGTGTCCCAGTTAAAGGTATAACAATATAAAATTGAATAACTTGAGAAATATGGAGATATTTATTGGCGGTTTGTTTCTACAACTAGGGTAATTCAAAATGTTTTCTGTGTTCGCTTGCAGTGGCAATGGTACCACATGCGCATGTGCGTAACTGCATTGTTCACGAGAAGCGTGCCAGTAACCATGTGGACTCCACAGCAGAAGGTGTTCTGTTTCCTTTCGCTCGCAGATAAAATCTGTTACACTAGTACAACGTAGATTTTGGCATGAGAATGGACTGTTACCAACTGATGATGTTCCCACTTACGTAACAATCATGAAATGGGACAGGCGACTTCAAGAACCTGGGACCTTGCTGTCAATGTCGAGCCGCCACGCCAAACACGCAGTTTCAGAAGCTACTGTTGATTTAATCCATGAGTCCTTCAAACGGAGACCTCGTAAGTCAATTCGACACGCAAGTAGGCAGTTACAGTTACCTTGCTCGACAGTACATGATGTCATCCACAAAAGGTTGCGCCTACAGGTGTACAAACTGCAGCTTTGTCAGAAAATCAAACCTCAGGACAGGCCGCTACGGAAGGCATTCGCAGAGACAATTCTGGCAAATATTGATGGAAACGAGGCATTCCTCGATTCGGTCTGTTTCTTGGACGAGGCTACATTCCATTTTCTGGCATGGTAAACAAGCACAACTGCCGCATATGGGGATCTGAACCCCCCACGTAGTGATAGAGTTGGAATGGGACTCTCCGAAAGTGAATGTGTGGTGTGGATTGTTGAAGGACAGGGTTATTAGCCCATTCTTCTTTGCGGAGCCTACAGTTAATGGAACACGTTACCTAAACATGTTGGAGCAGTATGTTGTGCCACAACTTCCTTGTGACGTGATCTTTCAGCAAGATGGTGCACCATGCCATTATGTGGAAGTTGTGAGGGTTTTCTTGAATCGTGAGTTCCCAGATCACTGGATTGGGAGAGGTAGTCCATCAATTGCTTGGCCCCCTAGAAGCCCTGACATTACACCACCTGATTTTTCCTGTGGGGGTTTGTCAAGAATCAAGTGTATCAGACACCAGTTCGTGATCTACCAGATCTACATCATCGCATTCGTGCAGCTATCGCAAACGTTAAGCCTACAATGCTGCAGAACACTTGGAGAGAAGTGGAATACCGATTAGATGTCTCTCGCGCCACTAATGGTGCACATATCGAGGTTTATTAGGTATGTAAACACACATTTTGAGTTACCTACTTGTAGAAACAAACCGCAAGTAAATATCTCCACTACTTCTCAAGTTATTAAATTTTATATTATTAAACCTTTAACCCGGATACCTTGTATTAAAGGCAGGAAATGTGGTGAGTAATAACCTGAGCTGGTTTGAAGATTACAAATTAATATTAAGCAAATAAAAAAAAAAACTTTCGTGATTGGATTTCACCATAAGGTTAATCATAATACACAAATTTGTCCAATATAATTCAAAGAGGCTGTCATAGAGTATTTATCATCAACAAAGTTTCTTGACTTGTGAATAGATAAATCATTAACCTGGGAGAAACATGGAGTTCATAGGGAAAAAACTTATTTGAATTTATTTCACGATAACACTTTTGAAAAATAGTTTTAATCTTGAGACTTGGAGTATCTGGTTGTTAATCTTGAGACTTATCAAATCATGTAGGCTATTATGCATAATGTTCACCCTCTGCCAGCTTATGGTATTATCTACTGGGGGAATTCATGAAGTAGAGAAGTCATATTTATGTTACAAAAGAAAATAATTATAGGCATGGCCAGTGTTAGCAGAAGGAAAAACTACAAAAAAATATTTTAAACTCTTTTTCTATTTTACCATTCATATCTTCCAAACACTTGTCTATATATATAAAATAAGAGTTTTGTCTGTACATTGCTCAGAATTTGAAAAGAATGGTATTTCTGTATCGGTCATGTCCATAGTAACAAGAAAATGTACTTTTTACTTTTCCGTAATTTCTGTCTGACTGTCTGTCTGTATGTATGTACACGCATCACGAGAAAACGGCTGAAGAGAATTTAATGGAAATCGGTATGTAAAGTCGGGGGATGAGCCGCTACAATCTAGGCTATAAATCATTTTATTCACACTGAGTGAAACAGTAGTTTAGGGGAAGGCCTTAAATTTAATTATCGAATATTTATATTATTAGCAGTCCTATCGATAAATACTATATAACTAAAGTTATATAGAATTCAATTTCCAATCATTTATGTCTTATACATTTTTACCGTACCGGCTCTGATAACACAGATATTAATGAATTTGATTTTTGTTGCTAAGTCCATATCAACGCCGAGCCACGAGAAAATGGGTTTACAGAATTTAATGTAAACTGCTATATAGAGTCGGGGAATAAGAAGCTACAGTCTAAGCTGTAAATAATTTCATTTTCCTGAGATGAAATGGTAGTTTAGGGGAAGGCACCAGAAATTTAATTTTTAAATACCGGTACCTATGTTATTGGTGCTATTGAAAAGTATGGTACTACATAACAAAAGTTATAGACAATACACTTTCCGATCATTTATGTTTCATTCAGTTTTACTGTACCGACTATGATAAGAGTGGTATTTCAGAAGGCCTACAATATCCAAAGCGCATAACACTGATCAACAATAACTTTACATTGACCATTGTTTGTTGTGATGTTCTTCGTGTCGCTCAACTCCGATAGATGGGATTACTACTGCGTACCGAGTATAACAGCCTGACTGAACATTGGCGGAAACAGCTAGGGAGTTGGAAAACTTTCTTCTTTAGCATGCCACTCCTCTGGTTCATACATTTTCTGATACTGCAGGTACGTAACACACTGGTTCATCATAGCATTCGAGCTATTCAATCACTACTCTGAGGCACTGATTGGAATGAGTAGTGTGCATATTTAATGGAATAATGACAGAGGAGTGTTCATGGCAGTCTGCAACCTGGTTGTTCCAGCTCTGGAACTTTGGACTGTTAGATCGGCACCGCAGTACTGTTCGTTGAAAGTGAGAAAGTGTGCGGTTTTTCATTTGATCGAGTATTTTGTATGATAACATTGCTTTCAATCGCTACATTCGTACCGACGTTTTTGTAATGACCTATGTTGAATTCAGTTAGGAAAACCACCAAGTCAGTTTTTCTGAGAATCCCGTAGCGAAGCACGGGTACATCAGCTAGTATATATGAAAGACAATATAATAATTTGCACTCTCTGATCAAAACTATCTGGATACATACTCAAAATAGTCCTCCAAGTATTCCTCGGACATATTCCCCAGTAGAGGATATTAATACACGGTAGGCCTACGTGATAGCTCGAACTTTGTGGAGGAAACGGTATTCTATATGCTAAAACGTCTCCAGACAAATAGCAGACTCTCCTTCTTGCAGAGCTGTATGAAGTGTAGTTAGTGATGTAGGTTGTTGTGGTCTGGAGGGAACTTGCCCTTCTCCAGCAACCCAGAGGTGTTCGACAGAACTGTGGTTGGGCCTTTGGGTTGCCCAGTCCATTTCTGGAACGTTATTGACCAAAAACCACTCACAAACACACCCCACGTTAATGCAGGGAGCATTATCACAGTAAAACTCGGTGATCATATCTGAACTGGTCTCCTATCATAGACAACAAGCAAGTGGTTGAAATCTCCTCACTTCCTCCTACTCTGTAATATTACAAGAGCCAAGTCCCTTCCATAAAAGACACCCTTCCTCCATCAAATTTCACTGTAGGCCCTGTACAGAGTGGTATGTATCGTTCAACGGGCATTTGGCACCCCAAATCCTCCCATCTGATTGCTACATGGTGTAACATAATTCATCTCTTCAAATGAAGCATGTCCAGATGTCCACAGACCAGTGACAGTGCTGTTTACACCACTAACGTATGCAATCTGTGGGAGGGTACTTTAGCTTTACACCCCAGTCTTTATATCTTCTAGTGTACAGTCACGGATTTAGCTGCACAATTAGTGGCACTAGAGAATTCACGTGCGGTAGTATGGCATGATACCAAGCAATTTTGCCGTTGCACCTTCTTGAGTGTCCAATGGTCCTTGTCGATCAACAAACGTGGCTTATCTGGCCGTGGTTTCATTGTGGTCTTGTCTTCCTGTTTCCACTTCTCAGTCAAGTCCCTGACAGTTGATTTGGACAATCTCAGAAAATAATATAATATCTATATCAAAATCTGTATCATCTGATAGCCAAGCAGGCATCAATTTTTGGTAAAGAGACAAAGTCTCTCATAGTGCACTGGCACTGCCAGTGGCTCCAAGTAGCCTATGCAGTGGCCTCCAGGGTATGCACTAGCCAGCGTCTTGGTAGGTGTGCTAGGTACCAACTGACGAGCCCAACCTAGCACACGAGGGCGAAAAGCTGGCAACCAGGAATGAGTTAGCTGGAAAATTTATAATGTCCAATAACGGACCATGTATATTGCTATTATAAATTTACTCATTTGGGTCAAATATTTCAGATTCCCTATGGGAATCAAAATCTATATCATCTGATAGCCAAGCAGACATCAATTTTTGGTAAAGAGACAAAGTCTCTCATAGTGCATTGGCACTGTCGGTGGCTCCAAGTAGCCTACGCAGTGGCCTCCACGGTGTGCAATAGCTAGCGTCTTGGTAGGTGTGCTAGGTACCAACTGACGAGCCCAACCTAGCACACGAGGGCAAAACGCTGGCAACCAGGAATGAATTATAAATTAACTCATTTGGAACAAATATTTCAGATTCCCTACGGGAATCAAAATCTACATCATCTGATAGCCAAGCACGCATCCATTTTTGGTAAAGAGACAAAATCTCTCATAGTGCATTGGCACTGCCGATGGCTCCAAGTAGCCTACGCAGTGGCCTCCAGGGTATGCACTAGCCAGCGTCTTGGTAGGTGTGCTAGGTACCAACTGACGAGCCCAACCTAGCACACGAGGGCAAAACGCTGGCAACCAGGAATGAGTTAGCTGGAAAATTTATAATGTCCAATAACGGACCATGTATATTGGTATTATAAATTTACTCATTTGGGACAAATATTTCAGATTCCCTATGGGAATCAAAATCTATATCATCTGATAGCCAAGCAGGCATCAATTTTTGGTAAAGAGACCAAGTCTCTCATAGTGCATTGGCACTGCCGGTGGCTCCAAGTAGCCTACGCAGTGGCCTCCACAGTATGCACTAGCCAGCATCTTGGTAGGTGTGCTAGGTACCAACTGACGAGCCCAACCTAGCACACGAGGGCAAAACGCTGGCAACCAGGAATGAATTATAAATTTACTCATTCGGGACAAATATTTCAGATTCCCTACGGGAATCAAAATCTACATCATCTGATAGCCAAGTACGCATCAATTTTTGGTAAAGAGACAGTCTCTCATAGTCCATTGGCACTGCCGGTGGCTCCAAGTAGCCTACGCAGTGGCCTCCAGGGTATGCACTAGCCAGCGTCTTGGTAGGTGTGCTAGATACCAACTGACGAGCCCAACCTAGCACACAAGGGCGAAACGCTGGCAACCAGGAATGAGTTAGCTGGAAAATTTATAATGTCCAATAACGGACCATGTATATTGGTATTATAAATTTACTCATTTGGGACAAATATTCCAGATTCCCTATGGGAATCAAAATCTATATCATCTGATAGCCAAGCAGGCATCAATTTTTTTTTTTTTTTTTTGCTAGGGGCTTTACGTCGCACCGACACAGATAGGTCTTATGGCGACGATGGGATGGGAAAGGCCTAGGAGTTGGAGGGAAGCGGCCGTGGCCTTAATTAAGGTACAGCCCCAGCATTTGCCTGGTGTGAAAATGGGAAACCACGGAAAACCATCTTCAGGGCTGCCGATAGTGGGATTCGAACCTACTATCTCCCGGATGCAAGCTCACAGCCGCGCGCCTCTACGCGCACGGCCAACTCGCCCGGTAGCATCAATTTTTGGTAAAGAGACAAAGTCTCTCATAGTGCATTGGCACTGCCGGTGGCTCCAAGTAGCCTACGCAGTGGCCTCCACGGTATGCACTAGCCAGCGTCTTCGTAGGTGTGCTAGGTACCAACTGACGAGCCCAACCTAGCACACGAGGGCAAGACGCTGGCAACCAGGAATGAGTTAGCTGGAAAATTTATAATGTCCAATAACGGACCAAGTATATTGGTATTACAATCTCAGAAATGTGAAGGTGGACGTGACTGACTAATTACTGATGTGGTAACCATTTCAAGTTTGAAGTCTCTAAGCTTCCTCGATAAACCCATTCTGTAGGTACTGTACTGTTATGTGCCACCCCCATTGTAGCCCTTTTCAGTACCGTAAAGTGGGGTAACTTTGTCCATACAGAGTAAATTCGGCCACTAATGAATAACAACACTGATTTTCTCCTACCTCCTATAATGAAAACGATAAACTACTAGCAACAACTAAAATACACACACAATAGAAATCTCTACCAACACTCAGTAGTCCAAAGAACATTAGTGGTCTCATTGTTGAGTCAAACGATTTCTTTTGCAGCCCCGACTATTGTCTTGTCTGGTAACAGCAGAAAACAAACTGTTCCCTAGCTCCAGCATTCGATTTTCCATTCCATTGGTTTATGGGGTCAAAATGCAAGTACGTCTGGTAAGTGATCAACACAATTTGATGCATTTTAATCAAATAGGTTTTTCAGTGAATAGTTTTGTGATAAGAGTTGTCCTATTCCTTTCTAACTTCGGCTATGCCAAAAACATACAGGAAAACATTACGCAGCCATGGGTATTGTAATTACAATTCTGTTTAGCTCAAGAATGCTTTAGAAGAGATTAATAAAGGCACAATAATGGTTCAGAAAGCCTCTGAGAAGTAAGGAGAAGTTTATCCAGACAGGGAGGGGAAAGATGGTTCCCATTTTCAATGATAAATGTGCCTGTGGACAGACTATCTTGCTGCATAGACAGATATCAATTGATATGGACAATACACTTTTAAGACCTTGATTGATGGCCCAGATATTTTCTAATTTATAAGACAGTATACTATAAGGATAGTCTACAAGATTGCTTCCTTTTCAACCTTCTTTTCTCTCCATACAATTGGACTTTATGGTTTTCGTCCCTTTTATTCATTATCGTTTGTACCATTTCAAATATTTATGCAATGCAAAATGTAATTATTAATATCATATGATGCTTGTATGCTTAGGCTAAATAAAATAGTTTCTTCTTTGGGAAAAATGTCAACTGTTTGGAAATAATGTAAATTTGATCACTATACATCTGTTTCACCACAAATAATTTTAATTTGTTTGTGATTGTTGATACTGGACATTCTGCAGATTTTTAAAAGACATTCATTGTGGCTGAAGTAACACTAAGTTGAAGAAAAACTTTGTTTCTTGAGTTATTTATATGGTGGCCGAAGTTACCCCAAAACATGAAGTAACTCCAGCCACTCTTTCAATAATCATAATTCATTACTGAATAACAATTAGAATTAGGTTCATATTTAAAAATGAAGAACAAACATAGCAGAACTTATATTACATTTTGCAGAAAATTAGAGGGAATATTTCATGTTTAAATTTTTAAAATATACAAAAAAATGGCCAAAGTTACCCCATTTTATGGTACTTCCTGGAAGGGGCTAGTGAGCCAGACGACCGGAGATCTCCCAGCCAGCCTGTGGGGTGGGGCTGATCTGTGAATTGTCCTCGTCAGTTTGTTTACCTGTGAGTTCTGGGAGATGCAATGAGAATATTCCATCTCTTGCCATATCGCGAATATTCCGGTACACATCACCCTATAAAAAGAGAGGCTAGCCGCAAACAGTGAGTCAGTGTTGGTGCTGGACTCGGAGTCAGTGTTGGACTCCGTGTGGATTCGTAGTTGGGCTCGGAGTCTATGCTACAGTCACTGTGGGACTCGGTGTTGGGATCAGTGTGAGACTCAGTGTGTTGAGGTTTTGTGGCTGGTCTGAGGGCGACAAAGGTGTTGGTTGTCGCTAATGTCCCACCAAGGTCTGAACGAGGAGCTGTGGTTGTTATGTCAGAGTGTCCAGCGAGAAGCTGAACTGAAGACAGCGTATGGAATGTAAGACTGTACTACCTGAGAGTACTGTGTGTTTGTGTATTTCTGTGGACTGAGGATCGCCATGAGTCAGCGTGGGAAGTAGTGTTGGCTACTGAATGCATGATTCAAAGCAGTGTATCGATTCATTCGAGTGTCCGAGTGAATCGAGTCACAGGAACGGCGAGCTATCGGCACACGATTCAGCTTACTCCCAGCAGACAGTGCTGAGTGGTGCACTCACTGGACGTTGACGGGGAGCCGAGCTTCCGCTGCAGCGAGACAGTGAATCATGGCACACCGAAAGAATCATGAACGAGCGCGGCTCAGTGAGACACAAGATACGCACGGCTCCTTATCGGCTCACTGGACACGTGGAGAGCCGAGCTTCCGCTGCAGCGAAACAGTGAATCATGGCACACCGAAAGAATCGTGAACGAGCGCGGCTCAGTGAGACACAAGATACACACGGCTCCTTATCGGCTCACTGGACACTGGCGAGAGCCGAGCTTCCGCTGCAGCGAGACATACAGTGAGCCATAGCACACCGAAAGAAACGTATGCTGTAATGGACTCTCGAGCTCATCTCATTTGAAAATAATACCCATTTGCATTCACTGTCCTCTTCTTACAGGGAAGTTTAAATAATAGATGGATTTATTTGCAGTGTTAAAAAGGTAGTCAAATCATAATTCTGAAGTAGCTAGTAAGTAAGTAAGCTATTAGGTTATACTATTTATTAGTTTAATGAATCTTAGTATAATAACTTAGTTGACATTTGACAATTAAACTCGACTCAGAGCCTGCCCTAAGACTATGAGTCATTCTAATGACCACTCAAAAGTACCTGTTTTATATTGGGAAGAACGGCTCAGTATTCTCTCAATTCATATGTCATATCGTTGCACAAGACTTCAATCACATGTGGACAGACGCAATAACTTAACCAACAGTATGTTGAATCAGAAAACCAGCGGGCTACTGTACATCTCGGGTAGCCTATACAAAATATGACGATTTAAAAAAATCCTCAACTGATATAAAATTACATATTTTTAAAAATGACTGAGCGAGTTGTCGTGCAGTTAGTATCGCGTAGCTATACGTTTGCATTCGGGGGATGGTGGGTTCGAATCCCCCGTCGGCAGCCGTTAAGATGGTTTTCCGTAGTTTCCCCATTTTCACACCAGGAAATGCTGGGACTGTACCTTAATTCAGGCCATGGCTGCTACCTTCCTAATCCTAACCTTTCCCACCCTGCGTCGCTGGAAACCTTCGATGTATTAGAGTGACTAACATTTTTTAAAGAAAGGAGTTCATAGTATGAAGACCAGATGGCAGCTGCGAGCACTGAATGCTGTTGCTCGCTGTCTTACCAGCACATACTTTACAGATGCAGTAGGAGCGGTGACTAATGTGCCGTGAATCGGATCACTGTATCGATTCAGTAACGTGAACGGAATCAAATGAATCGATTCAGTAAAATGAATCGAATGTCCCATCACTAGTGGGAAGTAGCTATCATGAGTGTAATGGGAACAGTACTGTCCTGCTGTTTAGCACTGCTGAGCTGTTGCTGATTAGTTGTTCACTGGATGTGACTGTGTAAATCTCTGGAGTTGAACCAAGGAACAGTCATTGCGTATTGTGAAGTCAGTAGCATTGTGTTCAAACCCAGTGGTCAGCCCACAGCTGCTGTATGGGGTGACTAGACTTGGAGAAGTGAGAGTAAGAATTATAGCCAAGCCCAGCTGATACCAACCGAACTGCCTGCTGAGTAAAGAGAAGGGAAACTTGTAAATAGACAGCAATTAGTATGCGTGGCTATTCATGGTTGAATAGAATTGTGTGTGCGTGCGTGCGTGTGTGTGCACGCATGTGCGTGCGTGTGTGTGCACGCATGTGCGCACACGCAACCACAGTTTTTTTATTCTATTTAAGAATAGTTAGTTCTTGAAAATTAACTTGTATATCGGTATACCGGTATGTTTGAGTTTCATATCAATAGTTGACCCCTCGCAGCCCAACACTCACTACATTCAGTTGCGCGCAGTACAACTGTCGCTTGTTTACATGCTCGCGGACTTCTTGGGAAGGATGATGTCAAGTGGTGCTCAATGCTGCCAACCTCTCTACTTAGGAACTAATGAGTGAGTGGTGCTTCGATAGGATAGGATCTGGACAAGACCATTAGTCTAGATTGGTTCTTGCCGTGCAGACGGTTAGGATAGGATCTGGAACAAAGAAAGGGGCGCTTTTATTGTGCTGGGGTTGGTAACGCAATCTAATTATCAGCATTGATGGCGATGAAGGAATTCTAAGTAAGATTTCCATTATTTTCACTTCCTTATAATGTTATAAACTTTGGGCTGCGAAGTGTCAACTTATACCGAGTTTCATATATTATTTTATCACTTGTCACTGTAAATTTATTGACGTGTCCCATATCACTTGGATGAAATGAAATCCAATACAATTAAATCTTCCACATTCTTTCCTAATATAATTATGAGCACGGTGTCAGACTAGAATATAACACTCTCAAAGAGCTGAAATCTGGCAGCACAAAATTCAAGAACTATTGGCAGCGCTGAAGATGGTTTTCCGTGGTTTCCCATTTTCACACCAGGCTTTCTTCCCAGTCCCAGGCCTTTCCTATCCCATCGTCGCCATAAGACCTATCTGTGTTGGTGCGACGTAAAGCAAAAAAAAATATTCAAGAACAGCATTGTTCCATATCCTAACTCCTCCTTGCTTAGCATGTGAAAACTGGGAACGTGACTCTGCATTTTGTTGGTAATTCATCTAAAATGATTTTGTATCATGTGTAGCCTAATTAAGGTAGAAATTCAGTAAGACACCACTTCTATAGCATTATAAGGATGTAATATGTTGGAAGAACCCACCCGCTATCCCCCTTTTATAACCTAATAGAAGTTATCACGCGCCATAGTCCATCGCCTAACTACGGGATACTAGAGGCCTAGCCGCTTCGAAACTTCTAATCCCCTTTGCTTGATCCAGACCAATGGTCTAACCAATCCAGACCAATGGCTCTGCCACTGATCAATGGTCTAACCAATCCAGACCAATAATGAATCCTTAAAACTTGCCGAACGTAAATTCAAAAGCTGACAGTGAGGATTAACCTGATTAATACAAATATAAATTTGTACCCTTAAATTACTGTTAGACATAATTTCTGTTAAATATTGCCAACACTAATTATTTACATACTATAGGCTATAACTAAGGGTGTTATATTTTGTTAATTAGCCATATAACGAAAAATCCTATTTAGAGGTTAGGATCTTCTTTTTTTTTTTCAAGTATTTACACGTTTCGTGTTGTCCATGAGTGAATATAAATCGCGAAATAACGCGAATTATACGAATAACACCACAAACACCACAATCTGAGAAATAAAAACATTTTTATAAATATTTTACGACACCACTCCAAACATTCTTGTCCAAGGATCATGTAACCAACATTCGAATTCTTTTGGTGTAAATTCGAGAAGGATCGATTGTATCGTTTCTCGAGGGCAATCAATACTACGATATTCTCGATAGTCTCGTTACACGGCGACGATGTTGCAAGCACCGCCGTCTCAATCTCTAATATAATTATAATATAGCCTATATGGAAAGTAGTGGTCTTATTCTCTTTGGTAGTGGTGTGGCTGGTGGTGAAATGGAATGGCGTATGGCTTTTAGTGCCGGGAGTGTACGAAGACAAGTTCGCCTCGCCAGGTGCAGGTCTTTTGAATTGACGCGACCTGCACGTCGTGATGAGGATGAAATGATGATGAAGACGACACATAGGCCTACACCTGACCCCTGAGCCAGTGAAATTAACCAATTAAGGTTAAAATTCCCGACCCTGCCGGGAATCGAAGCCGGGACCCCTGTGACCAAAGGGCAGCACGCTAACCATTTAGCCATGGAGCCGGACGTGACCGGTGGTGAACAGCTGTTATCTCGTAGCATGAATCGTTTGCCTGACTACCTCAAAATAGTTAGAGGCTACGTGTTTGTTTCTCAAATTGGAAAATACGTTTGCCTCCTGTTACATCGGTAGCGAGTGTAATTCGTACTAAAGAATTCTGCATACCATAAATTTAATTTTAAAAGTGGCTAAATTGTGCGTTATCATCGAAGCTGGTGTCCGACTCGTTGGCTGAACGGTCAGGGTACTGGCCTTCGATTGGTTAATTGGTGAATTCCAACGGCACGGGGGCTGGGTGTATGTGTTGTCTTCATCATCATTTCATCTTCATCACGACGCGCAGGTCGCCTATGGGAGTCAAATAGAAAGACCTGCACCTGGCGAGCCGAATCCGTCCTGGGGATTTCCCGGCAACTAAAAGCCATACGACATTATTATATTATCGAAACTGGTGTGTTATTTGCACGAATCAGTTGGCGACCACGTTTTCGTCGTGGTAGTTCCGAACTTAGCAGTAATGAAAGATGAGGTGCGGCGTAATTTAAATATTATGAAATGAATTCACAAGTAAATTTTGCGTCTGTAACAGTGTTTATAACTGGGCATCGCAAAATTGGGTTTAAAAATGCCGAAGGTAGCAGTTTCTGCCGCGGACAAACTTAAATAATATAAGAATGAAGGATTTATAATTTCTTGTGGCATTCGAATGTGCAAATATTGTGATTGCTAGTTAGATTATCTCAGGAAAGATGCTTTAGACAAACATTGCAAATCGGGTAAGCACTCAAAACGCTGAGAAACTTTATATCTTGAAGTTACTGTTCCTAGAGTGACCACATTGAAAGAAACATTATCAAACGCTAGTCGCGTGAAGGATTCGAAAGAAGAGTTTATTTTGGACACTCCTACTGCATTCGTGAAAGCTAACATACCAGTAGATAAAATAGACAATCCTGCTGGTGGGGAGGGACGGCTTTTTTTCGCTATCTCTGAACGAGGACTCATCGCTCCTTTGTCTCTTCCTGTATTTTTGATCGGCCGGAGGACGCCACATCTATACTTCGTTCTTCGCCGAGCCAATTAGCATATCGGCTGTCCCCAAGTTGGGTTGACGCCCGACCCCAGCCAGGCATGTCTACTCTCCTAGTAAGTGATGTTGACCCAGCTCTATCGGTTGAAGACATTGCTAATGAACTTCGCCCGTTCGGTGTCTTCAGTGTCACTCGCCTCTATTACGGCTCTGTTCCTGCACCGGAGATTCTCTTCATTTCCATTCTGCCAGTACCGGCCATTCCGTCTGAGCTACCGGCGTGGCTATCCAGCGCAGACGTCATCGTGTATCATCTACACCAGCACACATCACCGCTCAAGCACCTGCACCGCCAGCTGCTCGCCCGCCTCCACCATATACACCACCCCCATTCTTGTTACACCACTAATACCATCGCAACTACTTCCATCTCTGTTCCTATCTCTCCCAACATTTCGCCTACCGTACCTGTCCCTACCACGACTACTCCCACTGTTACCACTACTTCTACGCAACTTTCTCCCATGACTTCTATCACTACTACCATCTCGTCCCATCCATCTCCTCTCCTCTCCCTCCCAACCCTGAGCAGACACGTCGCCATGAAACTTCTCAACCACCATCTATTGAGGGAACTTCTACCGATCCTCCTGACAATGCGGCACGTCCATCTTCGCCACCACCGCCGTCTGATCATACCTCAACTTACAACTGTGTTCTGCGCTGTATGGACCCCAACGTAACGCCTACTGCCATCACACGAGACCTTCGCCAGGCCGGAGTACCTGTTAACAGAGCATCCCGCATCTATAACTCCGACTGTCCCACATTTCTGGTGAGACTCCACCTGCCGACACACACCGACGTCCAGCGCCTTATAGACCAAGGCATCCACATCAATGGCCGCTATCATAGGGTTGAACCATCTCATTCTTCTCCACTTCCTTCGCACCGTATTCCCACACTACGCAGCCGTCCCCGGCACGTCCCATCTCCACAATCTCCTCGTCCTCATCTCACCGCTCCACCACCTCCCAACTACTTTATGCCTCTCTTACCTAACCCGGACCTTCTCCACTTTATCCTCACTTCCCTTGTTAACTTCTCCTCATTTTGCCATCTCCTAGCCCTCCATCTTTTCCATCACACCGTCAAGTAAAGCTCTGTATTTAACATATTGCATATTGCATATTGCACCCTTCAGGGTGGAGAATGAAAACTTTCTCAGGCAGGCAATCCTGCTATCAGTACCGTATTTGGCTTGATGAGTACTTTTGCGGAAGTGGAGATTTACCATCGGCAAATCAGATCCGTCAGAAATACACCCCCGTGATCGGTGAAAGAAGGAGGGAGGAAATTAAGGAAGAGCTAAAAAACAAAGAAGTATTTCTGCTATGTGACAAAACAACTGATAAGAATTGTAGGTGTGTTTTTAACATCCTACTTCGTCCATTAGTACCATCAAGTGAAACGAAACCCATCTGGCTACCTCTGTTGTTCTAGATTCTGCCAATAACGCAAATTGCGCCAATGCTATATTAGACACTTCGAATTCATAGAAATTAAACGGGAGCGTGTAGTGGCAATAGATACGGACTCTGCACGCTACATGACAAAATGTACAACTTCTCTTCAAGGACTGATTGCAAGTTGCTTTACGTCGCACCGACACAGATAGGTCTTATGGCGACGATGGGACAGGAAAGAGCTAGAAGTGGGAAGGAAATGGCTGTGGCCTTATTTAAGGTACAGCCCCAGCATTTGCCTGGTGTGAAAATGGGAAACCACAGAACACCATCTTCAGGGCTGTCGACGGTGGGGCTCGAACCATTTATCTCCCGAATACTGGATACTGGCCGCACTTAAGCGACTGCAGCTATCGAGCTCGGTAAGGACTGATTGAAGAAGTAGGTCATGTCCAGTACTTGGCTCATAAAGTCGACCTCGTCGGCTGCATATCTGAAAACGAGCTGGCCGAATTGAAATGTCTATAGCAAAGACAAAGAATACCATTTTTAAATACGTGAAAAATAAAATAAACTACTCTGCCTTTCTGAGAGAGAAATATGAAAACATAGAACAAGTGGATGAAATTCTACCCTTTTCAATGCCTGTATGTATAAGACGAAATTCCTGGTTTAAGGTTGCAATATATATGGCTACACATGTGGAAGATCTGGTAGCATTTTTCAAAACACAGGAAGATTAAAATTCTGGGGTCAAATTTTTCCAAAACGCATCGATTTCAACAATATAAATGATAAAATTACAAAAGCGTATGTTTCTGTTATTGATGCCTCTCTTATGGACTTACTTAATTTCTTGGAGGGAAGCTAGATGACCTTGAGGTAAAACTCAGGCTATTAGGCGATAGTGGAATATTCAACCAGACAATCCTCCAGAACTTTGAACATCTTCCTCAAAAAAGCTTATTACGTGTGTTGCCCAGTCAGCTCTAGTAAAAGTCAGGACTTAAGGACCATGGATCCGGCCAGGAAGAATATAGAATCCTTTGGGTCATTGTTTGATCCTCGGCATTCACCTAAGAACGTATCTCCTATAGAACCGCTCCAGTCTAAGAAAAATGCCCCATTGCTTAACAGGATGGAGTCTCAACAGTTTTTAGAGGCTCGCAGCATTTACCTGACTGCCATCAAGAACCAACTGCGTCAAGAAGATGATGTGAAAGTTCCAGAGACCCTCATGGGATTAAGGCTTGTTCACTGAGACTAGGCAACTGCTGCATTAAAATATGTGTGGCATCTATGTTCAAATGTGGATTGTGGAAGGCCATTTTCAAAATATAGTCTCATGGGAGGTGACGATTAGCAGCTACAAATGCTGAGACAGTAACCGTGATCTACTTTCAATGATTTCACTGCAGTATTCGGATAACTGAAAAAGGTAACGTAAAATTTTTCGAGATACTGCATGGAGGTGAATGTAAAATAATAATGACTTCCTTATAAGTGTTTTCTCATTCTTCCATAGGCACTTTTAATGGTTTACCTGCTATTTTTTACTTTATGTTTCATTAATTTTATACAATTTTAAATGCACTAATTGTACAAACCTGATCGCTTTTCATACTTTTAACGTTTTTGTCGAAAAAACAATAAAAACATAAAACACCATCTTTTGAATTTTAAATCAACAAAACATTAAAAAATAAAAACACTTTCTAACATCTCCAGCTATAACTTATATAACTGTGTACTGTAAAATACGTTTAAATAGTGTGTTAATGTTGCATTTTAAATTAATTTAAGCCCACACACAACATTGCTTATGTGGGATTCATTGTTGTTTATTATTATGTAAAAAATGTGCTGTGCTGTGCATAACCTTTTAACTTATGCTCTCGTCTTTTCTCTGTCCACCCATTCACACCAGCACCTTCTTACGCGTCTCTAGTCCACAAAAACATGGTAACAATTATTATTATTATTATTATTATTATTATTATTATTATTATTATTATTATTATTATTATTATTTGCTATTTGCTTTACATCACACCGACACAGATATGTCTTATTGCGACGATGGAATCGGAAAGGCCTAGGAATTGGAAGGAAGTGGCCGTGGCCTTAATTAAGGTATAGTCCCGGCATTTGCCTGGTGTGAAAATGGGAAACCACGGAAAACCATCTTCAGGGCTGCCGACAGTGGGGCTCGAACCCACTCTCCCGATTACTGGATACTGGCCGCACTTAAGCGACTGCAGCTATCGAGCCCGGTATATTATTATTATTATTATTATTATTATTATTATTATTATTATTATTATTATTATTATTATTATTATTATTATTATTATTATTATTATTATTTTTCCTAATTTCATGGGGTCAGTTCTTCACGTAGTTTTGGCCCATTTTACCGCCGGGTGCTCTTCCTGACGCTAACCCTATATAGTGGGATGTATTCACTATAGCGTGTTTCTGTGGTGGTTGGTAAAACGGTGCGTTTTTATGTTGGTGAAGACGAACACAGGCTCTCAGTCTCCGAGCTAGAGTATTTTATCTGGGGCCCTCTAAACCGAAAGTCAGTTCACTGACCATTCAGCCAAGGAGCCGTACTAAGGTATGTATATTCAGCGATAAAAAATTAAAAAATGACAAGGTCTATCGAAGAGTAGTTGAAACATCGGCATATTTAAAATGTTAATACGGCCTAATATCCCCTAAAATCATCCAAGTTTATCGGCACATTAGAATATTACAATATATATTTTCACAAACTGTAAATAATAAGCCTACTGCACGACTGAGAAGAGCGGCCGCGCAGGGCTTTTTAACCAAGCTCTGCATTCGGGAGAAGAGTTGGATGGAACCCCACCTTTGGCTGTCCTGAGAATGGTTTTCTGTGAGTTCCCATTTTCACTTTCGGGCAAATCCCGGGGCAGTTCCTATTCATAAAGCCACAGCCGATTCCTTCCACCTCCACCCATTTTCATTCATTAACATTCAATTCATATCCATTATCCCCCAACTGAGTACCCCTGTGGGTGGGGGGGGTATAATATCCCCCACGGTATCCTCTGCCCGTCATAAGATGTGATCTAAAGGGGCCCCAGGGGCTCTGAATATTGGAGCGTAGATTGCCGACCACGGGGAACTTATCTGAGCGCCTGACATTGCTTTCTCTTACTTGTGCCAGGCTCCTCACTATCATCTATCCTATCCGACCTTCCTTGGTCAGCTCTTGTTCTTTTTCGACCCCGATGCTATTAGGTTTACGAGGGCTAGGGAGTCTTTCATTTTCACGCCCTTCGTGGCCCTTGTCTTCCTTTGGTCGATTCCTTCATTTTTCGAAGTATCTGTTCCCTTCCATTTTTTTTTATCTCTGATTAGTGTTATATAGAGGATGGTTGCCTAGTTGTACCTCCTCTTTAAACAATAATCACCGAGCGAGTTGGCCGTGCGATTATGGGCGCGCAGCTGTGAGTTCGCATCCGGTAGATAGTGGGTTCGAATACCACTGTCAGCAGCCCTGAAGATGGTTTCCCGTGGTTTCCCATTTTCACACAAGGCAAATGCTGGGGCTGTACCTTAATTAATGCCACGGCCGCTTCCTTCGCATTCCCAGGCGTTTCCTGTCCCATTGTCGCCATAAGACCTATCTGTGTCGGTGAAACGTAAAGCAGATAGCATAATAATAATAATAATAATAATAATAATAATAATAATAATAATAATAATAATAATAATAATAATAATAATAATAATAATAATAGTACCGGGCGGTACATCTCCGCGCCGCTAATTCAAACATTGCGCCAGTTGAAACTCCTCTACTGGAGGAAGCCTGAACTTTAACAACCATGTTAATTCTAAAGTTTCTCAGAAGATGTCTCTACTGTAAATTTTGAAGTGTTCTGAACTATGTCAATTTCGATTCGTGTTTGTCATCTCCATAGCAAGAACTTTGAACATTCTCTAACAGATGTCTCTACCAAAACTGATAACGCTCTCTGGTGTAAAGGAATGAACTGTCCGGAAGAAATTTAACATTTCATAAGTTTTGTTTTTGCTAAATTTTGTTATGTGGTTTGAGAGTTGGCAATATAATCCTTTATTTCCACCTGTTTTGAATGTAGCCAATCAGGAATTTCTGTAATTAATTTTCCACCAATAAGGTGTTTCTTCTTCGTCTGGTGTATTAGTTTTTGCTGTTATCCAATAAAATTTTGTGGGCGGGTTGTAATCATTCATGAAACGTCTCGAATTTTCCGCGAGGGTATATAAACTGCTGATTTTCTGGTCTCCTCGCCACTTCAGTAACATCTTTCCTAGTGTGATTATATAGCAGGGGGCGGGAAGCGCCCCTTTCTTCAGGCGGCAGTTCATCCATCAGGTAATGGCCTTTTAATAACTTCTTTGTTTGCTAGCTCAGCAGTTTAACCCTCGGGACAGGTTCGAAACTTTTATTATGTAACCTTCCTTTAAAATGTAAAAGATACTTGGTATAAATTCCGTCTCTTTAACTACAAATCGGGATAGAGAGTGCCTAACCCTCTCGAGCTCCCTCTCATATTATTTTTGAGGTGACTACGTTATCATAAATGTTTTTCTTCGCTTCATAATGTAATTAATTTTCCTATCGTGTCACCTCCGTAGTATGGGATTAGCCCTATCATAAGCGGCCTAAGAGCCAAATAGGTTTTAAAAAGGTGTATTAGGAGTGCAAGTTACGCCTCCATTCAACTCAGAATTTTGGGCCATGTAATTGACCTGTTTCTTTACTTAATAGGCCTCAGTAGATTGGGTATTATTCCCCCTGTTCTTGTGTGCCTGGAGGGCAGCTTGAAGGTGGAGTTTGGTGTGGCCTATGATGGGCTTGAACTTTGAGAGCGGGTTTGCTCTTTCTTAAAAGTAGATTTTCTGTGTGCCTCGAGGAGGCTTTACTGGGTAATTGGGAGCTAGTGCTCCTTGGTATGATTGGGGTTTTCTGCCCCTTTGTTGAACCTTATACATAAGTAATGTTGGGCTCATTGCTCAAGGATTGTGTGCCTGGGGGCTCGAAGCCCAAAGCCATTAACAAATTGTAATTGTACATTCTTAATTTGTTGATATACAACTGAGTTCCTGTTATACTTGTTATTTCTTAATCTCGAAAAGAAAATATAACCTTTGTTAAATTTTAAATTAACTTTCATTTCGTAAGTTGAGACCTATTCATCCCAGCACCTTCTTTCACCTCTAACTACCACGGATAACTCCGTAATATTAATAATAATAATAATAATAATAATAATAATAATAATAATAATAATAATAATAATTGTACCGGGCGGTACACCTCTACTCTGTTTATTTAAAAGTTGCGCCAGTTGAAACTCCTCTTCTGGAGGAAGTCTGAACTTTATCTACACTATTAATCTACTAATTTCTCAGAAGATGTCACTACCTGGAAATTTTTGAGTTTGTGAACTGTGTCATTTTTGATGTGTTTTTGTTTCGCTTGAAGTAAGAAGTGTGAACTTTCTCTTCTAGAGGACACTACTGAAGAATTACAATAGTGCAACCTAGTGCGAAATCAAAGAACTATTTTGTTGGAGAAATTTTTATTTCAAGAGTTTGTTCTTTGTTAAATTTCTTTCTGTTATGGTTTAAGTTGGCTGTATACCCCTCTTTTTCCCCTTATTTTGGATCTAGCCAATCCCGTATTTCTTTAATTAATTTTCCACCAATAATGTGTTTCTTCTTCCTCTATGTAGGGGTTTCGTTTCCCGAGCCAATAAAAACTTTGAGGGAGGGTGTTTTATTTCCCCTAACGCCTAGAATCTTCCGCGAGAGGATATAAACTGCTGATTTTGGGGTCTCCGGGCCACTTCTGTTCCATCTTTCAGTGTATTAAGTACATAGCAGGAGGCGGGAAGCGCCTCTTTCTTCTTCAGCCGTTCAACACCAGGTAATGGCCTTTTAATAACTTCTTTTCTTGCTAGGTCGGCAGTTTAACACTCGCGGCGGGTTCGAAGCATTTCCATCATGTAACCTTTTCCTAAAATGTAACTACTCTTTTCTTCTTTTTCTTGTAAAGCTACATATTGGGATAGAGAGTGCTAACCCTCTCGAGCTCCCACTCACATTTGTTTTGAGGTGAACTTATTTTCTCAAACTTTTCTTCGTTTATGTAATGTAAAGTGTTCTTCTCTAAGTCACCTCTGTAGTATGGGATTAGCCCTTGCGTTAGTGGCCCAGAGCCAGATTAGGTTTTAAATGCAAAGTGTATTAGGAGTGCAAGTTCGCCTCCTCTCAAGTTGTATTTTAGAGGTCATGTATTAATCGTTTCTCACCTAATAGACCTCAGTAGGTTGGGTATTTTACCCCTGTGTATATGTCCTTTGAGGACAACTTGAAAGTTGAGTTTGGTGTGGCCTGGGAGAGGCTTAACTTTAAGAGCGAGTGGCTCTTTTCTAAAAACTGAGAGTTGTATGCCTCAAGGAGGCTTTGCTGTGTAATTTGGAGCAAGGGCTCCAGGGTTTGAGTGGGGTCTTCTGCCCCTTTTGTTGAAATTGGTATATCGTAAAGTTGAGCTAGTTGCTCAAGAATTGTGTTTTCAGGGCTCGAAGCCCAAATTCTTTAATCCCTGTAATTGTACATTTCAAGTTGTATTTCGGCTACTAAGTACCTGTTCTATTTGTTGTTGTTACCTAATTTTGAAAAGAAAATATAACCTTGTTAAATTTTAAAATTTAATTTCTCTTTAGTAGCTTGAGACCTATTCACCACCCAGCACCTTCTTTCATGCTTAACTACCACAAAAACTCGGTAACAAGTGGTAGCAGAGCGTGGTTGAATGGGTCTCAATTTAGCCCCTTTTGACGGCTAAACATTGCTTTGATTCGAACTCTAACAATTTTCTCAGTTGCTGGAATTTTTTGAGTTTTTTCAAAATTGTTCTGTCATCATGCCCGGCCCTCGCGATGTTCTCCTCCTTAACTACTTGCGCAAAGAGGAGTTGATATATGAGTTAACTATCAGAAATGTTCAATCTGGAGGCACGGTTGCAATAGATACTAACAAGCTTAGAGAGTCCCTTGATTTGCCCATTTCCATCCCCAATTTGGGAGAGAAAGAAATTGATGACTCTCTTTCCACGATTGTCGAGAATATTACTGGGCTAGCATCGGTAGTCAGCTTTTTTGATGAAAACGATCCATCTCCTAATCAAATTAAGCGTGTGCAAGGCAGGCTGTATCACTTTGCAAATAGAGTTAATGATCTATTGTCTCTAAAGGTGAATGACGTTCAGAGGAAGCAAGTTAATACGCTCCTTGAAACTATTTCTGAATTGTCTAATAAGGTCACTCAATTGCTAACCGGCGAAGCTCCTCCCAAAACTGATCAACCCGCCACGGTGAATGTAGGTAGCGATGAAGAGCCTCCTCCTCAGGGAGAAGTCAATAGGATAACCGTTGCTGCTCAAACTATCTCTGCCCCATCGAACAACGAATCTGAACACCGTGCGTCATTGAGTAACATCCGCTCTGAATTAACTTCTTTGCCATTGAAACCTTTAACGACCATGACACCTGGGTTCAGCAGCTTGCCTCATCCATTGGCAATGTTGCTTAGAGGTATCTCTAAGTTTTCCGTCAACACCACCAGTGACGTAATTTCATTTTTAAGATTTCTAGTGGAATTTCAGGATCATGCCCTTGTGTTTTCTCTTTCCCCATGTCAAATTTTGCAAATTATCTATCCTTATGCTATTGGTGTTCTATCTGACAAGATAGTTAGAGCCATTGCCGAGCAATCTTCTATTGAGGATTTCCATGCCCATTTGCTAGCTAACTTCATCCCGGCTAGGGCCAGGTCCTCCCTTATTCAGAAATACTATTATCGGGTACAGCGCTTGGATGAAAACCTGGCAGACTTCATCCAAGATATTAAGTTTTATACTAGGGTGTTTGCTCTCCACTTCCCTGAGGATCAGATCGTGCAAGCTATTGTTGAAGGGATTTCACCACCCTACAGGTCATATTTGTGTTTCGCGGCGTGCCCGCAAACCTTCTCTGAACTGGAAGCATTAGCCGTCTCTGCGGAAGGAGTTAGGTATGCCGATTCCTTGCGTGTGGCGAAAGAACCCCCGCCTTCCTTTAGTAACACTCGGCCTCCACCTCGCCGACCAGTCAATCCCCGTAAATGTTATGCTTGTGGGTCGCCTGACCATCTGCGGAATAAGTGTCCTCTGATCAAGTCAAGTGGGACAAGGAATGGAGTAGGGTCATCACAAGGCTGTTTTAAGTGTGGGGCCTTCTCACATATCGCCAAGAATTGCCCAAACTCAAATAGCACCCCCTCCTGCTCAACTTCTGGTGCAAATTCCAGCTATTCCAATAATAAAAAGTGACTAGTGGCGTCGGCTGAGCCGACTAATCCATCTTCCCGAGACTTAGCCCCTAGTAAACAGGTTGTAAATGCAGAGAACGACCAGCCTTCAAATTCATCTTTTGAATGCCCTAAAGAGTGTCTTAGGATTGCGGCGGATACCCCCGCACCTGTTCCTTTTCTTAAGATTGAGTTAAATAACGAGCCTATAACAGCTCTATTAGATTCAGGCAGTGTTTGTTCCATTATTTCGGCTGATTGGTATTCTAAATTGAAATCTGTTTGTAAACTCCCTGACTATGACTCATCTCCTGTTAAATATGTTTCGGCTAATTCATCTCCATTAGAAATTCTAGGTTCCTTACATGTCAAAATTCGGGTTTTAAAATTTACATGGAAGATCAAATTGTTTGTGGCCAAGCGTTTGTCTTGCCCCATCATATTGGGAGCGGACTTCATTTCTCACACTGGTCTTGTGCTCGATCTCCAGAGTAGGTCGTGCACATTCAAATTTGCGTCCAATTGTAGAATTCCCTTGTTAAAGTGTAATTCTGTATCATGTTCATCCATTTCGCCTACCCAGGATGAGATGTTGTTAGACCTTAGACATCTACCTGAGGAGCAGGCTGATAGTATTCGGAAACTGTGTCAGTCGTTTCCCGAGGTGTTCTCTGATACTCTTGGTGTTACTGACCTTATTGAATACAAAATTGAGGTCACGGATTCAATTCCTGTCCGTTTTCCACCGTATAGGCTATCTCCACCTAAAATGAAGGCTCTGAAAGAAATCATCGATCAGATGTTGAAGGATGGTATTATTAGGCCCTCTAAATCGGCGTATTCATCGCCTATTTTTCTAGTCCCGAAACCCCAAGGAGGCTTCAGGCCTGTCATTGATTACAGGGCTCTCAATCGGAAGGTGGTGTTGCAATCTGTGCCCCTTCCCGACCTTCATTCTTGCTTTTCATGGTTTCGTAAGGCCAAGTTCTTCACCATCTTGGACTTGAATCAGGCCTATAATCAAATTCCCCTTGCCGAAGAGTCTAAACATCTTACAGCGTTTGCCACGGACTGGAACTTATACGAATACAACCGCGTGCCTTTCGGGCTCCCCACGGGGGCAGCTGTACTCACTAGACTACTAGATAGGGTCTTCTCCGACATCAAATTTGAGTACTTATATCACTACTTGGATGATGTCGTCGTATTTTCAGAGACTTTTGAAGAGCATCTAGATCATCTGCGAGAAGTTCTCGATCGCCTTCGTAAGGCGGGGTTAACTGTTAAGTTGTCCAAGGTTGCCTTCGCTAAGCCCTCTATGTCTTTCCTTGGGCATATTGTGTCACCTGATGGTGTAGCTGTCGATCATTCTAGAACACAGGCCATCCGTGATTTTAAACCTCCCAAGGACATTAAAGGTATCGCCAGGTTCATTGGCATGGTGAATTTCTTCAGGAAGTTCATTCCTAATTTTGCTAATAGAGCGGCGCCCTTAAACCTTCTTCGTAGGAAAGGCATCAAATTCGAGTGGGGACCTTCTCAACAAGCCGCTTTCGAAGATCTTAAATTAGCTCTCTGTAATGCCCCTGTACATGCTATGCCTGATTTCTCGAAGAAATTCATCGTCCAAACGGACGCGTCGTCGTCAGCTGTAGCTGCAGTCCTTCTTCAAGAGACTGAACTAGGGAGGCGTCCCATCGCCTATGCATCTAGGACTCTATCGGTTCAAGAAGCCAAGTATTCCATCTATGAGCTCGAAGGGTTGGCAGTCTTATTCGCCTTAGAAAAGTTCCGTCTCTATCTGGAACATGTCAAATTCGACCTGGAGACAGATAATCAAGCCTTAAGCTGGGTCTTAGGTAGGCCGCGTCGTACTGGTCGTATAGCCCGTTGGGCCATCCGTATTTCTGCCTTCCAATTTGATGTACGACATATCAGAGGTACCGAAAATGTTGTTGCCGATGGACTCAGCCGTATGTTTTCTAACGACGTCGAGACCCATGAACCTGTCGACAGTTCATCACCTTCCGAGTCCATACTATCTGAGGTTAATGCCATCCTAACAGATGCTCCCATGCTCTTTAGAGATATTGAGAAATACCAACGTGAAGATCCGACGCTGGCTCCTATAATGGAAACCCTTTCTTCTGGGGAACATGCTGTCCCTTATGTTCTGAGGAATGGTGTTCTATGTTGCCCTTCGAGGCATGATAAGTTGATGAAAGTTGTTGTTCCAGCGGTTCTTGTGCCTATGATCTTCAAGTATTATCATGAGTCCCCATTAGGAGGGCATCTTGGTATCTTTAAAACTCGTGAAAAAATTCGTGAAATGTTCATCTGGAAAGGTATGGACGGTGAAATCCGTGAACTTGTAAAAGCTTGTAAATCTTGTTTGCTTAGTAAACCTACCACGTCCACTAAGGTAGGCCTTTTGTCTTCTCATCAAGCGGCGCGCCCCATGGAACGCCTGTATATCGATTATGTGGGACCCTTCCCCCAGTCAAAGGGTAATGCCAACAAGTTCATCTTTGTGTGTGTAGATGGTTTTACTAGATTTTCCTGGTTATTTCCGACTAAGCTGGCTACCGCTCAGTCCACCATTACTTGCCTAAATTCTATTTTTGCTTCTTTTGGTCCGTGCCAATACATTGTATCTGATAATGCTAAGGCTTTTACATCTAATCTGTTTCGTAAATTCTGTTTTGACTTGTCCATCTCTCATGTAACTACATCTGCTTATTACCCTCAACCATCTCTGGCTGAACGGGTTAACCGCAATCTCAGGTCCGCACTTATTGCCTATCATCATGAAGATCATTCTAGGTGGGACACGTCCCTGCATTGGTTAGCTTTTGCTTTGAATTCGGCGGTTCATGAATCTCACAAATTTACTCCAGCTTCTTTGATGTTTAAGTTTGTTCCCAACACGCCGCTCTCTAACCTCTGGTCTCTGAATGACATTCTGCCCGAGACAATAGATCCGGACAACATTAAAGATCTTTGGAAGAAGGCTAAAGCCAATCTTAAAGTGTCTCATGAAAAGGTTAGGGAAAGGTATGATCGTGGACGGAGACCCACCCCTTTGAAGGTAGGTGACCAGGTTATGGTCAAAAATTTTGTTCCCGCGGGCAAGCTTGCCCCCAGATTTCATGGGCCTTGTATCATTCTCGATTTTCTTACGCCGGTTACCTTATTGCTAAGTAATCCAGCCACCGAGAGGATATTTAGAGTTCACCTGTCCCAGGTGAAACCGGTGTAATTTCTGTGTTAACTTGCTTCATATTATTTTGAAAGGATATGAAGGTTATATTTTTTCTTTTTTTGAGTTTCACTTTTAAGGCATTCTGCCCCTTCTGTAATATTTTGGTTTTAGATGTAAGCATGTTTGTGAAACCTGCCCCGACCCATTAAACTGCCATCCTGTCTTTGCCACGGCCATTACCACGCTCCCGTCTCCTGCTCCACCTTACACTGTGGCTTCATAATAGTAAATGCCATGGATATCTACACGCCGCTGGCCCCTCAACCTCTCCACAAGCCTGTACCCTCAAAGAAAATAATTGTCCAACACAATTCTGCCACCTAGCTTTAATGTTTCAGCGCCCCCGCAGCCGCGCAGCGCCGTGCAGCGACTGGGGAGGGGGATGGGCCCCCTCCTCTCCAGCGAGGACGACATGTGCACGGCGAGCCGGAGCTCACCTCCCGGCCAAGGCTGATGTGCGGCGCACGACCTGCTACATGCCCGCAGCCTGTATCTGTTCACCGCGGGCGCGGCGTACTTCAACACCTCTGCTCCCCTCATAGTGCGGGCGAGCGGTATCTCAGGGTACTTGAGGGGTCCGAGCGGCCTCCGTTGGACGCAAGCTGCAACGGCCGGTCTGGCCATCCGACTCAATCTACATCAACTACATGGACAGTCACCATAAGCAATAATTACATTTGGGAATTTAACAACAATATTTGGTGGACATTGCAAAATTTTTCTTCACCTTTAAGTATTAAAAGTTTATCTTCAGAAATTCAAATTCTACAAACATAAAGACTTTCACCTGCAACAACAATATTTTGAAACTGAATTAAGAAATCTTGTAAATGCTTCTGCTATCTATCTTCGTATCAACATCATTACTTGGACTTTGTTTCAAACTGATTTCATGTGTCACCCCTGGAGGAACTTTTGGGGGGGGGAGGTCTGTACCGGGCGGTACACCTCTACTCTGTTTATTTAAAAGTTGCGCCAGTTGAAACTCCTCTTCTGGAGGAAGTCTGAACTTTATCTACACTATTAATCTACTAATTTCTCAGAAGATGTCACTACCTGGAAATTTTTGAGTTTGTGAACTGTGTCATTTTTGATGTGTTTTTGTTTCGCTTGAAGTAAGAAGTGTGAACTTTCTCTTCTAGAGGACACTACTGAAGAATTACAATAGTGCAACCTAGTGCGAAATCAAAGAACTATTTTGTTGGAGAAATTTTTATTTCAAGAGTTTGTTCTTTGTTAAATTTCTTTCTGTTATGGTTTAAGTTGGCTGTATACCCCTCTTTTTCCCCTTATTTTGGATCTAGCCAATCCCGTATTTCTTTAATTAATTTTCCACCAATAATGTGTTTCTTCTTCCTCTATGTAGGGGTTTCGTTTCCCGAGCCAATAAAAACTTTGAGGGAGGGTGTTTTATTTCCCCTAACGCCTAGAATCTTCCGCGAGAGGATATAAACTGCTGATTTTGGGGTCTCCGGGCCACTTCTGTTCCATCTTTCAGTGTATTAAGTACATAGCAGGAGGCGGGAAGCGCCTCTTTCTTCTTCAGCCGTTCAACACCAGGTAATGGCCTTTTAATAACTTCTTTTCTTGCTAGGTCGGCAGTTTAACACTCGCGGCGGGTTCGAAGCATTTCCATCATGTAACCTTTTCCTAAAATGTAACTACTCTTTTCTTCTTTTTCTTGTAAAGCTACATATTGGGATAGAGAGTGCTAACCCTCTCGAGCTCCCACTCACATTTGTTTTGAGGTGAACTTATTTTCTCAAACTTTTCTTCGTTTATGTAATGTAAAGTGTTCTTCTCTAAGTCACCTCTGTAGTATGGGATTAGCCCTTGCGTTAGTGGCCCAGAGCCAGATTAGGTTTTAAATGCAAAGTGTATTAGGAGTGCAAGTTCGCCTCCTCTCAAGTTGTATTTTAGAGGTCATGTATTAATCGTTTCTCACCTAATAGACCTCAGTAGGTTGGGTATTTTACCCCTGTGTATATGTCCTTTGAGGACAACTTGAAAGTTGAGTTTGGTGTGGCCTGGGAGAGGCTTAACTTTAAGAGCGAGTGGCTCTTTTCTAAAAACTGAGAGTTGTATGCCTCAAGGAGGCTTTGCTGTGTAATTTGGAGCAAGGGCTCCAGGGTTTGAGTGGGGTCTTCTGCCCCTTTTGTTGAAATTGGTATATCGTAAAGTTGAGCTAGTTGCTCAAGAATTGTGTTTTCAGGGCTCGAAGCCCAAATTCTTTAATCCCTGTAATTGTACATTTCAAGTTGTATTTCGGCTACTAAGTACCTGTTCTATTTGTTGTTGTTACCTAATTTTGAAAAGAAAATATAACCTTGTTAAATTTTAAAATTTAATTTCTCTTTAGTAGCTTGAGACCTATTCACCACCCAGCACCTTCTTTCATGCTTAACTACCACAAAAACTCGGTAACAATAATAATAATAATAACCAATCCCCAATCGAGGTCGGCTTCATGAAGGGTATCCGGACGTAAAAACATGCATTGAAATTTCATATCACCTCGTCCCGATCCTGTATCAGGGAACGAATCTAAGGAGTAGACAGACATTGAAGCCATGTGCCTACTGTAAGTACTAAAATGTAATAAGATGTTAACTGTCAAAATAAAATTATTATTATTATTATTATTATTATTATTATTATTATTATTATTATTATTATTATTATTATGCTAGGGGCTTTACGTCGCACCGACACAGATAGGTCTTATGGCGACGATGGGATAGGAAAGGCCTAGGAGTTGGAAGGAAGCGGCCGTGGCCTTAATTAAGGTACAGCCCCAGCATTTGCCTGGTGTGAAAATGGGAAACCACCGAAAACCATCTTCGGGGCTGCCGATATTGGGATTCGAACCTACTATCTCCCGGATGCAAGCTCACAGCCGCGCGCCTCTACGCGCACAGCCAACTCGCCCGATATTATTATTATTATTATTATTATTATTATTATTATTATTATTATTATTATTATTATTATTATTATTATTATTATTATTATTATTATTATTATTATTATTATTATTACGAAATACTTAGCCTATACAACCTATTTTTTCACCCACATCTAGGTTTCGCTATTTGCTTTCCACATACATATATATATATATAGATGATTGAATGATATGGTCTTGTAATATTACTTAACATGCCTTAGCTATGTTGATACTGCTGCACGGCCAAAAGCAACGAGAAACTACAGCCGTAACTAACTCCCAAGGACATGCAGCTCTCTCTGTATGAATGATGTACTGCGGGTTCGATTCCCGGTACTGCCAGAAATTTAAGAATGGCGGGAGGGTTGGTATGTGGTTAAAATGGTACATGCAGCTCATCTCCATTGGGGGTGTGCCTGAAAAGAGCTGCACCACCTCGGGATGAGGACACGGATTTACTTAGCGAAATTTATAAACTAGACATTTTGTAATTAAACATCACAATATCATGTCCTTTATTCTGACAACATAAAAAGTACATTTTTTTATAGTTCATCGATTTACAAATGCGGCTATGGAATAGGCAAGTTGGGAGCATTGAAAGACCTGCAGCTGATGGCTTTCTCTACAGTATTTTGTTTTCCGTTTGCTTTGAGCGATCCACTCTTAAATACTACCGCTAAGTCACCTGCCACGTTCTCATTTCCGTCGAAATGCCGGTGTGACCAGTGCTGTCTCAGTGTGGTCGAATGAAGACTCGCTGTGAAGTGATGTCTTGGCTGTTCTTTCCACAGCCTATCGAAGACGTTAGGCACGCATGCGCAAAAGGCGGAGTTTTTGCTTTCTGGCAAAAGGCTTAGAAATTTTCGCTGAGCCACGCTGAGCTGTGATCTCCACAGCCAGCAACCGGCGTGGAGCGCACGATTAGTTACGTGGTTGTAAGGCGAGTTGATCGGTTTGTTATTCTTTGGCCGGCGTTTTTTCATTGCACTGTCATTGATTGTAGGTGGTATCATTATTTATTTTTCAAATAGACAATGTGCTGCAGCACTTCAGCACATAAGGTACGACCGCCCCTGGCTACACGAGAGGGCGCAATCATCAGGAAGATGGATACTGGTATTCTGCGAGTCGAAGCGTGGAATGTTAGAAGTTTGAATCGTTGTGTTAGGTTAGAGAATATGAAATGTGAGATGACAGATTAAAGTTAGATATAGTTGGTATAAGTGAAGTGCGTTGGAAGGAAGAGCAGCATTTTTGGTCAGGCTACTACAGAATTACCATCACAAACTCAAACGGGGGAAATGCAGGAGTTGTTTTTATAACGAATAAGAAAATAGGGCAGCGAGTAAGCTACTACGACCAGCTTAGTGAAAGGATTATTCTTGTCAACACCAAACAATGCCCACCAAAATAGTACAAGTCTATATGCCTACTAGTTTAGCGGATGATGAGGAAATCGAAAGAATGTATGAAGAGATAGAAGATTTAATACAATATGTAAAAGGTGAAGAGAATGTAATTGTGATGGGAGAGTGGAATGCAGTGGTAGGCCAAGGACGAGAAGGCAACATAGTAGGAGAATTCGGATTGGGACAAAGGAATGAAAGAGGAAGCCGCCTGGTTGAATTCTTCACCGATCATAATTTCATCCTTGCTAACACTTGGTTGAAACACCACAAACGAAGGCTGTATACATGGACGAGACCTGGAGACACTGGAAGGTATCCTTTTAATTTTAATTTTAATTGCCCCTTTAATTTTTAAATTATTTTTAAATTTAGCTGGCAGAGAGGCCAGTGGACTAACTTTCCCTTGTGTTCTTATTTCATGCTGCTATGCCCACCAATGGGGGATATCATTGTACTCTTAATAGTGTATTGTATATGACATCTAGGCTTCCTGGTTTTTATCCTAGCTGTAATTGTCGTAGTTTTGCATGTTTTTTCTTCTTTTTCCAATTGAGGATTGTTATTTTTCTCCGTTAAGATCGATCAGAATGTGTAAACTGTAAGATCGGGAGAAAAATAAAGGTGTACTACTACAACACAGGAAGGTATCAAATATAATTCATTATGATTAGGCAGAGACTCAGAAATCAGGTGTTGATTTGCAAAACTTTCCCAGGATCATATGTGGACTCTGACCACAACCTTTTGGCCAGGAAATGCCATTTGAAATTGAAGAAATTGAAGAAAGGAAGGAATGCGATGAGATTGGATCTAGACAAGTTGAAAGAAAAGAGTGTGAGGGATTGTTTCAAGGAGCATGTAACACAAGGACTAAATGAAAATGTTGTAGGAAACACAGTAGAGGAAGAATGGACAGTCATGAAGAATGAGATCAGTAATGCTGCTGAAGGAATGTTAGGAATAAAGGAACGATCAACTAAGAAACAATGGATAACTCAAGAGATACTAGACCTGATTGACGAATGGCGAAAGTACAAGAACGCAAAAATGAGGAGGGAAAAAAAGAATACCGGCGAATAAAGAATGAAGTAGATAGAAAGTGCAGGACAGCTAAGGAAGAATGGCTACAAGAGAAGTGCAAGGATGTTGAATTTTGTATGGTCCTAGGAAAGGTAGATACTGCATATAGGAAAATCAAGTAAACCTTTGGGAAAAGGAAAACTAGGTGTATGAATATTAAAAGCTCAGATGGAAAACCACTTCTACGGTAAGAAGACAAATCAGAAACATGGCAGGAACGAAAATGTTCCGTAATAATACATTTGGAGCTTAATCTATAAGGAAATAATTTATTGGACAGGAATACTTTCTAACACCTTTTTTAACAAAACTTCCAAAAGACCAAAAAGCATTCACCTTGCGCACTTCACGACTGTCATCTTTTTTAAACAAAACTTAAGGGAGGGCTGTCATGATACCAACCACTACAAACACATAACAGGGCAGAAATAAAAAAACCTCTTAACATCCTCCCCACCTTGCAATTTTCGTTTACACTAATCCACAGATAAAATTGCAACACAATGAAAATAGACAGCAGCATTCTACAATAAAACATTGCAATCTTTCATTTGACACTGATTTTTACACAATGCCTGTCTCTTCTGGAATATTTATAAGTCGAAAACTTTTGGTGTTTTCACTATTCTATCACTTCTTGTAGACTTCACTTGTGGATTTGCCAGTGCATCAGATGATCCGTGTGAAGCCTTCTCTGGCTGTATCTCCAGGATAGAATCTGGCCGATTGCTCTGTACTACTGCAGATTCATCTGATGAGGTGACTTCTAAGGGATAAAGCCTTTGAACTGGCCACACCCTCTAGCCCGCAGCCGTTCTCAGTTTGATAACCCTGACAACGCCATCCATACAAGGGTAAACCTCCTGGACGACACCTAGTGGTCAATCGACTCGTTTGATGTCATCAGCTCCGATCAGCACAACGTCTCCAACGTTCACTTTGTTGGATGTCCTACGTCCCTGTTGAATAAGAAGAGCCAGGTATTCTCTGCGGAACTTCTGGCGAAGATCGTCCCGCAGTTTCTGTAGATAACGCCGTCATAATTATATTCCTTTTCTGTCGATGGCATCCAAATCTGGCACATCAGTACTGGGTATCTCCTGAAGAAAATCAGCTGGTTTCAGTGGTTTCAGATGGTGCAACTCATCGGATACATATGTCAATGGCCGTGAATTTATAATAGCTTCACAGTCACACAGTATCGTGCTTAACTCTTCGCAAGTAACCAAAGCCTTGCACAAATTACGACGAAGCAGTTCTTTCACCATTCCAATAAGCCTTTCCCACCACCCTCCCCACCATGCAGCTGTGGGAGGGTTGAATTTCCAAGTTATTCTTTCTACGACACAACTGGAAACTATTTCTTCCCAGTTTAATCCGTGCAAAGCGTGGTTAGCCCCTGTGAAGTTTGTGCCATTGTCGGAGTAGATAACCGACACCCTGCCCCTGCGAGCAATGAATCTTCGTAGGGCTTGTTAGGAATGCGTTTGTTGACAGAGACCTGACAAGCTCAATATGAACTGCTCGAAAAACGGCGCAGGTAAATAACACGAGCCACGCCTTCTCTCCAGTCTTCAGACACAATGGTCCAGCAAGATCTACCCCGGTGGCTTGAAATACTGCGGTGCAGTTAACTCGCTCCTTGGGAAGTGGGGAAGACTGTGTCTCCATCGACCTGGACCGATACCTCTTACATCTGACACAACTCATTATGATTCACCTAACCAACTTGCTTCCTCCTATGATCCAGATATCTTCTCCAAGCATTGTTTGAAGTCCGAAGTGCTTAGACAGGCAATGTATTTCCATCACCATTCTCTCAATGACGATGTTATCTGAAGGCAGCACAATGGGGTACTTGAAGTTTTCTTTATAATCACCGTGGCTAACTTTGTTCGTAGCCTTAGAATTCCCTGACTATCTTCAAAAATCTTAGTTTTCCTTTTCATCTTTTGCTCTATGATCTCTCTGTTCTTTGGTTAAATGCATCTTATCAGACACTTTTCTGCCTCGACTACTTCTTCTACAGATAGTTCTCCCTTCCTTTTGGCATCTCGGTGTCGTATGTTGTAGACAAATCTCAGTGCCCAGCCAATCATGCGTAACGTTCTACGGTAACTAGAAAAATAGCAGAGTCTCGATGTAAACTCTTCCTTAACAAATACTGCATTCGTTACGAGAATCTCTCCTCCTTGTTGACTTCATCCTCAGGAGCCACAATGTCCAATTTAGGCCATCATTCAGTGTCATCCTTGAGCCATGTGGGACCTTCCCACAACTTACTCTCTACCAAAAGCTTTGCGCTCATGCCTCTGGATAGTAGGTCAGTAGGGTTTAAAAACCCTGGAACATGATGCCAATCCTTCGGGTTACTGAACTTGCGTATTTCCTCACAACGATTTCCCACGAATACACTCCAGTTTCCTGTAGAGTCACTCCAAAAGTATAGACGTGTGCACTGCAATGGTGGGAGCTAATATCCTCCTGCATAAACTGGAGCATCTTTAAACTTAAACAAGCTGCCGGGAGCAATCACCGAGTAGGAGAAGAGTGGCTTTCCCCTGCTGGAGTCATTTAGGGTTGTGGAAGAAGTCAGGAGAAGTTTTGACGGAACCTCTGGGAAAGTAGCCGCTGTCAGCAAAAAGTTCCATACGAGTCCTGCAGCAGAATCCATGATGGAGAGCGTCGGTAAAAGTAGTCAGGGTGCTACGAGTTGAGGTAGATGAAGCAGTTGAAATAAAACCAGATGAAGTGGTTTCATTGAAGTTCAATCACTTCCTGTGATGTTGAGAGATATTTCTTTCAGTATAAAACAGTCAGCCGCCTCTGTGGAGTAGTGGTTAGCGTGATTAGCTGCCACCCCCGGAGGTCCGGGTTCGATTCCCGGCTCTGCCACGAAATTTGAAACGTGGTACGAGGGCTGGAACGGGGTCCACTAAGCCTCGGGAGGTCAACTGAGTAGAGGTGGGTTCGATTCCCACCTCAGCCATCCTCGAAGTGGTTTTCCGTGGTTTCCCACTTCATCTCCAGGCGAATGCCGGGATGGTACCTAACTTAAGGCCACGGCCGCTTCCTTCACTCATCCTTGCCTATCCCTTCCAATCTTCCCATCCCCCTACAAGGCCCCTGTTCACCATAGCAGGTGAGGCCGCCTGGGCGAGGTACTGGTCATACTCCCCAGTTGTATCCCCCGACCAAGAGTCTGAAGCTCCAGGACACTGCCCTTGAGGCGGTAGAGGTGGGATCCCTCGCTGAGTCCGAGGGAAAAGCCGAACCTGGAGGGTAAACAGATGATGATGATGATGATGATAAAACAGTCTACCCGACAGGAGAACAAGATTGTTACTTGAAAACATTGAAAAGTTGCTTGTTGTAAATTCCTTTTATAGTAATTGAATGTATTATTAAATTATAAGTATTCTTTCATGCCTATTTTGTTGCCCATTTTACACGTTAGTGGCTATTTACATGCCTATTTTGGCTAATTTAAGAGCCTATATGCCTGCCTATTTTAACTGGTTTTGGTGGCTATAATTCTCGTCTGTACTGATCATTTATGTATTATTCAGTTTTACCGTACCGACTATGATAAGAGTAGTGATAGTGGTGATTTTTGTTTTAAGATGAAATACAAGTAGGCAACCATCCTCTATATAACACTAATCAGAGAGGAAAAAAATGAAAGGGGCCTGGCACTTCGAAAAATGAAAATGTCGGCCCAAGAAAGAAAGAAAGAGCCATTAAAGGCGTGACAATGAAAGATTCCCTCCGTATATAATATGGTCGGGGTCAGAAAAGAATAAGAGTTGACCAAGGTAGGTCGGACAGGATATATGAAATTGAGGAGCCTTGCACACTGAGTGGAGCAATGCCAGAACATACCGTAGCTAAGAGCCCCGTGGTCGCCAATCCACGCTCCCAAATTCAGAGCCCATGGGGTCCCTTTAAGTCGCCTCTTACTAAAGGCAGGGGATACCGTGAGTGTATCATCCCCACCCACACGGGGACGACTATGATAAGGGAATTCGTGAATTTAGATTGAATGTATACTTTTGTTGCTTAGTCCTTATCAACACCGACATGGAAATATTGTTCAATCGTGTGAACTGACGATGGTTCTTGCCATGACTGTCTTAAGGTGTAAAAACGTATGGTCATCTGTCCATATCGACAAAGAAAATTTGTGGAGATGATTATAAAAATTAGAAAAAATCATAAAGGAATGATCACTTGAAGAATAAGACAAGCGGGAGCAATGAACGAATGGAGGGCTCCTGTTACCCTATATGCTCTAATATCACAGGGTCGGAGGAAAACTTAATGTGATGGCCCAGGGGGGTGTATTCCGGCTTCCCGCGCATTTGGTGGCAAACGAGTCGAGTCTAACGTGACGTCACTGGGAAGATACAGTGAGCTTTGAACTCGCCACTCGCTTTGAAGTCTTGGTTGTGTTCAGCTTGTGGGTGATATAAAGTGAGGTCTATGTTATAAAATCCAACTTACCGGTGTAAACACTTCGCATCTCATTTAATAGGCGATTGGTTTCTTTAGTGTTCTAAGTATTTAAGTGAAATGAGTAAAAATAGAACTAACTGTGCTGTTACTCTGTGTAATAATATTGGTTACAAAACTCAGGACATAGTTTACCATCGATTCCCAAAGAATGAGGCACTCCAAAATACATGGGTAGCTCGGTGTAAGCGAATGGACAAGATAAATATTAGTAATGCAAGAATATGTTCAGAACAATTTCTTCCGGATGATTATGAACGAAACTTGAAAAATGAACTACTGGGTCTCCCAGTACGGAAGATATTAAAATCGGACGCTGTTCCTTCCCAGAAAATACCGAATTGGCATGGAAATAAAACTGAGGCTAGCACAGTAAGTCACATTAACTTCCCTTAATTTCGGCTCTTATTTTATGTTTACTGGGCGAGTTGGCCGTGCGGTTAGGGGTGCGCAGCTGTGAGCTTGCATCCGGGAGATAGTGGGTTCGAGGCCCACTGTCGGCAGCCCTGAAGGTGGTTTCCCATTCTCGCACTCTTAGGTCTTTCATATCCCATCGTCTCCATCAACACTTTAAAACGATTTTTTGACATTTGTTCGAGTATGTGGCTGGGGAAAATAAGCAGTCTTCTTCCGTTCCAGAAAGGGTTCTTAAGATCCATAAACTCTCTTACTGGACTCTCTAGAGATATGAAAGACATTGGGGCAAAGTATATCTTGACTTCCACACTGAATCAAGACTGTGTGGAAAATTATTTTTCTAGACTTCGGGTTCTCGGTATATTTGATAACAATCCCACTCCTTTCGAAGTGAAGAACAGAATGCGCCTCTTAATACTACTAGGAACGCGAACGACATGCCTCTATCTCGTGGAGCCTCTGTTGCTGAGGACATAAGTCAGGTTTTTTTTTACATTTTATGCCCCCCCCCCCCCGACACCTGACGAAGGAACGGAAGAAGAATTGGGAACATGCATAATTTTCAAAAATATTTTTTTTGAAAAGTACACCAATGAAATAGTACGTAAACGTATTACATTGTGGTATGTTGCCTTGTTTTCTACCATTAAAAAAATATTTAATAGTGCCTTTCCGCAAGGCGAGTGAAACGGCCTCTGACGTAAGCGGCGCGCTGTGACGTCACGATCCAGTACCGCATAGAGCTCTACCAGCCATTGTGCATCAGCCGTTGCTAAAAGCCGATTGTTTATTATTCATGATCGCGAATAACTTCGAAATGACAGAAGAAAGGTTCAAAACAGCACAGTCAGACAATCTACCATGTATAGATGTCAACATTCTTGAAAAATGTGACTTTTGTGGCCGCAGAAATTAGCGGATAACAAGCAAGTTTGTAAGTGGCGTCTTTTATATACGTGCAATGTACTGTAACCCATAGTATTAGGATAACAACAAACCTGGATAGATATCACATCACTTTCAACATTTCCTTCTAGACTGATTCCCCTATTAAAGAATAACATTACATTTTCGGGCTTTCAGCATTAGTAAAGTAAGAAATTGGATTTCAGCACTCACATAAACATATAGGTAGCATTATAGTACTAGTCCGCTTCTGTGGTGTAGTGGTTAAGGTGTGCCACTCCCGGAGGCCCGGTTTCGATTCCCGGCTCTGCCATGAAAGTTGAAAACAAATAGTACGAGGGCTGGAACGGGGTCTACTCAGCCTCGGGAGGTCAACTGTGTAGAAGGGTTTCGAATCCCACCTCAGCCATCCTCGAAGTGGTTTTTCGTATTTTCCTACTTCTCCTCCAGGCACCTAAGGCCACGGCCGTTTCCTTCCCTCTTCCTTGTCTATCCCTTCCGATCCTACCATCCTCCAACAAGTTCCCTGTTGAGCATAACAGGTGAGGCCGCCTGGGCGAGGTAATGGCCCTCCTCACCAGTTTCATCACCATACTCAAAGTCTCACGTTCCAGGACACTGCCCTTGAAGTGGTAGAGGTGAAATCCCTCGCTGAGTCCGAGAGAAAACCAACCCTGAAGGATAAACTGATTAAGAAAGAAAGAAAGAAGGAAAGAAAGAAAGATCATAGTACTGTAGGTCTATAACCTATCATTTCTGAAAAAATATATATTTATGGTTGGGGCAACTGGCCTACCCACTTCCGGGGCCCACGAAAGAGAATTAAATATCTTTGTGGAGGGAAAAAGTTAAACATTATAAAGATAAATATGACTTCATCTAGTTTTCACAAGTTGGGCTGAGTGGTTCAGACGGTTGAGGTGCTGGCCTTCTGACCCCAACTTGGCAGGTTCGATCCTGGTTCAGTCCGGTGGTAGTTGCTCAAATACGTCAGCCTCGTGTCGGTAGATTTGCTGGCACGTAAAAGAACTCCTGCAGGACTAAATTCCTGCACATCGGCGTCTCCGAAAATCGTAGAAGTAGTTAGCGGGGCGTGAAGCCAATAACATTAATTACATTTGGCTTTTAACAAGCTGAGCATATCAGGAAAGAAAAGTGTCCTGGTGACATTTTAGTCGCTCAATACAGGAATGTCTTTGGGTGCTGTGACTTTTACTTTTTTGTTTTTGCTGTTTGCTTTACGTCACACCGTCACATATAGGTCTTATGGCGACGATGGGACAGGAAAGGCCTAGGAATGGGAACAAAGCGGCCGTGGCCTTAGGTACAGCCTCAGCATTTGCCTGGTGTGAAAATGGGAAACCACGGAAAACCATCTTCAGGGCTGCCAGCAGTGGGGTTCAAAACCTTCTATCTCCCGGATGGGAGCTCACAGCTGCGCGCTCCTAACCGCACGGCCAACTCGCGCGGTATTTTTACCCTTCGGTTTATTGACTTGGCTTGTATAACCTAAAACTTAGGCTAAGTTGGATAATATTTTAAACACATACATCACTATTTTCACCTGTGTGAAATTATGTTATTTATTTCATTAATATTATGATAATTATTATAATTGAGCATTGTTAACTTATAAGATCCCAACAGACAAGCATTGGTTTTGTGTAGAGTTATACATTTGTTAAATTCACGTTGTTTCCTTTCATGATGTACACGCCTATTCTTTGTTACATTATAGAGTTTTTAGATATAGCCTAAATTTCTTTACCAATTAAGCTCTTCAATAAAGACATACATAACTGTCCCATGCCAAGATATATTGGTAGAATTAGAGCTGTCAAAATGGTTCATAACCCCTTTGATTTATTATCTTGACATGGATCACCCAAAACATAGGTTAGGTTTGGAGAATACTTTAATAATCAGCATTATTTAATGCACTGTTTATTACTTTCATATTCCAAGATGTAATTGAAGCATTTAAATAAAGCATCATACATTAAAATTTAAAGTTTTACCACTAGAACAGCTGACATGGAAAAGTGATTTGAAAATTCAAACAAATTCATCTTCAAAAATCTTCAAAAAAATAAACTGTAGACTTTTCCGATATATCACCAGCATTTCTCCGGCTCGCCAAAATCCATTTCTCCCTAGTTTTAGCGTCTTTGGAACATGTATAAACAATTTGTTTGGTATGGTATGCGATGTGCTATTGCACATCGGAACTCTACACCATTTATAAGTTTTCTGCCTCACTGTCTGCGCAGGATTCATTTTAAGTCTAAAATATACCACTCAGATTATTATCCGATGTATAGACCTCGAATTTAACCATACTAGACACTAACGTAAAGTAGAAACGCGAAGTGTATCCTGCTTCTCATAGCACACTATGTGTTATTTCGTCTGCTAATTCAGTCAACCTGTACGATGACGTCAGACCAATGAGATCGCGTACTTGCGTGACGTGACATTTTCGTAGATTTTTATCATGTTTGGAGTTATTATTTGTACATTCTGATCACATTTTTGAATTCTGCATGAAATTTTGAATCAGATTAGCATATTTTTAATTAAAACCCCGGATCATGCATGTTCCCTATTCCAGAATTTCCTTTCCAGCGAACTTCGCATCGAAGTGACTGACAACCCGTCCGATGTTTTGAGTTTTGATGGAAGTGATGAAAACTTGCTACTTGATACTGACCTGAGCAGTTTAACGATTCCCAATGAAGATGTAACAGACGATGCCTTAAAATACTTGGCAGGGTACGTCGCCTACAAGTGTAAAAGCATTGACAGTTCGTTGGGAACAAAAACGGATATATGTCGTCCTGATTCGAAACTATTCTCTGAACAAGACCGGATCACTATTATTTCTAAAGGTTGGTTACAGCAATGGAGTTTGAAGTTATTTTTGCTTCCTTCCACGTACACTGTATTTCAAGGTGCTACAAAGTAATGGAAACATTAACATCGACTATAAACTCGAAATTTTCCGAAGTCGATAGGAAAATCATTGCCTTATACGTAAGGACAAGGACTTTCATTCGTATCAGACATTTGAACAAAAAGGCCAAACAGGAAGCAATGAAGAAGAATGCAGTAAAGAAGAACCTACTCTGGTTTGTATCTCCTTACCAGCCGTAGATTCCGTTTCCTGCCTTAATATGAAACATTAAGTTTTAGCCGATGATGATGTCGCTAACTTCCCTTTTTGAAGGATATTTTAAATATACCGTGGCAAAAACAGCCCGCTGGGCACCGTAGCCTGCTAAGTCGTGGTAGTCTGCAGATAGTGTAAGGATAGCCTTGCGAAATCCGCATCCGTCTTGTCTGATACAGAAGAAAAATGTTAAAACAATTTTAAGAACTACGGTACTAATTTATTGTATAATGATTATTAACAAAAAAACTATGCCTAACTAAGGCTTACGAGGCTGGCACATACATTATGCACTATAATTTGCCCTACGATAAATATGTTCTATTTTTCTCTTGTTCATTAAACATTATCATGATTTAAATATATGATTCAAGTCATGAAATAAAAACATTCCAGTTTGAAATCGCAAAAGAAACGATAAATATTACTTTGCGTTCAGCATTTAATGCAGGAGAATATTACAGACCGCAGATGGGTTCTTCCCGATGACGTCACAAGGCGCTGACCAACGGCAGCACACATGCCCGGAATGGCCTACCTGTTGAGTATTCCAAGTTCCTTGGTGAAGGCCTTTATCGATAGCTCATACAATTGATCAACAATAACATTACATTGGCCATTGTTTTTTTTATATGCTTTGTCTCTTCTGTTGCCACTCATCTCCGATAGATGAGATTATTGCTGCGTATCTAGTATAACAGCCGGCCGGAATATTGGCGAGAAGTAACTGGGGAGTTAGATAACTTTCTTCTTTAGCATGCCATTCCTCAGGTTCATAAATGTTCTGATACTACTGGTACGTAACACACTGGTTCATCATAGTACTCCAGCTAATCAATCCCTGCTCTGAGGCGCTGATTGGAATGAGCAGTGTGCACACTTAAAGAAATAATGGCAGAGGAGTGTTCACGGCTGTCAACGACGATCTGGTCATTCCAGCTCTGGAACTGTGGACTGTTAGAACGACAGCGCAGTATTGTTCGTTAAAAGTGAGAAAATTTGCGTTTTTTCATTTGATCGAGTATTTCATAGGATAGCATTGCTTTTAATCGCGACATTCCTACTGACTTCAGTGTGATGACCTACGTTGATTTCAGTTGGGAAAACCACAAAGACAGTCTTTCTGAGGATGTAAAAAGGCAGGTAGAGAGTGAGTGCCTGCCATTATAACGAAAACAGCCCAACTCGATTGACTGGCGGTAGGCAAGTGGGTCTGTCATCATAATAAAAACTCCCCAACATGATTGTGACTGTTAGTAGACAAGAGGGCCTGCAATTACAATGAAAATGTCCTAATCCAGTATTCACATGAGAAAAGACATGAGGTGACTTTCCCGTCGCGTTTATGGGGTAACGTTAAGAGCTATGCAATTTTATACAATCTTGTAACGTGTACACTACTTAACATAGAATTCTGTGTACAATGTAAAATTCCGTAGCGAAGCACGGGTACATCAGCTAGTTACAGTAAGGAGGTCGAGTCATAAGTCATGGCAACTATATTTTTTCTCGCGAACAGGAGACAACACGTAAAACCTAAGATATGCATTTGGATACGTACGGTATGTACGGGGACGACTATATTTGCGTATGATGGATATGTAAACAACAGTGTGGGTCTAAGTATGCCCCCAAGTTAATTGTGTGAGTGAGAGCGTCACAAAATAGAAATCAACAAGCAGGAACAACGAATTATTAAAATAGCAGTTCTCCGCGGCAGAAATGCACGCTAATGCCATGCAAAGCTGCGGGAAGCATTAGGTGTGTGACTATGATCTAATCCCCAAAGTCAAGAAGCCATTACGTGGACAACGGTTTGCTAACAAAGAGGACATCGTAACAGCATTTCGGAGAGAGGTGTCACACGTTAGCGATACACATGCAGCGAATGGTATTCAGCGCCTGCCCCACCGCTGGCAACGCACAGTGGAAAACTTGGGTGATTATTTCCAAGGTGTCTGACCAGTGGAGACCTGTCCTTTGTACGTAGTCTTGTGTATTTGCTGTCTATACCATAATAAAACAATGTTTACCAATGGCCTGTGTTCTGTCACTTTCCTACGAGAATCTCATGAAGTCAGAATTTGTCTTCAGGCACTTATGTCTCGACCCTCGTATATAGCATGTCGCATAATATTACTCTAATAAAAGGAGTATTTAGAAAATTTTGGAATGGAAAGAAGTGTGCCACGTTCAGATTATACCTGAGGCTGTAGGCGATACCAGTTCACGGCAAAGTACTTATTTTTTGTCGCTGAAGCTGTATTTTGAGGGAAAAGCATGAAACAAATCATTCATGGGTAACGCCGATCCTCGACAAATTTGAAAAGTAGACGAATGTCGGCTTAGTAAAACAAGGGTAGTGATTATGTTGCACTGCAAGGATCGTCATCTGAGACTGCAGTTTGCACATGCTGCATGGTTAGAGTATGTGAGGCGTTATCTGATCCTGTAATGATTAAGGGCGGTATTATTGGACCTTTATGTTTTTTTAACACATATAAATTATATGAGAAAAGAACTGGAATCACAGATAACGCTATTTGCAGATGATGTTATACTCTATAGAGTAGTAAATGAATTGCAGGATTGTGAGCGACTGCAGGGAGGCTTAAACAATGTTGTGAGATGGATAGCAGACAATGCTATGAATGTAAACGGGATGAAAATTCAAATTGTAAGTTTCACCAAGAGGAAAAGTCCTCTCATTTTTAATTATTTTGTTGATGGGGTGATAGTACCTCATGGGGAAAGCTGTAAGTACCTTGGTGTTGATAAAAGGAACGAGGTTGTTAAGAAATGTTACAGATCTCTTCACATGCTTATGAGAGTATTTAGGTATTGTAGTAAGGATGTAAAGGAGAGGGTGTATAAGTCTCTGGTAAGACCGCAGTTAGAGTATGGTTTCAGTGTATGGGGCCCTCACCGCGACTACTTCATACGTGAAATGAAAAAAAGTCAAAGGAAAACAGTATGATTTATTCTGAGTGATTTCCGACAAAGGAGTAGTGTTACGAAAATGTTACAAACTTTAGGCTGGGAAGACTTGGGAGTAAAGAGACGAGATGCTTGAGTATGTGGTATGTTCAGAGCTGTCAGTGTAGAGATGGTACGGAATGACATAAGTAGACAAATAAGTTTGAGCGGAGCTTTTAAAAGTAGGAAAGTTCACATCTATGTATAATAAGAGTTTTGTCTGTACATTGCTCAGAATTTGAAAATAATGGTATTTATATATCGGTCATGTCCACATTAAAAAGAAAATGCACTTTTTACTTTTCCGTAATGTCTGTCTGTCTGTCTGTCTGTCTGTCTGTCTGTCTGTCTGTCTGTCTGTCTGTCTGTCTGTCTGTCTGTACATGCATCACGAGAAAACGGCTGAAGAGAATTTAATGAAAATCGGTACCTACGTAAAGTTGGGGGGATGAGCCGCTACAATCTAGGCTATAAATAATGATATTCACGCTGAGTGAAATGGTAGTTTAGGGGAAAGCCTAAAATTTAATTCTCAAAGATTTATATTATCAGTGGTCCTATCGACAAATACTCCATAAAAAGTTATATAGAATTAAATTTCCGACCATTTATGTCTAATACATTTTTACCGTACTGGCTATGATAACACAGATATTAATGAATTTGTATTGTTGTTGCTAAGTCCATATCAAGACCGAGCTACGAGAAAATGGGTTACAGAATTTAATGAAAATCGGTATATAGAGTCGGGGAATAATAAACTACAGTCTAAGCTATAAAAAATGTTATTCAACCTGGATGAAATTGTAGTTTAGGGGAAGGCGCCTAAAATTATTTTTTTAAATACCTATGTTACAGGTCCTATCAACAAGTACTACATAACAAAAGTTATACAGAATATAATTTCCGATCATTTATGTTTTGTTTAGTTTTACCGTACCGACTATCTTAAGAGTGGTATCTCAGAGTGGGAAGAAAACTAAATGTGAAGGCCACCAGCATCGAAAGCGCATAACATTGATCAACAATAACATTACATTGGCCATTGTTTGTAGTGATGTTCTTTGTCTCTTATGCTGCCACTCAATTCCGATAGATGGGATTACTACCGCGTACCAAGTATAACAGCCCGACTGAATATTGGCGGGAAATAGCTGGGGAGTTAGATAACTTTCTTCTTTAACATGCCATTCCTCTGGTTCATACATTTTCTGATACTGCTGGTACGTAACACACTGGTTCACCATAGTACTGTATTCCAGCTATTCGATTGCTACTCTGCCGCGCTGTTTTGAATGAGCAGTGTGCACACTTAAGGCAGAGGATCAGTTGGTAGTAGTAGTAGTAGCAGTGGTAATATGACCTGGTCTAGAATTACAATTTAGGCCTATTCCAAATTATAGCACCACAATTCACTAAATAACTCAAAATTCAACCCTCAAAAGACCCGTTTCTTAAGAAAAGCTTCTTCCTTTTCACTTTCATTAAATTCTACATTCATTTTATATCAGATTAGCAGTGAAGAGGGGTTTTTTCCTCTGGCTTGGTGGAAAAATTTGCCTCCAAGTCAGATTGATTTTTCTGCCGCCAGTGTAGTGAATTGAGATTTTCCAACTCATCGGGTACTCCTAGAAAAAAGATTAGTAAAAGGGCATAGTTTTGGCCCTGGGACTCTCCACGCTCGATCCCCTCCCCCGCCGAAAAAAGACGAAGAGTGTTCACGGATCACGGGTGTCTGCGGCTTGGTCATTCCAGCTCTGGAACTTTAGACTGTTAAATCGGCAGCGTAGTACTGCCCGTTAAAAGTGAGAAAATGTGTGGTTTTTCATTTGATGGAGTATTTCATATGAAAGCATTGTTTTTAATCGCGCATTTCCTACTGACGTCATTGTAATGACTTATGTTCATTTTCGTTGGGAAAACCACTAAGACAGCCTTTCTGAGTATTCAAAAATGCTGGTGGAGAGTGAGTGTCTGCCATTATAATGAAAAATCCCCAACCTGATAGTGACTGATGGTAGGCAAGCGGGCCTACCATTACAATGAAAATTCCCTAACCCAGTCTTCATGTGAGAAAAAACGTTTGGTGACTTACCCGTCGCGTTTCTAGGATAACGTTAAGAGCTATGCAATTCAATACAATCTTGCTCACAACGTGTACACTACCTGACCTAGAATTCCGCAGCGATTGATTGATTGATTGATTGATTGATTGATTGATTGATTGATTGATTGATTGATTGATTGATTGATTGATTGATTGATTGATTGATTGATTGATTGATTGATTGATTGATTGACGTCTGCCTCTCTCCTCCAATATGCCTACCGCAGTGTGTACGTGACACGCCAGTTGAGTTAGATCCCTCGTCAGTTTAGGGTGTGCAGCTTTATTTAAAACTAGCTGATGTACCCGTGCTTCGCTACGGGATTCTCAGAAAGACTGACTTTGTGGCTTTCCTAACTGAAGTCAACATAGGTCATTACAGAAACGACACTAAGAAAGTAGCGATTAAAAACAATGTTATCATATAAAATAATCAAATGAAAACACGCGCATTTTCTCACTTTTAACAAATAGTACTACGGTGCTAATCTAACAGTCCAAAGTTTCAGAACTGGAATGGCCAGGACGCAGACAGCCGTGAACACTAATCTGCCATTATTCCGTTAAATATGCACACTGCTCATTCCAATCAGTGCCTCAGAGTGGGGATTGAATAGCTCGAATGCCATGATGAACCAGTGTGTTATGTGCCAGTAGTATCAGAAAATTTATGAACCAGAGGAATGGCATGCTAAAGAAGAGGGTTATTTAACTCTCCAGCTACTTCCCGCCAATATTCAGACTGTTAATCTCGGTATGACCGGGCGAGTTGGCCGTGTGGTTAGGGGCACGCAGCTGTGAGCTTGCATCCCGGGGATCGTGGATTCGAAACCCACTGTCGGCAGCTCTGAAGATGGTATTCCGTGGTTTCCCATTTTCACACCAGGAAAATTGCGGGGCTGTACCTTAATTAAGGCCAAGGCCTCTTCCTTCACACTCCTAGCCCTTTTGCTATCCCATCGTCGCCATAAGACCTACCTGTGTCGGTGCGACGTAAGGCAAATTTAAAAAAGCTCGGTACGCAGCAGTAATTCCATCTATCGGAGATGAGTGGCAACAGAAGACAAAAAGCATATCACAACAAACAATGGTCAATGTAATGTTATCGTTGATAAATTTTATGAGCTATCTACTTGGTATATTGTAGACCTTCACATTTAGTTTTCTTTCGACTCTCTGATATTAGGGCGCCTTACAAAATTATTTATAGCGTAGACTCTAGTTCCTTAATCTCCGATTTTACATGCCGATTTTCATTAAATCCTGTTTACCCATTTTCTCGTGACTCGGCGTGATATGGACTTAAGAAACAAAAATCCAAATTCATGAATATCTCTGTGATCATAGCCGGTACGGTAACAATGCATAAGACATAAATGATCGGAAATTTAATGCTATATAACTTCAGTTATGTAGTATTTATCGATACGACCAGTAATAACATACCGGTAATTATTTGGGAATTAAATTTTAGGCCTTCCTCTAAACTACCATTTCACTCAGCGTGAATAAAATTATTTATGGTCTAGATTATAGTGACTTATTCCCCGACTTTGCATACCGATTTTCGTTAAGATACGACCACTAATAACATAAATATTTGAGAATTATATATATTTCTGTTTTTGCTATTTTCTTTACGTCGCACCGACACAGATAGGTCTTATGGCGACGATGGGATAGGAAAGGCCTACGAAGTGGCCGTGGTCTCAATTAAGGTACAGCCCCGGCAATTGCCTGGTGTGAAAATGGGAAACAACGAAAACCATCTTCAGGGCTGCCGACAGTGGGGCTCGAACCCACTATCTCCAGATTACTGGATACTGGCCGCACTTAAGCGACTGCAGCTATCGAGCTCGATGAATTACATTTTAGGCCTTTCCCTAAACTACCATTTCAGTCAGCGTGAACAAAATTATTTATAGCCTAGAGAATTAGAGTAGGTGAAGCTTTATCTGACCCTGTAACAATTAAGAGCGGAATTCCTCAAGGGAGTATTATCGGACCTTTATGTTTTCTTATATATACAAATGATATGAGTAAAGGAGTGGAATCAGAGATAGGCTTTTTGAGGATGATGTTATTCTCTATAGAGTAATAAATAAGTTACAAGATTGTGAGCAACTGCAACGTGACCTCGAAAATGTTGTGAGATGGACAGCAGGCAATGGTATGTTGATAAACGGGGATAAAAGTCAGGTTGTGAGTTTCACAAGTAGGAAAAGTTCTCTCAGTATTAATTACTGCGTTGATGGGGTGAAAGTTCCTTTTGGGGATCATTTTAAGTATCTGGGTGTTAATATAAGAAAAGATCTTCATTGGGGTAATCACATAAATAGGATTGTAAATAAAGGGTACAGATCTCTGCACATGGTTATGAAGGTGTTTAGGGGTTGTAGTAAGGATGCAAAGGAGAGGGCATATAAGTCTCTGGTAAGACCCCAACTAGAGTATGGTTCCAGTGTATGGGACCCTCACCAGGATTACCTGATTCAAGAACTGGAAAAAAAAAAAAAAAAAAAAAAAACATAAGAAAAGCAGCTCGATTTGTTCTGGGTGATTTCCGACAAAGGAGTAGCGTTACAAAAATGTTGCAAAGTTTGGGCTGGGTAGAACTGAGAGAAAGAAGGAGAGCTGCTCGACTAAGTGGTATGTTCCCCGCTGTCAGCGAAGAGATGGCGTGGAATGACATTAGTAGACGAATAAGTTTGAGTGGCGTTTATAAAAGTGGGAAAGATTACAATATGAAGATAAAGTTGGAATTCAAGAGGACAAACTGGGGCAAATATTCATTTATAGGAAGGGGAGTTAGGGATTGGAATAACTTACCAAGAGAGATGTTCAATAAATTTCCAATTTCTTTGAAATCATTTAGGAAAAGTCTAGGAAAACAACAGACAGGGAATCTGCCACCTGGGCGACTGCCCTAAATGCAGATCAGTATTGATTGATAGATTGATTGATTGATTGATTGATTGATTGATTGATTGATTGATTGATTGATTGATTGATTGATTGATTGATTGATTGTAGCGACTTATTTCCCGACTTTGCATACCGATTTTCTTTAAATTCTCTTCAGCCGTTTTCTCGTGATGTGTGTACAGACAGACAGACAGACAGACAGACAGACAGACAGACAGACAGACAGACAGACAGACAGACAGACAGACAGACAGACAGACAGACAGACAGACAGACAGACAGACAGACAGACAGACAGACAGACAGACAGACAGACAGACAGACAGACATTATGGAAAAGTAAAAATTGCATTTCCTTGTTACTGTGGACACGACTGAAACAGAAATACCATCCTTTTTAAATTCTGAGCAATGTACAGACAAAACTCTTATTTTATATATATATATAGATAAGTCTGTGAGATTGATTGCACCCATTCTCATTTGTGTGCCACTTTCTCTGGTCTAGGTATATGTAATAGGAACGGGTTTGCATAATAATAATAATAATAATAATAATAATAATAATAATAATAATAATAATAATAATAATAATAATAATAATAATAATAATAATAATAGTAATAATAATAATAATAATACCGAGCTCGATAGCTGCAATCGTTTAAGTGCGCCCGGTAACCAGTGTTTGGGAGATAGTGGGTTCGAACCCCACGTCGGCAGCCCTCAAGATTTTCCGTGGTTTCCCATTTTCACACCAGGCAAAAGCTGGTGCTGTGCCTTAATTAAGGCCACGGCTGCTTCCTTCCCACTCCTAGCCCTTTCCTATCCCATCGTTGCCATAAGACCTATCTGTGTCGGTGCGACGTAAATCAACTTGTAAATAATAATAATAATAATAATAATAATAATAATAATAATAATAATAATAATAATAATAATACCGGCCCCCGTGGTGTAGGGGTAGCGTGCTTGCCTCTTACCCGGAGGTCCCGGTTTCGATTCCCGGCAAGATCAGGGATTTATACCTGGACCTGAGGGCTGGTTCGAGGTCTACTCAGTTTACGTGATTAGAATTGAGGAGCTATCTGACGGTGAGATAGCGGCCCCGGTCTAGAAAACGAAGAATAACGGCCGAGAGGATTCGTCATGCTAACCATACGGCACTTCGTAATCTGTAGGTCTTCGGACTGAGCAGCCGTCGCTTGGTAGGTCAAGGCCCTTCATGGGCGGTAGGTGCCATGGGGTTTGGTTTTTAAATAATAATAATAATAATAATAATAATAATAATAATAATAATAATAATAATAATAATAATAATAATAATAATAATAATTGTAATGTATATAACGAAAATAAAGGAAACACTAAGACTAAATAATATTGACAATCTGGCGCCCGCTCCCGTTTTATCTTTTGTTTAATCTAGCAGATAGATTGCGACCAATCATGCAACGAAAGTGACAAAAGTGCAACCTTTTACTATGCTGTATCTATAGGCTACCAAATTAATTAAAAGCTAATCTTTTAACCGAAGCGTTTTCGGAAAGCACCAGACTATACGTGGAAATTGAAACTACTGATTAAAACAGTTTTATTTTTTTATCCATTAAAAGTACAATAATCTCTCAGATGAGTTGCGCCTAGTAATGTTACAAAATTATTGCGCCTAGCGAAGGGTTAAAATGAAAAGTCACATTCTTATGGTTCGGAACCCACGTAAAACTGGAGATCCCGTATCTCCGACCACATAATTAACAATCACGTAAATTTTCAAACTAATCTTCTTCACAGAAGAGAGCATAAATGTTGATGAGTTTAATATGAGCCGTAATCTTAAATCTGCAGTTGAGTTTGTTTGGTACTCACCCAGGTCCGACCAGTACGGTACAGCGGACAGAGCTGTAATGAGAAGGATGATAGCTAATACGAAACAGCAGGCTGTCCCGCCCCCTGGTCATGCCTGGTACAACTCAGCTTTTATCAGTAAGGGGAGGATCTGAACACTACCTTATGCAAATACATTACGGAAAGAGACCCTGGAACAGGCATATACCAAAATGCTGATATCGTTTGTCCAGCGTTAGAATGAAGAGTCAGGCAGCGGCGGTGTAAGTGGGTATGACAATTGCTCCCCACCCGAAATCTGCTATTTATCACATTCAAAATGACGCCACATTCAAAAAAATTGTACGGGAACCGAAAGCATAAAGAAAGGATACCTATTGTTTATGTGACATTAGATTGTTAATCGAACGAAACCGGAAACCGAAAACGTTAGAGAAGCAGTCATTTTAATACTCCACTTTCAACAGTGGTTTTTAATCAGAGCAAATTTTACTCAATATTAACTTTTAACTTCAATGATCCAAACCAAACCAAACCAAACCAAACCAAACCAAACCAAACCAAACCAAACCAAACCAAACCAAACCAAACCAAACCAAACCAAACCAAACCAAACCAAACCAAACCCCATAGCGCAACAGCCCCGAAGGGCCATGGCCTACCAAGGGACCGCTGCTCAGCTCGAAGGCCTGCAAATTACGAGGTGTCGTGTGGTCGAAACGACGAATCCTCTCGGCTGTTATCCTTGGCTCTCTAGACCGGGGCCTTCATCTCACCGTCAGATAGCTCCACAATTGTAATCACTTAGACTGAGTGGACCTCGAACCAGCCCTCAGATTCAGACAAGGGCGCCCATGCCCGAGGGCAAGGGGGGAGGGACGCCCTCTTCCCCTCCTATCTTTCAAGGAAAGGCAAAAATATAATGTAGTCAGGTATTTTTCTTTCAAGAAAATTATTTAAAAGTCGGTATTACGTAGAAGTGGTAGTATCACCCCCCACCAACAGGCAGGAGATACAGGGGATAGGCCTACTGCAGAATACAAGTCACAATTCTTCTTCCAAATTGTTAAAAATGCTACATACCCCCAGGTCTAACCTTCCCCCCTACAAACTGTCATATGGGCGCCCATGGATTCGGGTAGAAATGAACCCGGAGCCTCCGGGTAGGAGGCAGGCATGCTACCCTTACACCGCGGGTCGGCTAACATTAATGATGCGTAACAACATGTTTTAGACCTTTTAAGTCGTTTTAAATTAACAGCTTTTAGCTATAATGTGGTAGCAGACTCGTCGTCGTCGTCGTCGTCATGAGGTCATTTCATTCCCACCACAATAGGCTGGGCGGGCCATCAGCTCAACTAAGGAGCTCTTCGGCCATATGGGAAGACAATAAGCAGTAAAATGTGAAATGTAGAAGGTATGTGTCGTACACACCGAAAAGGGAAGAGAGTAAGTGAATTGGCGCAGGGAGACCGTGACAACAAGCCGGGACCAGGGAGGAGCAGCAAAGCACCCGATCGAGCGAACCCCCACAAACACCATAGGGAAGAGGGACGAGAAATTTATTGACAGAGCAAAGTATCCCGAGCGCGCATTACAGAAAAGTAAAGGTGTTACATAAACAGTGAGTTATACAAAAATGACAGAGAACTACGAAAGAGAGTGTTACAGAGGGTGAGGCGGGGCAGGTTGTGGGTACGGTGGGACAGTAGTGAAAGGAGGACAAGAGGGGTAAGATTGGAGGAGAAGATAATAGAGAGTGGTGGAGATATTGGTGACGGAGGTGGCAAGTAGACGGAGAAGTTCTAGAAATGAAAGAGGCGGTGGGCTGGAAAGCAGTTGCGGAACAGGAGGGTAAATAGCGTGCGACGGGGGGTCGGGTGGCGGTGTTGGTCGAGAACGGGGAGAGGAGGGAGGGGAAGGTGATCGCGCGGCGCGGGGTGGGAAACGAGAAGGCACCACACGATAAGTCCGCCGGTGAAGATGGACGCCGTTGGTGAGCAAGCGTTGGACGTCTTCATTGGTGGGAAGCTGAAGGCGAACCATGTACGTCGGCCCATGGATGTTGAAGATGCGGAAAACTCGCCACGCGGGACGCCTGCCTGGTGGAGGTCGAGCAGGAGGTCGTGCTCAGTAATAGCAGGGTCAACGCCACGAAGAACACAGCTGAATGATGAAGACGGGTGATGTGCCGTAGTAGCGCCAGACTCTCTGACAGAGGCTGGCTGAGTGGCGCTGGCAGTAGCAACGGAGTCGGCAGGGGGCCGCTGGGGACTCATAAGAGTCGTAGATATGGAGGATACGGTGGGAGACATCAACGGAGAGGAATGACTAGACGTAAGAGTGGGGTGGAAGAAGATGGGGAAAGATGAACGGAAGCGGTGACGGTAGTGGTAGTAATAGTAAGAGTAGGTGAAAGATGTTGGACGGGAGTCGTGAGGGAAGCAGCGGTAGAAATAGGGAGGGGAGACGGTACAGAGAGAGGGAAGTCAGGATCAGAGGCCAGGTGCTGTAAAATATGGGCAGGAGTAGGAAGAACTTGATGCGAGACATGAAAGATCAGTAAGTCGTCGCGAAGGAGGGCCAAAGATGCCATGTGCGGATCGCGAAAGAAGACCACAATATCAGGAGACGGCTGGCCAGAGAAAGCATCCTGGAGACGAAGTACCACTCGAACGTCAGCCCCAGTGTCACAAAGCCACTTGCGAATGGCGTCGGGGGAATAGGCAGTGTCCACATTCTTCACGAGACAAGAGGAAGACATGGTGGGGAGGCGACAACCAACTAGGTGTCTGCCCGTTTGCTTGTTCTTGGGCCGGCTGAGGATGCTAAGAGGTGAGTGCCACCCAGCCGAAAAAAATATGTGGACATACGAAGAGATCGATGTGTGCAGACTCGTCAGGTTGATTTCCACACCTTTCCAAGTCACTTGCGGATAGTGTGCCGGTGAGACACCACTACAAGCTTCCTTTTTAGGGCAATGCTGTGACATTGCACTAAGGGAAGAGATACATACTTCCACTTGCCTCACTAAAGATCTTGAATACGTTTATATTCGCAGTCGACGGAATGATATGGCTCCCTTCTGGACATTTTTTAACATTAATAATGTTCACATTAATCGTTTATATTAGCCTAAATGTTTCCGTGTAATTGAGATAGGTGGTGGTGATTATTGTTTCTTAAGAGTAAGTAAAACTAAGCAACTTTCCTCTATATAACCCCCTACTTCTTCTACCGCTTTTCCCACACCTTGTGGGGTCACGGGTGAGAAACGTATCGCACATGTGGATATGTCCTGTTTTACGGCTGGACGCCCCTCCTGGCTCCAACCCTATATGTAGGGATGTAATCACATTGTGTGTTCCTGTTGTGGTTGGTAGTGTGGTGTGTTGTCTGAATATGAAGATCCTCTATATAACACTAATCAGGGAGAAAAAAGGAGTCCGACGTATCGAAATATGAAGACATCGGCCAAAGAAAGGCAAGAGCCACGAAGGGCGAAAAATGAAAGACTCCGTAGCCCTCGCAACCTAATAACGTCGGGGTCAGAAAATTAGAGTTGACCAAGGGTGGTCGGATAGGATATATGAAAGTGAGGAGCCTGGCACAAGTAAGTGGAAGCAATTCCAGGACTCAGCTAAGGACCCCGTAGTCACTAACCCACGCTCCCAAGTTAAAAATCCCTGTGACCCCTTTTAGTCGCTTCTTACGATAGGCAGGGAATACCGTGGGTGTTTTTCTACCGCCCCCACTCACAGGGGGTTATAATTGAGACAGTGAGAATCAAAACTCTCCTTATCCAAAGCAAAGCAAGCAAAGCCACATCCGTACAAGCCATGAATACCCTTGGAGGAGTTGAAGATAAAAGCTTCCTTTATCCGTAACCTCGGCACTTAGTAGGATGGAATGGTTAGCTCTGTGCCCAGTCGCCTTTGTCCCCAAGAATTATCCTGCGTAGGCTGAGTTAATCTCAGGACCACGTGCCTCTCCGGAAGTGGTAATCTCGTTTCTTAAATTTCTCGACTTCTTGACGTGGGTTCGGATCCCACTGGTGTCTGGTTGGCCATTTTTGTTCTGTACTTAACATCTCTTCAACACGTACTTAAATGTACATAACACGACCTAATAGGTTGAAAGTCGGTTTCGATAACCCACGTTCTTCCGGATGAACCGAGAACAATATTACTGTCTCGGTCACACAGCCCCTACTCTCCTTATCCACCACAAGTCATTTTTAAGTAATCAAGAAATACCGTCTGCGGCAACACAGACCAAACTGAAATGTTATTTAATTGCATTTATACCATATAAGTAGTATAATTGGATGGTTCTGCGGCCACCTCCACCTCAGGCTCCCAGAGGCCACCTCCACCTCCTTCTCCGCCGCCTCCTCCGCCGCCGCCCGCGGGAAATTTTAATTTTGGCGGGAAATTTGAATTTTGGCGCGAGATTTGAATTTGTAAACAAAGCCACGTGCTTTTTGACAGCTGTCATCGACAACAACGCATCGCTAACCTCACTGCTGCCATCTTGATGGGCCTAAACCTCACTAGTGCCAACTTAACCTAACTAGCATGAGGTAAACAAACCCACGTGTTTTTTGACAGCCACGTGCTTTTTGACAGACAACAACGCATCGCAAACCTCAGTACTGCCATCTTGACGGGCCTAAACCTCAGTAGTGCCAACTTAACCTCACTAGCATGAGGTAAACAAAGCCACGTGCTTTTTGACAGCTGTCATCGACAACAACGCAACGCTAACCTCAGTACTGCCATCTTGACGGGCCTAAACCTCACTAGTGCCAACTTAACCTCACTAGCGTGAGGTAAACAAAGCCACGTGATTTTGACAGCCACGTGCTTTTTTGACAGCTGTCATCCGCCATCTTTAAACCACAAAGCACTGTGCCGCCCTCTATATCGCAGTAGCTGCAAAATTCGTCACCTGTCATCGGCAGTGCTGCCATCTTGACGGGTCTAAACCTTAGTCCTACCAACTTAACCTAACTAGCGCGAGGTAAACAAAGCCACGTGCAGCTGTCATCCGCCATCTTTAATCCATAGAGCACAGTGCTGCCCTCTTTAGCTACTTACCTTTGAAATGTGGTGGCGGATAATTTGAAAAATGCTTTTTGACAGCAGCCATCTTGCATCGCAAACCTCAGTGCTGTCCTCTTTAGCTAGATACCTGTGGTAGCAGACAATTCCACGTGACAGCAGTCATCTTTAATCAAGAGAGCACAGTGCTACCCTCTATGTGGTGGCGGCAAATAGAAAAATTCCACGTGCTCTTGTTTGGAAACAAACTCACGCGCTTTTTTTGACAGCCGTCATCCACCATCTTTAATCAACAGAGCACAGTGCTGTACTCTTTAGCTAGATACCTTTGAAATGTGGTGGCGGCAATTTGAAAAATTCTATGTGCTCTTGTTGGGAAACAAAGCCACGTGCTTTTTTTGACAGCTGTCATCCGCCATCTTTAATCAATAGAGCACTGTGCTGCTATCATGCCGGCAATTTCGTTAGCTGTCATCCGCCATCTTTAATCCAGAGAGAACAGTGCTGCACTCTATGTGGTGGCGGTAAATTCCATGTGCTTTACAAAGCCACGTGCTTTTTTGACAGCTGTCATCCGCCATCTTTAATCAATAGAGCACTGTGGTGCTATCATGCGGGCAATTTCGTTAGCTGTCATCCGCCATCTTTGAGAACAGTGCTGCACCCTATGTGGTGGCGGTAAATTCCATGTGCTTTACAAACCTATGTGCTTTTCTGACAGCTGTCATCCGCCATCTTTGAGAACAGTGCTGCACTCTATGTGGTGACGGCAAATTCCACGTAGAAACAAAGCCATGTGCTTTTTTGACAGCTGTCATCCGCTATCTTTAATCACCGTGCTGCCCGGTGGCGGCAAATTCCACGTGCTCTTGTTTGGAAACAAAGCCATGTGCTTTTTTGACAGCTGTCATCCGCCATCTTTAATCACCGTGCTGTCCCCTCTTTAGCTACTTACCTTTGACAGCCGTCATCCGCCATCTTTAATCACCGTGCTGCCCGGTGGCGGCAAATTCCACGTGCTCTTGTTTGGAAACAAAGCCATGTGCTTTTTTGACAGCTGTCATCCGCCATCTTTAATCACCGTGCTACACTCTATGTGGTGGCGGTAAATTCTATGTGCTTTACAAACCTATATGCTTTTCTGACAGCTGTCATCTGCCATCTTTAAGCTGTAAATCCCTCGATTCTCGACAGATTCTTAATCCGAGTTCTTTGACGTCAGGAAGGGCAACCGGTCGAAAACCATAGTGTATGAGGCTAGATACTGCTAGTTTTGCATCAGGGAGGGCGACTAGTCTTAAAAACAAATTCTTGCGATTTAAAATCTTAGTTTTGCGTCAGGAAGGGCATCCGGCCGTAAAACAATAGTTCGTGATTTAAAATCTAAGAAGTGCATCTAGCTGTAAATCCCCGATTCCCCGTGTTAGACGTTGTAAAACAGATTCTTAATCCGAGTTGTCAGGAAGGGCAACCGGTCGTAAAACTATGGTGTATGAGGTTAGATACTGCTAGTTTTGCATCAGGAAGGACAACTCAACACATTCATGTGATTTAAACACATTTTTATCCCCAAGAGAATCGAACCCGAGACTACCGGGTGAGATGCATGCATACTGCAGGCTATAGATTTGTTCTACAGTCCTTGAAAGTATCGGCACAGTCATTCTGAGCGAGTTGTGTGGAATGCATGTGTTAGCTGAAATTGTACACGTAACTTCCGGCTCAACCTTGAACGAGGACACGGCGTGCTTGTAACTCGCGAACGTCTTCTTAGCCGAGTAGCATGTAAGCTCTTAAAACACAGTACTAATTAAGGTTGTAAAATATTCTGAAATAGTCCTCCTCTGTAGTGCAGTAGTTAGTGTGATTAGCTGCTACCCTCGGAGGTCCGAGTTCGATTCCTGGCTCTGCTACGGAATGTGTAGCATTTAGCCTATGTAAGTTCCTAACGTAAAATATCATGATTGTACGGAGAGGTTAAAACACACACAGTGCCTACTCCTATCGAAAGAACCTGCACGGTACCGGCATGTAGGCTTCTCCTGGTGAAGGAGCTTGCACATAGTTTAACGCCTCCTATCAACAGCCCTTACTTAATGCTGGCTTTCTTGCACACCCCGCCTCACACCATAGTTTTACGACCGGCTGCCCTTCCTGACTAGGATTTTAAATCGCAGTATACGTGATAAATTTGTTGTAGCGGGTTTTATAACTAGATATCCCGGTACCGACACATAGCCTACTCCCGCTGAAGAAGCCTGCACAAGGCTTATTGCCTCTATCCGACAAATGAATCACCGTCAAGTCTTGTACTCAAAAAATCATTTTCGAAGGAGTCTGCACAAGGTTTAACGTCCCCATCAACAGCCCTTACTTATTGCTAGCTTTTTTTTTGCACACCCCGCCTCACACCATAGCTTTATACAGCCGGTTGCCCTTCCTGACTAGGATTTTAAATCGATATCCCGACATAGCCTACTCCTACCGAAGAAGCCAGCTTAACACCTCCATCCGACGAATGAATCACCCTCAACACTCTTCAATCATTCTCGCTACTTCGGGGATAGCGGGTTCGAACTAGAAGCCGTAAATGCTAGGCGAGGGGGGCCTGCGCGATCGTCATTACATGATCTAGCTAAATGTAGTTTTAGCCCAATACCTTTAAGTGCCTACAGGTAAGGAATACCGCGGATGTACCCTCGAGAAGTCGAGGATCGCGCGCTAACTTTCCAAGGCTCGATCCACTGCAGAACTCTTAAATTCTGACACCTCGGCATCAACAGGAGGTTCGATTCCGGCTTAAATACGTCAGCTTGCGGGACTACAGGAGTGCTCTTGTTGCATTCGCTCCGACTGTACTGCAGTTGTCAGCGATTTTTTCACATCCGCTTGGTAACAAGCAGCATATTTACTCGCTACAGTCTGCGTGAAGTGCTCACAGTTCTCTGTATGCGTTTATCACGTACACATCTCCCGTCTGCAGTGAATATTATTCTTCAGCCTTTATCTTAAGGTAAGCTAGAACTGTTAGTTACTGTCTGCAAAGCAACTTCTACGCTAGACATCTACATTCATATATGTTTGTTCTTTTCTTTTTAGGTACCGTTCGAGTTACAGGCTTGAAAGTACGCATTTTATTCATCCGAGTAACAGTCTGCAGCACATGCATTTTTAAGGTATGTTTTCGAACTTTGAGTTGTAAAGATAACTAGGCTAGCTGATACACCCTACACTACATTCATATATGTTTGTTCTTTTCTTTTTTAGGTACCGTTCGAGTTACAGGCTTGAAAGTACGCATTTTATTCATCCGAGTAACAGTCTGCAGCACATGCATTTTTTTTAAAGGTATGTTTTCGAACTTTGAGTTGTAAAGATAATTAGGTTAGATGATGCACCCTACACTACATTCATATATGTTTCTTCTTTTCTTTTTAGGTACGACCAGAATATTATCATTCAAGTTTCAGGCTTGAACGCACGCATTTTATACATCCGAGTAACAGTTTGCAGCGCGAAGATTTTAAGGTATGTCTGACCTCTATTCGTTGAAACTTGGTTTCTTCTAAAACATCGTAACTTTAGTCTATTGATAAATAGTTGTTCTCTTTAATCCTCACGCGAGGTGCGTACATAGCTATGTCTGCCCTCAACAGGCTGAAACTTGGTTTCTTCCGTAACTTTAAGCTATTCATAAATAATTGTTCTCTTCAACCTACATACTATAGACGTGGTATAATTTCAAACACACACACATAGCTATGTCCGTCCTCAACAGGCTTAAACTTGGTTTCTTCTGTAACTTTAAGCTAATCATAAATAGTTGTTCTCTTTAATCAACATACTATAGACGTGGTATGATTTCAAACACGTACACATAGCTATGTCTGCCCTCAACGGGCTGAAACGTGGTTTCTTCTGTAACTTTAAGCTAATCATAAATAGTTGTTCTCTTTAATCTACATACTATAGACGTGGTATAATTTCAAACACGTACACATAGCTATGTCCGTCCTCAACAGGCTTAAACTTGGTTTCTTCTGTAACTTTAAGCTAATCATAAATAGTTGTTCTCTTTAATCTACATACTATAGACGTAGTATAATTTCAAACACGCACACATAGCTATGTCCGTCCTCAACAGGCTTAAACTTGGTTTCTTCTGTAACTTTAAGCTATTCATAAATAATTGTTCTCTTCAACCTACATACTATAGACGAGGTGCGTACATAGCTATGTCCGTCCTCAACAGGCTTAAACTTGGTTTCTTCTGTAACTTTAAGCTAATCATAAATAGTTGTTCTCTTCAATCCTCACGCTATAGACGTAGTATAATTTCAAACACGCACACATAGCTATGTCCGTCCTCAACAGGCTTAAACTTGGTTTCTTCCGTAACTTTAAGCTATTCATAAATAATTGTTCTCTTCAACCTACATACTATAGACGAGGTGCGTACATAGCTATGTCCGTCCTCAACAGGCTTAAACTTGGTTTCTTCTGTAACTTTAGTCTATTGATAAATAGTTGTTCTCTTTAATCTACATACTATAGACGTAGTATAATTTCAAACACACACACATAGCTATGTCTGCCCTCAACAGGTTGAAAGTTGGTTTCTTCCGAACATCGTAACTTTAAGCTAATCATAAATAGTTGTTCTCTTTAATCAACATACTATAGACGTGGTATGATTTCAAACACGTACACATAGCTATGTCTGCCCTCAACGGGCTGAAACGTGGTTTCTTCTGTAACTTTAAGCTAATCATAAATAGTTGTTCTCTTTAATCTACATACTATAGACGTGGTATAATTTCAAACACGCACACATAGCTATGTCCGTCCTCAACAGGCTGAAACTTGGTTTCTTCTGTAACTTTAAGCTAATCATAAATAGTTGTTCTCTTTAATCTACATACTATAGACGTGGTATAATTTCAAACACGCACACATAGCTATGTCCGTCCTCAACAGGCTTAAACTTGGTTTCTTCCGAACATCGTAACTTTAGTCTATTGATAAATAGTTGTTCTCTTTAATCTACATACTATAGACGTAGTATAATTTCAAACACGCACACATAGCTATGTCTGCCCTCAACAGGTTGAAAGTTGGTTTCTTCCGAACATCGTAACTTTAAGCTAATCATAAATAGTTGTTCTCTTTAATCAACATACTATAGACGTGGTATGATTTCAAACACGTACACATAGCTATGTCTGCCCTCAACGGGCTGAAACTTGGTTTCTTCTGTAACTTTAAGCTAATCATAAATAGTTGTTCTCTTTAATCTACATACTATAGACGTGGTATAATTTCAAACACGCACACATAGCTATGTCCGTCCTCAACAGGCTTAAACTTGGTTTCTTCCGAACATCGTAACTTTAGTCTATTGATAAATAGTTATTCTCTTTAATCTACATACTATAGACGTAGTATAATTTCAAACACGCACACATAGCTATGTCTGCCCTCAACAGGTTGAAAGTTGGTTTCTTCCGAACATCGTAACTTTAAGCTAATCATAAATAGTTGTTCTCTTTAATCCTCATACTATAGACGTGGTATAATTTCAAACACGCACACGTAGCTATGTCTGTCCTCAACAGGTTGAAACTTGGTTTCTTCCGAACATCGTAACTTTAGTCGTTCTCTTCAATCCTCATGCTATAGGCCTAACTCACAGCCATGTCCAACCTCTATAGGTTGAACATCGCAACTTTAGGCTAATCTCTATTGGTTGTTCTCTTTTCAGATGTTTCCCTGCTCGCAGTGTGATATAACTTTTACAAGAAGAGATGCCCTTACACGGCATTTACAAATCAAACATGGAGAAGCGTCTACGTTCACCTGCGAGCAGTGTGAGGCATCGTTTACAAGGCGAGATAACTTCATGCGCCATATGAAATCAAAACACCCTAGCATAACATCTGCTTTATGTGATGTTTGCGGGCTGTACTTCGCTAATGTAGAGCAATACCAGGCTCACTTAGCAGAGGTACATCAAATATCTACTTGCCCTCAGGTAGTAGTAGGGAAAAAGCGTGCAGCTACTGATGTAGCTGTAGAAAGTACTAGTAGTAAAAAACCTAGGAAAAATGAACTTCAAACTATTCACTGCGAGCACTGTAACACTGATGTACCATCTTCGCATTTTCAGGGACACTTACGGAGTAATGCGCATAAAAATAATGCGTGTAGAAGTGGTAGTAACGCAAACATCGAGGAAATTAATACAGCATTTAAAAGTAGGATTGCTAGTTACCGAATTCGCACCAGTCAAAAGTTTCAGAGCACTTCAAACTTTTTAAATTGCGTTCAACCGGATGTACAACAGCTTCTTGCTAAATCTTTGTCCAATCATAGTTTATTTAAAGTTAATTTTGAACTTTTCGCCTTGTACATTAAAAGCACGGATGAATCCGAAATAACGGACATTAAATCATTTAATACGAAGAATTTTGTCATAAGTGAGTCGACTAATTTTGGTGATGTACTTAGGGATGTCTCTAACATTATTTCAACTAAGAGCGAGGAATTTCAGGAAAAGGAATCAGGGTGGGCTTTAGTTGAGATAATGTATCTAGAAGTTAACATCAATAAGTACAATCCTATGCGTGGATCTTCGCACATCGAGCTGCCGACATGGATTCAGCAAAGAAATGCTGTTGTAAACATCCAAAACAATGACGAAGCATGTTTTGCATGGGCGGTGATGTCGGCTTTAAATCCTGCGAAATCAGACGTAGCTAAGAGAACATCATCCTATCCACACTATTCAACGCAGCTAAATTTCGATAGTATAGAATTTCCTGTACAGATAAAGGATATTAAGCACTTTGAGGAACTAAATAACATTAGTATCAATGTGTATGGTGTAGAGAAAAAGTCTGTAGTAGGTCCTCTGTATTATACATGTCATAAGAAGAGTACTCACGTTAATTTACTCTATATTGAAAACAGTGAGAATAGCCACTTTTGCTGGATTAAAAATCTGAGTAGACTTGTTGGCAGTCAGTTGTCAAACAGGCGTAAGAAAAAGTGGCTATGTGATGGATGCTTGCAGTATTTTAGAACTGAAGATCAGTTAACGAAGCATTCCAAGAATGACTGCAATCATGTACGTACAGAGATACCTACTACAGGCAATAATGTTTTAAAATTTACAAATTTTCACAAGCAGATGTGGGTACCGTTCGTGATTTATGCAGACTTTGAAGCCATCCTCACGCCATGCAACACATGCTCACCTAATCCTGACAACTCTTTCACTAATACTACGCACATGCATGTCCCGTATAGCTTCGCGTATTACATCAAGTGTAGTTACGATAGTACGCTTAACAAGTTAGAGCTGTATCGAGGACATGATGCTGCTAAAGTATTTTTAGAAAGACTTGAAAGTGATGCAGTTCGTCTCGGTCGTATTCTGAATAGTAATATTCCTATGAAGCCACTCACCGACATTCAGTTAAATGATCATGAACGTGCTACAAAGTGTAGCATTTGTGATGGGGAATTTTCCGAAAATGACCCTAAAGTTTTTGATCATGATCATTTAACTGGTTTCTACAGATGTGCCGCTCATTATAGCTGTAATCTTAAGTATAGAGTTCCTAAATTCATCCCTGTAATTTTTCATAACTTATCTGGTTACGACTCTCATTTCATCATTTCACAATTTGGAGCTTCAGATGAAAAAGTAGATATAATCCCTCAGAATAAAGAGCGGTACATTGCGTTTGCAAAGTCTGTAAAAGTAGATGCTGAGCATTCTATAAAACTGAGATTCCTTGACTCGTTTCGCTTTATGGCGAGTAGCCTCGATAAACTTTCTAGTCATTTACAGCCTGACCAATTTACGGAAATTCGACGCGTTTTCCCCGAAGAAGCGCAGTTTAATTTACTTCGGCGTAAGGGTGTTTTTTGTTACGAATATCTCGACTGCTTAGACCGCCTCGAAGAACGTGCCTTACCATCGAAACAATCCTTTTACAGCTCGCTGAATTCAGCAGATATTAGTGATGATGACTATTTATATGCACAACATATCTGGGAGCAGTTCCACATTCAAACGCTGGGTGAATACTCCGATTTATATTTAAAGACAGATATACTTTTGTTAGCTGATGTTTTTGAAAATTTTCGCTGTGTTTGCATGAACACCTACAGCCTTGACCCATGTCAGTATTTTACTGCACCTGGGTTAAGTTGGGACGCGATGTTAAAATACACGCGTGTGAATTTGGAACTGCTAACCGATATCGATATGGTGCACTTTATAAAAGCATCCATTCGAGGCGGTCTGAGTCAGTGCAGCGGCCGGTATTCGAGTGCTAATAATAAGTACATGCCGAGTTTCGATTCTAGTCAGGAATCTCAGTATATCGTTTACCTCGATGCTAATAATCAGTATGGGTGGGCGATGAGTCAGCATCTACCGGTGAGTGGTTTCCGCTGGCTGACGCAGTGCGAAATTGATGCTTTACAGCTACACGCCCTAGGCGATGAAGCTGATAAAGGTTATTTCCTCGAAGTTGACTTACAGTATCCTAAAGAGTTACACACTTCTCATAATGACCTACCGTTCTGCCCTGAAAATATGAAGTCCCCGTACATTGCATCAACGACGAAAATGCTCATTGCTAATTTATGCGATAAATCTAAGTATATCATTCATTACCGAAATTTAAAACAGTGTTTGCAGCATGGTTTGAAGTTATCCAAAATTCATCGCGTACTAGAATTTAATCAGTCACCGTGGCTAAAGCCATATATCGATCTGAACAATAATTTAAGAACGAATGCGGTTAACGAGTTTGAAAAAGATTTCTACAAGCTCATGAATAACAGTGTGTTTGGTAAGACTATGGAGAATGTTGACAAACGCGTTGATGTAAAATTGATTACAAACTGGGATAATATTAAGAAAAGGTATGGTGCTAACTATTTAATAAGTAAACCAAATTTCCACAGCTGCACCATCATACATGAGAATTTAGTTATTATACAGATGAATCGTGTCAAGGTTAAGTATGACAAACCTACCTATCATACATGAGAATTTAGTTATTATACAGATGAATCGTGTCAAGGTTAAGTATGACAAACCTACCTACGTCGGCTTCACAGTACTTGAATTGGCTAAAACACTCATGTATGAATTCCATTACGATTATATGATGAAGAAGTACGCGCATAATGCGCAATTGCTCTACACAGATACCGATTCGTTTATTTATCAAATCAAAACTGATGACTATTACAATGATATAAAGCCAGACTTGGGTAGGTTTGATACGAGTAACTATCCTGCAGATAATCAATATCATCTACCGCTAGTGAACAAAAAGGTTCTAGGTAAAATGAAAGATGAATGTGCTGGGAATATTATCGATTCATTTGTAGGTACTAAATCCAAGTCGTATTGCATAAAACTCTTAAATGAATTACAAATAAAGAGATTGAAGGGGGTTAAAAAGAATGTCGTTCAGAATCAGCTAAGTTTTGAAAACTATAACAATTGCATTAAAAGTAATCCACCTGTTTTGCATAAGCAAATGTCTGTCATTAGAAGCAAGAAGCACCAGTTGTACACTCATTTAATTAGTAAGGTAGCCCTTAATAGCGATGATTGTAAACGGTTTGTCATCCCAAATTCTACCACCACGCTAGCCTGGGGGCATAGTAGTATTGATAAGTACTACTTTACATAAACATTATGCTAGAGGTGTGTGTACTTACGTTACGCTGTCTTACATCACAATTCGGGAGAGGTACGCTGAGAGTGTAGTACGGCAAGTTTAAACTTGTACGTTCAAGAATTGCATCGAGAAGTACGCAAACATCACTGGGGTAAAATGATTCAAGATAAAACTTGTACATACAAGATGTAAATAAATAATGTAGAATTAGCATATTCTTTTATTTTAGGTTAGGTATCACCTTCCTCCCGCTCCTTATTTGCAAGATAGAGTTTTTGTTTATTACTCATAGAAGAAGAAAGAAGGTGATGAGCAGATTCGTAAGTATGTTATTGTCTAGCTCATGTTGAGAAGAGATTTTTTTTTCTAAACAGTGTTTGATTGCAATGCAGTGCCAAACAAGAGCACGTAGAATTTGCCGCCACCGGGCAGCACGGTGATTAAAGATGGCGGATGACAGCTGTCAAAGGTAAGTAGCTAAAGAGGGGACAGCACGGTGATTAAAGATGGCGGATGACAGCTGTCAAAAAAGCACATGGCTTTGTTTCCAAACAAGAGCACGTGGAATTTGCCGCCACCGGGCAGCACGGTGATTAAAGATGGCGGATGACGGCTGTCAAAGGTAAGTAGCTAAAGAGGGGACAGCACGGTGATTAAAGATGGCGGATGACAGCTGTCAAAAAAGCACATGGCTTTGTTTCCAAACAAGAGCACGTGGAATTTGCCGCCACCGGGCAGCACGGTGATTAAAGATAGCGGATGACAGCTGTCAAAAAAGCACATGGCTTTGTTTCTACGTGGAATTTGCCGTCACCACATAGAGTGCAGCACTGTTCTCAAAGATGGCGGATGACAGCTGTCAGAAAAGCACATAGGTTTGTAAAGCACATGGAATTTACCGCCACCACATAGGGTGCAGCACTGTTCTCAAAGATGGCGGATGACAGCTAACGAAATTGCCCGCATGATAGCACCACAGTGCTCTATTGATTAAAGATGGCGGATGACAGCTGTCAAGAAAGCACGTGGCTTTGTAAAGCACATGGAATTTACCGCCACCACATAGAGTGCAGCACTGTTCTCTCTGGATTAAAGATGGCGGATGACAGCTAACGAAATTGCCGGCATGATAGCAGCACAGTGCTCTATTGATTAAAGATGGCGGATGACAGCTGTCAAAAAAAGCACGTGGCTTTGTTTCCCAACAAGAGCACATAGAATTTTTCAAATTGCCGCCACCACATTTCAAAGGTATCTAGCTAAAGAGTACAGCACTGTGCTCTGTTGATTAAAGATGGTGGATGACGGCTGTCAAAAAAAGCGCGTGAGTTTGTTTCCAAACAAGAGCACGTGGAATTTTTCTATTTGCCGCCACCACATAGAGGGTAGCACTGTGCTCTCTTGATTAAAGATGACTGCTGTCACGTGGAATTGTCTGCTACCACAGGTATCTAGCTAAAGAGGGCAGCACTGAGGTTTGCGATGCAAGATGGCTGCTGTCAAAAAGCATTTTTCAAATTATCCGCCACCACATTTCAAAGGTAAGTAGCTAAAGAGGGCAGCACTGTGCTCTATGGATTAAAGATGGCGGATGACAGCTGCACGTGGCTTTGTTTACCTCGCGCTAGTTAGGTTAAGTTGGTAGCACTAAGGTTTAGACCCGTCAAGATGGCAGCACTGCCGATGACAGGTGACGAATTTTGCAGCTACTGCGATATAGAGGGCGGCACAGTGCTTTGTGGTTTAAAGATGGCGGATGACAGCTGTCAAAAAAGCACGTGGCTGTCAAAAAACACGTGGCTTTGTTTACCTCACGCTAGTGAGGTTAAGTTGGCACTAGTGAGGTTTAGGCCCGTCAAGATGGCAGTACTGAGGTTAGCGTTGCGTTGTTGTCGATGACAGCTGTCAAAAAGCACGTGGCTTTGTTTACAAATCTGTCAAAAAGCACGTGGCTGTCAAAAAGCACGTGGCTTTGTTTACCTCATGCTAGTGAGGTTAAGTTGGCACTACTGAGGTTTAGGCCCGTCAAGATGGCAGTACTGAGGTTTGCGATGCGTTGTTGTCTGTCAAAAAGCACGTGGCTGTCAAAAAACACGTGGGTTTGTTTACCTCATGCTAGTTAGGTTAAGTTGGCACTAGTGAGGTTTAGGCCCGTCAAGATGGCAGCAGTGAGGTTAGCGATGCGTTGTTGTCGATGACAGCTGTCAAAAAGCACGTGGCTTTGTTTACAAATTCAAATCTCGCGCCAAAATTCAAATTTCCCGCCAAAATTCAAATTTCCCGCGGGCGGCGGCGGCGGAGGAGGAGGCGGCGGCGGAGGAGGCGGCGGAGGAGGAGGTGGAGGTGGCCTCTGGGAGCCTGAGGTGGAGGTGGCCGCAGAACCATCCAATTATACTACTCATATATATTCAAAATGTGTACCATCACATGGCACACATTGTTTATAACGTTGCCGGGCTGAGTGTCTCAAACGGTTTAGGCGCTGGCCTTCTGACCCCAACTTGGCAGGTTCGATCCTGGCTCAGTCCGGTGGTATTTGAAGGTGCTCAAATACGTCAGCCTCGTGTCGGTAGATTTACAGGCACGTAAAAGAACTCCTGCGGGACTAAATTCCGGCACCTTGGCGTCTAGGAAAACCTTAAAAGAGTAGTTAGTGGGACGTAAAACAAATATTATTATTATTATTATTATTATTATTATTATTATTATTATTATTATTATTATTATTATTGTTCATAACGTTTCTGAATATTATTGAACATGTTGATAAACGAAGGTACAGGCCACGCATACCCTTGGAGGAGTTGAATATAAGGGACAAAAGAGACGACGTTATATTCTCGGGTTATTGGGGAATATTTGTGGGTGGATCATCTGTTTTGAAAAGTGATGCTTTCAACATGCTCCATGTGTAGGAATTTGCGACGCGAGATCCGAGGAGCGAAAAATAGGCGATCTCCAAATTGTCGTTGCCGAAAGATTAGAACTCCTCCGCGGTGCAGGCTGTCTTGCGTAGCATCCTCGATGAAATAAGGGCCCAATATTCCATGTTCGGATACGTAACACCTGTTGGAGAAGTCACCCCACGAGTCTTATTTGTGACGGTTCTTGAGTGCCCTGTTGTCCACTTTCGTTGACATAAGACTAATTCCGTATGACAGAACTGCACAATACAGCTATCGTTGTTCTGTAACTTGGAGCTTCATTTTTAAATCGCTCCTCGTACTGTTCCTTAAATGAGAATCAAACTCGGCCCATTCTGACGCCCACTCCACGTGATCGGAAATACTTTTTTAAATAATAATGTTATTTGCTTTACGTCCCACTAACTACTTTTACGGTTTTCGGAGACGCCGAGGTGCCGGAATTTAGTACCGCGGGAGTTATTTTACGTGCCAGTAAATCTACCGACACGAGGCTGACGTATTTGAGCACCTTCAAATACCACCGGACTGAGCCAGAATCGAACCTGCCGCGTTGGGGTCAGAAGGCCAGCTCCTCAACCGTCTGAGCCACTCAGCCCGGCTCGGAAATAATTTTCCACGACAAACACCTCCTCTGTTGTGAGAACCATAATTGCAGAAATTAACATAACACTGAATTCCCAATATGTCGAGCTATTATCTTTATCTCCATCTCCTCTCTATATACAAATGAATGTTTCTTTGTTTGTCCTTTATAGACTCAAAACCTACTGGACTGATTTCGCTGAAAAATTAACAGTTTGTTCTTATTACTCCTGAGAGGGTTTAGGAAGTGGTTTGAACGAAATCCGGTTGGTGGTTCGGCGTATGGGATGAGAAGGGGTGAAAAAGAAGATAGGGGAAGGCAAGCAAAACCGGAAGACAAGTATTTATGATGTGTTCCTTAAAGCTATTGTTTTTCTATCTTCTTCTTCTTCTTCTTCTGTTTCTTCTATCTTCTATACATAATGGCATAAGTGGTGAAAAAAGAAAATGTCGAAAAAGACCGAGATTACGGTGAATGTGTGTATGTTCCAGCGCAGCTCTCAAGCGAGCTTGATACACAAATAACTTACTATCTGGAAAAATTACTGTAGCGGCAAGAAACCCCTAGCACCCTTAAAGGAAGGTGGTGAAATATAAAAATCTGAAAATGATCGATATTAGTGGCGTATCCATAGTCTTTGGAGTAGTTGAGATGGACTGTGACACTCTCGATGCCATTTAAGTCAAAGTTAATTCCCAATCGGTATGGACGTTAGAAGGGGTGAAAATGAATGTCCAAGATCACCGTGATTAAGGATGTACGTGTGTATTTTCCAGCATAGCTCTCAACCAAACATGATACCCATATGAATTACTGTTTGGGAAATAAAACTATGGTGTAAGACACCCCTATGGGTGGGGGGTGGAACGGAGGCGAAATTTTAAAATGATAGAAAATAACCAGTCTGCCTCTGTGGTGTAGTGGTTAGTGTGATTAGCTGCCACCCCCGAAGGCCCGGGTTCGATTTTCGGCTTTGCCACGAAATTTGAAAAGTGGTATGAGGGCTGGAACGGGGTCCACTCAGCCTCGGGAGGTCAAATGAATAGAGGTGGGTTAGATTCCCACCTCAGCCATCCTGGAAGTGGTTTTCCATGGTTTCCCACTTCTCCTTCAAGCAAATGCCGGGATGGTACCTAACTTAAGGCCAGGGCCGCTTCCTTCCTGGAGGATAAACATATTAAGAAAGAAAGAAGAAAGAAAACAACCAATATTAAATGTGAAAAAGATGTATGTTAGTAAATATATTTTTTCTTTTGCTTTTAAATAAACAGTTTAGAAATATCTAACGCGGTTGGATTTATAAACGCGGGCAAAGCTGCGGGCACCTGCTAGTAATAAATAAATACGTCGTTGACAGAGAAACGCGGACAGCAGATGAGCAATACTTTCAGTTTCGTTTGTTTTGGAGCATACCATTCTAATAAGTATTTCATTCACTAACCATTACTGAGAGAAGAAACTTTTTTGGGTGAATACGGATGTGGCTTCAACTCACCTTCAAAAAGAAAAAAATAATTAGCACATAAAGAAATTATTAGTGGAATAACTAGTTTGTCTCCGGATAGTTTTGCTTCCAAATGAAAGAGAGAAGCAGTTTTGTATCCACAAACTTCGGACAAGGATAGCCCTTTGAAATCAAAATGTCATGTTTAATAGTACAGAGATTTAATGTTCAAAAATGCAAAATATTATTCAACAATATAAACGTAAATCAGATATAATCCAACCAGCTAGGTGAATGGACGTGTAATGCTGAGTGTGTGACAAGAGTGCGAATGTATAAGAAGAAGGCTCATGTGAATCGAGCAATATCTGTGTTCTATAGGAAGGTAGTGTTGCAGGATTAAAGTGAATTACATCCACAATGTCAACAGTTCCTATAATCTAATGAAGTTGATATTAATATCTGTCGTGGGGATGGTGTTGTAAGTGATCGGTGTCATGGGAAGGCATCGAGAACCACAAGGAGTTCCTGAAGGATCTATGCCAAGTGAACAAGACCAATGACCAGAACAAGGAAATAATAATAATAATTTCGTGTGGCTATTTCTAGCCGAGTGCAGCCCTTGTAAGGCAGACCCTCCGATGAGGGTGGGCGGCATCTGCCATTTGTAGGTAACTGTGTGTTTTTGTAGTGGAGGATAGTGTTATGTGTGGTGTGTGAGTTGCAGGGATGTTGGGGCAGCACGAACACCCAGCCCCCGGACCATTGGAATTAACCAATTAAGGTTAAAATCCCCGACCCGGCCGGGAATCGAACCCGGGACCCTCTGAACCGAAGGCCAGTACGCTGACCATTCGGCCAACGAGTCGGACAACAAGGAAATTAGGGATATGAAGACGTACTTAAAAACAGAACTGAGAGACATGAAGGTGAGCATGCTGCAAAATTAGGAAATTAATCATCAAGTCTTGTACAGTACTTAGAAGAAGGAATAAACCAAAACCAAACCCCATGGCACAACTGCCCCGAAGCGACCGCTGCTCAGCCCGAAGGCCTGCAGATTACGAGGTGTCGTGTGGTCAGCACGACATATCCTCTCGGCCGTTATTCTTGGCTTTCTAGACCGGGGCCGCCATCTCGCCGTCAGATAGCTCCTCAATTTTAATCACGTAGGCTGAGTGGACCTCGAACCAGACCTCAGTTGCAGGTAAAAATCCCTGACCTGGCCGGAAATCGAACCCGGGGCCTCTGAGTAAGAGGCAGGCACGTACCTCTACAGCGCGGGAAGAAGAAGGGATGAGGACGATTGAATTTAAAGGAACAGGTACGAGACAAGGAAAATAGGAGGAGAAAGTATACAATCATATATAGACTGGAAGCTTTGGAAAAGTGATATACTGAACAAAGTACAACTAATTCCGTTGATCAAGGGGAAAGTCAAAGTTGATTGTAGTGAACAATGCCGTACTCCTCAGACCAAGTTATTCTTGTCTAAAATGTTTTGATTGGGCCTTTTATTAGCGTCGTATAAATAGAGAAGACGGAAAACATAAAATATTCATTATCTGAAATACCTTGAATGGTTATATGCATAGAAACCTACGATTGTCTTCACTTTTTGACACATTTGTTATCAGTTCATGTGGATTATGTTTCAAATATAGATCATTAAGATATTCCTCTACTTTCCTGGCATTTTCCCATTTATCTGTGATCGGCTCTAATATGGATTAAGCCCTGTTTTACGGATGGCAGATGCCCTTCGGAAGCTATGTTGGGGGCATGTTTTTGTTGTGGTTAGTAGTGTGATATGTTGTGTGTAGGGATGGTCACAAACACTCGGTCTCCGAGCTAGAAGAGTTAACCAAACGTAACTAATCTCCTCGTCCCATCCTTGAAATGAACCCGGGGCCTGACGCCAGTACACTGACAATTCATCCTGGGACCGAACTTTCAGATATAATTAAGATAACTTTGTATAATTTATAGCAAAATAATTAAAATAACAAATTCGTTTTTGGATGCAAAATATTCTGTTTTTAGTCTCAGATTTTCCAGTGTCCTACTAGATTTCATCCAGAATGGTTGTCACTCATTCATGCTTATAATCATCATCATTCGTTTACTGTCCTAAGTTTGATCAGTTGCCATAAAATATTTCCAGATTTACTACCAATTGCCGCTTCCTTTATTAAAACATAATTCTGTGTCTAGATGTCAATTAGGATTTGTTTAAGGAAGGTATTTCTAGGTCTTCCTCGTAGATGTTCTTTTAATTCAGCGAAGCCCTCTGCCGCAGTTCTCATTAAATTGAATGACACATTGTGTGACCCCACAACTCAAGACGACGGTTACGGATGGTACGAAGGACTGATCTCCGTTAGTTCACTGTGTCTAGAACTCTGGCATTTGACACCTTATCTCGCCACATCACATTCATCATCTTCCAATAGCACCATATCTTAAAGGCATCAAGACATTTCTTTTCATTTTTCTTTTGTGTGTATGTTTCACAGGCATACAATGCAACTATCCATACAGCTGCATGTAGTATTCTCATCCGGAGGGAAAGACTAAGTTGACTGGTATACAGTAATCTCCTCTCCTGCTTAAAACCTGTTGTCACCTCAGCAATAAGGCATTTAGCTTCAGCGGTGCCCCTTCTGTCCTCTGGAATCTTGTGATATAGGTAAGTGAAATTCTTGACATGTTCTATATCTGAGTCATCAATCTCTAAGCAAAGGGGTTTTGGGAATGTCGAGACTGCCATGCGTTTTGTCTTTGAGGTGATTATTTCTGCACCGTTAATACAACTCTTGAGAGGATTGCCTGCAAAGTAGATGGGCCACCAGCTGGAATGGCCTGATCATCTGCAAACTTAATTACCTGTATGGGTATTCCTGTACAGTTTACTCCTAAACTTGTGCCTCCTAGAGCTTCTGCCTTCATCAAATGGCCAAAAGCATTAAACAGAATTGAGGAGAGGGGACTTCCTTGTCTTACTCCTTTTCTGATAGGGACTGTATTTGTCACCGAGCACAGAAGAACACAGAGATGGCAATGCCTACTGCAATGCATTGGCTCGCTGAAGCCGAGATTTGTGCGCATCGCCATGTTGACATTACCAGCAGTACTAGTTAAATCCTAACCGAGTCACGTTAATTCCTGTCAGAGTCTGTCATTTTAAAATATTTCTGCAACATTATTTCATTGGGTAACGTATCTAACCCAGTAGAAAAGTGCCTTAGTTACAAAAAGTTTGCAAAGTTTGGGCTGGGAAGACTTGAGAGAAAGGAGACGAGCTGCTCGACTAAGTTGTATGTTCCGAGCTGTCAGTGGAGATGGCGTGGGAGGACATCAGTAGACGAATAAGTTTGAGTGGTTTCTTCAAAAGTAGGAAACATCTCAATATGAAGATAAAGTTGGAATTCAAGAGGACAAATTGGGGCAAATATTCGTTTATAGAAAGGGGAGTTAGGGATTGGAATAACTTACCAAGGGAGATGTTCAGTAAATTATAATTTCTTTGCAATCAATTAAGAAAAGGCTAGGAAAACAACAGATAGGGAATCTGCTACCTGGGCGACTGCCCTAAATGCAGATCAGTAGTGATTGATTAGTCATGTCATGAGAAGGGAATTGTGATGTTAAAAGAAAAAGTGAAAAGTCTGGAAGAGGAGGTGTCTAAACTGAAAAAGGAGGCAGAAACTAGCAGTCAGGAACGGATGAAGAAATGTGTATTTATATACGGCGTGCAAGAAGAAGGAAGAGAGAACAAAGTGGATATAATATAAAAATGGGAGACGTGATTCAGAATAAAATGAAAATCCATTTCATTGAGGTGGGCATAGATGACGCGGAAAGGGTAGGTAGAGTGAGAAGACATAGACCAATTAAAGTTAAATTGTTATCTACCTTGATGACGGAAATAGTGCTAAGAAATGCGAGTAAATTATAAGGGGAGAAAATCTGGGTCAAAAGAGACTTGGGAAGAGAAGAGAGTGAGAATTTGAGATTTTTAAAGAGACATTTAGTGAGAGGCAGACATCAAGGACTGAGGGCGCACATAAGGGGCCAACAGCTGATTGTTTCCAATGGCAATGGGTACGAGTTTGGTCAGTGACGAAATTGGAAATAATGGAAGAGAAGCTCAAGCAAGAAGAGGACCCGGTGTCAAGGCAAGGTGGAAGGCAGGTTGCAGATCGAGAGGTGGGACGAGAGGAGGTAAGAACCGAACTTAACGAAGGGAGCAGTGGCGAGCGCAGTGTGGGATCAAATACGAGGATTCTGGAGGTGGTGATGGAGGGTGACTTTCAAGAAACGGCAAATACAGAAACAGTGAACACGTGCAAAATAAAGGTGAGGGATCGAGAGACGAAATGAAAGGAAGAGAAGCCATGATGAATGGGAGAAGTCTGATTCTAAGAGATCTGTGGGGCAAGAAAAATAGAGGCACGGATGATATGGAAGTTAAAGAACGTCCTAAAATGTCAAGAAAAGAGGGAATGGAGGTAGAAGGAGAGAGGGCCATAGCAACTAGAAGTAAGAATAAGGGAAGAAATGGAGAAAGAAGGGAGGGCAAGTTATAACTAGATTGGAAGATAGGGTTTGTAAATATTGAAGGTTTCTTAAGTAAATGCGGTAATATAGAGGTTAACAAAGTACTGGGAAGTTTTGTCATTGTGGCACTCTTAGAGACGTGGCTAGAAATAGGAAAGGAGATAACATCGGGGGTATAGTCAAGTATAAGTCAAAGAAAAAAGAGCGTAATAAGGGGCGAACGCTTGGGGGGATAGTGGTGTTAATTAAAGAAGAGATTAGTGAACTAATAGAGGATATTGAGAATGAATTATAAGAAGTGGTCTGGCTAAGGTTTAACGTGGGGAAGGAGAAAGGGAGAATAAAGAAGGTATGCTTGGCTTTTACATACTTTCACCCCAAGGGCTCCTTATATGCTAATGATAAGTTCTTTGAGGATTTATTATTAGAAACTAGCATCATTAGGGCTAAGTTTAATGAAGATGGGTTATTATTATATGTAGACTGGAATGCTAGAATAGGTGTGCAGTGTCCAATGTTCAGCAACGTAGATGAGAATAAAATAAGGGGAAGACGCCGAAGTACAGATAAAGAAATAAATAGTTACGGAGTAAAACCCTTGTAAATGTGCGCGGCAGAAAATTCTACATTTTGAATGGATGTTGTGAGGGGGATAGGGAAGGGAAATTGACATATATTACGGCTCAGGGTAGAAGCGTTATTGACTTCGTAATCAGCTCGGAAGACATGTTAGGGAAAATCAAAGGGATGGGGGTAGGGGACTGGGTTGAATCCCACCATGCACCGGTCTGGGTGATGATAAAGAGAAGTATGGAAGAGGTAAGTGATCGAGATTCAAAGAGGAATATTGTAAAGGGTAGAAGTTTCATAAATGGTCAGGAAATACAAACCGGGAATTAGACGCCCTTATAGAAAACGAGCTACAACTAATTAGCTGCGGATGGGAAGTAGCCTTGAAAGAAAATAATATTGACAGAACATTGGAACTAAATATTCATCCAATTAAAAGAGTTGCACGGATAGACGAACGCAAGAGAAGAAAGTTGAGAGGAGAGGGAGAGTGGTACAATAAAGAATGCGAGAAGTTAAGGAGAACAGTTATGAAGTCATTAAAATAATATAGGAAAATGGAGGGAATGAAGAAAGAGAAGCTTTTTGCAAATTAAAGAAAGAATACACACTTAAAATTGACGAGAGGAAGAAGTTATGTATGAAGAAACAAACAGAGTTAATAAATAGACACTGTAGGATGAATGAAACTGAGAGAGTATGGGACAAAATAAACAAAATTAATAAAGGAGGGAAAAGGCTTGATAATCCAAAAATTGAATATGAGCAGTGGGTGACCCATTTCAGCGAATTAATAGGAGGGAAGGACAAATGGGATTATAGAGAAGGGAAGAAGTTGTTATGGAAAATGTGGAAGTTAGTATATATGAATTTCATGAAGAAATTTCAATGGGGGAAGTATTGGAGATGATAGGTAAATTTAGGGGTAGGTAGGCGCGGGAGAGTAACGGTATTAATAACTTGTTTTGGAAAGAAATAGGCAATTACAGACAGATAGTGGAGAGAATAGTAAAATAATTTTAACAGGGTTTTCGACGGCGGTAAATTTTCGAAAGTGTGGGAAACTGGATTTATTTGCCCAATATACAAGAAGAAAGGGAACAACAGCCGTGTAATTATAGAGGGATAACTTTACTAGAATCTTTGAGCAATATTTACACAGGAGTACTGGCAAATAGACTAAGACACTGGTCCCAGAGAATTCTTTATTGTCAATATTTAGGGTGGTTTTTGAAGGGCAGAAGGACAACAGATAATATAATGAGAGTGAAGATGAACCTAGAAAACTACCTTAGCAGGGAAAGAGGCGAAGTATATTTAGCAGCCATAGACTTCGAAAAAGCTTTCGACACTGTAAGTAGAAAAGCGTTAGTATAAAAAGTAGGAAGGTTGGAAGTACCAAGAAAGATGATCCGAGCTATTGAAGCGATATACCAGAATGGATACTGTCGCATTAAACTAGAAGACAATTTAATAAGTAGGCCGAGAGATAGAGGACTTCTCCTATTTTTGAAACTCATAACCTGACTCTTAAGCCCGTTTATCATCATACCATTGCCTATTGTTTTTCTCACAACATTATCTAGGTCATTTTGCAGTTGCTCAAATCTTGTAACTTATTTGTTACTCTATACAAAATAACATCATCTGCAAAAAGCCTTATCTCTGATTCCACTTCTTTACTCATATCATGGATGTATGTGAGAAAACAAAAAAGTCCAATAATACTGCCTTGAGAAATTCCTCTCAATTATCACAGGGTCAGATAAAGCTTCGCCTACTCTAATTATCTGAGATCTATTTTCTAGAAATATAGCAACCCATTCAGTTACGCTTTTATCTAGTTCAATTGCATTCATTTTTGCCAGTAGTCTCCCATGATCCACCATATCAAATGCTTTAGACAGGTCAATCGCGTTACAGACGTTTCGACCACCTGAATACAAGATATCTGCTGTACATTGCTGGAATCCTACAAGTTGAGCTTCAGTGGAATAGCCTTTCCTAAACCCGAACTGCCTTCTATCGAAATAGTTATTAATATCGCAAGAATGTCTATAGCTTCCAAAAGCTTACATGCAACGCCTGTCAAACTTACTGGCATGTAGTTCTCAGCTTTATGGATATCACCGTTTCCTTTATACGCATGGACTACTAGAGCAACTCTCCATTCACTTGGCATAGCTCCTTCATGCAAACAATAATCAAATAAGTACTTTAGATATAGTACTATATCCCAACCCATTGTCTTTAGTATATCCCCAGAAATCTTATCAATTCCTGCTGCTTTTCTAGTTTTCAACTTTTGTATCTTATTGTAAATGTCATGGTTACCATATGTAAATTTTAATACTTCTTTAGCATTAGTCTCCTCCTCTATCTGGATATTATACTTGTAAGCAACAATCCTTACATACTGCTGACTGAATACATCTGCCTTTTGAAGATCCTCACACACACACTCCCCTTGTTCATTAATGATTCCTGGAATGTCCTTGTTGGAACCTATTTCTGCCTTAAAGTATCCATACATACCCTTCCATTTGTCACTAGAATTTGTATGACTGTCAATTATTCTTGCCTTCATGTCATCGTTAGCTGCATTCTTTGCTAGATTCAGTTTTCTAGTAAATTCCTTCAAAATCTCCTTACTTCCACAGTCATTTCTAATTCTATTTCTTCCCAATCTGCACCTTCTTCTTAGTCTCTTTACTTCTCTGTTATAATATAGTGTGCCTTTACCATTCCTTACCCCCTTGAAACGTTCAAAGCTATTTTCACATTCCTCAACAATTGCTTTAAACCCATTCCAGAGTCTGTTTACATTTTTATTTACCGTTTTACACCGATTATAGGCTATTTACTTTTTTAAACCGTATGACCTCTTTATCAACCGTATGGTACTGCCTAATAGTCCTACTATTAAGACCTTACTTCCTATAACATTTTATTTTAAATACCGATACGACAAAAACTGCTTCATGATCATTACTACGGTATCTCTGTAGAGCTCATCTGGTTTTACCAGCAACTACGTCCAGGATATTCTTCCTTCTAGTTGGTCCATTCACTTTCTGAAACGGCTGTCCTTCCCATATTAACTTATATGCCATTTGTTGGTCATGTTTCCTGTCGTTCGCATTACCTTCCCAATTTAAATGTGGTAAATTGAGATTTCCCGATGCAATCACATTCCTTTCCATGTCGTTTCCCACATAGCTGATTATCCCATCAAATAATTCTGAATCAGCATCAGCTCTTCCCCTTTCCTGGTCTGTACTCTCCGAAGACATCAGGTTGCCTATTATCTTTAAAAATGAGCCTTACACCTAGAATTTCATATTTGTCATCTGTAAATTTTTCGAAGCTTACAAATTCTTCTTTCACCAGAATGAATACTCCCCTCCTACCATTCTCATTCTATATCTACAATACACACTCCAGTTCCGTGAGAAAATGTCTGCATCCATTATACCACTTCTCAGCCATGATTCAACTGCTACTACAATATCGCGTCAGTCTAGCTCGAGCAGCTGAGGAGCGAGGTCGTGTGGTGTAGTGCCAGCCGCGAACATGGTCGGTATTGAGCAGTAGCGGGCCGCGATTGGGAGATGGCAGGCGAAGAAGAAGGAGACCAAGAATGGACGGGTGCTGGGAAAAGAAGGAGTAATAATGAGTGAAGCGGTGCTGGTAGTGACGGTGATAGCGGTGTTGCTGGTTATTAGGGGGGGGGGGGAGTGGAATTAAACCCAGGCCCAAATACCAGCGGAAAATTTAGCATGGAGGACTTGGCAGTACTCAAGGTGGTAGTGAGTGAGGTAATTCAGGAGAAGTGTCAATGGGATAAGGTGCAGGAAATAAAGGACATGATGGAGGAGCAGAGAAAGGAGTTAGGGCACATGAAGAAATGGCTTGAAACGAAGACAGAGGAATCGAGCAGGAGAGTGGATAATAATGAGAAGGAAATCGAGTTATTGAGAGAGGAAGTGAAACATTTGAAAGATGAGGTGATGAGGATGAAGAAAGAAGTGGAGGGGTATAGGCAGGAGAGATTGAAGAAAGCCATATTTATATATGGAGTGGAGGAAGGTGGGAGGGAGGACAAGGTTGACCTGATATCCAAGGTGGTGGAAGTCATACGAGACAGAATGAAGGTAAACTTCAGTGAAGTAGACATTGATGATGTAGAGAGAGTTGGAAAAATCAGAGGTCGGAGGCCTATTAGGGTAACATTTTTTTCAACCTTAATGGCAGATATTGTGTTATGTAACAGTAATAATTTACAGGGACAGAAAGTAGGAGTGAAAAGAGACTTAGGAAGGGAAGGAAGTGAAAATATGAAGATCCTGAACAGGCACTTATGGAGAGCGAGGAATCAGGGGCTAAAGGCCCGAATAAGAGGTCAGAGGTTGGTGGTGACAAACGGACGATGGATGAGGGAGCACTCAGTGGCGAAACTAAAGGAGATGGACGAAAGCGCTACTTCCGAGGGAGGAGAGATGACAAGGCAAGATGGAAAGAAGAAGGAAGTAGCAAAGGAGGGAAGACGTGGAAGGAAAGGAGATCAGCGCAGACGAGAACGGACAGTGCAGTGTGGATTCAGAAGACCAAAATTGTGATGGGGTGAGTGGGGGTGAGCAGCAAGAATCGGTGAGAGCTGAGTGCAGTGGTGTAGTGAGCAAGAAAGAACACGAGGAGACTGATCGATAGGAAGGTAAAAAATTATGAGTAAAGGAAAAAGTAGGAGCTTAAAAGACATCTGGGGAAAAGTACTTAAAGGGTTGGAAGATACAGAGGACATGGAACGGAATAGGGTGGTTAAAAAGGAGGATTGGAGATAAGGGATGAGTGGTCGATAACTACAAGAAGTAAGAATAGAGGGGGAGACTTAGAAGGGAGGGAGGGAAAGTTATAAATATAGTGGAAAATAGGATGTGTGAATATTGAGGGACTAAGGAACAAATTAGGAAATAAGAAAGTTCGGGAAGTAATAGAAAGTTTCGATGTTGTGGCACTCTTAGAGACGTGGCTGGAAACAGGGAGGGAGATTTCATTGAAGGGGTTTGTGATAAAATATAAATATAGAAGAAAAGAGAAGAATAAGGGACGAGCTCCAGGAGGGATGATAGTTCTAATTAGGGAAGAAATTAGGGAAATGGTAGAAGATATAGAGACCGATATGAAAGAAACCATGTGGTTGAGATTGAATATGGGAGGGGATGAGGGAAGGAGGAAGAAAATAAATCTAGCTTTTGTTTACTGCCATCCGAGTAATTCAGCTTATGCAAATAAATATTTTTTGAAGAGTTATTGGCGGTAGGATAAGAGGAATGTTTCCAGGGGAAGAGGATATGCTGTTATTCGGGGATTGGAACGCGAGAATAGGGGAAAAGAGCCCAGTATATAGTAGGGAGGATGGAATGTGTTTGTTGAAAAGTAGAAGGAGTGAGGACAAAATTATAAACAGTTATGGAGAGAAGCTCCTAGAGATGTGTGCTGTGGGAAATTTGTATATTCTGAATCGGTGGATAGAAGGTGATAGGATGGGGATATTGACATATGTTACTGAGAAGGGTGGTAGTGTGATAGATATGGTTTTAAGTTCGGAAGGGGTGATTGAGGATATTGTAAGAATGGAAATAATAGATTGGATTGAATCACACCATTTCCCGGTGAGGGTTATTCTGAAAAGGGGGGTAGAGAAGTGTACAAGGAAGGAGGATGAGACTAATGATAAACGAGGGGGTAGTTATAATAAGTATAAATGGTCAGAGAAGGTGGGCCGGGATTGGAATAGGGTAGTAAAAGAGGAGTTACAACTTCTGAAATATGGGTGGGAAGGGGCGTTAGAAGAGAATAATACTGATAAAGCCTTGAAATTGCTGCTACATCCAGTAAAGATAATAGCGCAGAAGGCGAAAGCTAGAAAGAGAAATAAGAAGGAGGGAGAAGAATGGTTTAATAGGGAGTGCGAAAGAATGCGGGGGAAGGTGATGGACGCGTTAGGAGAATATAGAAGGAAAGGTGGGGGCCAAGAAAGGGAGATTTTCTGTGAATTGAGGAAGGAGTATAAAAAGATAATTTGTGAGACAAAAAGGCGTGGTTAGAGGAACAAATTGAAGCCATAAATAATGATTGCAAGGCAAATAATTTTGAGAGAGTTTGGGACAAGATTAATAAAATTATTAAGGGTAGGAGGAATATAGAGAAAACGAGTATTGAGGAAGTGCAATGGGTCAGACACTTTGATGAATTACTAGGGGAAAACGGGGAAGAAGGATGTAGAGGGATGGAGAAAGAGGTAATTTGGAGGAATAGGAGAGTGGCAATTTATGATCTGGATAAAGAAATCACAAGGGAGGAAATCCTGAGAGTGATAAGCAGAGTCAGAGCGAAGTCGGCCAGGGGATGTAATGGTATAAATAACAAGTTTTGGAAGGAAATTAGCAAAAATGAGATAATGATAGGGGGCATAGTTAAACTATTCAATAAGATACTGTATTTGAGGGAGATACGTACCCGAAGGAATGGGAAACAGGAATTATATGCCCTGTATACAAGGGGAAGGGTAGAAGGAACAGTGTGAATAGTTATAGATGTATATCTCTGTTGGATTCCTTGAGTAAAATATACACTGGAGTGTTAGCGAACAGATTAAGCGGGTGGGCGGAAGAAAGTGAAATTTTGTCAGATTACCAAGGGGGATTTAAGAAAAAGAAAAGAACAGTGGATAATATAATGATAGTAAAGGCTATTTTAGAAAAGTATAAGAATATGGCTAGAAGTACGGTTTATGTAGCAGCAATAGATTTTGAGAAAGCTTTTGACAAGGTGAATAGAGAGGCCCTATTATGGAAATTAGGCAGGCTAGGGATTTCGGAAAAGATGTTGAAGGCAGTGGAAGGAATATATAGGGTTGTCAAGTTTTGTGTAAAATTGGGAGAAGAGAGACTGAGTGGACCCTTAGAGTCCAAGGTGGGTTTAAAACAAGGGTGCAAGTTATCGCCAATATTGTTTATTTTATTTATCAACGATATTTTAGAGGGGTTCGGGGCAGAAAATTGGGCTGTGCCGGTAATTAATGGTTTAGAGGTACCAGGACTGATATTTGCGGATGATGTGTTATTGATGACGCTAACTTTAGGAGGGATGAATAGGGCGTTAGATTCAGTGACGCTATTTGCGAAGAAATGGGGATTGAGAATTAATGGAAATAAGTGTAAAATATTAGTAGTCCAGGTAGACAAAGGAAGAAAGATAGAAGGTAAATGGGTAATTCAGGGAGAAAGATTGGAACAGGCAAGGAAATTGGAATACCTAGGATTTATTTTTAATGATAAAGGAACGTGGAATGACCAGATCAAAAGGGTGAAATATAGAGGATTGGCATCCCTAGCCGCAGTCAGAAATCTGCTAGCCAAATACCCGGGTATCAGTTATAAAACACTGAGGTTAGTGTTAAGGTCGGTAATTTTTGGGAGGGTATTGTACGGCGCAGAAGTTTGGGGGCTGGACGAGAAAAGAGAGGAACTAAGAAGGATTGTTAGTAGTTTTGCTAAGTTGGTAATGGGCTTACCGAGGTGTACGTCAAATGCAGGGGCGGAATTAATGTGTGGGGAGGATTTGGAATCAGAGGGTGTGAAGAGAATAGTTAGATACTGGATGAATTTGAAAAGACAGGAAGGTGGGAGGGTATTACAGGCAGCGTATGAACAGCAATGTAGGAGCATGTATAGGGGTGGATGGCTAGAAAAAATAAAGGGATATTTGGAGAGGATAGGATTAGGACACCTGTGGGGGGAGGTCTGATCAAAGACAGAAGTGAGAGGGATGAAGATACTTAAAAGAAGAATTAGAGATATCCATAGGCAGAAATTGTTGGGGGAAAGCAGATTGAGAAACTCGCTGAATGTTTTGACGAAAATAGAGGAGATAACAGGGTTGAATATCAGATACGTTGATAGGTCAAAACGGTATGGGATGATGTGGTGGATGTTAGGATTGCAAAGGAATACAGGTCGGCTGCAGCGGAGGGATAAGACAAGGTGTATACTTTGTGGAGCTGTGAATGACGAATTTCATTTGCTAAGAGACTGTGAGAAAACGAGGGAGATAAGACATGGATTATTGAGTGCCGAGCATCGGAAAATTTTGGGGAGAGGGGATGAGAAAGCAATCTTGAGATGGATTATTAAACAGTGGGGAAAAGGGGGTGAATTGAACAGGTATTTATGTGCGACAAAAAAGGCCTGCGAGAGTAAAATGAAGGAGGGTGAGTTAGAGGGTGGACAAGGGGGTAGGGGGTGGAATTGTTATGTATATAAGAGAGAGGATAGCATGATAGTGTGGTATGAGATTGAGAGGTGGTATATGAAGCGATGTATTGGTATTGAAGGGTAGTTGTATTAGCTTTTGGTTTGGTAGGAGGTTTATTTAATGCTAACTGAGTGAGTGTTAAGAGGGAGCAGAGGTTTGGTCGGTGGAGATTGGAATGTGGTGTTGGTGAAGAGACGGTATATGAGTGTTTGGTATTTTAAGGTGAAGATGGCTTGGTATCCAGATATGATTATGTGTTATGATTAAGTTCTGATGTGTCATATTGCGGAAATGAGGTGTTGGAGAAGTGGTGGTATAAAATGGTAGCAGTTATTGAGGACTATGGTTGAAATGTGGTGAGAAGTGGTGTTATTTTGTAAATCTGAGATTTTGTAAATTTTGATATGGTGGTGTATTGTGGAAGGTATATGAGGTGGATCTGGAATGGAAATTGTGGGTAAGAGGTGGTATCTGAATCCGGGAGTTTGTATGTAGATGGTTTATTTATTGCTGAATTATTTTAGATTTGGGAAGTGGTATTATTGTATTTGTGTTTGGTATAGTAAGATGATGTAAACGGAGCATTGATTACTGAATTCGGGAGATTGAGAGGTGGTATATGAGGTAATGTGTTGGTATTAAATGGTAGTGATTGAGAGGTGATTTTATTATCGATTGAAACGAAATGTGGTGTGGGAGAAGTGTTGGTATATGAGTGTTTGGTTGTTGTAGGCTAAGATGGTTTGGTAATGAGATGGTTTAATTTATTGCTGACATTTTTGGAGTTGGAGAGGTGATTGTATTAAGTGCGGGTTGGTAAATGTAGTGTATGATGGATTGAAGGGCAATTGCGGAATGTTGGTTGTTATGGTTTGGACAGAGAGTAAGCTAGAGGGCAATGAAGATGATGTATGTGCTGAATGCACAAGGACACGTAATGAGTGGTGGTTGCGATAGCAAATGTAATGCTGTGCATGGCTTGGGTTTTAAAATGAGATCAAGCATGAGTAAATAAGGATAATGTGTTGAAAGAAAAGTGGTATTTAAGGTAAGTGTGGAGGGAGACCAGTGTTGAAATTTGATTGTAAGTTATTATAATTTTCTACTGTGTTATGATTGTGTTATTTATTGTTGTGAACGTGGAGGACTTTTGTTTGTGTTATGGCTGGTTAGAATGTAAGTGCTGACTGTTGATGTTTTGGTATTGATCGGGAGTAGGTCAGGGAAAATGAATGTGACGAAAGTTGCTGTAGGCATCAGGACAAGTGATGAGTTTGCTGGATCCTCGAGCTGATGACTGCTACAGAATTGTTATAATTTTTGTTATTATTTATTCCTATTATCTCTATTATCATTATTATATTATTATGTATTTAGTTAAATATAATAATAATAATAATAATAATAATAATAATAATAATAATAATAATAATAATAATAATAATTTTATTATTAATTTTATTATTATTGTTTTTTATTATAATTATTAATATTGTGTCTTATTGCTTTGTGAACATGTAATGTGGCGGAAAGCCTGTTTGTTCATAAATAAATACTATACTATACTACAATATCGGGTAAGTATATATCTATTAAATTACTTAATTCTATTCCTTTCTTTATAATACTTCTACAGTTCAACACTAACATTTTATGTCATTCCTACTTGACTTCCAGATCCCTGTACCGTTATCGCTGCCTAGACCACCCCGTATCCCTGAATGTACGTTAGTATAACCCTTTCAAACAAATTTCCTAATTTATACGTACCACTGCGGCTTAAGTGAAGGCCATCTAAACGCAGATCACTATCTCCTATCCACCCATCAGGATCTAGAAATCTCGCTCCTAGTTTCCCACCTACCCACTGTATAGTCTCATTTAAATCCCCAATCGCCCTCCAGTCAGTATCCCTATTACACAGCATTCCACTGATAACAATCTCCACTTCCTTAATTGTTGATAATATAATATAATATAATATAATATAATATAATATAATATAATATAATATAATATAATATAATATAATATAATATAATATAATATAATATAATATAATATAATATAATATAATATAATATAACTTAATGTGAAACCTTCAAACATAAAGGATCACTATGGCTTTACCAACAGTTTAAAATCTCTCTTTAGTTCTATCTCTATTTCTCTGACAAAGATCATAAATTAATATCTTCAAACTGGTTACTTTCCAGAGCAGCTGAAATGTCTAGGGTAGTTCCAATGTACAAAAAACGTGATAGTTCAGAATGTAGCAGCTATCATTCAGTCTCTGTTGTTCTGATTTTATCAATTTTTTGAATACCGTAATGCTACTACAAATTTATGAGTACCTTTTGTCCAATAAACTTTTGTGTTCACCTCCGCAGCGTAAATGTTGGCCCTATCAGCTGCCGTCCAAATTTTTTAAAATAGTAGCTACGTAATTGTAATTTTTATGCTCTCTGTGTGAATTTCGACAGAGACGTAAAAGTTGACAGTCTACTAACTTAAGTGCGGTAATAATAGTTTTTTGACATATTGAATCAAAAATCAAATCAAAAATCAAAATCTCTTTATTTGCAAAGGAGGTGTCTACCTCGGTGGCAAATAGTACACTAAAATACATTATTGTCAAGCACTAAATTTTAAATTAACAGGAGACGAATAAAATTTTCCTAGAATACAATATTATACAATTTACGCTAATAATTTTTTCTATTAAACACACACATCATCCTTAATAAATTTATATTGTTTACAAAATTCTACTTATAATATCTTACAAACATAGTCAACTCATATACAGTACGGTATGTGAAATTACTTCTAATAATACTATACAACTGGTATAAGATTAAAATTAACATTGAATTTATTTACATATTTATATTTTACCCATTTTGGAACCTAAGTAGCATAACGACCTGCTGCGTCTTAACCAGAGCCCCTTTTGCCACCACTTTTCAGAGTTCCTGAAGGGCCTTCACAGCTACCGTAGCGGTCCCAGGGCCCTCGAAGTTCCCACTGTACTTCACCCCTACAGGCAGTCCCCTACTTGGGCTGTCCAAACTCCTTAGACCAGGGGATGGAATTAATTTAATCACACACATTTATTATTTACAATATCCTGCACTGGTCGAATGCCCTCTAACATTTAATTTATTATCTCTGTTGTTGTTTATTCTCTTCTTGAATATCTGTACAGATTTTGGAAAAGGATCAAACACTACCCCTGGTAAACTGTTCCACTCCTTCACGCCCTTCCCAATGAAAGAAAATTTACCCCAATCGCTTCTGCTAAAATTCCTTCTAATTTTGTACTTGTGGTCAGTTCTACCAATATAATTATTTTCCAACCGAAGCCTCTCACGGATATCTCCCCATGCTTCTTCTCCTGTATAGGCTCTATATAATCCTATAAGTCTAGTTTTCTCCCTTCTCTTACTTAAAGTTTCCCACCCAAGTTCCTTTAACATTTCTGATACACTACTCTTTCTCCTGAAATCCCCTGTTACAAACCTTGCTGCTTTCCTCTGCACACCATCTAGTTCTTTTATTAGGTATTCTTGGTGAGGATCCCAAACACTGTTTGCATATTCCAATAATGGACGAACCATACTTAAGTAACATTTTTCTTTTAATTCTTTGTTGCATCCTTTAAGTAGCCTCATTATGACATGTAACGATCTGTATGCTTTCCCAACAACGTCATCAACATGACCCTTCCAGTGCAAATTACTTTCAAATCTCTCACCTAAGTATTTGCACTTGCCATCTTTTGGGATAACTACCTCATCCAAAGTATATTCAAATTCAGTTTTAAAGCTCCTGTTTGTAAAAGTTGTAACAGTTGATTTGGCTCCATTAATCTTCATATTATTTTCTTCAACCCATTCCTGGATACTGTCAAGGTCCCTTTGTAATTCTGAACAATCCTCAATGTTATTTATTTCCCTATAAACAATTATGTCATCTGCATACAATCTTATTTTCGATGTTATATTGTTCCCTAAGTCATTTGTGTATATTAAGAAAAGTAACGGACCGATTATACTACCCTGTGCAATTCCCTTCCAGACTTTATTTCCTGTGATATATTATTTCCTACTTTGACTTTCTGAACCCTTGAATTTAGAAATGTTGTTATCCAACGTATAACCCTTACGTCCAATCCTATTCCCTCCAATTTCTGATAAAACAAATAACATTATTATTCAATAAACTTTCACCAAAGAAACAATAATTACACATGCATTACAAGTAAATAAAAATACGGCGTGAATATAGAATTTAAACATCATTTTGTATTTGACTACACACTAAGAAAGTAACAGATACATTGATGAGTGAGCCTGCAAGACTGACGAATGCTCACGGCAAGCGGGTAACTCATACCTATGCCCATGACCTTGGCAATAATTTCCACTGCAGCACATACTACATGTTGCTCTTTGGGTCTGCACTACTTGCTGTGGCGCTTTGGAAATCTGTTAGCCGCAACTAACGATATTTTGTGCATATTTCCTCTAAGTGTTTTTCTTAACATTTAAATAAATTAAAGGAAATGATTATCTGAAAATATAACATGCCTTGTATATATAGTTTTTAAATAATTACTAACATCAGGCGGCTAAAGTGGAATAAAAATTAATTTTTCTCCACCATGTGAATCGCTCCCCCCTCCCCCCCCAATCACTGCTACTGAATGAAAGGTATTCGGAACATTGCTGGCGTTCTCTCTTAACCTCACTGAAATATATTGGTGTTTTGTGCTCTAAAGCACTGTCCATTGCCTGTCTATTTAACAACTATCAATTTACACTTGTATAATGTTCTGATATATTTGAAGAGTAATCGCAGTGTTTATTTGGAAGGATGTCGGAACACCATACTTACCTATGGAACCAGTCATCTTATCATCTCGATATGCCGTGGTGTAAGTTAAAGAAAACTCCGAAATTTCTTATGGTGATATGTCTAACCCTGTATAATAAATTAGGTCAAGAATTTCGTCAGCTTCCTTTGAACATTTTCAAACAATGTCTTCTTAAATGGTTGTTGGTAAATCTATGGTACGCCATTGACGAGTACACTGAAAAGGACTGGAGTAGTCTACACAGACTTCGAGCGTTAATTCCTAGATTTCTATATCTTCAGAAAGGATAATGTCTTACGCCGTATTTGATTAAATATAATGTGAGTAGATAAGTTTTAAGGAGTCTGAACCACCTTATCCCTGTGAAAGCGTGCGCGCCAGCTCCTCCCGCGGGGCCACCCAGCAAAGCCACTGAACGTGGCAGCAAGGCCATGCGTGTGCGGAATGTGCCACACCTATTATGTTTCTTGATTTGTATCCTTTACTGAAGGCTAATGTGAGAGCGAGCAGGCTAACCGTGCTTCACCCCCCAGATCTACGAGTGGGGATGAACTTTATTGAGTATAAATAAGTGGTCAGTTCTTACATTTTTTATTTACTGCATTTTTTCTACATGAGCGTGTATTTTATCTTGATTACCACTCAAATTGTTCCTGTTTGTGTCAGGAAGGGCATCCAGTCGTAAATCTTCATGTCGGATAAATACATTTTAAACGCATTATATTTTTGTGTGTTTTACGTCGCACCGACACAGATAGGTCTTATGGCGATAGGAAAGGCATAGGAAGGAAGCGACCGTGGGTCCCAGGTAAGGTACAACCTCAGCATTTGCCTGGTGTGACCTTTACTGAAGGCTATTGTGAGAGCAAGCAAGCTAACCGTGCTACACCTCCAGCTCTACGAGTGTGGATGAACTCTATTGAGTGTAAATAAGTGGTCAGTTCTTACAATTCTTTATTTAAATATTTTTTCTACCTACTTACCTATTATAATTTATGAGCGTTTATTTTACCTTTTTAGCTCTCAAATTATTTATGCTGGTGTCAGGAAGAGCATCCAGCCGTAAATATTCATGTTGGATAATTGCACTTTTAATGTATTATTTTGGTGTGTGTTTTACGTCGCACCGACAAAGAGGTCTAATGGCGATAGGAAAGGCAGAGGAAGGAAGCGACCATGTGGCCCAGGTAAGGTACAGCCTCAGCATTTGCCTGGTGTGAAAATAGTAAAAGTATCTATCTTCAAGGATTGCGACATTGGGGTTCCGAACTACTAGTATCTCCCGGATGCAAACTCACAGCTGGGCGGTCCTAACCGCTCGGCTAACTCGCCCGGTTGTCAACGGAAAAAAGACAGTTAAAAGTGAGAGAACGTGTATGCATAAATGTAGGAAGAATTATTATATTCAAGCTAGTCTAATAATGTAGAACATCATATTGTTTTATTTACTTTCTTGTTCAGAATATATTTCTAAACTGCTTCTTACGCGGTTCGTATTCCCTTAATCCTTGAATTCGGACCTTCAAAATCATCTCCACTATTTTTACGATGATTGTAGTGGCGTTGGCAACGACGGTTTCCGTCTACCTCTAGTAAATCCTTTCTGTAGAACGGTAGTTTTTCCCAAGCAAAATCTACGTCGTGAGCAGCATACGTTGAGAGAAACCCTGATGGTAAATAGTTAATTAGATGTTGCGGCATTCGAAGTAATGTGCCATGTGTGTAGTAGGCTGAAATAGCATCACTTAATAGTGAGGAATATATTGTACGTAATGCGTCAGGTTTAATGTATGGTGTACATACTTCGCATTTTCAGCTATGTTTGGTGATAGTTTCTACGTTTTTCTCCCCAAGCTCATTTTTCACTTGTTGACGATCTATAAACTTCAACAGTTTCTAAAACACACTGGTGGCAACAGTGACGATATTTTCCTATTTATTCACACACTTTTCAATGGTAGATTACAATTGGCTTTACGTCACACCGACACAGACAGGTCTTATGGTGATCATAGAAGAGGAAAGGAGTAGCGAGATAGAAGGATGCGGCCGGAGCCTTAAGGTAGCCTTATGCATTTGCCAAGTGTGAAAATAGGAAACTACAGTGAACTATTTTTGGGGCTGGCAATGGTAGGATTCGAACCTACTCCCTTCTGGATGTCCAACGAAAGGTGTGGGCGAATTCGCTTGTTGTTATATACACTGCTGTTTGTAGAAAGTGAAACACTCAGAAGCAATGGTCTGAAACACGCCAAAATCAGAGGACGTGTAGAACAGTGGAACCATAATAAGTGTTTAAAATTGCAGAGAGATGGCGTGCACGTAGGCCCAGCAGTGCCCTTCTGTGTGTGACCGGTCAGGGCAGTGTTACGCAACGCTCAGTCAGTGCGGAGCCGTCATACGAAGTGGAAACGTGTACATAAGTGCCACTATGTCTCGCTGACATCACAGAAGGGAATATCAGCATGTGAGTGTGTTTGAACGGGGCAGAATGATAGGGCTCCGGGTGATGGGTCTGTTGTACCCTGATATTGCGGCTCGTACAGGGTACGCTGCTTCAACGGTGAGGCGTATGAGGAACCAGTGGAAAGAAGAGGGCTTTACACAGCGCCGACAGGGTACTGGATGACATAATGTGACCACAGCGCGAGGTGACCGCCATCTTGTCCGCTTGGCCGTAACGTACAGAACAGCTTTTTTCCACGGTGTTGCCTCGATGTTGAAGCACTGCAACGGGTGAGGGCATGTCTAAATCGACGGTTTGATGCCGTCTTCTGAGGGTCGGACTGGTGGCACGCATGCCATTGCGCCAGCTTCCGTTGACCAGCAACGACCAACGCCATAGACTGCAATGGGCACATGAACACCGACACTGGCGTGCTGAGTGGCAAAATGTAGATTTTTCGAAAGATTCCCGCTTCAACATGTCCTACAGTGATGGTCGCATACGGGTTAGACGCCGCCGTGGTGAATACCATCAGGCAGACTGTATTGTTGAGCGGCACAGCGGACAAACGCCAAGTGTGATGTTTTGGGGCGCAATTGCCTATATAATGCGATCTCGCCTCCTACGTCTTGAGGGCAATCTGAACAGCTACCGAAACATCAGGGAGATTTGACAGACCGAGGCATTATCCCTCCTGCAGGCCGTTCCAGACGCCATATTCCAGCAGGACAATGCCCGGCCGCATGTGGCGAAAAATGTGCAAGCCTTCTTCGACAAACGACGGACACCACTGCTTCCCTGGCCTGAATGTTCACCGGGTATGTCACCCATTGAACATGTCTGGGATATGGCCGGTCGGCACCTTGTTCGTTCAGGTCCTCCTGCAGCCACTGTTGATGATTTATGGACGCGCCTAAAAACCGCGTGGCAGAGTATTCCCCAATAGCATATTCAGGTGCTCTTTGATTGCATGCCACGACGTCTAATGGCTCTGATTGCAGCGCGTTGTGGCGCTACGCCATACTGAATTTCCATGGTCAACGTATATGTACAGTTCTGTAATTGTAATCATTTGTGTCTTGTCATGCCCCTAATATGTGGAATAAATTGCATTGTGATCACAACTCTCAATCTTGGTGTTTCACTTTCTACAAACAGCAGTGTATATATATTTTAACGGTAGGTGTGAGATATTATTATTTAATATTAGCAGACGCGAGGTTACTTTGTGTAAAAGTCATCTGAATCAGAACGCCAGACAGTCAGTTCGCTTTGTGGCGAAAATCAAGCCGGTTAGCAGCGAGCAGCTTTCTACCAAACCGTTAAATGTCAACGTCTTTCGCGGGAATGCAAGTCAAGACCGAATGTTGACCGTCGCTCTAACCCTCAGGCTACGTAAAAAGAAATGTTGGCGGGGAAGTGAACTGGGTAGTTAAGATGTTGAACCCACCAGGTTTTGGAAATTAGTTTTTAAAATTACATGTCCACGTTAGAACGTATATATAAAGCATGATTCCCTTGTTGAAATTACGACACAGTTTGTTCGTACAAACACTTCGTACACTGTACTATGTCCGATCTCCGGAAGTCTCTCTTTGACAAACTGGTGGCGTTGTAGGAGATTCTGCATCGGAAAGAAGTGTGTGAGCTTCGGAACATCAGTGAAGTGCAGGGCGCGTTTGAACGCGCTGTTGTAAATCGTATAATGTCATTTTCTAACGAAGAATACCAGCTCCTTGTTAGTTCTTATACTTATATTATTTCAGAGTGCGACAGTCCACACTTTCCACTCTTCATTCTGAGAAAATTTAATTACTTCCCCTGCAGTGCTATTTAGATAAAACTTGGGGAAACCATTGATCTTTTCAAGAAGAAAAAGAATTAATTAATAGGTTGGAATTTTTCTTTTCATTTCAAGAAAATATCTACTGTAGGGTCTGGAGAGGTAATCGTATTTAATTCTACATTAAATTTTCCTTTCTATATAGTGGAAGGAGAAGAAGGAGGAGGAGGAAGACGAGAATTTACTTTATTCGCACCCTTATAGGTGGGTCTATATATGTTTTGTCTACTTTTATTTTATTTTTCTTTCTTTATTTCTTTCTTTTTCCTTCTTAGGAAGGATGGCAAACTGATCTTGTATAATTTTTTTACGTCTCCCCAACACAGATAGGTAATGGAGTAGGAAGAAAGCGAACGTTGCCATAAGTATTATATCTTTCTTTTTTCTTTCTTTCTTTCTTTCTTTCTTTCTTTCTTTCTTTCTTTCTTTCTTTCTTTCTTTCTTTCTTTCTTCTTAGGAAAGAAAGAAGGAAGGAAATCTAATCTAGGATAAGAAAATATATGGCTATTCGTCATTAATCATTTTTAATATAATTAAGTTATATGTTACATAAATGTTTTGAATTATTTATGTAGAGTTGAGACATAAATATTTTCTTGATTTTGGTAAAGCGCTACGTCGACACCAACAAAACAAACGCAACTTTTCTTGATAGAGAATTCTGCAATAATAGAGAGAAAGAGATTACTATAAGTACATAAATCGAGTAGTAGTTAATAGAGTACAAATATAGGAAACAAAGATTATTGTTTTTTGAGAGAATACTATAAGTACTACAAGTAGGTAAATATAGTAGTAGACAGTAGAGTAGAAGTGTGAATAACTAATATTATATTAGTGTACTTACCGCCGATTTTTTAGAATATATATTCCTTCGGAATCCAAGAATTACGAGTGGCGTCGAAACCCAACCAAGACAATAATACTTTGTTCCCTCTTCTACATAAAATTCTAGGATGTTTTGTCTTCTGAAGTACTTGTTCATAGAACATAGCCGTGAAGCAGGGAAGGACACGGTGATGTTTCTTTTACTTTTCTTACAGTAAATAATTCATTACTCCAACTGGGAGTATAGCCCTTTGTGTAATATCGCTTAATTGTACGTACCGTATTCGTACTATGTCACCTACTTTATATTTTGGTGGATAAGAAGACTCCTTTTCCTTAATTTCTCGTAATTTGCACACAGTTTCAAGTTGTTGAGGATCATTTGTGACTTCTATAGTTTGCATACCAATCGTAAGAAGTTTTTCATTATTATATTCGTCTAATAGTTTGCTAGCATACGAAACCAGTGGTAAGAACAACATGCAGAGAATTTCTGCAGCATCCTCTGCTTCAGTGTTCGATTGAAGCGTTCAACTATGCTTGCCTTCAAGCTGCTCCCTCTCGAATAGTGTTTAATTTTTCTTTTTTAAACCCACTGTTAATAATATTATTATAAAATTATTTTCCTCTGTCAGTTTGAAGATGTTTAGGAAAGCGTTTATATTTTAAATAAATACGTTCCAGTTTTTCTACTACTTCTCTTCCTGTTTTTGTATTAAGTGGAACTGGCCATGGATACTTTGAATAAACATCAATTACAGATCGAATCACGAATGAAGAGATACTGAATCGAATTGCCTTAATGTTCGCCTGTATTTTTATGACTGACGTTGAAGTTTAACATCCATTGTTTTTCTCATATAGAGTATATTCATAAAGTGTATAGAGCGGAAGATCGTTAGAATTCCATTGCTCTGGAGTTTTTAGGCGGAATTGAATTTCATCACCTTCCTTTACAGAAATTAGTGCCCTTCTTCTAATTCGATTGTTCACATGGTTAATCATCGCTTATACCAGAGAAGAAGGTGAAACTCTTAATGGTGTTAGTGTACCTGTGTATGGAAGCTTGTACATAAGGCGACAATTTTGTAGCATTTATATTGGTTACTGATTTGATGGTAATTTGAAAAAAGTGCTTTTCTTTGTTTATTTTGCAGTTCCTTTTTCATCATTTCAAACTCTTCTTTTGCAGTAACAAATTTTTCTAAGTACTGTTTGTTAACAACATCTTGCTCGTGGATAGGGGAATCAAAATTCATAATTCATTTATTCTTCATATATAATTCTCCGTTAGATTCTACTGATAGATAATTTTTCTGAAGTTGAAATAAGACACGTTTTAACTCGTCAACTTCTCTCCGCGCAGCCGCATACTGTTGTACAAAGATTTTATTTGCAACATCTTTCTTATTTAACGGATTATGCACGTTAGTACTTCGGTTATTTTCCATACTCAACGTGCCACCCACATCCACGTTGAGTTCCTGTTGATTGTTTAATTCATCCTTCAGTTTTTCGAGTTCTTCTCGTCATGCTGAATAATTTTCCGGGTATGCTTTATTGATGGCATCGGTCAAATGAATAGGTTTGCTGATGTTTGTTACTCGTTTATTTTGCATATCTATTGATCCATCGTCATTCAATCGAAGTAGGCTACGTTTTGTGTGCTTTTCTAATAATAGAAGTTATATTGCATCTTGTTTCTCTTTAGGATATGCTACAGCCGAAATTTTCTTGTTGTTCATGTTGAGTTTATCAATTGGAAGAAGGAGATCTTCCACGATATTACGTATAAGCGAGTCAACATTTTCTATGCGTGCTGAAACGTCATTAAACTGGTTCTCTAAATTCCTCTGCACATTATTAGTGTGCGTACGCATTGTGTTAATCGAAAGTGCTTCGTTTCCATTTATCGCTGGTGCTATTCCTTTCAGCCATTTGTTTTTAAAATCAACTGAATATTTACCTAATTCACACATGTCAAGTACTTTATATTTAAGATCTAAAATGTCACGCTTTATTTCTTCGTTGTTAATACTGTCCTTGACGGTTTTAACACGGTTTTATTACAAGCATTTTCCATGTTTATAGGACTGGCAACGTTCTTCAGCCGTTTACCTTGAATCTTTAAGTTTCCATCAGATGTTGATGTTACGTAATTTGTATTAATTAACATTTTTTCATCCACACGTGATTTAGTGGCAATATCATGTCGTGATGATGCTCTCGTTACATACACGTTATTAGTTCTGTTGTTTGATGCCATCGTGATGTTTTTCTCTACCCAATAATTCGAAAATGAGTTCGTTAATGTATACACTATAGTATTTATATCGCACAAAATATATCGAATCCATTTCGATATCGACCATCTCTTATTTCGCTATAACGAAAAAGCTGAATTTCAAGTGCGACCAACAGCGATAACATAAATTAGTAAACTGGTTGTAACTCATATCGGTGTTCGCCTGATCATCATAAACAAGACGTATGTTTCTTGCATCTTGTTTAAACAGAATAAAATTAGCGTTGTCTATAATAAGACGTTTGGGTATGCAGGAATAGGTTTGACATAAGTAAAAACATCTACGATATAGCGCTCGACCTCTACTAAAGTAGTGTTGCATATGCTGCTGTTTGTCGCTTGCTGCATCGTCAAAAATAAAAACAGAAATTCATAGAACTTCTTCTGGCGGTGTTACTTGCTCATGATCAGAGTAAAACTCACTTTTTATTACTTTAATAGATTTTAAAAACTTCTCTATTTCAATACATTTCTTTTGCGATAAAGATTTTGAGTACACGTACACATTTTCAAATCGTAACCCGTTTGGTTGCAATCACAAGTTGATTAGTCTTCTCTGCACCGATGGACCGCATATAATACCGCGTATTGTGTCCGGAAACAGTTTACTATGTTTATTTTCCCTTCTAATTGAACGTTTTGTTTTCTTCAGATTCGTCACAGGTAAAGATAATGATTGTTTTATTGCCTTTACCATTACTCTCCTTTGATAATTATTCCAACGATTGAGTGCACAGGAGGAAAACATAGAGTGTACTTTAGATGACGAAGTTATTGTAGATTACTAAATAAACACGAATATTTTTACATTCTGTTTCACTTATCTACGTTTCATACATGGTTCATACATATGGTTCATTCATCACACTACACATATTATTAAGAAGTGCTGGAACAGCAGTTCTGTTATAGAGATCTAATGGTATGTTGCCAACTTCACACCCCCTCACATACCGGCACGAAGGTGTTCTGTGTTCTGTTAAACGATTATCATCTTTTCCCACGAAAATAATTCCATTCCGCAAAAATACATCTAAATGCGTCTAGGTATCCTGTATAATAGAATCCAGATTTAGCTAAACTTACAGGGTCTATACACGATAAACGCCATCTAGCGAAACTCTTTATCCGATCTACCTCAGATTTTAAATTTAACTGAAGAGTACTGTGCGCCATAATGAAGTAAAATGAGGAGAGCAGGAAATATCTATCTTATTTATATATCTTACATACTTTCTAAGATTTATATATCTTACGTGCATTCTAAAAAAGAATATCTGAATTCAAATATATTTTAGTATGCAACAGTTGCACATCGTGTGAAATTTAATTCGTATATAATAACACACTTGGCAGAAAGAGCTGTCATTTGAGTATGCTGTGTCGAAGACGCAACGTTGTTGCAGCTCCATGTAACAGAGTAGTGAAAGGAGGAATAACAGGCAAAATTATTAAGAAAGCCATAGATAATTTGCCAGTAGAATTGCACATAGGAGGGTATGAATTGTGTGGACCTGGGAAAAAGTTAGAAAAACGTCTTAAACTGGGTGATAAAGGAATAAACATATTAGATAAAGCATATAAAGAACACGATATAGCTTATGCCACATACAAAGATCAGAACATAAGAAAAGAAGCTGATGAAATCTTTGCCTCTACGGCTTGGTCTCGTGTAAACTACCAGGACGCATCATTGGGAGAAAGAGCAGCTGCACTAGTAGTTATTGGTATTTTGAAAGCGAAAACTAAAGTAGGTGGGGGTAGACGAAGAAGAAAATCTAAACATCGAAGAGAACGTTCAAAACCGAAAAAACACAACATGGTGTAAACATGTTACTTTGTTCCACTCCTTCCGATATTTGCAACCCTGTCGGACTTGGGCGGTGTTGCTAGCTGTTTGTGCTTACCTTACAAAAAAATTCTCCCCTTCGAATTGGTGCTCTTTTCTCCGTCTGCGGTTACGAACTGTCTGCTTCCCGGCTGCTTGTATTACTGCTGTCACTGCTTGCCTGTATGGCGCATCCACTCTGACGTCACGCCTATAGTATGTTCTCGATCTACCCCGCTGGCATACATATATATGGCCTTGTGTCGTTCATTCGGCAGGTCAGTTGTGGTATAACCTTGTTCAAGACAGTGGGAGCTGGAACTCTCCACACGGCTGGGCCGTGTCCATTTTACTTGTAAACTTCGTACTGGACTCCTATTAAGGATGAGCAGACACTGTTTCTTTCTATCATTTAACGTGCCCTACCTTCCTATACTTGGGCTTCGCCGTAGTAACGAAAATTGAACTTTGCTCCCTTCAGGATACATCTGAGTATTCATGCAGCGCAAATGTTCTGCCTTTTGGACATTCATATTCCTAAAATGTGGTGAAAAATGGTGTACTGGACAGCTGATCTAATATTCTAGTCCATAAACATTCCTTACTTTTGTGATGAACTTTTGCATCGCGTCTGTTAGTGCTGGGGACTTGGTGGCTTGATCGTTATCCTATCCCATACCTCCGTTTCTTATTTCCTCATTCTATCCTTTATCTTCTATCTATTTTTATTTCTTTCCTTATCCCATTTATCTGTTAATTTTGCGTAATAATGGCGCTTGCTCAAAAGATGTGGTCTGCTAATTTAATTTGTATGTTCATCGGTTAGCTTCTATTTTATTATCGCTTCTGCGCATGTGTGTGTGTTTTAATCCCTTCTGGGATCGTTTGTTAGAATTCTTTTTTTTCTTTTTAATCTACCAAAAGGATCAGTCCCTGAAACTGGAGATTGGTTTATTTCAATTCTGAATCTCTTGAATTGTTTGGCATGAGGTTACATTACAATGTCATATTGTAAATATTGTATCAATTTGTGAGCTTATCTTGCAACTTTGTATTCTACTGGCACGAGTCTGAAACTTTATTTGATGTACCTCCCTTCTAGCGTATTGTGTAATATAATGCAAAGAAACTGATTTTCAGAATTTATGGGTTCCCCCCTCCATTCTTTTTCTTTTTCCCCTAATTGCAGTGTCGGAACATATGTCCAAAGATTGTAGTCATTGGTGCTTAGGAATTCGATTATGACGATGTAATTAAAATTTGTATCACCTACGTGTCTTAAAATCGAACTTAACGCTTTTTATTACGCCTTATGCTGGTTCATACTATTTGTTTTGATGTAAATATAATTTGTTACCCTTTGAGATTGGTATAATATATTTGTTATTTCCAAACTTGTTTTCCAAAATTCTCTTTCACGAGTTCCTTTCCCCTATTACTTCTGTTTTCACTGGTACCTACTACGGCAATACTCTTGGGTAGCGGCCCTTTAACTTGTTTATGCACATGTATAGAGCTCTAAATTGCACTGTTTACGGTAATGTTGACACGATGTATTGAACTGTAATATTCTCACGTTGCACGCTTCTCGGCACTCTGCGCGGTTGTGTTCTGTCAGTTCTGGGTACTTTGATATCTTGTTGTCCAGTGTCCCGATCAAGGGCACTTTCTTAAAAGCAAATCTCAATTACAACGCTATTTCTAGCAGGTTGATAGTAAGCAAAGACACTATCAAGTACAAAGACCGTAACATATGGTAGCAGATTGCCCTTTACTTTAGTCTTTTTCTTTTATTATTCTGTATATCATGGCTTGTTTTTCAGATAATTTCCCTTTAGGGGATGACCTTTCTTTACTATCTTCACCAATTCCTCAAAATTTGTCACTTCCAAATCCTTCTGTTCCCAATTTAATTTCGTTTTCTTTTTCTTCCTCAGTCTCTCCGTCTTCTACTGATCATGCGCCTCATGTAACATCTGATGAGAGTAAACCTCCTCCTTTCCGATACCCTATGGCCCCTCCCCCCTCCCCTCCATACCCTCCCTCCCCTGTTCTTCCTACCACTTCCGTGGATAATTCTCTCAATATTCAGATTATTAAACAATCTTTACTTCAAGTCCCCCAGTTATCGGCAACAGATCCTCGTAGTCTTACAATTTGGTTATTTTCAGTCCGTAAATTTTTAAATATTAAAGTAGCTTCCTTTCCTCAACTGATTGGTCTTCTCTCCACGAAAACCACTGGTTTTTTCTCCACATTTTGGCTTGATAATATGTCCAACTTCTCCAACTGGTACGAATTGAGGCACGCTGTTCATAATTATTTTCTACCCCTGGAAGTACGTTATAAATTGAGTAATGAATTTATCAGACGACATCAGTTACCTAATGAACCTGCTCATGATTATCTTGACTCTATCATAACTTATACTGATGTTTTGAATATATCACATAATACCCAGGAATTAATTTCCATTATACAGTTTTACGCGGCTCCCTCATTTCGCATGCTATTTAACGTTCTAGCTCCTCCTGTTTCCCTTCTGCAACTTTATAATTTAGCCCATCAGCACACTATAAATTCTTTAGGAGATCGTTCGTTCTATTCATCTGTTCCTCCTCCGATTATTCCTTCTACTTCTTCATATTCTGCTTTATCCGCACCTTCCCTTCCCGCTGTCCGCCATCCTATCACTTGTTATCGGTGCAAACTGCCCGGCCATCTTGCGCGTCAGTGTACTACTCCATTTTCGGGAAACGCATTCCACCCGCATCGCTAGGCAGTAGACGCTTTGATGGGGAAAATCTGCCTCCTTTATTTAAGACATCTTCCCAATCCACTTCAAATCTGGCTTCATTTTTACCTCCCACTTGTCATGTCTTAGTTACTGCCAGTAACTCTCCTTCTATCGCCCTTCTCGATTCAGGTGCCGCTGTTTCTCTTATCAGCTATCAATTCTATAAATTGTTAAACGAACTAGATCCCCATTTACATTATCTTCCTACCTCTACACGTTGTCTTTCTGTCTCCAATCAGCCTTTGAATATTATTGGTACGGTTTCTTTGCATATTAAAATGCAGCATTTTTCCTGGCCGTTTACCTTCCTTATCGCTGAATCTTTATCTCTCCCTATCATTTTGGGGTATGACTTTTTTGCTTATACTGGTCTTCTTCTTGATTCCGCGCATTCTATAGTTTCTTTTCCCTTTTCTGATAAATCTGTTCCCTTAATCCATACTCTTGACTACCCTTCTCGTTTCTATTCTCTCCTTCCTATAATTAATTCTATTCATTCCGATCAAGTTCAAGCTTTGCTCACTGAATTTTCGGACGTCATCAACCCTAAGCTCGGTACTGTCAAGGATTTTTTTGCCCATATTGATCTGAATGATACTACCCCTGTTCGCTCCTCTCCATATTTCCTTAGTCCTCCTCGGATGAAGGTTTTAAATCAGCTAATACAGAAAATGTTGAATGATAATACTATTATTCCATCATCTTCCGATTACGCCTCTCCCGCCTTTGTGGTTGATAAGCCTGATAGCTCCGCGAGATTTATTGTTGATTTTCGTAAGTTGAATGAGAAAATTGTTTATGATGCGTATCCTATGCCCAAATTAAACTCTGCATTTCAACATTTTTCCGGTTCAAAATTTTTTCGATTTTCGATCTTAACTCGGCCTACAACCAGCTCCCGTTGGATGACATTAGCTCCCGGTATACGGCTTTTATTACCCCTAATGGCCTTTACCAATTTAAAAAAGTCCCTTTCGGTTTGAATTTAGGTTCCCAAATTATGCAACGCTTCGTCGACTCCCTATTCTCTGATATTAAGTACAAATATCTTTTCCCTTTTATTGATGATATTTTGATTTTTTCTCCCGATCTTGAATCTCATCTGTCCCACGTTCGCGAAGTCCTTACACGTCTCCGCAACGTCGGCTTAACCGTAAATCCGTCTAAGGTTTTGATCGCTCAAACCTCCATTAAATTTCTGGGTCATATTTTAAGTTCTGATGGTATTGCTGTTGACCCTGAACGAGTTTCTGCTATTACTAGAATTCCGCCTCCCTCTAATTTAAAACATTTACGTTCTTTTTTGGGAATGGTCGGTTTCTATGCCAAATACATCCCAAATTTTTCTGCTATTTCTGAGCCTTTGAATGCTCTTAAACGTAAAGGTGTTAAATTCCATTGGTCTTCTCAACAACAAATTGCCTTTGACCTTTTAAAAACTAAATTATCTCATGCACCTCTTCTCCAGAGTCCTGATTTTAACGTCACCTTTGAATTGTCCACTGATGCTTCTGATATTGCTATAGGCGCCGTTCTCCAACAAACTATTAATGATTGCACACTCCCTATTGCATATTTTAGCCGTCTATTATCCTCTGCCGAACGTAAATATTCTACCTACGAAAAAGAGGCTCTTGCCCTCATCCTCTCTATTGAACACTTTGCTGATTATCTTGACCACCGCCCATTCATTGTTAGTACCGACAATCAGGCTCTTTCTTGGCTCCTCCAGAATGCCCCGAAAATTGGTCGTACGGGTCGTTGGTTACTCCGCCTCTCACGATTCAAGTTTTCTCTTAAATTCGTCTCTGGATATAACAACTCCGTTGCCGATGCTTTATCTCGTTTATTTGAAGAACCTCATTTCCAACCCTCTGAGCTCGATTCACTTCCTGTTAATTCTGTTTTTTCTGTTTCCTCGTTAACTAATTTTCCGCTTTCTTTTCAATCCTGTTTACAACATCAACAGCTTGATCCTTACTGCCAACAAATTTCTCGTGACCTGATTTCCCCTAATTATTCTGGCCCGTTTCGTCATCAGCAGCAACTTCTCATTTTTAAGCCTACTCCCAAGGCCACTCCTCGCCTTGTTCTTCCTTCCAGTTTAAGGCCCATGGTTTATCAATACTTTCATGACTCTCCTGTAGGGGGACATTTTGGGAGAGCTAAGACTTATGCACGCCTTGCCTCCCAATTCTATTGGCCCCAAATGCGCAAGGATATTTTTTCATGGGTGCGTTCTTGTGCCTCTTGTCAACGCCATAAGCCATTGAATCACCTTCCTTATGGCACCTTTGCCGCCTCTCCCGCTACCTACACCTGTGAGAAATATTATGTTGATATTGTCGGACCTATTGTCAAATCGTCTAAATCAAATTCTTACATTTTTACTTTATTAGATGGTTTTTCCAAATTTCTCATTGTTCGCCCTTTGCGAAATATTTCCTCTCAAATTGTTATAAATCTTTTGTCTAACCATATTTTTCCAATTACTGGCCTCCCTAAATTTCTTATTTCTGACAATGCATCCATTTTCACGTCGAAATTATTTTATAATTTTTGTTTTTCATTAGGTATCAAAAAAATCTGTACTTCTCCATATCATCCTCAAGCCAATACTGTTGAACGGTACCATGGGAATTTGAAAACCTTCCTATCCATTTTTCACTCCAATAATCAGAAGCTATGGGATACTGAACTTCCATCTTTTGTGCTTGCTTTAAATTCTACCATCAATTCCTCTACGGGGTTTTCCCCTGCTAAACTTTTTCTCGGTCGTGAATTGAACACCCCTTTGTCTCTTACGTGGGATTTGCCCTCCCTCTTGGACACCCCCTCTCATCGCCTCAGCCATTCCCAATTGCAAAAGGCATATGACAAGCTCCTTCAGGCGAGGGAAGTACATAGGAAAGCTTGTAAAACTCGGGTCTCTCGACCTAAATTTAAGATGTTTGACCAAGTTCTTCTGAAAAACCATCCTCTTAGTTCCGCTTCACAAAATGTTTCTGCTAAACTTTCCCCACTTTGGTTAGGCCCTTTTCGTATTCTTTCCTTTCCATCCCCTAATACTGCTCAGCTTCAATCTCTTCATACCCCCACGGACATTAAAAAAGCTCATTTTTCTATGTTGAAACCGTTCCATTCTTAATGCCCCCTCCCCTCCCTTTTTTTCTTTCTAGGGTGGGAGATGGGTAGCGATCGGGCCTGCTATACCCTTTTTTTGTTTCTTTGGTATCGTTTGCTGTCTAGTCCTCCTTTTTCTCATTTTTTCTGGTTTCTGCTCTCCCTTCCTCCAGCTCCCACTGTCTAATCTTTTCACGCCTGACCTCCTCCTCATTATATTCGTTATCTGTGTTACCTTCTTTATATATATATTTATTGATCAAGTTTGTCCTTTTATTGTAAATATTTTGATTGCAGACCACTTATCATTGTATTATTGTTATAATACGATCCGGATCGTTCCTTTGTCCTCCTCCTTTCCTCCCCGCCCCCTTTTCCTCTTTTTTTGTTTCTTCCTACTTGTTACTCATTCTTTCGTTCTTTTTCTTTCCTTTTGCTGCTGCATCCTGCCGGGCCCCGGAGATGGCGCCACGTCTGGACTTCGTCGGATCTGCGTCTCTACGTTTCTTCTGCCTTCTTCTGTTGCTGCTTTTATCTGTTCATCGTGGGATCCGCGCTGCATCTTCACCATCCTCATCTGTGCTGGCTCCACCATCCATCGTTTGCTCGATGTGCTTCTTCATCCTTCATCGCACCAATCCCTCGGATTTTTCCCGTGTGGTGGGAGTATATGTTGCGAGCTGTTTGTGCTTACCTTACAAAAAAAAAATTCTCCCCTTCGAATTGGTGCTCTTTTTTCCGTCTGCGGTTACGAACTGTCTGCTTCCCGGCTGCTTGTATTACTGCTGTCACTGCTTGCCTGTATGGCGCATCCACTCTGACGTCACGCCTATAGTATGTTCTCGATCTACCCCGCTGGCATACATATATATGGCCTTGTGTCGTTCATTCGGCAGGTCAGTTGTGGTATAACCTTGTTCAAGACAGTGGGAGCTGGAACTCTCCACACGGCTGGGCCGTGTCCATTTTACTTGTAAACTTCGTACTGGACTCCTATTAAGGATGAGCAGACACTGTTTCTTTCTATCATTTAACGTGCCCTACCTTCCTATACTTGGGCTTCGCCGTAGTAACGAAAATTGAACTTTGCTCCCTTCAGGATACATCTGAGTATTCATGCAGCGCAAATGTTCTGCCTTTTGGACATTCATATTCCTAAAATGTGGTGAAAAATGGTGTACTGGACAGCTGATCTAATATTCTAGTCCATAAACATTCCTTACTTTTGTGATGAACTTTTGCATCGCGTCTGTTAGTGCTGGGGACTTGGCGGCTTGATCCTTATCCTATCCCATACCTCCGTTTCTTATTTCCTCATTCTATCCTTTATCTTCTATCTATTTTTATTTCTTTCCTTATCCCATTTATCTGTTAATTTTGCGTAATAATGGCGCTTGCTCAAAAGATGTGGTCTGCTAATTTAATTTGTATGTTCATCGGTTAGCTTCTATTTTATTATCGCTTCTGCGCATGTGTGTGTGTTTTAATCCCTTCTGGGATCGTTTGTTAGAATTCTTTTTTTTCTTTTTAATCTACCAAAAGGATCAGTCCCTGAAACTGGAGATTGGTTTATTTCAATTCTGAATCTCTTGAATTGTTTGGCATGAGGTTACATTACAATGTCATATTGTAAATATTGTATCAATTTGTGAGCTTATCTTGCAACTTTGTATTCTACTGGCACGAGTCTGAAACTTTATTTGATGTACCTCCCTTCTAGCGTATTGTGTAATATAATGCAAAGAAACTGATTTTCAGAATTTATGGGTTCCCCCTCCATTCTTTTTCTTTTTCCCCTAATTGCAGTGTCGGAACATATGTCCAAAGATTGTAGTCATTGGTGCTTAGGAATTCGATTATGACGATGTAATTAAAATTTGTATCACCTACGTGTCTTAAAATCGAACTTAACGCTTTTTATTACGCCTTATGCTGGTTCATACTATTTGTTTTGATGTAAATATAATTTGTTACCCTTTGAGATTGGTATAATATATTTGTTATTTCCAAACTTGTTTTCCAAAATTCTCTTTCACGAGTTCCTTTCCCCTATTACTTCTGTTTTCACTGGTACCTACTACGGCAATACTCTTGGGTAGCGGCCCTTTAACTTGTTTATGCACATGTATAGAGCTCTAAATTGCACTGTTTACGGTAATGTTGACACGATGTATTGAACTGTAATATTCTCACGTTGCACGCTTCTCGGCACTCTGCGCGGTTGTGTTCTGTCAGTTCTGGGTACTTTGATATCTTGTTGTCCAGTGTCCCGATCAAGGGCACTTTCTTAAAAGCAAATCTCAATTACAACGCTATTTCTAGCAGGTTGATAGTAAGCAAAGACACTATCAAGTACAAAGACCGTAACAGCGGTCCAATAAGTGGAGCTGCAGTCATAGTATCGGCTGTAAACAGGGCGAAAGCCGCACAGGAAGGATTAAAATATGTAAAGCGACACAATAGAATGCTAGAAGCAATACGTGGGAAAGGGTTTTCTACTCGAAACAAGGAAGGGGCATTTACTTAAATCCTCCTGCATACAAATGATATTGGAAGATTTGCCGAATAGAGCTTTAACAAACATAGATCTATATCGTTACTCATTTCGTCTGAAAATTTCTTACTTTAGAGGTGTGTTTATGCGAGATACGTTACGGAAAATTTCTCATATAAATGAGAGTTGTATTTTGAATTTAGATCCGATAAGTAAACCTGGTTTGCACTGCGTTGCGTTCAGTAAACGAGGTGCATATGTTTACTTCTTCGATAGGTTTGGTAATTTACGTCCCCCTAAAGAGGTATTAGAATATTTAAACAACTGTAATATTCGGTATTGTGACCTTTCACGCATCTCTAAGTTCAGGGTTCTTAATGTTAAAGTTACGCCTCGGCCGGTGTCACGCGGAGATACAAGACGTTCCACTCAAGGGAAGTGAAAGTTCATTGAGTTGGGTCACAAGATCGTATGGTTGGATTTAAGTTGATTCGACTGACGTGAGAAGACAATTGCTAATTAATATCTTAACCTAGGCTATCATCGTGACGTACCTTATACTATCAAATGAAAACACCAAAATATAATTTTTCGTAGAAGGATTTTCTGTTTAATGACTAAAAGCAATGTTTAAAATATCAACTACAATGCTAAGAAAATCAAAAGCAACACAAATGGATGTTGGAAATAATTGAAGGTTACGTTAATTAAAAGTAAATAATCTTCTGACCCTTGTTAGTATTTCGTTCACAACATCAATGACAACTTTAAATTAATCAGAAAATTAAAAGTAAGGGCAATATCACAGTGCTGAAGGCTTAAAATTTGAAATAAGTCCATCATTAATCACATTTCTCTTCAATCTGATGGTTAAAAATCATCGACTCTTGTTGGCTTGGCACAACTATTCACTGACTCAAATAAATGTCTCAACATCCCGTTATTTATGTTTAAATCATAGCTTATTTTGTCAAAAATCTATCTAACAAGTTGAACGCACCGGTAACCTCTGCTCATCATTATCGTTTATGCAAATGAAATGATCGTATAATATACGACAACACCGTAATTCTTCAAATAATAACACAGAACAAATAGGGAATGAAATTGATTTCTTCTGAGCTCCATCGGCATCTGCACCTAAATAATTGACATTTGAAAAGATAATCATCATCATCAACTACAATGGTTTCTGTGCGGGGTTACCCGTGGAATGCAGAGGTGAAAGAAGGTGCGGGCTGGAGTGGGTCTAACTACAAGGTCGAAAGATGAATTAAAATTTCAATAAAGGTTATATTTTCATAAATGGAAAAACTTAACAAATTTTACACAATATTTAAACAGATAACAACAACTCAACCACTATCCACTAATCAGGTACAAGGTATAATTTTTACAAACGAAAGCCCGAGTTTCGGGGTCCTTAAAAGTTCTGGGCTTCGAGCCCCAATTACACAATCCTTGAGCTATTAGCCCAACTTTACCAAAGTTCACTCATTTGTTCAAAGGACAGAACCCCCTTCATTCAAGGAACATAAGCTCCAAAAAGAACATGTCAGGCCTCCTAGAGGCACTTTTACCACAAATAAAAGAGCTAACCCGCTCTCAATTTTTCAAGCTTATAAGGGTAATACCAGACTTTACAATCACTTGCCATCAAGGCACAACTTACAAGAATTAAACAGGGGTATCTCGTACCCATCCTACAGGGCCTTAAAAGAAAAAGAAAAATAATAGGTTAATTTCAATGGCCCGAAATGCAAGAAAGGAAAGGAGGCGTGAATTAGCACTCCTAAATACACATTTTAAAACCTAAGAGGCATTAGGCCGTTGACACAGGGGCCATTCTCAAGCTAGGGAGGTGACTCGTACGAGAAAACATTAAGACATTACAGAAGGGAAGAAACAGTTACAAAACGTAGTCACCTCAAACCAAAAATGAAGGGGAGCTCAAGAGGGTAAAGCACTCTCTATCCCCGATTTACAGTTAAAGATAGATGAAGTTTTTACAAAAGCGACGGCAAATTACATGTTACAAGATAGGTTACATAGTAAAGGTTTCGGACCTTCCCCGCGGTTTAGACTGGTGAGCTAGAGAGTAATAAAGAAGTTAAGTGGCCATTACCTTGGTGAAGAGCTGCTGCCGGATGAAAGAGGCGCTTCCCGCCTCCTGCCAAACTTCCATACTGTAGGCTAGATGTTGTTCGAGTGGTCAGGAGCCGTGAAAATCAGCAGTTTTTATACACTCAGGGAAGATTCGAGACCTTTCATGAATAATTAAGACACACCCACTCAACTTTATTGGCTGGCTAAAAGCTACACATCAAAATAGAAGAATAAACCTAGGATTGGTTGGAAATTAATTGCAGACATTACTGATTGGCTAAGTTCAAAACTGGCGGAAAGAAAGATTGATATTGCCAACCCACAAATGAAAGAACAAAATTTAGTAAAGACAAAAAATTCTGAATATAAGATTTCTTCAGGAAAGTTCATTCACTTCGCACCAGGGTGCATGATTCCAGTTTTACAGTAGAGACATCTATGAGAGAATGTCCACACTTCTTGATCAATAGAAAACAAAATACTTTGAAATCTATACAGTACTGACAACTTCGTAATCACAAAATTTCCGGTAGTGACATCTTCTGAGAAACTTATGAGTTGTTATAGTTGTTAAAGTTCAGAGTTTCTCATGTAGAAGAGTACTTTAAGGCGGAAAATTCAAATGTGCGGTGTAAGGTGTACCGACCGGTACAGTTTCAAGAACTACGATGACTCTGCAGCTCTGGTGTCTTCCGTGAAATCGACCTGTAAAAACTACGTCAGCTGTAAGCGGCAACTCAATAGTTTATAAGGAGAAATCCAACTAGCAAGAAAAATGAAACTACTCACATATATAAATGAAATTCACACATTCTATTTTTTGACATGGTTCTCAACTATATAGTATCATTATTTCGTAAAGATCTTGTGTCATTCCGATACTGCGCGCAGTCACCTACACTGTATATAATTAGTACATTTTAGATGATCATACTACCAGTGTCCTCGAAACGCTTCGAAATATCATTGCGACTATCGCCTTATTCCTAAGTGATTACCATTCATATCAGTAAAATCAAACCCGTACGCACGACGAATTCAATATCCACTACAATAAATCTCATCAGGACCTCTACATCGCATCATACTATAACATGCATGATCCCAATGACACATTAACGACGATCCATATAACAATAACCATTTACATATTTCGACGACCCCATCACGATAAACCCTTCATCATATTACTCACAAGTCATGCTCACGAATTCTCATTTCATTAAGAAATATATTCAGGCACATTACGAAGACTATCCATCTTAACATCATTATTAACACCATATCATCGCAACAACATCGCATTTACTTTCGCGAACACTACGTTCGACATAATAATACGATCGTATATGATTCTTAATCACGCACCTGTTATTACCGACTCCCTCTAACATATATTCGAAACCATGAATTAAACTGAAATTTCTTCATAATGACACTATATTAACACGGGTATAAGCCATGCCTAAATCTACCTGCAAAGCATTTGCCTGCGACCGCTTAGATTCACAGGACATAGCGTACGATATATCATAATTCTGGATCATTCACATTATAACTTACAATATTCCTATCCACAGTAAGGCAATGATTGATGAATAAAACGGTTGCCTTCAAGTTGTGTAATTTTAGCATGTCACAATTCTGACATTTAATATAACATACTACTCTACTTAAAAGCAGCTACATAGCGGGATAATGAAACATTGACTTAAAGTACTTATCGTTCGTTGGCTTCATGATGAAGTCACCTCTCATCTTCCAGTATTGAGACTTTAACAATTGGTGTCCATCCCAGTTCCCGTCGGGTCTTTTGAGACCTTCATGATTTTCAGGTGACATGCTGGGGTTCAGAATAATTTCATAATCATCTCCAATATTCCTTGGTCTCATGATACCTGGAAGTCGTAATAAACTGTTAGAAAAGAGGTACATGCATTAACTTCATCTACAATGTTTTCGTACAACACTTGGCTTATTAGGCCTATTCAAGAGTACTAGATGCGCATCCTGTTTTGTTTTTACAAAGGTTATTCTCATTACACTTAGCAATTGACAATTTTATATTAAAGTCTAGCTTCTCGTCTAATATCTTTCTGATATGTGTGCAACCAACACCTCCTAGATAATAAGGCCTAACAACAGCGTAGTGACGTCACGCTACGGAGGCGATGGCAATGCAGAGAAACGCGGAACATAGTTAAACACAGACATTAATTTAATATTTTTTGCCAATGGAATAATTTATTTACTAACAAATAGCGTTTCAAATTTGAAGGATATTGAATTATACTGTCGTTATTACCGTATTTTAGTGACTCTGCCATTAAAGATAAACAGCAGACAGTTGTAAAACACGACAGCATTTTGCAATGTTAACTCACTTAGGCCGAATTGCTAACATCACAACAGAATGTTACAAACATATTTCAATTTAAATAGGTATTACGTGATCTTAAAAGAAAACTAGCACGTATAATATTAGCATAGGCCTAACATCTAAGCTGTTGTAGCATCACTGGCAGTATTTGCACATGAGCCTACAATGTTTCCTCTCTTGAAGTTCATGTATGGTTTAATGAGAATTTCACCTACCATCGATGTTACTAATTTGTAATTCTGTTCGAAACCTTTATGTATTCCAGAAAGTATGTAAGTTTCTAACCTAATATTGGACTACCATTCGGACTGGAGCCTACTCTTTTAAAAGTATTGACATATTGTGGCAACATTAAATTGCTACTGTCTCATACATTTGTAAAAATCGCACGGCGCAACAGCCCTGAAGGGCTTGGCCTTGATCCTGCTCAGCCCGAAGGCCTGCAGATTACGAGGTGTCTTGGGTTCCGCATGACGAATCCTTTCAGCCGTTATTCTTGGCTTTCTAGACCTGGGCCGCTATCTCACCGTCAGATAGCTCGCAAATGTAAACACGCAGGCTGAGTGGACCTCAAACCAGCCCTCAGATCTAGGTAAAAATCCCTGACTTGGCCTGGAATCGAACCGGGGCCTCCGGGTAAGAGGCATTATATCCCCTCACCACGGGGTCGGCCATAAATTTGTAAACATGAGGAGATATCCGACAGAAGGTTGAACAAATAACAAAAAAATCATGCACATACTACTTTATGAACTAAGAAATGTTTTAACTATGGCTATTAAATTAACTGTGGGGACATCATCCTCGGTGTCCAATTCACCAACTAGGACTAGAATTAACTTATTTATTGAATCTTTCTACACATTGTTACACTCATTCCTTGTGATGCAGCTATGATGTTTTGTAACTAAAGAATATACCGCATTTATATTAGTAATTTTGTCCACATAGACATTAGAAATATTTTTACTTTAATAAAACCCGTTTAGAATAAAGGCCATGTCTTATAAGATGATTACATATGCCATGCAGTATGGTTGCCTTGATGTATCGACGTACAGAAAAATTACTTACGTTCCCTTCATCACAGTACAACAACCATCAGGTAACAACGTGTTTATTGTACTTTTCAGCTGTGTTGAAATTCTGTGTATGAGATATGTACTATCTTCAATGGCTCTGTTTATTGCTCCTTTCTATTCTATATTTGTGCCTGGTTCTTTTAACTACTCCTCTTCCAAGACCATGATTGTCAGAGACAGCAGTGGCTTATATCTTTTCCAACTGCCCATCATATTTATAGTCACATTCTGGCAGGATCAGTATCAGTTACTTCCCATAAAATATCACCGACTTTGAAATGTCTGTGGCATACCTGTAAAATAATGTATCACCGTGAGCGAAATTCGTGCATTATAGAGTGAATCGGCCTACACCAGCAGCTCCTGTAGGTGGTATGTTTTAATGCGTATAATAATAATAATAATAATAATAATAATAATAATAATAATAATAATAATAATAATAATAATAATAATAATACCGTTGAAATAATGTATCCCATGATTGTGATCTAACATAACCTTGTATCATTAAAGAGTAAATATGCCTACATATCACCAGCTGTTGCGTGTAGTTAAATACGTCAAAGGCCTATACTCATTATGATTTTGTGAGAATGTAATAATAATAGTTACTCACCATTGAGTTATTAGTAAATCTGTAGTCTTGTCTTGGAATTGCACGTAAACATTTCTGCCGCATAACCTCGTCTTTCGTAAAGTTAATGCATGCACTTCGTTATCACTGCCGGAATTCTCCTTAAAGTTGAGTACGCAACACATCAGTACCATTACGTACAACGGTATTAATAATTGGCACCATTAAACGAATTAAAACTCTTCTAATTTCAGCGTTACATGGACAAACTCATTGCTGTGTTATTACTGAAAAGGTTCAAGCTTGCCTCCCGATTTTGACGTCACAGTATATTCCCAGAACAGTTGTGAGGCCTTATATATCTAGGAGGTGTTGGTGCAACACTTCTGATACCCTCTAAAATTCCAACAGAATTATTAACTTCTCTTCCCTTTTGAAGCAAAATCTAATACCAGGTTACAAAAATAGCGGACGGCTTGTTTTTAAAAGACTTCTCCATATTCCTAGCTTCCATAGGTTTCTGACAATTAAACACCTGACTTATTTTGTTACGGAGTACTCTTGCATAATCTTTTACGTCGGCAAAGGATTTCATTCAATAATCTGTTATATAATATCTCGGTTATCAAGCGACAATTTAATCACCAATCTCGATCATCAAATCGAATCGGACTAGATAGGCAAGGTATGGCCATCATATACAGATTGAACATAGCCGTTGTAATTCAAGTCATTCCATGGCCTCCGACATATTCCTATCATTGATATATTCGCCATGCTTTACATTTATTAAACTTTTACTTGAGGAAACTGCGATATTTACTTAATTCCGTATTATGTGCCACGACATTTTATTATCCATCGTAACTTAAGGAGATACCACGGGGTTCAGAGCTTATCATTTTTGCCGATTCCTTCAATCCGTTCCCTGTTTTTATTTCTGTTTCTGCAATTAAGCAATAGACCCAAGAGTTTTTGAATGATTGAACACGAGGCCTGGACTCAACAACCATTAATATGAACTGATTTTGTACTCTGCATCTCAAAGTGCTTAGACGACTCCCACTGTTGTGATCCAATACTCGCCCCTTCCTACCACCTTCCTTCCCTTTTGGTTCATTTTGGAAACTGTGTTCATTTACTCCATTACGCAGAGGCTTGCAGTTTGCTATGTCCTTTTGAATTACCATATTTAATACAATATTTTGTTAATGGTCTAGGGATTTCTTGTGAATACATTATTCAGAATGCTTGTTCCATTCATGTATCATGTTACGGAATGCCAAGTTGTGATTTGGGTTATCTTTCAAGTAGAAAGAATACATAGTCTTGATTAAACGTTATTATTGTTCTTCTTATTCCTTCCACTGACCTCCAATGGGTCCCAGCACTTTTCTCTTTGGATAGCCCGTCAATGAATCTTTACTAATTACTAGGTCTTATGGATTGCTGGTTTTCATGAATTGCTGCATATTAAAACATGTTTGATTCCACATACACTCCTAATTCGTAACAGTAAAGAGGGAAAAGATGTTCGCCATACTGGGGGAATATGGAATTAAAGGTACAGTAGATTATTAAAATCAATCAAAGACATTTATGTTGACAATTGGGCTTCAGTGAGAATTGACGGTATAATGAGTTCTTGATTCAGGGTACTTACAGGGGTTGGACAAGGCTGTAATCTTTCACCTTTGCTGTTCGTAGTTTTACATGGATCATCTGCTAAATGGTATAAAATGGCAGGGAGGGATTCAGTTAGGTCGAAATGTTGTAAGCAGTCTGGCCTATGCTGACGACTTGGTCTTAATGGCAGATTGGGCCGAAAGCCTGCAGTCTAATATCTTGGAACTTGAAAATAGGTGCAATGGGTACTATATGAAAATTAGACTTTCGAAGAATAAACTGATGTCAGTAGGTAAGAAATTCAACAAAAACGAATGTCATATTGGCGATACAAAGCTGGAACAGGTAGATAATTTCAAGTATTTATGTTGTGTGTTCTCAGAGGATGGTAATATAGTAAGTGAGATTGAATCAAGGTGTAGTAAAGCTAATGCAGTGAGCTCGCAGTTGCAATCAACAGTATTCTGTAAGAAAGTAGTCAGCTCCCAGACGAAACTATCTTTACATCGGTCTGTTTTCAGACCAACTCTGCTTTACGGGAGCGAAAGCTGGATGGGCTCAGGATGTCTTATTCATAAGTTAGAAGTAACACACATGGAAGTAGCGAGTGTGATTGCTGGTACAAACAGGTGGGAACAATGGCAGGAGAGTACTCGGAATGAGGAGACAAAGGCTAAGTTAGGAATGAACTCGATGGATGAAGCTGCACGCATAAACTGGCTTCGGTGGTGGGGTCATGTGAGGCGAATGGAGAAGGAGAGGTTACCTAGGAGAATAATGGAAATCCGTCTAAATATCGCAATATCGTTGAGGAAAATTTGACGTAAAGAAACATACTAATATTCTGTCCCACATGACTTCAAATAAATTACTATTTAATTTCAAATTAATTCATAATTATACGAAAGGTCTATTATTTTTAACATACTCCTGTACTACTGAATTGGGACAGTAAGAATACATTTCGAAGACATCCACACTGCACTGACTATCTAATAGAGTCCAATACACACTCACACACAATATCAAACTACCTCGCACCAAGGAAAGAAGAAATGAGATATCTAACTACTGCAACACTAACAGAAATCTATGCAAATGAATAAGGCAGAGTAATGTCTACATTTTATGTACACAGATTTACAGATTTAATTTTAATTAATATGGTACTTAAGTGAATGTTGAAGCTGGATTTTGACCGATGACCTTAGACATGGGACAGGACACCCACCATCGAACTCCGTTCCCTCCATGTCCGAAGACGCCTCACACCTTAGAACATCATAGTAGCTGCGAGGGCAAACATGGAATAACAATGGGCTTCCTTCGGCTGGTGTGCTGGCATCTTGAAATTATCTTGTGCTCCACAGTCTTCCTCTTCTGTTTCCCGGAATAGAATAAGCTGAAACTAACAAACAAGTCTTAGAATGTGTCCAGAACACACACGCGATGAGAAAATTTATGAATTAATACGTATATTCTCCAATGGTCTTCTAAATTCGTAGATCAAATTTTTATAATAATCTGACCTGCCAAATAATCTAATCCAGGGAGGTCTGTTAATTTAGTGTCGGCAGATTTCCAAGTAGCAGCAAGTCATAAGAAGCAGTCAGAATTAGACGCAGGCTAAGACGAGGATGAACAGTAGAATGAGCAGTTCCTTTGGGAAACACCCTATTATAATTGTCTTGAGACGAGGGTGTGTTGCCGTAATCGTCTCTGATTGGTCCATAGCTTGCACTCGAGCGGGTGTTATAATTTTAATGGTGGTACAGTTAGACGTAAGACGGCCTTGACATTATCGATCGACTGGGTTGGGAAAACTCCCCCCGCCGGTTACGTGGCCTACAGCTGGCTATCAGGCGTATAAAAATTTCCAGCTCTCCTCTCTCACCTTGGAAATTCCGGTTGCGAGCTGCTCGCCTCACGGTGATGCTGAACTGGGAAAATTTACACCCTGGCTGATGAACTAATATTTTAACACCCTGAGATATTCAAATATTCCTCGTTTTACCAGTTTTGAAGGGTACAATATGTATGTATGCATGAATGTATATGTGAGATACGGTAAAGTAAACGAGAGGAAATAATTTTCTTGCTCAACAGATGGAGGTAACGTCGGTTTCGTTTCATAATAATATGATGCAAGCGTTTCTACTAAGTTATACAACTCATCTAAGAACCATTTAACACAATCATTACCTCGAACGAGTTTGAAAGAGTCCAAATCTCCTTCAAAACTACAGTGTAAATAATGTGCCAGGCCGTATGACACATGTTCATGCAATGGTGGTGAATGCGATGTGTTATCATTTGGAAAACAAGTAGGCACAGGTTTCAGTATACATTCTGTGTCAGTATATACAATAAAAGGCACTGCCTTATATTCTCTAAAGTGAACTAGTCTTTCGCTATCCGAAGGCATTATACTTCTTGTCACCGGAAATGGTTTAACTTATTACTGTGCAAACCTAATTTTCTTCCTAACGGAAGTAAGACAAACATCGTCTGCATATATAAATTTTATTCTTACTCTTCGTAAGAGATGTGCCAACAAGACGTGAAAGATTGTTAATTAAACAGAAGTGATACTTCTCACTGTCACCATTCTGAAGCATTAGCAGATCTACTTTCTTTTCACATGTTTTGTGTGAAACGTACACAGGAACAATGGTAAACTCTTTAATAACTTCTTTCTCTCCTATGCACACCCAGTTGTTTTCATTGTACTGTGCACCAAATACATTTACAGTGATCTCGTTTTGATATTCACATTTGCTAATCTATCTCATTTCCATCGGGATTGGTATCTCCTTTAAATTTAAAATTATATTATAATGTGGATAAGAAGAAATCCGATTCACATGATGTTTATCTGGAACTAAGCCAGCAACCACACTGCATGCAAAACAAGCATCCCGTGTGTTCCGCAGATTAATAACTGCCTTCTTGTTTCTAATTGCTAAAAGCAGTGTTTAATTACTCTGCGACTTCCCCACGTGAAAACCAAAATATTTATTAATGTTTATCGGCAATTCACAAATTCGTAGCAGAGACATACCCAAATCACGAGCATCGACCTCTGTGAAGTTTTTCAAAATCGGTTTAGTTACATGCTCGTTGTACCACACACTTTAATTCGCACATTCGTTAATGTCTGCGTTCCTGGTATCTAAATAATTGTTAGCGATTTTATGGTGAAGAATATGTTGTGTGCGGAGAACAGTATTTACTTTCAATGCTTGTGTATTAAGTGTTTTCCTCACATTTTTATTAAACCACACGTAAGATTTATCTATGAACTCTTCTGGAAGTAAGAAAACATTTTTAACATTTACCATCGCTAGTGTTTACACTCTACGACGAAAGGCTTCCTCAATTTGCTTACACTGTAAAGCTGACAGATCTTCTATCTGAAGAGTTAGCCCATTAAGACTGCGAGCGTGTAAATAAATTTCTAAAATCCGATTACGCAATTCCTCCAGCTCGTTAAGATTTTCAATCACCTCTAGCTGAGCAGTTTCTTCTCACTCCTCGCTAGGTTTAAACTCATACGAAATTAATTGGGATCCATTTACCTCCCTCATAAACTCACGAATGCGTTCAAGTGCTCTATCAAAATGAGCTTGTAACTTCCCTCATCTTCGTCCGTCTGTAAATTAATGTCTAATTTTCTACGATTGATCGAAGGAATCTCCATGACAAAATGTGGTCACAAATTACGTTCTGGTGCCAAAGTTTTTTGCGTTCTCAAGACAAGTCCAACAGTTGCTGTAGCAACAATTTATCAAGAATGTACAATCAGTCTTCGCACAGTATAACCATCTAGCAAACTCACTCCCTTCTTCTTCTTCTCCTTCTTCTGGATATTTGGTTGGGCTTTGTATTTGACTAACACCAAGTTCCAATACTTTTGAGAATGAAGCATTTCACGACACTATTAACCACTATTTATGATGATTAATACAAACTTTACCTTACAATTTCCATATCTGGGAAAAAACTCTAAACTTCTTGATAAGTACCGTATAGGGATCGCGCATTCATATGTGGGATTAATGCAACTATGCAGAAAGTACCTTAACACGATGATCTCTAGTAGGAGTGATAATCTACATAGTGTGGGTATAAGAGTGAATAAACCTAGGTGTAAGCACGTGGACACAAGGTACTAATTCTACAACCCGAAGTGATCCATCTTGGTGTCTTGCTACAATGCGTACATGACCGGATCTACAATTGGGAAGAACATAGGATATAACACAACTACTAAAGGTGATAGTATAGAGGAGTGGATAACACAAATCAGAGGGTTGAGATGTAGGTATTGCTCGAGGAATATGTGAAAAGTACCAGTAACGTGTGTTATTACTAACGACGTGATACCCTAATCCTTACTGAATGAATTTTGGTCAGGCTAACAAAAGAACAACGCACCAAGTGTGATAGAACAGACAAATGACAGTAGCAGTGCAAACAAGGGTCGCAGTAGCTGCAGTAGCTATATATCAAATAAAAGAACCGAAACAAATCTAGAACAGGCAGAGAAGACCAATGAGAAGTAAGAAGTTTTAATGACACAACTATTAATGAGAAAGTTAACCTGTTGGAATTATAGTATGATTTTAGTATCATCCAGAAATCTGTTTAAAATGTATATTACCGGGCGAGTTGGCCGTGCGCGTAGGGGCGCGTGGCTGTGAGCTTGCATCCGGGAGATAGTAGGTTCGAATCCCACTATCGGCAGCCCCGAAGATGTTTTACCGTGGTTTCCCATTTTTCCACCAGGAAAATTCTTGGGCTGTACCTTAATTAAGGCCACGTCCGCTTCCTTCTAACTCCTAGGCCTTTCCTATCCCTTCGTCGCCATAAGGCCTATCTGTGTCGGTGCGACGTAAAGCCCATAGAAAGAAATGTATATTATCTCCGGGGTCGGGTTATAAACAATACAATCAACACTTGTTGGAAGAGGGAGACGTAAACCTATTAGGCTTGTAAGGAAACGTGTTCGAGCAGGATTATATACCGTACATTGTAAAATTAGATGATTTGCATTCGCCTCAGTCGAAGCACATTGACATATTGGCCGGTTGACAATGTTGAAGCGATATTTATACAGGGGTGTAAGCGCATGGTTGAAACGTAGCCGAATAATATTGATTATATGACGCCGTGTGTATGTTGTTCGTTGATACCAGTGTTTAGTAGGCAGAGAGGGTTGGATTCTGTGATAGAATTTCCGTTTTATACTAGCGGTTTCATTCCAGAACTGTTTCCATAATGATGTTTGATGTCTCTTTAGTATTGGAATTAAATCAGTTACTGGAGTCATAAATGGCATTGGAGGGATGGTGAGCAGTGAAGATTCTTTTGCAGCTTTATCGGCTTTTTCGTTACCTGGAATGTTTTTATGCGCCGGAATCTATATAATTGTAATCTGTATACCATAATTATGTAAGTCATATAGTAGCTGCTTAATATTATGAACATAATTAAGCGTGAATTTAGAGGGCTTGATAGATTGTAACCCGAGAGGATTATTCGTGCTGACCACACGACACCTCGTACTCTGCAGGCCTTCGGGCTGAGCAGCTGTCGCTTGGTAGGCCAAGGCCCTTCAAGGGCTGTAGTGCCATGGGGTTTGGTTTGGTTTGGTTTGATTTTATAGATGTGAGGTTGGTACGGAATCTGTGAAGATATTTGCATTTGGAATCTATCCTTCTTTTTTATATACAGTAGTGTTTGTCTTATTGCAATGAGTTCTGCTGTGGATATAGAAAAATATGGGCGAAGTTTATATGTTTCAATGTGCTGATTTTTTCATAATAAAACGCAGCACCTACTCCACAGGCATTCTTAGAGTCATCGGTATAGAAATTATGACCAATATTGGATTATGATAGTCGAAGTTTTTTATAGGTTGATGAAAACGTAGATATCCTAAACTGTAGCATATCAAAACTATCAGGGGTAGCTTTCATAGTTGCTGGGTAGTATCGGACTACGACATACGATACTGTATAATGGGGGAGGGTTGCATTCCTTATGAGATTTGTTTGTAGTGCAGATACTTGTTGAAATACACCTATTAGAGCCGGGATTCGTTTATCTCGCATATTATAAGAATTGTATCGTTCATACAGTAGTTGCAGTTTCGGGACAATAGGATTAGAAGGTTTTATTAAACGTCGTAGTAGGTACTTGGAAGCAAAGTATTGTCGGCGAATATGGAGGGGTGGTTCTCCCATTTCAACTTGCAAAGTATTCGTCGGTGTGGATGGTAATGCACCAAAACAAGTACGTAATGCTTGGTGTTGTATAGTATTTAGCTTACTAAGTGCTGAGGGATTGATAATATCAATTATATGTGCGCAGTTATCTAAGCGTGAACGAATTGTAGCGCAGTACACAGACTTGGCTGTTGTAGGATCGGTCCCCCATGATCGTCGTGTAATATCTTTGAGCAGTTTTATATAATTAACAGACGTATTTCTGAGAAAATGGACAGGTATATAAAGTTTAGTTTGTTATCTAGGATGATACCTAAATATTTATGTTGTGTATTTATCGGTGTATCATGCGAAGCCACTGTTAGACGTTCTGCATTGTAGATCCGTTTATGCGTAAAAATGAGTGCAGAACACTTAGATGGAGATAGTGATAAACCATGGGCACACAGCCAGTCCTGTACTTCAAGCATTATTTTAGTAATTGAATTACGAGCACTATCAATATCGCTCTCTGATGTGTAAATGACTATATCATCAGCATAGAGTAGGATGTAGTAGTACAAGTTGTTCTAGGTCTGAGAGATACAATGCAAATAATATGCCACTAAAAATATCACCCTGAGGAATTCCATCCGTAGACTGACATGGAAGTAGTGGAGAATAGGGGTGTTTCATTATGAGCGTTCTATATGTAAGGAGGTTTCGTAGTAGTTTGATTAAAGACGTAGGAGGCCCATAACATATGTAACGGGACTGAATCAAACGCCCCACGTATGTCAAAGGAAATGGCAACTGTATGGTATTTGCGTGTTTTAGCAAGCAAGGATATTAATGGCATCATGTGAATTGCGACCTTTAAAATATGCATAATGGAGTTTGGGAATTAATGCATGGTATTGTAAGTACCATAAAACACGTTGAAACATTATTTTTTAAAAATATTTGCGTATACAAGATGCTAATACTATTCCTCGAATATTCTTGGGATCATTCAACGATAGACGTGGTTTGGCAACAGGTACTAAGAAAAATTTATTCCAGTCGTCTGGAGGGGGTAGGATGGTAGGACGTGATTGTAGTGGTTAACAAGTTCTTGTAAGTCCTCGTTTGGGAGTGCTTTTAGCATCTTGTAATTAATGTAATCTGGACCAGGTGTGGGTGTTGTACATTTTTGTAAAGTAGCTGTGAGTTGACGCAGGGTGATGGGCCGTAGTAATACTGTAGACGATCGTGCAGAAGAGTTGCATTTTTGTATAAACTGTGGAACCACCGTATTCGGATTTAATGAGTTAAGCAATTGTTCCAATATATCGGGCTGAATAAAAGGTCGAGGAATTTGTGTGGAGACACGCGTCAGAGCTCTGACCGCGTTCCACAAACGTGATACTGATAGATGCTTATTAAAGGAATTGATAAATGTTTGCCAAGCTTTGCGTCTATTTTGGTGAAATATGCGACGTAGTGTAGCAGTATGATGTTTCAGACGAATATAATTCTCCAAGGTTAATGTTTTTCGATTGATTTAAAAAAGTATTTTTCGTTTAAGAATTCATTGGTGACATTGATCATCCCACCACCTGAGGCCACCGATAATGTGAGACATTGTGTCAGATGTTGGTTTAAATGGGTGATAAAATTCCAGATACTCATACATCATTTGATAAAGAGTATTAAAAATCAACTCATAGGCAGTATTTATCTCGAACCCTTTGATATGAATATATTCAACGTCTCAGGAACAAACTTATGTAAGGAGCGTGTTATACTCGTTACTTTATTTGACCGTGGGGGTTGCAATATTGATCCTGAACCATATGTGATGAATATTGGAAAATGATCACTGTTATGGGTGTCAGTTAACGTACGCCAAGTAGTTGTGGATGCTCTATTATAACTTCATAGTGATATATCCACTGCACTGGGAGGTGCTCAAGGGGGTTGAGTCTAGTCGGTGACCCATCATTGAGATTGATTTTAGTACAAGATGGTGTCAGCAAATGATGTAAGCGAAGATAGCTCCCGGTTCTCCTGCGAAATAATCGGGAATAAGTGTGGTGTAAACAAGAAGCGAGTGAAGAATTGTATCTAGTGTGAAAAGTTTTTAATTTGGTACCATTTTGAGTGTATGTGTAGTGCTGGTTTTGCTAAAAATGAAGATACTTGGACTTGTGTTAGCTGTTGCGAGAGCAATTTGAATAGCGGTAACAAACTTAGGCCTACAACGGTGAACGAATCGCTGGCGTCTCATTCCTTGGAGGATGGAGGTAATGATAATGTACTTGTAATTCTCTCTTTATTGCAACAGGATTTACAAGCATTAAAAGCGGAGAATGCGATTTTAAAGGGAGAAGGTACGTTTACTGGAATCGAAAGTACCGGTACCAGTAAAAACTCAGAACACAGGTGGCTCCGTGAATTCTAGCGCGTGGTGTGAAGTTGCTTCAGATTCTAGGAGGAAAAGTGTACAGTTAAATAAGGACAACTTTGTAATTGACACCAAAAATAGATTTTCAGCCCTGAGGGAAGTAAGCGATACGCACGGTATCCGTATAGGAAGCATTCAAACGTATAGCGCAAAATCCGTTACGAGAAGCGGCAAAGTTCGGCCTAAAATCCAACACAGTGCACCGGTGAAAGTGTCGAACATTCGTATATTTGGTGATAGCCAGGCGAGGGGAATTGCGGAGAAAATGGTCAATGAAAATATTGCAGCATCGGCAGTCGTCTATCCTGGGGCCCCAATGTAAAAGGTATTGGAAAACACGGAGCAGGCGGAAAGAAATCTCGGAAGTCGTGATGCAGTAGTGATCATCGGCGGGACGAACGACGTAGCTCACAACGACGCTAAGAATGTTATTTCTGAACTTAAATGTGCACTAGGTAAGAGGACTCACACTAACATCTTTGTAGTGAACGTGCCCCACAGGCATGATTTGATTAGAGACTCGTGTGTGAACAATGAAATGGACAATGTTAATACTGATATGGTTAAAATTTGTAAACATTTTCGTAATACACAGGTAATTGATAATTTCGAGAGACACTGTTACACAAAGCATGGCCTTCATCTAAACAATTCAGGTAAGCGAAAGATAGCAAATATTGTTCTAGATTTTATTAATCATAAGATATGTACTGTAAAACAGGCAACTCCCTTGAGTTATAATACTGACCAGGAAAACTAGTAGAAACAGCCAGCTGTACTTCAAGCTGGCTCAGCCAACTCGAAAATGAAACTCAGGAAAGTAAGGAATTTCAAGTTACCCAATTGCAACAGTCAAGTTTTAGGGAGGAAGGGGGTCTGAGTTTGCTCTTGGCAAACTGTCAGAGTGTAGTAAATAAACAATTAAAATTCGGTACATTGATGGGATCTTATGAGACTGATGTGGTGATAGGAGTGGAATCGTGGTTAAGAGAAGGGGTGGGTAATAAGAGAAGTATTTCCGGATGGGTACACATTCTATCGTAGAGACCTAGGAGATAAAAAGGGAGGGGGGTGTTTATTCTGGTGAAGGAAACTTATTGTTCACATGAATGGTTTACCGATGAAAGGGATGAAATATTAGGGATAAAATTCATTTGTGATAATATGAAGGAGGTGGGAGTTATAGGAAAATACAGACCTGGAAGAGAGGAAAGAGACATGGAAATATTTGAGAAAATAATAGATTATACTCATAAAAACAATAATAATGATGTGGTAATAATTGGGGGAGATCTAAACTTGCCTGAGTTTGAATGGAATGGAGCTGCAAGTGAAGCCCATGAACAGAAACTGGCAAATAAGTTAATTTGGGAGGGAGGATTTACACAAGTAGTACAAGAACCAACTCGTCTCAATATCTTACTAGATGTATTCTTGGTTAAACCATGGGAAATTGTTGATGAAACTGAGGTAATTGAAGGAATTGGTGACCATAAGGCTGTAATTTTGGATGTAGGACTGGTACCAAAAAGGCTTAATAAGAGGGTCACACAAGACAAGAAATAGTACAGAAAAACTAAAGTTGAAGAATTTGGGACTTACCTTAAATCACAATTCAGTTGTTGGATAAGTGGAGGGTGTAATGTGGATACACTTTGGGCTAAATTCAAAGGAATCGTTTGGGAAGGAGAGAAGAGATTTGTACCTGTTAAGAAGGGTAAAACGACCTCAGACCCTGTTTATTATACAAGAGAAATACGAAAATTAAAAAGAAAATATAGAATAGTAAACAGGAAAATCAAAGAAGGTAGGGAGAGTAGAGAAAGTAGAAAACAGCTAATGAGGGAACTGAATAGAGTGAAAAAGGAAGCAAAAGAGTATTATATGAATGGCATTCTTCAAGCGCGTAATGGCCACAAAGGGAAATGGAAAAAGCTGTATTCATATATCAGGAATAAAAAAGAAAAGGAATCCAAATTCCTACAATGGCGGGAGAAAAGGCTGAACACTATTTAACAGATACTGAGAAAGCAAACCTCTTTAGTAGGGAATTCAGAGATTCAGTAGATGATTGTCAGGAGTTGGAAACCGAAACAGAAGATAGAGAGGGAGAGAGACAGAGGGAAACAGGAAGCTTCTCATTCACAAACGAAGATATTTTCAGAGAAATCCAACTGCTTCAGCAAGGAAAAGCAGCAGGAAGTGATCACATTACTGGGGAGGTATTAAAGACAATGGGGTGGTACATAGTGCCTTATTTAAAATTTCTCTTTGACTATGTCATAAATAATAGTGTAATACCAAAGGAATGGAAGGAATCTATAATACTACCAATTTATAAAAGAAAGGGTGATAATAGGAAACCAGAGAACTACAGACCAATCAGCCTGACCAGTATAGTTTGTAAAATACTGGAGTGTTTAATATCAAAGTACATCAGAGGGATATGTGATGATAAAAATTAGTTCATGAGGAGCCAGTATGGATTTAGAAAGAAATTTTCTTGTGAGGTACAACTGATGGGATTTCAGCAGGACATATCAGATCAATGGGATTCAGGAGGCCAGTTAGATTGCATAGCCATAGATCTTTCCAAAGCCTTTGATAGAGTGGAACGTGGAATATTATTAAAGAACTGGAGGGAATAGGATTGGACGTAAGGGTTACACGCTGGGTAAAAACATTTCTAAATTCAAGGGTTCAGAAAGTCAAAGTAGGAATTAACGTATCGCAGGAAGAGAAAGTTTGGAAGGGAATTGCACAGGGTAGTATAATCGGTCCGTTACTTTTCTTAATATACGTAAATTATTTAGGGAACGGTATAACTTCATAAATAAGATTGTATGCAGATGACATAATTGTTTATAGGGAAATAAATACCATCGAGGATTGTTCAGAATTACAAAGGGACCTTGAGAGTATCCAACAATGGGTTGAAGAGAATAACATGAAGGTTAATGGAGGCAAATCAACTGTTACAACATTTACAAACAGGAGTTTTAAAACTGAATTTGAATATACTTTGGATGGGGTAGTTACCCCAAAAGATGGCAAGTGCAAATACTTAGTTGTAAGATTTGAAAGTAATTTGCACTGGAAGGGTCATGTGGATGACATTGTTGGGAAAGCATACAGATCTTGTCTTGTCTTGCGGATATTTATTTGGGAACCAATATATTCTTTCCCAGTCACGAGCCCAATGAAATATTTCAAAGTATCCCAATAGCACACGTGTACATCATTAATAACCAGTTTTAGCACGATTACACTTAGATAGATAAACTGAAAGAAGCACTATGATATCGTGTATATGTAGGGGCATAAAAGTATTAAACTATCTGCACTGATCGAATACACAGATAACCTATTAATCTTGAGCAATAGAAACGTGTTGCACTGTACAAGATGGGAGAGTAATAAAACTCTTGGTGCAAGATCCACTCACCCGGAACATATAGAAATGCCGCTTCACCAACATGTCGGAAAAAACAACTGATAATCTAGATCGTAATTACAATTTGATGTGAGTGTTATCAAGGTATTCGTTTAAGATAGCAATGATCTTAGGCGAAGGTTGATACAACAAAGCTGTAAATCGTGTAGGGAAAGGTACGTGGACATTAATTAATTTCTGCATTAAAATAGCCTGTTGGTGTGCATATTGGGGGCAATGAGAAAACAAATGGTCACTCTCGCCCTGAGGTTCTCCACAGGAACAAGATGGATCGTTCGTAATTTGAAATCGAGATAAATATACCGGGGTTAAGGCATGATTAAAACGTAGTCTGATGATGTTAGTAATGTGACGTCGTGTATACGTACTGCGCCCTGGTGGGGGTGATGAGCGTCATGCAATTATAATTAGTTATGGAGGAATATATATTTCATTTTCAGAAGCAAGAAGATCGTACTGTACATACAGTAAGAACAGGCCAAGCCGAGATGGTATGGTGAAACATGCACAGAATATTGTCTCCACTGAGATTAACCAACACAATGAACGGCAGAATTAGAATTCTCAGAAATCGTGACGAGGGGGAAAGAGAAAGGCACGAGTTGTTGACTAGTTGCGGAAGGTTTTCATAGCCCCGGGCCGAATAGGCAGTGACAAGAGCGCAGAGAGCCGGGTGCAAATTTCTGAGAAATGATGGCCGGGTATCTCCATGTAACTAGCGGGAGTTGAACGCAGGGTTGGCACTGGAAGAAAAAAAAAATATGAGCCTTCCCGGTCACGTGGGTGAGGTGGACCAATGGAAAAATTCACTTGACCAAAGCAAGGTGATAACTTCGTATTGTAAGAAGCACTAGCGAGGCTAACTCCGTGGATTAAACTGATAGAAGGAAGTGAATTATCAATTCAGAAAGAAGTGGAATTTAGGAGCCTTACTATACCATAAAACTTATAAAAAGTTAATAATTGCGGGAGATTGCATGGTGTAATTCTGAGAATTCATGGACGCTATTCGTTGATTGGCTGAAGGCAAAGGAAGCCACAAAAGAGCGCGAAATCCCGAGCCGCGATACGGCAGCTAAATTCGCGAATATATCCATTACCAGCGAACGATAATAGTTGAGAATTGGTATAGGGCATTTGAGAACATAATTACATCATTGGATCATATATTAAAGCCACGGGCCAAACCGCAAAGTGTCGTATGAAGATATCGGGACTGCGCGTCCCAAGATGAACTCCGGTGAACTCGGAAGAGAGGGGATACAAGTATAAATATGAGGTCGTGGACAAGGACTGACAACTACTTTTGACAAAGCGTTCGAGCGGTCACCACGCCAGTGGTGCGTAACTACTTTTGACAAAGCGTTCGAGCGGTCACCACGCCAGGGGTGCGTGACAACTTCTGATATTTTGTTCGAGCCGTGATTACGCCAGAGGTGCGAGTGTGTACTTACTCGTGGAGTAGAGTTCGAAGTATTATATTGTTACATAGTACAGTGATTCATGACGTGATGTAGCTCATATTACAGTCTTGAGCAGTATACTAGTATGAAGTGTTTCAAATAGACAGGACTCAGTAAAGCATAACTTACGGAGTGTGAGATTCTACCAACAGATTAGGAAGTGCGTTACATGAGAACGGTCACGAGTGTTTATGTCACCTAGTAAACAGTCGATTCTAAACAGATACCTGGTCAGCTACACGAACGTGAGATGGGAAATTCAAGTGCGCGCACGGGCCGTTGTAAAGGGGATCCCGAGGTATCCCATGTTCCTAGTGTCCGGGAAAGGAATGAAGAATGTATATATACATTAAGTGGGCTAGATACAAGGCCGAGAGTGTAAAATTTGTGAGTAGAATTTAGGGTGGAAATTATTCCAGAGTGCAACAGTTATTTTATTTGTTTTTATTCAAAATGTGTAAAGTTGAAAAGGGTCAAGGATTAATTCTTCAAGCTGGCATGAATACCAGTGGAATGCAGGGCTAAAGACTGGACGGGGCCTGTGCTTCTTGTCCGGTTTTAGCGGACTACAATGGCAGAGATGAGTAACCTTTTAAAATATTAGTAGATTGCTATCGTTAGGGGGAGGAAATCATATTATTTTATCATGGTAACTTGATTGTGAAACGAGCCGTTTCCAGCTCGTATAAATTCAAATATAGATAGACAAAGGGACAAATTAATATGTACATGATTAGATCGAGCACTCATCATAATTTTGATTATTAAATAGATTATAGTAGAGTAGAGTTGTTCATTCAAGTGCTTCAGTTGTTTGATATGATATGGAGCACGTTTCACGTAAAGATAATGTTAATATTCATTTAGAAGTGCTTCCAAAGTGTTTTTCCGTTATCGGAACTTTAACAGATATTAAGGCATGTTGTTAAGATAATCCAGAGCTAGGATTGCCAAGTGATATAAATTGTTGTGGGACAGAATGAAGTCCATTGATTTGTTTGTAAATGTCGCGAAGTTCGCCAGTGGACAAAATAATAATAATAATCTGTACAAGTGTCGAAGTAGTACATTAAAATTTGGCAATGCGTAAAGGCGTGTTTAATAATAATCTTTGAGAATAAAGGCACGGGCATAGTTGGATAGAATGATTGCAAATTAAAGTAATTTAAATGTGGAGATATTATGTGGCATGAATAATTAATTTGTGCAGTGAATCCGGTTTTAACACTAATTTTTGATTTAACGTTTTTGGACTCCATAATAATCGTAAATAAATTTGGTAGAAACGAGATAGGCACTTTTATAATATGGTCACGCTATGTTTGAGATCCAGAGGGATTTGAGCCACAGGTTGAGATTTGGAGTTTTATGGGACAGAAATCCGGCCCGAAATGAAATGAATTGTACTGATGTTGATGAAGAAATAGATGGATCTTAAGGCCCACATAGAGGTTGTATTTATATACCGGTGTATTGAGTGGCAGAATAGAATCCACACACCGAGGGTTAATTAGTGAAAATGTTTTGAAGAGTTTCAATGGACAAATGGACTTCAAAATGGAAAAGGAAGGAATAATTTAATACTTGCACAGATTGGAGGTATTTGCCCAACTGCGAGGTGTTATGGGATTGGAGAATTGTCTTAGGAGCACATGGTCTCCATGAATTAACGACAGTACGAAAATAAGGTTGCGGGTTCGAACACTATTATGTCCCGACCGATGTGAATTCGGATATTGGTGATTTCTGTTTGGGAGAGAACGTATGTGACTAAATTATAAAAATGGGGAATAAAAATATTCTCGAAAGAATAAAATACTATTAATAATAATAATGATATTCCAAGTAAATCATATCTGGATTGATTAGTGCCAAAATAAATCAGAATTGTAAAAGGGGTTATGCGTTAAACATATTAAGAGTGGACTACCGTGTAACAGGCGAAATTAATTTTTTAAAAATTAATAATAATAATAATAATAAATATATAAAAAAACTACTTTTTTGAAGAAGAATTTATTTTTTTATATTTTGGGCATAATAATGATGTTGGGAGTTGAAATGAAAAATTTGAGATTTTTAACTAATAATAATAATAATAATAATGAGAATATTTGAACAAGGAGAAGAAGAATAATCAAAGAAGCTACTTTTATTTATTTCAGATGAAAATAAAAATCGCGAAAAGTTGACATATCATTCCGAGAATGATTACGGGTTACGATAATCATGATCCCCACAGATAATAATAATAATAATAATAATAATAATAATAATAATAATAATAATAATAATAATAATAATAATAATAATAATATTTTTATTTTTTATTTTATTTATTTTTCTTATTATTTCGAATGATGATGATGGATGATACTAGGGAAGTCAGCTGGTGAATTAACGTAATAATGTCATTTGGTTGTAAATAATAAGTTGAGTTAATATGTGTAAAATGAAGGCAAATCCCTACATCTGGTCCATTAGGTTAGAGTCCCTTTGTCGTATTCCTTCAACTAACGATTAGCATATCTTGGTTAGGAACCCGGGGAGATTTTGTAGTTTCCCGGGTTGGTCTCATCTCAATCAAAGTGGAGGCGATAACATAGTCCTTGTGATCGCGCCCACTTAGCCAACAGGTAATTGGTCCATGACCAAATAGGGTCATGGTGTTAACGAAGGTAAATCTGATACCTTCAGATATCAACGGTTCCACCACCCAAATGGAAGGGTGGTCAAAAGTGATAAATATCATATAATCATTTTTCAGGAATAATTTGCCAAATTACCGGCAAATTAATGGTCAACAGATTTTGTTGTGTGTAAAATTTAATTTGTTTACTTAAATAAAATGCTCCTTTAGCATTTGCAAGGAAACAGTTCTAGGTTCTTGTTCTTGTAGAATAGTAAATCCTTGGTGACTGTTTAAATATCCGTCCCCATCCCTAGGATGGAGCCTTCATAATTTCCCTTTGATCTGAATATATATATATAATTTGTGTGTTTTATGATGAGCCTTAATGTTAAAGATTAGAGTGTCCCGTTCAACCCTGTAGTACTGATTGGATGGCGCCCTTACATTTAGTTTGAGATCTTATATCTCAAAATATTTTTTATTGAGTATTAGTTGCGATGTATTCGGACCGTAACACTCCCTGAGATAAATGCTGGTTGGGACTCAGGCAATGAGCGGGAACAGTACCATTTGCAAACCACGGAAATGTGGGAATATTCGGTTGAATTTGATAGTAATAATGGCCTTTCGTACTAGCTGATAAACGCCATGTTGTGCACCATGTGTGTTAAGCTTCATTTTTGTTATATGGAAGGAAGTCAGAAATCGGGATTTTGATTTGTAATAAGATCGCGGTATCTGCACTGGCTTCTTTTGCTGCTAAATCGGCCATATCGTTGCCTGCGTGTCGGTTATGCCCTTTAATCCATATTAACGTTATAACAAAACCGGATGTTTCGAGTTGTAAAATAAGGTGTTTAATTTCGTAGACATATGTATTTTGACTATGGGCGAAGGATTGGAGAGCTTGTAATACACTTTGAGAATCGCTGAATATATTTATTTTTTGGATTGCAACTGTTGGACCTATAAGAGAGCTTGATATATGGCGTGTAATTCTGCTGTAAAGATAGTTAAATTATTAGGCAACGGATATTTAAAGATAGTTTGTGTTTGTGGGTCATAAAATGCTGCTCCGACTCCAGTAGTCAATTTTGACCCATCAGTAAAAAGGTGATAATCTGGTAAGGTTATTGAACTTTTAAATTTTTTAAGAGCGTATAATTTTGGATGTGGTGAATACATTGATTGTTTTGATGAATCAGAAGGGGCAATGAAAATAGTAGGACAGAATGTTTGAATATCATAGTCATATGAATACAAATTTACGCGTGGTGTGCGAAATATAGTTTCAGTAAGATGGTGGAGTTCAGCATACGCCATATATATGGCGGGGTACTGATGATGAGGTGGAGGACGCTGTTGATAATATTCATATTATAATTTTAATTTAGGTACATAAGGGAGTTCGATCTGCTAATATGTTTAAGTAGGAATTTTTTGAAATTTTTATCCTGCGAATATACAGTGGTTCTTCTGCAGTTTCTACTAGTAAAGCGTTAGTTGGTGTTGTTCGGAGGGCACCCACACTGATACGTAGTGCTGAAAATTGAAGACGATCCAAAGCTAGTAAACTGTGTTTAGCGGTTAAATCAATAATATGGGCGCTATAATCAAGTATGGACCGAATGGTTGCACGATATAGTTGTAATGCTGACAAGGGGTCAGCACCCCATGCACGTTTCGTTACCGTTCGTAAGATAGTAATATAACGATCAGATTTCCGAATTAAATACTGTATTTGGGGTTGCCATGTAAGTCTTTGGTCGATATATATGCCTAAATATAAGTGTTGTGGGACAAAGGGGATGCTACAGGTATCAAAGTTAATAGGGTTTTTATCAAAGGTTCGTTTACTTGTAAAGATCATCGCTGCACATTTAGCAATTGAAAGTGAAAATCCATGGGTTGTTAGCCACCGCAGGACTAAACTTAAAGCGCGAGATATTGTGGTTCTACAACGATCAATGTTGGAGTGAGAACAATAAATAATATAATCATCCGCGTAAGCTAGAATTCGAGCGTGTGGAGTCACAATAGATTCGAGATCTTTCATATAAAGGGCAAACAAAATTCCACTTAGAATCCTTTCGATGTATAGCGGCTTTCAATTGTGTGTTGAGTTGATTTAATGGTTAACCGGCGATTGGTAAATAGTTGATTTAAAATAGAAAGGAATTTGATGGGAAATCCAGAAATAAATTATTTCTCCCAGAGAATATGCAATAACACCGCATCATAGACACCTTTAATACCCAAAAAGACTGCCACGGTAGATTGTTTCCGCCATTTTGCCAATAAGATGTCGAGTAGATGTACTATTACCACGTCTAAAAGCGAACTGATAGTGAGTGATATTCCAATAACCACGCCATTCGTTTCATGAGGATTTTACAGAAGACTTTCCGTATACATGATCCCAAAACTATGCCACGAACATTTTCAGGTTCGGTAGGTCGTTTTGTTGGTTTCAATATAGGAGTTATGAAAAAATCGTTCCATGTTGTTGGTACGTGTAATGTCTCAAGAATACTATTATAATGTTGTAGTAAATAAATTTGGGCGTGAGGGGGTAGGGCCCTGAGCATGAGATAAGTAATGGCATCAGGTCCTGGGGACGAGCTATTAACGGTACATAATACACATTGTAGTTCGTTATATGTAATTGGTTTTAATAATGAAGTAAAAGAACGAGAATTGTACTGTGAGGTGGGTAGAAATGGCGGGTTTACTGATACTGGGGCGAGGGTATATAAAAAGTCTTCTAAAACTTGTCGCGGATAGGAATAATAAGTTTGGTATTGGAATGTTCGCGTTATCATGCGGATCACGTTCCAAAATTTCGTTGCTGGTAATTGAGGAGTTAATGTAGAAATAAAAGACTGCCAAGCTTTTCGTTTTTTTGCATTAAAGACAAGCTTTGTTTTTGCAATATGATTTCGCAATTGGAAATAATGCTGCTGAGTCATTGATTGGCGGTATTGTTTAAATAGTTGTTTTCGCTGTTGAATGAGATTGTGACATTCTTTATCCCACCATTTTATTTCGTATTTCTGTGGGTAGATCGTCACGTTAAGCGGTCGACACGGATGAAACATATTTTAATATTGTGTTAAATAAGGGAGTACGGTTGGAAAGGTAATAGGTGACTCGTGTTCCTGCTGAAAGATATGATTGAGATATAATTGATAGTTTGAAATATTGAAATTTTTATAAGATCGGACATTACGTATACATGAAGGTGTCTTAAACTGGGAAATTATTGGGCGATTACCTTATGTTATGATGACGGGGAAGTGGTCACTGGTGTAGGTATCAGATGATGTGTGCCAGGTGGTGACAGGGACCATGGTTGGACGACATAATGTAAGATCAACGGCACTGGGTGGAGATCCAGGCGGAGTTAAACGGGTCGGGGAACCATCGTTTAAAATAAACAGATTCTGATGATTTGAGGTAGCAAGTAAATTGGAGCCTTTTATTGTGTCTATGATACACCCCCATTCAGTGTGATGGGAATTGAAATCACCGAGAATGAAAAGGGGTTGTAATGTTGCAAATTGTTGGAAAAATTGCGTCCATTGTTTCTGAGTAATGTAAAAGTGGGGGAGGGATAGATATTTATAAAACAAGTATTATGGTGTACTATCCCTACTGCATAAGTGTGTGGAATGAAATATTGCAAAGGGAATTGTGTAAAGGGTAATGAAGTTTGTACACATGTGATGACTCCATCAAAACTGTTACCATCGTATCGGAATTCTTGATAACCTCTTAATATGAAAATGAAATGTGGTTGAAACCACGTTTCTTGTAAGCAAATAATATTAGCTTGCGTTTCGTTTATTAATATTTGTATTTAATGCCGTTTAGAGGTGGCACTTCGACAATTCCATCTGAGTATTGTAATCATGCAAGAATGTTCATGATAGAATCTCGTAGTTTATATAATACAGGGTGAATCTGAGGCTCGTGGCTCATACTTTGAATTAACATTACCAGCAATTGTTGGATTTCTTGTTGAAGTCGTTCCTTGGTAGGAGGATAGCTTATGTCTTGGGGGGCTGCGGAAGGTTGCTGCCCATTAGATGGTGACGAACTTGTTGGGCATGATAATTGCAGAGGTTGTTGCATGGCACTCGTTGACGGGAACGAATTTACTGGAACCGAAGGTTCATTTCGCAGGATGGCCATGTATCCTTGTCGACCAAAGCCTGGCTCGGGTGTAGGAGGGGGAGATTGCATGATGACTTGAGTAAACTTAAGTTTACGGGGGTTTGGTGTCGGAGGAGATGAGGGATTCGATGGTAGTGGAGGGAACTGCTGTTCTTGTTGTTCGGAATGGTAAATTGGAAGGGCAATTCGAGCTTTAGCCTCGGGAAAAGACAGGTATTCAGTACTCATTAACCTTTTAATGTTAACTTGATACTTGTGTTCAGGACAAGTTGAGAAACCCGTAGCATGATTTTTCTTACAGTAGGCGCATTGCCTGAATTGCTCAGTACAAGCCTGGGTTTCATGTTGCTGCGAACATTTCCCACAACGTGCGTTTTTTGGCTTGACATTGCCGAATTGTATGTCCGTAGCGCTGGCATTTACTACAGAGAATAAGCGAAAAGATGTAAGGTTCAACTGCCATATACACCTTATATAAGGCTACATGGGATGGTGGCGTTTGAGTCCTGAAAAACTATTTTTATAGAACCTGTAGGAAGGTATTGGGTTTCTCCATCTTGAATTGCACGACGATTAAGACGTTGCACGCTTTTAACCGGTGCCTCAGATTCCAGATACTGTAAAATTCCATCATTCGATAGGCCTTTTTCAACTCCACGAATAATGCCTACGCGTAACACTTGTGAAGATGGAATATAAGCTTTAATTTTTAGGGTTTCAAGCATAGGGTTACTCAAAAAGGCATTTGCTTGAGAAGCCGTATGGAGAGTGACTTGTAGTCTATTGCGTCCCTTACGTTGGATAGATTTGACGTTGATCTTAGTTTCATAGAATCGGCGACCTAGTGCCATAGGGTGTAAACTGCCTATGTTTTGATCGTTAATGGATTCAACGAATACAAAGAAGAGTCCATGATGAAAGCGATTATAATATTCCGGGGGAGAAGTTACTGGGGACACCTCGGATTGATTGTTAAGTTGTTCTGGATTAGAACGGTCTGCCACTTCCGTACTACGCCTCTGTACAGTAGTCTGAGATGACTGAGAACCGTGCTGTTGTGTCGTATTACTATGTGAATCAGTTATGAATTCCTCATCCATGGGGACGACAATCTCACGCTCCACTCGTAGATTATGCCCGGCCACTTTCAACGTTCCGCCACTATCTGTCTCCATGACTTCTCACTCTTTCACCACACTTAAGCAAAACACAAGTGATTACCACTACTGCGCACCACTGACTCGCACAACTAAGGTAGTGTACCGTAAAACGGTCACTGCGTGACTGTAGCATACAGATCGTTATATGTCATAATGAGGCTACTTAAAGGCTGCAACAAAGAATTAAAAGAGAAAAGTTACTTAAGTATGATTCGTCCATTATTGGAATATGCAAACAGTGTTTGGGATCCTCACCAAGAATACCTAACAAAAGAAATAGATAGTGTGCAGAAGAAAGCAGCAAGATTTGTAACAGGGGATTTCAGGTGAAAGAGTAGTGTATCAGAAATGTTAAAAGAACTAGGGTGGGAAACTTTAAGTAAGAGAAGGGAGAAAACTAGACTTATAGGATTATATAGAGCCTATACAGGAGAAGCAGCATGGGGAGATATCCGTGAGAGGCTTCAATTGGAAAATAATTATATCGGCAGGACTGACCACAAATATAAAATTAGAAGGAATTTTAGCAGAAGCGATTGGGGTAAATTTTCATTCATTGGGAAAGGTGTGAAGGAGTGGAACAGTTTACCAGGGGTAGTGTTTGATCCTTTTCCAAAATCTGTACAGATATTCAAAAAGAGAATAAACAGCAACAGAGAAAATAGATGAAATATTAGATGGGATTTGACCAGTGCAGGTTAATGTAAATAAAAAAATGTGTGTGAATAAATTAATTCCTTCCCCTGGTCTAAGGAGTTTGGACAGCCAAAGTAGAGGACTGCCTGTAGGGGTGAAGTACAGTGGGGACTTCGAGGGCCCTGGGACCGCCATGGTAGCTGTGAAGGCCCTTCAGGAACTCTGAAAAGTGGTGGCAAAAGGGGCTCTGGTTAAGACGCAGCAGGTCGTTATGCTACTTAGGTTCCAGAATGGGTAAAGAAAAGAAAAAGTAAATAAATGCAATGTAAATTTTAATCTTATACCAGTTGTACAGTGTCATTTGAAGTAATTCCACATACTGTATATCAGTTGACCATACTTGTAAGTAACACAGGAGATATTATAAGTAGAATTTTGTAAGCAATGTAAATTTATTAAGGATGAGCTGTGTGTGTAATAGAAAAAATTGTTAGCGTAAATTATATAATATTGTATTATAGGAAAATTTTATTCTCTTGTTAATTTAATATTTAGTGCTTGACAATAATGTATTTTAGTGTACCATTTGCCACCGAGGTAGACACCTTATTTGCAAATAAAGAGATTTTGATTTGATTTTTGATTTTGAATGACTAGGTTAATTTGCTGTAATGCATTTTTTTGCAAGGGGCTTTACGTCGCACCGACACAGATAGGTCTTATGGCGACGATATAATGCATTCAGGAAGTGAGTTCCCCTTGGTATATTGACTCGGGAACCCCATTGGGTATGGTGAATATTCATGTCCCCTAAAGTAAGTAGCTGACTTGTATCGGTGAATTGTTGAAAAATTGTTGGCATTGCAAGTATGATATATATTGATCAGGTGGGCAATATGTATTTATGACATAGGGTATATATAGTGAGATATGATACCAAGGACATATGTATTAGTTATTTGGTACTGGGGATGAAATTGCTGATGTGAGAATGATTGATGTATGAGAAATGATACTCCATCATACCCAATGCCGTCTTTCCGTTCAATGTGGAAAGAAGGTATAGAAAGAACATTATCGGGTGCAAGCCAAGTTTCTTGTAGGACTTCTATAGACGGTGTTGTTTCTCTTATTAAGATTCGCAATTCATGATACTTTTTCCGTATACTCCTAGCATTCCATTGAAGAATTTTCATTGTCTTGAGTGAAAAGGAGCTGGAGGCTGTCACAGAATTGGCCAATCATAGTTAACATATTGGGGTGATCCTTAAGTAATGGTGGTAGTAGCAACATGAGCGTATGAAGACAATGTAGGACTTGGTCATTTTGGGTATTATGTGAAACTGGCAATACAGCTTGTTGTACCGCTTGCTGTGGTATGTGTTCTCGCGACGTAGATGGGAGCGGCTGAGTAGCTGAAGGGGAGTTTTGCTGAGGCTGCATCTGTACTTGGCGTGGAAGTTGATAGTGTTGCAGAACTTACATATGTCCCATTCGATCATAACCTGGGGTTGGTTTGGGAGGCAAATCTTGAACAATAACCTGTGAAAACTTCCGATTACGCGGAGCTCAACAACAGTTGGAGATGGATGTGTGTGTAGGGAGGGGAAATTTTGAAGAGTACCATGTGGAGCAATTTACTGTGGATATAGACCAGAAGCAGCCTCAGAAAAGGAGACATTCTTGAGGCACATTAATTCTTTTATGTCGACTTGACGTTTGTGTACATCACATTCAGGCGAACCCATTACATGTTGTTTATTGCAGTGCAAACATTGTAGTACATTAGATAGACAATCAGTTGTAGCGTGGTTCAATGCACAATTCCGGCATCTATATATGGAAAACTGGCAATTTCTTAGAGTGTGTCAATATCTTTGGCATTTCGCACAAATAGTAGGATAAAAAATAAATGGAGTAACTTGTAATACAACGTGAAAATTAGATACATATTTGGGGAGATGTTTTGCACAAAAAACAACTTTTACTGAACCAGTAGGCACATATACTACCTTCCCATCTTGTAGAGTCTTACGATTAAGCCTCTGTACAGAATGTACCTCTTCGTCACTTTTAATTAAAGCTAGGACGTCCGCTTCAGTAAGATCTTTATCAACCCCTTCTAATTATATCAATCTGAAAGATGTTGGAATGAGGTATGAATGACTGTAGATTGTGTGAGGCAAGAAAGGTGCTCTACAAAAATGTGTTAGCATGCATAGCAGTTTGAAACGTGATCTGAATTCTCTTTCTACCTTTGGGTTGAATAGGATGGACATGAAAATTACGTTCATGTATAAGTCTGCCAAGGGCCATTGGATGTAAGTTGCCAATGTTATTCGTGCTCTTGGCTGATACAAATACAATATATGGACCTGTGTGATTAGTTGGGTAGCTATAGTAGTCACACTTTTTGTTACTGGTTTTAGTATGCGAAGTATTAGCGTTACTAGGTGTAGGATTATTTGACACAGATTTATTCTTGAGGCTATTTGATGAATTTTGATTCGTCTTCACTATTTCTTCACGTTCTACATTGTCATTAGCTGCAGGATCAGGCTCCTCATCTCCTTCACTTTCACTATCCATATTGTCACACACGGTGCACTCTAACGATTTTCAAGAAAGAAGTAGAAAATTCGAGAACAGACCCGATACTACACAACGGCACGCGCTATACAACCTCACTACTCAACAGAGCAAACGAGACTAGCTAGCTGACTCCCTACTACATCTAGTGGACAGCGAACAGCTTCCCTTGGAAAATCGTCCTGAAGCTTACCTAACAATGTATTCCGGTAATGAGAAATTTTAGTCGATACTTGTGAGGAAAAGGAAAGTACAATTTTGTATATTTCTTCGAATGTGTTGTAACCAACAAACAGTAAAAAACGTTCATTACTAGAAAATTCGGTTAAGAGAAATCGCACTACATCAGCTGTTACCTCCTGCTGGCTTTGATATGCTTTACTAAGGTTAGTCACATACAATGTGAAATTAAAGCGAGCGCACCCCCTGTTCCATAGTTCAATACGATTACCAGCAGTGGCGGTGGGCTCTCAGTAGCACATGAGCACGTGAACACCCAGTTTTAATACATATTTACGCATTAATGGATAATTTAAAACTTTCCTTTTTTTGACTTGATTTCGACAATCGATCGAAAGCATTCGACTTATATCGAATCTCTGTTACACCGAGAGTTGTTCGTTTTGACTGACAGTGCAGCGAGCACACTGGATAATGCGCTATTGTGCTAAAGACTATACGCATGCGCAAAGCAAATGACGTCATGGTTTTTGCACTGATATTGCCATTAGCGAGGAGCACGGTAAGGTACGTGCCTTGCTGTCTAGAGCAACCCTCAACCCGGTGGCAGTATTACACTTGACCACAAGGGTCCGCCACCTCTCCTATTACTGTTAGCATAGCCTCGCAGTAGCTACTAATGCATTACATTACCGGCAGATTTGGCTGGTAATTCTGAATAGGCAATTTCCAGCTCATTGTGAACAGGTGTTCGTAATTGCGGGAAGAAGTTTGCTTTACCATGTGATTGGAAAATCTTTTCAAGTGAAATTTATTTGAGTGTTATGTTTTGTTTCTCTGTTTGTATGGTTTATAACCATGGTATGCTTTGTGTAAGAGGAAATGAATTCCGTTCAGGTAATTTTAACCAGCGAAGTATTAATCTCAGGATAAGTTAGAAATTAAAAGGCTTGGACCGGACAGTCCGGATTAATCTCAGGATAAGTTAGAAATTAAAAGGCTTGGACCGGAGAGACCAGATTTGATTATCGAAAAAGTTACAAAAACTGACAAACGCGAGTATAGGAGTAAGAGAGAAGTGTACAAAACACGCAACTGGCTCTGTGGATGTAGATCTAGGAATGCGCTTTTTTGTTTGCCCTGTTTATTGTTCAACAAAGAAAGAAGTGTACGGAATTCAGCTGGGTGCACAGACCTTGCTCGTTTGAGTGCAAAAATAAATAAACATGAAAATTCTCCTGCACACAAAAACGCGAGTATTGAATTCTCCATGCTAGTGTTGTCTATAATTTCGAAGACGAGAACAATTAACATGTGATACAGTAGAACTGTGATAAACCGAGATAATGTGGAGACTATTGAGGTCAAGTCGGAAAAAAATATTTTAAAAATTCGACCGGTAAATGCGGTACACATTATTTCTATGCTTCTCGTCATACTCAGGTAAACTTCGTGCTATTTAAAAACCAAGAATTGTGCTCGCATCCTTCAATGTTCATAGTGCAGTAAAGTTATTCTGAATTTTACTTTTTTTCTATACTAACACAACTGGCCCCGTGGTGTAGGAGAAGCGCGCCTGCCTTTTACACGGATTCCCCGGGGTAGATTCCCGGCCAGGTAAGGGATTTTTACCTGGATTTGAGGTCCACTCAGCCTACGTGAGCTATCTGACGGTCATGGTAGCCCCGGCCTAGAAAGCCAAGATTAACGGCCGAGAGTATTCGTCGTGCTGACCACACTACACCTCATAATCTGTACCGCCACCGGGGTGACCAGCGATCGCTTGGTAGGCCACGGGGTTTGGTTTTGTTCTACACTAACACCCAGGTGAACTTCGTGCTATTTAATAACCAAGAATAGTGCATCCTTCAATTTTACTTTGGTTCTACACTAACAGATTAGTCTAGTATAAAATTTATTTCGGTTACAGGGGTTCTACCATATTATTTGTGAAAAAGGAACCGTACAAGGTACTTTCAGTGAAGTGATTTATGTACCTATGTTACTATTTTTCTGATTTGAGACACGAACAAATATGTTGTTGTGAACCCCCTAATAATTTTGTCACGGGCCTCCACTGATTACCAGACAGATCTTGTTGTTGTTCTGCTCTCAGCTGTCCCGCTTCACCTTGATCATGCTGTGCACTTGCGTCGACTTCCTCGCCTCGATGTAATTGCAAACTTTGACTCTGTATGATAGGATATGTTTGATTTTCGTATCCAGCCTTAATCTGAACTCTCTTCCACTTCATCATTGCAACATGGACCTGAAAAGAAGCAACACATACCATTTTAAATTAACAAAACTATTATGAAAATAAGGAAAAAAGTTATATATGAGAAAGAATAAAGAACTTTGCATACTTATTTAAAATAAATGTTGCAATTTGCGACATTCTACTGTAGGAAGCACACTTGATTATACCTCTCCTTGCCTTTATACATTTTTTCACGTTATTTTTAATACATTTATTTCTTCTAATTCTCCTGCAGAACGTTTTGCAAATTGAGCTGGTAGGAAAACACTCATAGTTTCCTCATCTTTATCCTCAATATCGACTGTTATTTTCCTCCCTGCTCTCAGTTCTTTAACCATAAAGTGATGGTTAATTTTCACCTCGATTAATTTTCTGTTATGAAACTGAGGTGCCTTTGTTATCTTATTCAGTTTCAGTAGCATATCCATTACTTTGAAAATAGTGTTGCTTTCGTAGAAATAGTTAAAGCAACCTAAATAAACTTAAACTCAATTACTGAAGAAGAAATGTAGAGAAGTTCTCTTCCAACTAGCTGATGATTAGCAAGCCGTGCTCTGCTCCTTAAATACTCCTTGCCACCACCTTGACTCCTCACCAGTTGGGCGCAGTCGTCGCTGGTTAGCCTTCACTCAAAATTACAACTTGCCAAACACATCCTGTTCACCTTTCGCGGGTAAACTACTTTCAATAAACTGTAAAGCAGATCTTGCATATTGACACCTGCACTGCACATCTCCGTGAGTTTTCGCCTTCACCCATAGTAGGGGGCCTTCAGTAAAGATCAAGTTGTTTCTTGCATAAACTAACATCCTGTTCACCTTTCACCAGCAAGTGAACTTTAAAGCAAATCCAGTTCCCCCATGGTCACTGCACCTCGCCCGCATTAAGCTTCAAGAAATAATTACCTCTTACATAAAGACCCCGGTGTGTAGTTAACATTCTGCACACGCATGGCTTTGCTGCTACGGTCAGTGGATTTGCCGGCGGAACCCCCGGGAGGGGAGCTGGCGCGCGCGCTTGAACAGGTGTGAGGTGGTTCAGAATCCTTAAAACTTATCTACTAATGTTTATTTAGTTATTTAAATCCACTATATATATATAACTGGATTCATCGACGATATATTTTATATTTGTTTTTGTTATGTTGACGTTTGAATGGCCACTCTGCATTAAACTGGATGAGATTACTCTGCCAGATATTACCAGGATTTAAAGCCGAGATGGACTAAATGTGAGACTGACTTTGAGCGTGTACCTGTCAATATACCGTACGCGCACATTTTAGCGATACTTGGACACCCTAGTACTGAATAGGTCAACCTCGGGTATCTTCGAGATTTGTATTGGCAACCTTTTTAAACACAAACTATGAATCGCTTATGCATTGCTGTTTGACATCTGGCATACACTTTACGTACTAGTACTATTGTTGTTTACACAGCAAAACCAAACTATAGAATTCATGCTGGGAACAAGATTCGCATCGAGAAATGTTATATAATGTTATATAAAGTGTGTATGACACAGTTGTTGGCTTAAGATAATAAAGGTTTAGAAAATTCATGTCGATCGATCATATTATCGATTCAATTCAGATTTTATTTTCATTCAGTTGGCAGTATAACCGGAACCGGGAGAGCTCCCTCCTTCCTCCACCCCCCCGTACAAAGAAATGTCGCTAAAATGTGCGCGGACTATACTGGAGTATAATTGCACAGATTTTACAAAGCATCAATATATATTGATACAGAACTCTATCCTTTGGCATGTAAGATAGTTTGAGGTATATATAGTTTTATTATTGGAGTGAAGTCATTTAGTTTATATGGAGAATATCTGTGTATATTAATGTATTATTACATAGGCTACCGGTATTGCACTTGTTTAATGCCAGATCAATGATTCAATGAATTTTAAAATTATTTTTTCTTAAGGAGATTGGTTGGGATTGAGTGTTATGTTTCCCAGTCTCAAGCCATCTAATATTTCACTTAATTCACTTTACGATACACACGCATCACGAGTAAACTTTATGTGCTCAAGTATACCAGGTAATATGAAATATTAGGAAACACTACAAGATCTTCAAAATAAGCAAATATGTGGGCAAAGCCCTTGGAACCTATAGAAGTGTCACTTCCATGCACGCAGGGAACAAATAATTGAATGTAGTATAATTACAACCGTATTTGAGTAGAGTCAAGAAAATGGTTAAGGATTGTTATTATCTGTGGTGATGGTTGGAATAACAAAACTGAAACTCGCGTAGGCAAAGGTATGTGAATACTTACTAATTTCCGAATTAAGAGTCGTTGAGGTGCATATTGTGGACAATGAAAAAATAAATGATCACTATCTCCATTAATGTATCCACAAGTACAAGATGGACTGTTATCGATATGAAAACGATGTTTGTAAGCTGGGGTTACCGAGTGATTAAAACGTAATCGTATAATATTGATAATATGTCGACGCGTGTACGTACCTTTGAAAAACCATGGTTGTTTCGGAATGTTAGGCTGCAGTTGGTAATAATGTTGTCCTTTCTTACCTGCAGAAAGTCGCCATAGTTTATGCCACGCCTGATTAGCGTCCATCTTAATACGTGAAAATAGGTCTGAAATCGGATTTATAATTTGTAGTAGATTTGAGGTATCATTACTTGCCTCTTTAGCTGCCGAATCGGCATATCATTACCGAAGTTATTAATATGCCCTTTTATCCAGATTAACGTTATATAAAAGCCTGACTTCTCGAGTCGATAGAGCAGATTATAAGTTTGTGAAAAAGATTGTAACGCCTGGGAATAGCTAAATATATTTATCTTCCGGAATCTCAGTCTTCGAACATATTAGAGTGCTTGATAAATCGCATAGAGTTCTGCTGTAAATATAGTTATACTATTCGGTAGAGGATATTTGAAACTTAGTTCTACTTGAGAATCAAAGAAGGCTGCTCCTACTCCTTTAGGTGATTTTGCCCCATCGGTAAATATATTACAATCTTGTGAATGTAATAATCCTTTACATATTTTATGAGGAGGGTCATACGAGTCGGTTTTGCGTGAATATTGGGTCAATGGACAGGAAGAAATAATTATGGACTGCCTGAATGTGAGAATGTCATAATTGTATGAATACATAATAAAACGGGGAGTTCGTAGAATTGAGTCATGAATATTCTGCATGTCAACATATGCCATATATATCGCTGGGTAGCGGTGATTTGTTGGAGGACGCTGTTGGTAGTATTCATACAATAATTCCAGTTTAGGAAATATGATAGAGTTCGATCTCACCGATATGTTTGAGAAGAAATGTTTTCGCAATTTTTAATCGACGTATATTAAGAGGTTCTTCTGTGGCTTCAACCAACAAAGCGTTTGTAGGTGTAGTTCTGAGCGCAGCAATACTTATACGTAAAGCGGAAAATTGTATTCTATCTAATTTTAAAAGATTTTGTTTGGGTGCTAAGTCAATTATATGTGCACTGTAGTCTAATGTAGATCGAATGGTAGCGCGATATAACTGTAAAGATGAAGAGGGGTCAGCACCCCAATTACGCCTAGTTACTGTTTTCAAAATGTGGGTATAACGTTCTGACTATCTAGTTAACCGCTGAAGTTGATAATTCCAATTTAAATTTTGATCTATACAAATTCCTAAATATAAATGTTGGGGGACAAAGGGGATTATATAATCATCGAAAGTAACAGGACTTTTGTCAAAAACTCGTTTGGTAGTGAAAACCATTTCTGCACACTTTGGTAGTGAAAGATGGAGGCTATGAGAAGTTAGCCACCGAAAAACAAAACTCAGGACATGCGATATTGTGTTCCTGCAATTGTCAATGTTAGTATGGGAACAATAAATGCCATAATCATCTGCAAAAGCTAATATACGGGCATAAGGTGTTACAATGGTTTCGAGTTCCTGCATATATAAAGCAAATAATATTCCATTCAAGATGGACCCCTGTGGTAAACCGTTCGATGTTTGACGACTTCAATTTGATATTGAGTAGATTTGACTGTTAAAGTACGGTTTGTGAATAATCGGTGTAAAATAGATATAAAATTAAAGGGAAATCAATAACTAGATAATTTTTCCCATAATATATGCAATGACACTGGATCGTAAGCACCTTTAATGTCCAGAAAAACGGCAATAGTAGTTTGCTTCCACCATTTAGCTAATAAAATATCAAGGATCAGTATAGTGATAGGATCTTGTGTACTGCGCACTCGCATAAAGGCAAATTGATACTTAGGAAACAGGGAATAATATTCTATCGTCCACACAATTCTCTTCAGTAAAATTTTGCAAAATGTTTTGCGTATGCATGATCCTAATACAATTCCTCTAAAATTTCGGGTGCATTTGGACGTTTGGTGGGTTTTAATATTGGGGTTATAAAAATTATTCCATTGTGTTGGTACTTGAAGAGACCTAAGAATATCATTATAATATTGTAGTAATAAGACTTGAACTTGGGGAGGAAGTAATTTCAGCATATTATACGTGATAGCATCCGGTCCTGGCGATGAACATTAGAGGTTACGGATTGAAGCTCATTATAGGTTATTGGTTGTAACAATGTAGTGAACTGGCGAGTATGAAAGGGTTGTGAAGGTAAAAATGGAGGAAGTGCCGAAACCGGGGTGATCGATTGCAGAAATTCTTCTAAGACCATGCGAGGAAAGGAATATTGAGCTTGATATTGAAACGTTCTCATTATCATGCGAATGGCATTCCATAATTTTGCTGAGGGTAGGTGAGGGGTTAATGATGAAATAAATGCTTGCCAAACCTTACGTTTCTTGGTATTAAAAATGAGTTTCGTCTTTGCGATATGCTTTCGTAATTGCAAATAATTGTGTTTAGTCATAGACTGACGGTATAATTTAAATAGTTATTTTCTCGTAGTTATGAGCATGGCAGTCTTTATTCCACCATTTAATGACATTAACCGGGGGAGGACTAGATGCTTTGATGGTTCTGCAAGGGTGAAATGTATTTAAGTATTGGGTCAAATAAGCAACTAATGATGTAAAAGTTATATGGTTACCACTCTCCTGCTGCAGAATATGAGTAATATATGCACGATAAGTTTGGGAATTGAAATTTTTGTATGACCGGGCGTTACTTACTGTGTGCAAGGTTAATGATGTAGGGACATATTGCCTAACTCCACACGTTATGATAATAGGGAAATGATCGCTGGTGTGAGTGTCTGCTAAACTATGCATCGTGGTAACGGGAACCATGTTCGTACGGCAAAGTGACAGATCCATCGCGCTAAGTGGGGATCCGGGAGGTGAAAGATGAGTCGGGGAGCCATCATTTAAAATGAAAAACTCGTGTCTATTAGACATTAATAATAAATTTAACCCTTTTATCGTATCTGTTGTACATCCCCATTCGGTGTGATGACAATTGAAGTCTCCTACAACGAAGATGTGCTGAAAGTGTGCAAATTGAGCAAAAAATTGTGCCCATTGTCCTTGGGTGACATAAATGTGCGGAGAACAATATATATTCATAAAACAAATGTTATTATAAACTACCGCATAAGTGTGTGGGATAAAATATTGAAGAGTTAGCGTGGTATAATTTTTTTTGCTAGGGGCTTTACGTCGCACCGACACAGATAGGTCTTATGGCGACGATGGAACAGGAAAGGGCTAGGAGTGGGAAAGAAGCGGCCGTGGCCTTAATTAAGGTACAGCCCCAGCATTTGCCTGGTGTGAAAATGGAAATGCACGTAGCTACACCGTCATAACCATTACCATCATATCGTAGGACCTGATAGCCACTTAATCGAAAGGGAAACTGAGGTTTAAACCACGTTTCCTGTAAAAATATGAGATTAGCCTGAGTCTCATTTATTAATAAATGCAATTCATGTTGCTTGGAAATGACACTTCTACTGTTCCATTGCAGTAATCTGATCATGATATGATCCCTCAATTTATAGATGGCATTACTTAGTTGGGGTTCGTGACCTAAGTGCTGTATTAACATTATTAGGATGCGTTGAATTTCGTTGTGAAGGTATTCTTTCGTGGGAATATAACTTGTGGCTTGGGGGTGGCTTGGGAGGCCGGAATATTTCTCTGACCGCGTTGCTGAGACGGAATATTTTGTGTATGTAACACTGGTTCAGTTGCCACCGTTGTACTCGATGACGGAGTTGATCGTTCTGAAGGTGCATGTTCATTCCTAAGAATGGCTAAATAACCCTGCTTATCATAACCAGGCTCAGGTATGGAGGGTTGAGATTGTAAAATAACTTGAGTAAACTTGCGCTTTGGTGGATTTTCTATTGGTGGTGATCGGTTTTCGTGTGGTAATGGATATTTCGCGTGGTAATGGAGGAAATAGATTCGGCTGTTTTTCTGGGTAGTAAACTGGGAGTGCTATTCGAGCCTTTGCCTCCGGAAATGAGAGGTATTCCGTACTCATAAGCTTTTTAATTTGGACTTAATATTTATGCTCCGGACAATCCTGTGATCCCGTAATATGGTCCTTGTTACAATATGTACATTGAAGGAATGTTCAGTACAGTCATTAGTTTCGTGTAATTGGGAACATTTTCCACATCGGGAATTTTTTGCTTGACATTGTTTAATAGTGTGTCGATATCGTTGACATTTTCGGCAACGGATAGGTGAAAACATGAAGGGCTAAACCTCCATATAAAATTTATATAAAGCTACCTGTTGAGGTAGCATTTGTGCACGAAAAACAATCTTAATAGAGCCGGTAGGAAGATATGTTGTTTCACCGTCCTGGACAACCTTACGATTTAGCCTTTGAACGGATCTAACTGGTTCTACAGATTCTAGATGGTTGAAAATTTCCTCATGTGAGATGCCCTTATTAACCCCACGTATTATTCCCACTCGTAATACTTGGGAGGAGGGAGTATACGCCTTAATTTTCAATGTTTCTAAGATCGAATTTCGCAAAAAGGCATTGGCTTGCGTGGCAGTATGAAAGGTCACCTGGATTCGGTTTCTGCCTTTACGCTGAATGGATTTGACATGTAAGTCTTGTTCATAAAAACGGCGACCAAGGGCCATGGGATGTAACCTCCCGACATTTCTTTTCTACAATGTATTCGACGAACACTATATATGGCCCATGATGAATTTTATTATAATACTCAGGTGTAGGCACTTCTTGCTGCACTGTTGATTGTTGATTAGACTGTTCGTCATTAGAACGAAATTGTTCTCCTGTATCTAGACGTTGTTGGTCACGCTTGCTCGTAATCAGAAGATTTATCACACATGGATTCTTCTTCCATTGGAAGTTCAATTTCACGTCCCACTACTATCTTATCACCCGTCACTGGCAATGACCATCCACTGGAGGCAGCCATCGCCTACCACCCCCTCACTTCTCACACACAAGGAAAACTATTCACCAATGCCGTACACGACTAACACTCACTCACGAGCAAGCGCACCGCACGGCGAGCAAACACGAACTGTGTTGGAAACAACTGATTCAATGATTCAACTAGAACGGTCCACGTTTGTTGTTGCTCTTTTCACGGCCACTTGTATAACGTAGGTAACGGTTTACCTCAGATCACAAGTATGGAAAGCAAAACCGTTTTAGCCTATGTCATTTTCATTTTATCATGGTAAATGACATATGGCACTGCTTTCGATGGAAATGATAGATGGGAATCTGTTTTAAGACCCATTAAAGTAATGAAGACTCATGCACATTCAAGAACTTCATAAAGACAAATATTTAAGAACCTAGAAATATTAATACTTCCATTCCAGTATCTATATGCCATGTTTATGTCCATAACAAGTGTGTGAGCTATGCCACCAGCCAAACTGATCACAGCCATAACATAAGGAATACAAATACATCAAAATACAATTGTACCTCAACGCAGCCCTCAGATAAGATAACAATCCCCGACATAGCGGGTTCAAACCCGGCAGAGGTAATCGGATTTTTGAAGGGTGGAGAAAAGTCCATTCGACACTCCATGTCGATGTCGGCATGTAAAAGATCTCTGGTGATACATTTGGTATTTACCCGACAAAATTAATTAAATCTCAGCCATAGACGCCCAAGAGAGATCCAGTTTACTCTGTCTGCCATCTAGCGGACCTAGAGTAAAACGGAACTTCGAAATTGACGAGCAGACTGCCAGATGGCGTCAAATCGAAATGTCTGCAAACGGTAGCTGAGGCCATACGATTATTATTATTATTATTATTATTATTATTATTATTATTATTATTATTATTATTATTATCTTCCTGCTTACTATAACAAATGAAGACAAACTGTTCATAAAATTTGTACAAAATCACCAAAATGATAATGGAGTAAATGCTTTTCACTAGATGCCAAGATGTGCATATTCTAGCTATTGTATTTTTGAAGCCCACACACATATTTACCGTATGTGGGATTCACACTGTATCTTTTACTACCTCTGTACGTATATGAGTGATACTGATCGTGAATAAAAATGTTTAAAATGTGAAATGTGACTTACTGGATTGACTTCCAACTGCAGAAGTTGTTCCAGTTTGATATAGAGTTCAGTGTTCCAGAAGGGAAGGGCTAGACGGTTTTAAATAATTTCCACATGTGTAAGAGATTTATCTCCTGTTAAGTAGGATTAGAAAATAGCAAGGAAATCCACATTCTCTTTGGGAGAGATCTTTCAATTTGTATTCATTTTGGAGGATTCCTGGTTGACTACTTACAGGCTATAGGCTCCGTGCGCTGATGGGTGAAATACACCGCTGCACTGCGAGTGGCGAACATTGTAAGTTAATGCGTTTCACCGCGTATATATCCGCTATCGTCCCATGGCGTACTACCGTGGCCGACTAAATAATAACAGTGGGCTTTCAGAGCATTTTATGCAACAACAATTGGCCACGTTATTCCAAACTTGCAGAAAGTGGTTATGTAATAAATTTACAAGAAAAACAGTTAGGAGGAATTAGCAACAGAGCAATAACTGCAAATATGATCAGAAATAAACATTGGTTCACTAGAGACCCTACCATTTCACGATAGAGGCAACGTAGTTAAATGTATTAGTAGTGGTGATAACGAGATTAGTGTTCATATACACATTCAACAATGCTCTCTTCAGAAAAATATCCTTGGTCTATATCATGTTAGCGTAGGTTAATGCTGCTAGGGAGACGAATAATTTTAAACCTTAATTGTAATTAATTTTAAACATAACCATGTTTTCTAAGGAAGGCCTTGGTATCAAACGTTATTTCATGAAGGCGAATAATTATTCTTGTTGTTCTCTTAGTCAGAGCGCACACTTCTTGGACACGCGACATGGGACAGGAGACACGACTCATATAACTTGTCCTGTCCCGTGTCCCATAGGCCACGTACATGCACATCTGTGGGACATTAGTTAAGATGTCCTCTAGTGATTTGGAAGGCTTGTTGTTACAGTACTTCGAGAATTACGAAGAAGTCGGGTGACTAGACGAAAAACGAGATTTTGAGTCAACTCATACTCGCATAACGTGGACTGCCTAGAGAATGGTGCTTTCGTGCTGGCTATGAAACTTAAGATCCTTCATAATTTCATACATTTTATTGCAGAATGAAGTGGAAGACATTTCAAAAGTTACAGCATATGGTAAAGCCACTAATTGAGAAAAAGAAATAAGCAGGGATCCTATTCTACCACCTGAAAGATATTGATAACGTTCATGCTGAATGCTTCGCCTATTTCTCGCCAGATATTTTGACATATGGACCTATTTGAATAATCCTTTAATCTGTAATTATACAGCACTTCATGCTTCTCCACTTCCGCTATAAAATTTGTAGTAGTTGCCTCTATTGAGCTGCATATATTGAAATTACTACACCAAACTCACGCGCGAAGTAATGGGACACGTCCTACGAAATGCAACAGGCGATACCTCGACGGGATATATCCGCTGACACATGGGACAGTCCATGCCCTTGACCGATAAGTGTACAGTCTTCCTCTTGATTGCACGTGCTGTATCCACTTGGAACATGTCACTTTTGTCGCATCCCATGAGTCGTGTCCCTTGTCCAATAAGTGTGCGCTCCGCCTTACTGTTACCCAATCACAAATCAGTCGTATAACTTAACTGTTTTATAAGAGGACTCCACATTAAACACACGCAATGATAACGAAGCACTTATTCACAAAAAAGTCTATACTATACACACGTTATTGACCGAAAGCTATGTACCAAATTAACCAGACGCTGTGTTCATATAACAACGGAACGTAGGAGTGCGAAAATTTTTTGAAACAAAAGAAGATCATTTGTTTACAAAATTAATTTAGAGTCTTCAAGAAACTGGTTTATAAGTTTAAGGGTTTTAGAAGAAAGTTCGAATAATAAACAAGAAAAACTTGTTGGTAAAGGGATATGTAACTGTACTAGTTTCTTTAGTAATGTGCGTCGCGAGGACGAATACTCAGGACATTGGAAAAGTAGATTATTACTATCGCCTTCTGGATTTCCACATATACAGTGAGGAAGGTTATTGAAGTTAAAACGATATTTATATAGAGGGGTAAGAGCATGATTGGACCGTAAACGTATAATGTTAATAATATGCCGCCGTGTGTATGAGCCTTTAAGATACTAATGTTTCTGTGGAATGTATGGCTGTAGCTGATAATAGAATTGACCTTTCGAGCGTAATGGACGTTTTCACATTTCCTGCCAAGATTGAAAAGCAGCAGCTTTAATAAGAAGATAGTAATATAAAAGAGGGGTAGCTCCCGTAAGCTGTTCAGAGGGTGATTTACTAGCTTCTTTTGCAGCAAGGTTAGCTCTGTCATTTCCTTGGTTTACGGAATATCCTTTTATCCATATTAAAGTTAAATAAACACCCGAACTTTCAAGTTGATAAAGGAGATATTTGACATGATGTACGGTAAATACCAATTATACGACTGTATGTTAGAACTGAGAGCTTGTAAAAGCAATGGGAATCTGCAAAAATGTTTGCATTTTTTAAGGAATTTTGTTGGACATATACGTAGGTGGATCAAAAGTTAGTTGCAATAACGCGCCGCAGCAGCGCGCTGTGTGTCGCTAACGTTGGCACAGCGGAGAAAGGGACAGACACTGCCCACACGTCTGTTAAGCATGTCGCTGTGGTGTCTCGTTTAGTATTGTATGAATAACGGCCAAATGCAATGGCGCGTCAACTGGACGTTCACTCCAAATATGAGGTGCATGCGACAATCCGATTCCTACGGGCAAAAAGGAAGAATTGCACGGGCATTGATCGTGAAATTAGTGCTGTGTATGGGGAGAAAGCGTCAGACACTGCCCACACGTCTGTTAGGCATGTCGCTGTGGTGTCTCATCTAGTATTGTGTGAATAGCGGCCAAATGCAATGACGCGTCAACTGGACGTTCACTCCAAATATGAGGTGCGTGCGACAATCCGATTCCTATGGGCCAAAACGAAGAATTGCACGGACATTCATCGTGAAATTAGTGCTATGTATGGGGAGCGGGCCATTTTCCGGCAAGGTATCGTAAAGTGGTGTTAGCAATTCGAAGCCGGATATCACGGACAACGATCGCGAAGGCAGGCTCGCAACGTCCAGGACCCGTGCAAAGGTCAACACTGTGAATGCGATCATTAGACAGATCCGGCACATTAAACTGAAAGAAATCGCGAGTAGTTGTTTTGTGAGAGTTCTGAAGCCTCCTCCTCCTCAGCAGGCTGCCCTTCCCGACGTCAGACCATTAGAATTAATGTTATAGGGAGTACGTAACAGGTGTTCAACCAGAAGGCTGCACTTTTTTCTACACCAAACTATTGGGACTAATGGGCTAGGGAGCGTTTAACAACCGTTATACTAGCAGGCTTCCCTTCCCTATACCGAGCCTTTAGAATCAATGACATAGGAGCATTTAACAGGCGTTCAGTTAGCAGGCTGCCCTTACCTACACCAGACCATTACGATTACACAATCGGAGGTATTTAACAGGCGTTTAATTAGCAGGCTGCCCTTCCCTACGCCAGACCGTTAAGATGAACGCGATAGGGAACATTCAACAGGTGATTAAGGAGGTATTTAACGGATATTCAATGAGGTGTTTAAAGGAGATGGAATTCGGTATATAAATAAGAGAGTTTTTTCTTAATATGTTTATTACAAATACATATACATCAGTCAAAAGCATATTGTACAGCATAATCTTATTTACTACATTATTAATCCCTTTACATTATTGATAACACAGTATCTACAATGTTGTACAAGTACATCTCATCTAACAAAACAAAATTAAGATACACCTATGTGAAGTAATTATGATCAATGAGACTATTACCCCAGGCTAGAGTATCTGTTGAGTTAGGTATAATAAATCTCTTATTGTCATCGTTACTTAGAGCAACTTTGTTTATTAACTGAGTATAAAGCTGATGATTTAAGCTTTTAAACACATACATTTTCTTCATTAATACTGGTGATCTATTAGTAATACAGATCTTATAATCATCTACACTCAGATCATTCTGAACAACATTCTTCTTAATGCCTTTCAGTTTCTTAATTACTTTATCATTTTCAGGTATAATGCTGTATGATTTAGCTTTAGTGCCTACAAAACTGTTAACGAGTTTTCCTTTGAATTCATCTTTCATTTTCCCAAGAACTTTTTTTGTTAACCCGCGGGAGGTTATGAACATTATTTTCTGGGTAGTCACTTGTATCAAACCTGTCTATATCTGGTTTTATATCATTATAAATGTCATTTGTTTTAATCTCGTATATAAAAGAATCAGTGTCTGTGTAGAGCAGCTTTACATTTTCAGCGCACTTCTTCTTCATATATTCATAGTGAAAATCGTACATGAGCGTTTTGGATAATTCAAGAACTGTAAAGCCTACATAGATTGGTTTGTCATAGGTTACTTTTAATCGATTCATTTGTATTACAACTAAATCTTCATGAATAATTGCACAGCTATGGAAGTTGGGTTTACTTATTAAGTTGTTAGCACCATATCTTCTAACAACATTCTCCCATTTTGTAACTAATTTTACGTCTACTCGTTTATCAACATTTTCAATAGTTTTCCCGAAGACTGAATTAATCATGAGTTTGTAGAAGTCTTTCTCAAAAGCATTTGTAGACATCATTCTTCAATTAGTATTGAAATCGATGTAGGGTCTTAGCCATGGTGAGTGGTAAACTTCAAGAACCCGATGAATTTTGGTAAGCTTCAACCCATTTTGCAAACATTGTTTCAAGTTACGGTAGTGTATTACATACTTAAATTTATCATTTAAGTTTGCAATTAACATGTTCGTTTTTGATATGATATATGGAGATTTTATATTCTCAGGGCAAAATGGATAATCATTATGAAATTCATGCAGCTCTTTTGGGTATTGGAGACTAACTTCTAGAATAAATCCTTTGTCAGCTTCGTCATCAATGGTTTGAACCTCTAAATTCTTAATTTCACTTTCCGATAGGCACCGGAAACTATTTAGTGGTAGATATTAACTCATAGTCCATCCGTACTGATTATTTGCATCTAGATAAACGATATACTTCGACTCTTTACTTGGATCATAATTAGACATATATTTGTTGTTAGCCGCAGAAAATCGCGTAGAGCACTGACTTAAACCACCGCGAATATTTTGATTTTATCCGGTTACGACTCACACTTCATTATTAAAGAATTTGGAGCTTCAGATGAGAGAATTGACGTAATCCCTCAGAACAAAGAGCGGTATATTTCATTTACAAAATTCTTAAAGGTAAATGATAAATGCACTATCAAACTAAAATTCATTGACTCATTCCGCTTCATGCCATTTAGTCTTGATCATCTTTCCAGTAATTTGAATTCAGAACAATTCACATAAATTCGGCGCTTCTTTCCGAACGATGACGAGTTTAATATTAAATTAGACGTAAAGGTGTATTTCCTTACGAATTTATTGATAGAGTAGAGCGTCTTGAAGAACGCTCTTTGCCACCAAAAGAGTCATTTTACAGCTCTCTAAATTTAACTGAAATTACTGACGAAGACTATTTTCATGAACAACGTATCTGGGAACAGTTTCGCATTCAAGCGCTAGGTGAATACTCTGATTTATATCTAAAAACAGATGTTCTATTATTAGCAGATGTTTTCGAAAAGTTTCGTTAAGTTTGCATCAAAACATACAACCTTGATCCTTGTCAGTATTATACGGCACCGGGTTTAAGTTGGGACGCTATGTTGAAATACACACAGGTGAATATGGAATTACTAACTGATCTTGACATGGTACATTTCATAAAATCAAATATTCGCGGTGGTTGAAGTCAGTGCTCTACGCGATTTTCTGCGGCTAACAACAAATATATGTCTAATTATGATCCGAGTAAAGAGTCGAAGTATATCGTTTATCTAGATGCAAATAATCAGTACGGATGGGCTATGAGTCAATATCTACCACTAAATAGTTTCCGGTGGCTATCGGAAAGTGAAATTAAGAATTTAGAGGTTCAAAACATTGATGACGAAGCTGACAAAGGATTTATTCTAGAAGTTAGTCTCCAATACCCAAAAGAGCTGCATGAATTTCATAATGATTATCCATTTTGCCCTGAGAATATGAAAACTCCATATATCACATCAAAAACGAACATGTTATTTGCAAACTTAAATGATAAAAGTTCTTGGGAAAATGAAAGATGAATTCAAAGGAAAACTCGTTAACAGTTTTGTAGGCACTAAAGCTAAATCATACAGCATTATACCTGAAAATGATAAAGTAATTAAGAAACTGAAAGGCATTAAGAAGAATGTTGTTGAGAATGATCTGAGTGTAGATGATTATAAGAACTGTATTACCAATAGTTCACCAGTATTAATGAAGAAAATGTATGTGTTTAAAAGCTTAAATCATCAGCTTTATACTCAGTTAATAATAAACAAAGTTTCTCTGAGTAATGATGACAATAAGAGATATATTATACCTAACTCAACAGATACTCTAGCCTGGGGTAATAGTCTCATTGATCATAATTACTTCACATAGGTGTACCTTAATTTTGTTTTGTTAGATGAGATGTACTTGTACAACATTGTTGTAGATACTGTGTTATCAATAATGTAAAGTGATTAATAATGTAGTAAATAAGATTATGCTGTACAATATGCTTTTGACTGATGTATATGTATTTGTAATAAACATATTAAGAAAAAGGAACAAGAAATAGAATGCATCCCAAGACAAGATGTAAAAATCATACTTGGAGATTTCAACGCTCAAGTGGGTAAAGAAGAAGCCTATAGGGGGACAGTTGGGAAGGAAAGTTTGCATGATGAGTCAAATGATAATGGACAGAGGCTAATGGATTTTGCCATGGGAAACTTAATGGTGGTAAAGAGTACATGGTTTCAGAGAAAGAATATACGGAAAGCCACTTGGTGTTCACCAGATGGTGTCACCTTTAATCGAATAGACCATGTAGTAATTGATAGGAGACATGCATCTGACATACTACAAGTTGACAGTTGTAGAGGAGCTGATTGTGATTCGGACCATTACTTGGTACGGGTAAAATACAGGCAACGTATTGCAACTTACAGATCTGCTAAGAAAGGTAAAGCTCCAAGGAGATATATGGTCTCAAAATTGAAAGATAAGGAAACTGCACAACTATATGAATGCAGGATGGAGAAGAAATTGGAGGCTAAACAACAAAGCTGGGCAGTGGAAAACATCGAAGGAAAGTGGATTTTATTGAGGGATGCATTGCAGGAAACTGCGGATGAAGTACTAGGAGTTGAGGTAAAGACCGAATGGCAAGGATGGTTTGATGATGATTGCAGAAGAGCAGTTGAGGAAAGAAATGAAGCAAGGAAGAAAATGTTTAGCAGGAAAACAAGAACATACGTAAAAGAATTTAGGAAGAAGAGGAAAGAGGCAGACGGAATTTGTAGGAGAAAGAAGAGAGAGGCAGAGGGGAAATGGATTACAGATTTGGAGGAACAATATGATATGCAAGAAGTACGGAAGTTCTATGGGAAAATAAAGGACGTACAGAAATGTTTTCAACCACATGCTGTATTCTGTAGAGATAAAGAAGGAAACATGATTGGGGAAGAGACCGGATTCTTGACCGATGGGCGGAATACTTTAGTGAACTGTTGAATGTGACTGCAGAGACGGTGAGATTGAAAGAAGTGGATGGGCAGCCTTGGCAGGATCCTAGCCTAGATTTAAAACTAGTGCCTGTACCATCTATAGAAGAAGTGAGGACGGCAATTAAGTACTTGAAGAATAATAAGGCTCCAGGAAGTGATAACATTTCAGCTGAGATGATTAAATACGGGGGTGAGCAGTTGACGCAACTTGTTCACCAACTAATTGTGGAAGTTTGGGAAACAGAACAAATGCCAGAGCATTGGAGCTTAGCAATTATTTGCCCAATTCTTAAGAAGAAAGATAAAGCAAATTGTGAAAATTATATAGGTATATCTTTGCTTAGTGTGGTTTATAAGGTTTTAGCCAAGGTTTTGTCTCTGAGACTCACTCCACTGGTTGAGCAGATTCTAGGAGACTACCAAAGTGGCTTTCGACAGGGTAGATCAACAACAGATCACATCTTCACTGTCTGGCAAATAATGGAGAAATGCTATGAATATAATATGGATGTGCATCAGCTGTTTGTGGACTTTCGGCAGGCTTATGATAGTGTGAAGAGAAGGAAACTGTATCAATGATGGACATGGAGTTCCCAACTAAATTGATAAGACTGGTACAAATGACCCTAACAGGTACTAAATGCATGGTTAAAATAGAAGAAAATCTTACTAAAGAGTTTGAAGTAAACCAAGGTTTGCGGCAAGGGGATGTGTTATCTACCTTGCTCTTCAATGTGGTTTTAGAGTGTGTGATGAGAAAGGTGGAGGTCAGTAATCCAGGCGGTACGCTGTTCAACCGTGTAACACAGAATCTGGCTTATGCTGATGATGTTGATATGCTGTCTAGAAGATAGAAAGACCTAGAGGAAGGACTGGATAGATTAGAAAAGGAAGGAGGTGAAATGGGCCTAAGAATGAATAATGCCAAAACTCGTTACTTGTTTGCATCTAGGAGGACCGTAGTAAGGGAAGACAAGTGCATAAAATTAAATGGGATTAACTACGAGAGATGTGAAAAGTTTAAGTATTTAGGAGTGCTGGTGACAAAAGATAATGACATGAAAGAGGAAATAAAGCGAGGATTGCTGCGGGCAATAGGGCTTACTTAGCTTTATTGAAAGTGTTTAGATCACGCTGCCTTGGTAGAAGATTAAAGTTGACAGTCTATCGAACAGTATTACGACCAGTGGTAACTTTCGGCTCTGAAACATGGACAATGACTAAAGTAGATGAAGAACTGTTGAACAGATAGGAGAGAAAAGTACTGAGAAAGATTTTTGGCCCGGTGAAGGAAGGGGAATTGTGGAGAATAAGGAAAAACAAGGAACTGGAAGAACTCTATGGACATCCAAGTATCGTAACCGAAATAAAAAAGCAACAGATTAAGGTGGTAGGGACACGTGGAGAGAATGCCAGATAATAGGGCTGTCAAGAAGATCTATAAGGGAAATCCAGGTGGTAGAAGATGGAAAGGAAGACCCCGGAAAAGATGGCTGGATGATGTGGAGGAGGATTTAAGAAAGATGGGAATAAGAAGATGGAGGAGGCGTGCAGAAGATCGTGAAGATTGGGCTACAATCGTCAGAGAGGCCAAGGCCCTACAAGGGCTGTAGCGCCGATGAGTAAGTAAGTAAGTAAGTAAGTATATTAAGAAAAAACTCTCTCATTTATATACCGAATTCCATCTTCTTTAAACACCTCATTGAATATCCGTTAAATACCTCCTTAATCACCTGTTGAATGTTCCCTATCGCGTTCATCTTAACGGTCTGGCGTAGGGAAGGGCAACCTGCTAATTAAACGCCTGTTAAATACCTCCGATTGTGTAATCGTAACGGTCTGGTGTAGGGAAGGACAGCCTGCTAACTGAACGTCTGTTAAATGCTCCTATATCATTGATTCTAAAGGCTTGGTATAGGGAAGGGAAGCCTGCTAGTATAACGGTTGTTAAACGCTCCCTAGCCCATTAGTTCCAATAGTTTGGTGTAGAAAAAAGTGCAGCCTTCTGGTTGAACACCTGTTACGTACTCCCTATAACATTAATTCTAATGGTCTGACGTCGGGAAGGGCAGCCTCCTGAGGAGGAGGAGGCTCCAGTACTCTCACAAAACAACTACTACCGCGACGCATTTGTCAATCAATCAATCAATCAATCAATCAATCAATCAATCAATCAATCAATCAATCAATCAATCAATCAATCAATCAATCAATCAATCAATCAATCAATCAATCAATCAATCAATCAATCAATCAATCAATCAATACTGATATGCATTTAAGGCAGTCACCCAGGTGGCAGATTCCCTATCTGTTGTTTTCCTTAGCATTTTCTTCAATGATTTCAAAGGAATTGGGAATTTGAACATGTCGTATGGCGGTGTGTTCGCCATTGTTCACGAGGACCTTGGATATCGTAAGCTCTGTCAAAGATGGGTCCCACGTCTTCTCACCGATGAGCACAAGGGACAACGTTTCAAATCCTCCCTGGCATTTTTGCAACTCTATGCCGCAGAGGGCAACGGATTTCTGCGGCGAATCCTCACAGGCGACGAAACGTTGGTCCACCACTTCAAACCCGAAAGGAAGCAAACGTCAATGGAATGGGTGTATCCTCATCACCACAACCTTCAGCCGCTAAGGTTATGGCGACAGTGTTCTTTGTCATGGAGGGTTTGCTGCACGTGGAATTCATTCCGAAAGGAACAACCATCAACGCGGCGTCGTATTGTCAAACGTTGCACCGGTTGCGTAAAGCGATTAAAGAGAAGCGCCGGGGGAAATTGAGCGCCGGTGTGATTTTGTTGCACGATAACGTAACACCTCACAAAGCCCACCAAACGAGGGAACTTCTGCGGCGTTTCAAGCGGGAGGTCTGGCAACATCCACCCTAGAGTCCCAACCTAGCCTCATGTGACTTTCGTCTGTTCGGTAAGCACAAAACGGAGCTCGGTGGTCGACGTTTCCAGACCGATGAGGCGGTGAAGGCCGCTGTTTCCAAGTTGTTGCAGAACGCTGGAGGAAATTTCTATGCATCTGGCATCGACAAGTTGGTTTGCGTTCGGCAGAAATATTTGGAGTCTTTCGGAAACTGTGTGGAAACGTGACGTTACAGTGTATGTCGATATAGTCGTGTTGCTGTTGTATAGGTGGTGTAATAAATGGCCATAACTGGGAAGTGCAACTTATTTTCTGATCTGCCCTCGTAATAGCGCTTGTCTAATTGCGAAGATTTCTGCAGAAAAGATTGAGGAACTATTCGGTAAATGAAACTGCTCAGTTGTGAGCATATTGGAAACGAAGGAGGCCGCTCCTACACCTCTATGAGCTTTCGATCCGTCAGTATAGATGTTGACGTCCCAGACAATTGAAGAAATTTTAAGCTTCTTATTCACTGAAGTAGGAAATGTTTCACTTTTAGATTGATCTGGGGAAAACGATGGGGATGTAATGATAATATGGGGAGTAAAATTTATTCTATCATAAGAAAAGAATGCATAGGTAGATGAGGGGTGCGTAGTAATGAATTGCGAAGAAAACTCATCTCAACGTAAGCCTGATATAATAATGCGGGAGTTCGTCCATATTTTGGGGGGTGTTGGCTATAGTATTCGTGGAGAAGTTGTAATTTTGGTATTAGTGGGGATTGAGATAAAGCGAGATATTTGAGAATATACTTTTTAGCGAACGTTTGGCGTCTGATTAAAAGGGGACATTCACCTGCCTCAACTAAGAGAGCTCGTGGGTGCAGTTTTAAGCGCTCCGATGCAGATTAGTAAGGCTTTATGTTGTATTTTATTTAGTTGAGACAAGGCTGCTTCAGACGCAGTGTCTATGAAATTGGGACTGTAATCCCTATAGGAACGAATTGTCGCTCGATAGAGGGATAGTGCTATTGCGGGATCCGCTTCCCATTGGCGCCTCCTGACTGTTTTAAGGATTTTAAGATAGCCATCCGCTTTGCGTCTTAATTTATTAATACCGTATGTTGTTTCCTAAGCTTGCAGTATATGAGTATGCCCAAATATGTATGTTGAGTAGTGAAAGGAACATTAAATCCAATAAAAGTAATAGGAGTATGATCAAACGAGCGTTTGTGTGTAAAGGTCAATGCAGCACACTTTGAAATAGAAAGTTGTAATCCAATAATGTTGTACCACTTTACTGCATTACTCATAACGTTTGCTATTAACTGTCGACGGTTATCTATGCTAGTGTGTGAAGTGTAAATGACGAAATCATCCGCAAATGCTAAAACTCGAGCAAATGGTGTTATAATCCGTTCTAGATCACTTGTATAAAGGGCAAATAATATACCACTTAATATATCCCCTTGTGGCAACCCATTACTTGACTGTCGACTAGTAATATTGTGATGTGCAGATTTAATCATTAATGTACGGTAAGAAAACAGTTGATGCAGAATAGAAATAAATTTAAAAGATATGCCCTTTTCAAGCCAACTTTTTCTACAGGCGGTGTAAAGGAACTGATTCATACGCACCCTTTATGTCCAGACATATAGCAATAGTGCCGTGTTTTCTCCATCTGGCTAATAGGATATCAATGAGTAATATATTGATCGGATCCTGGGTACTACGACCTTTTAAAAGGCATATTGAAATTTTGGAAAGAGGTTGTAATACTCCAAAGACCCAACCAGCTGGCGTAATAAAATCTTACAAAAGGTTTTACGTACGCAAGAACCCAGAACTATTCCAGGGTAATTAGCTGGGTCGTTGGGAGCTTTATGTGGCTTCAATATTGGTTTTAAATGAAAGTTCATTCCAGTGAGGATGGATGCGCGCGGTGTGCAAAATATCATTATAATAGTTAAGAAGTACAAGTTGTGCTTGAGGGGGGGAGTAACCGAAGCATCGTACATGTTACTGAATCCGGACCCGGGGAGGTACTGTTAGCAGTAGACAAAACAGCTGTTAATTCAACTAATTGTATAGGTTGTAATAAAGTAGAAAATTGGGGTTGATGCATGTGGGAAGGAATAGAGAGTTGTGGTACCGTATATGCGGGAGTGAGGGAATGAAGAGAAGTACTAAGTATATCCCGAGATATATGGTGCTGTTGTTGATTCTGAAAGGCTCTTGTAAGCATTCGTACCGCATTCCACAAATGGACGCCGGTATATGGGTGGTTAAGGACGATATGCAAGCTCTCCAAGCAGATCTTCTTTTATTATTAAATATAATTTTAGTTCGAGTGATATGTCGGTTTATATTCAAATAAATCACCTGCGTTAATGTTTGACGATAAGTTTTAAATACAATTTTACGCTGTCCAATCAGATCATGACATTCTTGTTCACCAACGTATAACTTGAAAGAAGCGGGGGAAGACAGTATTATTGGTTTATATGGATGGAAAGTATTCATATAATTATTATGGATTGTAAGAAATATCGAATATGTTATAGTACTTCCGTGAAGACTTTTGAAATTATTATTTAGGTATGCAACATAAGTATCGTTATCGAAGGTTCTGAAAGACCGTATATTATTTTCTTATGCTGCTAATCGCATTGAAGTACGTGGTCTACCAATACCGTATGTAATGATAATTTGGTAGTGGTCGCTAGAATGAGTGTCTGATAAAGATTTCCAAGGTTAAATGAACTGCGCTGGGAGGAGATCTCGGAGGGGTAAGTCTTGTGGGAGATCCATCATTGAGGATCGTAAAATTATGCGGTTTTGAAGCGAGAAGCCGATGCGAACCTTTCGGAGTATCATTTATACAACTCCATGCAGTATGTTGGCAGTTTAATTCACCAAACTCAATAACATATGATAAGGAATCGAACTGCGCAAAAAATGTGACCACTGTGTTGTCGAGATAAATATATCAGGGGGACAGTATATGATAACTAAATGTAAATTATTATGTGTAATGCCAACGACGTAAGTTTGAGGGACCTGAGTAAGGATAGGAATGGGTTGATATGAAAATTAATTATGTATACATATCGCTACACCAGCATAGCCAGGGCCATCTTGCCGTTCAATATTATATCCCGGAAGAGAAAAAGTGGATTGAGCGGTAAACCATGTTTCTTGAATCATAAGAATAAGAGCACAGTTTTCTTGAAGATGTAATTGTAGTTCATATTTTTGGGAATTACACTTCATTGTAGGATGTTTATCACAAAACTCAAGGATATTACCTATTCGGTCTCGTAATCGATAAACAACACGAGTAAGTTGTGGCTCATTGCTGAGTGTTTTTATTAACAATAATAAAATTTGATGAATTTCTTTCTTAAGATGATCTTTCTTATTTTGTAGCTGGTGCTCTTGATGTTTTGACATATCCCTATTGCACACATTTTGCGTAGTAGATGTAGAAGGTTGTGGTATCGGAAAAGCCGGCAGGTGAACGGGTCGTTCTAGAGGAATGTTTTCATTACAAAGTAGGGCCATATGCCCCTATCTATCGTAACCTTGGGCAGGAGAGGGCTTAGGGGATTGCGTGAAAACTTGTGGGAATTTTCTCTTCCTGGGATTTTCAGGACGAGTAGTGGTATTTTCTTGGGACAATGGGGAAAAATGTTGTGGGTTTTGCTTAGGATAATATACAGGAAGTGCTACTTTACATTTCGCTTCGTCAAAAGTAATATATTCAGTACTCATTACTTGTTCTTTTTTAACTGATATATGTGTTCTGGACATTCGAGAGATACAGTCAAATGGTCCCGTTTGCAATGAACGCATTTTTTAAAATGTTCAGTACTTTGGTTAGTAGCATGTTGTTGGAAACATTTACTACATCTGTAAACCTGTGCCTTGCAATGTCTTTTGGTGTGTCCATATCTCTGGCATTTTCGACACATAATAGGGACAAAAATAAAAGGCTCAACGTCTAAATAAACTCTATACAAGGACACTTGTTGCGGCAAATTCTGCGCACAAAAAATTACTTTGATAGAGCCAGTGGGTAGATATTCGATTTTACCATCTTGTATGACTTTTCGATTTAACATTTGAACTGCCTTAATCGGGACCGTTGATTCGAGTTGTTGAAGTATTTCTTCCTCTTGCAAATTCTTATCAACTCTCCGTATTAGGCCTACACGTAAGACGTTAGAGGATGGAATGTAAGCCTTTTCCTTAAGAGTTTCAAGAATAGGATTACTCAGGAACCATTTGCCTGTGCTGCTGATTGAAAAGTCACTTGTATACGATTTCTTCCCTTGCGCGATATAGATTTTACACTTAAATCATTCTCATAGAAATACCTTCCTAATGCTATAGGATGCAACTGACCGATATTTTTGTCATTAGAAGATTTTACAAACGCGATGTATGGGCCATAATGAAACTTATTGTAATACTCCTGCACGTTTGTAGCCTGAGCCACTTTACTAAGTTGAGCACATTGTTGATCTGGTGAAAGTTCCCTATCCGTAGGCGTTTGCCCAATTTGATCACTGTGTGGTAATTGGGACTGATTCTTATTAGAATGTTCTGGAGAACATCCATGGATTCTTCGTCCATAGGAACCTCAATCTCTTTACCTGCTACTAACTGTTCACCCGTAATTAGCCGTTTTTTCCCGCCGGAGGCGGCCATCCTTCACTCGTAACAAACTGTACACAACGAGAGAACACAAGTAACTAACTTGCTGTTCACTGCGTCACACTCAATCGACCTTCGTGCTTCACGGCGAGCGCAGAACTACGAAGGCGAAAGATTGTTTCCATGAAATGTAAGCATATTTCAGCTGTTGCTTATGCAGTTTGCTCAGAACATGTCTCCTCGCGTCCTGATCGACCGTGTGAATGGTCTCGACCTCGCATCTCAGTCGTAGGGAAAGAGAACTACAACAGGGGGACGAGAGTAAAGGAACTTTTTCTGATAAAAAGGCTCAAGCTTGATGTTGGACCTGATATTAAAACAGCATGTACGCTATCAAATTTCATGCATACGAAAAAAAATTCGGAATCACTTTAAGTTGTCAATATTGTGTGTTTGTATTTATAATATGATCAGGTCTACCTCTGTAATACAGTATGAAGTTTGGCGCTACTAGCTGCCTTCCTGGGGGGCTGGGCTTGAATTCTGACACTGCATGAAACTTAAGATTGGCGTGAGTGTTTGTATGTGGTTAAAACGGTGCATGCAGCTCATTGCCATTAGGGGTGCGCTTTAAAAGGAATGCACCACCTTGGGAGGAGGGCATGAATTTAAGGATGTAAGATACGGTATTTCTGTGAGTTATTGATATTGCGTAATGGAGGCCTATTTGTGCAATTTTATTTGTCTACTACTTTTCCAAATCAATTTCGTTAGTTTGTAACGGAGTACTATAAAGTTTCACAATTTGGTCTGTAACGCAATACGGTATATTTATTATTATTATTATTATTATTATTATTATTATTATTATTATTATTATTATTATTATTATTATTATTATTATTATTATTATTATTATTATAGCTATAATTAAAACTGTGTCAAAACAATACAATGTGTATCTATTATGATGTGTGTGCTGTATAATAATGGCCTACTGCAGCTTGCTTTGCAAATATAACGTTGCTATAATAATTTGTTTCTAATTGTTAACCTATTTATAAAATGGTTAAAATACACGCTGTGAATAGTTTTGTGTTCATTGAAATGTATAAATCCCGACTTACTTTTTGCGATTTACGGCTATGATCCACCGTCCTTTCAAAAACGTTATTTTCACAGTATCTATTAATGCAGTCAACAACAAACACATTGTTCTGCCCTAACATTGTGGCATTAAAATATTCATCTGAAGACAGCATTGTAAAATGATTCTTCTTCTTGTGATTCTCCTTTTGAATTTATTTATTGGGTCCCGTTTTCGCGTTATACTAGTTGGTTTAAAGCCAAAACTATGAAGGAGTATATATTAATTGTAAAAGGGGGGAAGATAATAAATTAGCTGAAGATACATAAGTAGGTAACATATACTGTGTCAAAAACGAAACAAAACTTGGGATAGAGAATGTACAGGTACAAAATATTCTAATCTTCACACGTCTGTTTGATTCATGACAGCGTCTTTCTACATCGCAAACATGCCGGGATCAACACATAGGTAATGTAGTCTTAGATTTTAATAATGGCTTTAAACAACAACATAGAAAGGGATTCTGCGATAGAGGGCCGTTGTAAATTGATTGAATATATGTATGTAAACATCACACATATTCCATCTTCTTATGGTTAGTTGTTGATTATGTTCACCTATATATTTCTCGTAATGTCCACCTTCAGCAGCACATTGCTATGCGCACGGAGGCTATATATATATTGAACTAAATTGGTATTCTGTGCGACACTGACTAAAATGATTTAGAAGGCTGTGAAAATATTAATGGCGGAATCTTGCTTGTTTATCATTACATGTTGAACATATTCAGAAATAGGTTAATTTTTGAATGAACCATTTATTTACCTAGTAGATACAGTGTGAAGGGCGAAGTATTATCTGTTTTAAATATAGTATGGTATTAAAGGTATGAGTGAGGATTAAATTCTTCGCTACGTAACTGTACTAATTGGGATTAATATGAAAACAGCGAGGTTTCAAATCGTACGTACACGTTTATGTTTTCCAGTGCTTTTTGTGGTGGACTGTGAGGATATGATAGTGTACCTCTGATTTCAAGTGTTGTATGTAGAGCTTGTAGCAACTTAAACTAACATTTGATTTGTTCTGTGTGTTTTAGATTAACTGCTAGTCTGACTACGATGGATATTCCCTTGCCGGGTGAGCCTGATCCTGATCTTCCATCGTTGCCATTGGGAACACCACCGTTAATATCTCCAGCGCCGTACAACATTCCTCTACCATCATGTGGTATGCAGTTCAACGTATCGGCTCAGCAGAATGTTGTACCTTTGGAATTGCCCGACCTGTCTGTGCCCCCACCGTCGCTGCCGCCCCCATTGCTTCCACCTCTGACAGTACCACCTCCGACATTACCACTTCCGACAGTACCACCTCCGTTGCCTCCAGGAACAGGCGAGTTGCCAGATGATGCTAACAGGTGAGTTTATTATTAAGACATATCATAGGGTACTCATTTTCTTTTAATACTACTTGCCTTTGAATTTCAAGAAGCTTTCATATTATGTGTTTTGGTAGCCTATTGGTTTATAATCTATTTCAGGTTTGATCTTGTGAATCTTTGCTGTGACATACATGTTTTGATTTATAAATTGTTAAAATTATACTGGTACAGGTGCAGTTTCTTGATAAAAGCAGCTTGGCGAGTGATGATCTTTAGTGCTAATAATTTATTGCTCTTTATTGGGGATTGTCCACGTTTCATCAGGTGGCTTTTTGGCAGAATTATACCACATAGGCACCACAGCAAAAGTGTTGCACGCTTCTTCAGCTCAATGATATGTTGTTGATTATAATTTTACCTCCCGCAGCCGAGCACTCGCTACATTCAGCTGCGCGCGGAGCGACTGTCGTTTGTTTACACGTTTGGGAAGGATGTTGTCAAGAGCGCTCAGCGTTGCCAACCTCTGTACTTAGGAACTAATGAGTGGTACTTCGATAGCTGGTGGTGGTGATTATTGTTACATTGGTTAGACCTTTGGTCTGGATTGGTTCTTGCTGTGCAGACGGTTAGGATAGGATCTGGACAAGACCATTGGTCTGGACGGTTAGAAGCTGCGAAGTGGCCCTGGGGCCCTAGTTTCGTGAGGAAATACGATTGGTCTGGACGGTTCGGATTCTTGCCGTGGACAAAACGATTGGTCTGGGCGGTTAGGATTCTTTCCGTGGACAGGACCATTGGTCTGGACGGTTAGAAGCCGCGAAGCGGCCCTAGGCCCCTACTTTCGTGAGGAAACACGATTGGTCTGGAGGGAAGACGATTGGTCTGGGTGGTTAGGTTTCTTGGCGTGGACAAGACATTGGTCTGGACGGTTAGGATTCTTGCCATGGACAAGACGATTGGTCTGGGCAGTTAGGATTCTTGCCACGGACAAGACCATTGGTCTGGACGGTTAAAAGCCGCAAAGCGGCCCTAGGCCTCTAGTTTCGTGTGGAAACACGATTGGTCTGGACGTGCGGACGGTTAGGATAGAACTTGGACAGGACCATTTAATATAATACTTATATTAATATAAGTATTTAATATAAGTATTATATTAAATGACTGCTGTTGTGTCTTTCACATTGTTTCCTTTTCATGGTGTTTTTTCTTTGTGCTTTTATTCAGCCGGGGTTGGTAATGCAATGTATTTATCAGCATTGATGGTAATGGCATCACATTCTGTTCACGTTGACCAATGAGAATGCAAGTAGTTACTTTAGCCATGGCTGATGGTGGGTGCTGCTCTTATTAGGTTATTAAAGTAAATGTACTTCTGTGGGTGAGTTGGTGGGTTCCTAGACATCGCAATGAACACATCTCTCCCCTAAAAGGAATTCCAAGTAAGATTTCCATTATTTCCGTTCCCTTATAATGTTAAAAACTCTGGGCTGCGGAAGGAAAAATGATACCCTGTTGTTGATATCAGCTCATTTACTGTACTACAGTAGCCTATATGGCTGTCAGCATGTTACTAACAGTTGATGAGACATCCGTTGGTGATGCTCTATTAATTTAGACAGACCAGGCTTGTACCTAATGATACTCTGCTGGCCTCAATTATTAGGGGTGCATAAGTAAGATCCTACTCTGTGATTGAGTGTGTGTGCATGAATGTTACTAACAGTTGATGAGACATCCGTTGTAATGCTCTATTAGTTTAGACAGACCAGGCTTGTATCTAATGATACTCTGCTGGCCTCAATTATTAGGGGTGCATAAGTAAGATCCTACTCTGTGATTGAGTGTGTGTGCATGAATTCATTAAGAGTACTGTATTTACAAATAATTTGTTACAGTTGTCAGTTGTATGTATTGAATTCTGGGAGCGGTGCCACTTGTATGAATTAGGCATATATGGCTTTTAGTGCCGGGAGTGCCAGAAGACAAGTTTGGCTTGCCAGATGTTGGTCTTTTGAATTGACGCCGTAGGCGAATTGTGCGTCATGATGAGGATGAAGTGGTGATGAAGACGACACATACACCCAGCCCCCATGCCAGCGGAATTAACCAATTATGAACAAAGGCCAGCGCACTAACCATTCAGCCATTGATAGAAGTGGAACAAGGTTCCCTCAACATAAATGACATTATAGTGAAAGTCAAATAACAGAAGTCACCTCACATCACTTGTAGAGGAGAGAGGTGTTCACTGTGAATGTCAGGGATCCATCAACCTGCCTAAAGAAGTATGTTTTCTTTTATAGCATAATATCAATAACTGCACATCATTCTTCATATTTCCTGTGGCTACTATCGCTGCAGTTGGGTGGAATAACATGCAATACGACATCACTTCTAGGGGTGAAGATGAGAAGAGTGAGCTAGATTTCGTACAGTAACTAGACGAGTTGTTTCCACCTTGATCATTGTGAAATTCGGTGGTATTTGAACCCGAGCCCCTGCTTGAATTCCCTTGTTGGGATTGATCACTTCTTTCAGTCTGCCCCTTGGGATCGAAATGCAATAATGTATTTTGATGACAATTGGAAGTCTTTCATCACGAATTGTGTGTGACTCGCGCAAACAATTGTAGCAAAGCTTATGCTGCTTAACTAGGGCTTTCTGTGATGGGCATCATAATCTAAAAATGTTTGGGATCTATGGTTAGAATACTGCTCAGTGCATGTCTTACAATCATCATTAACTACAACTTGGAAACTACTATGAGAAAGTTGTTTATCATGCTTACCCGCTATGGGTGGGGGACGCAGGTGAAGAATACACCCATGGTATCCCTTGCCTGTCGTAAGAGGTGACTAAAAGGGGCGGCCAGCTAATGATGAAACTAGAACCATGAGAATACTTATGATTAGTATCATTACATGCGGAACACCATGGGTCGATGTTACTTGCGATTAGTACCACCTTGCGAGAAAAACCATGGGCCTACGTTACATAGGAGCAGTACCATTGTGCGAGAAACAGTACGAGTCTGGGCGTTATTTGTGATATTGGTCATCGTGTGTATTCCACCGGTCGGTCGGTACCACTGTGTTTGGAATGGGTGTGCGTTACCCATGAGTAATACCACTTTCTGAGAAACACCATGGGTCCACGTTGCCTGTGATTAGTGCCACTAAGTGAGAAATACCACAGATTTGGCTAGCGCCCGTGATTATTACCACTATGTGAGTAAACCCATGGGTCTGTGTTGCCTGTGTGCGTTGGCATAATGTGTGATATACCGTGGGTTTACATTGCCTATGATTAGTACCACTATGTGAGCAACACCATGAGTATACATGGCGTGTGGTTAGTTCCACCAAGTGAGGAACTCCACGGGAATACCGATGCCCGTGATTAGTCCCACAATGTGGGGAACACCATGGGTCTGCGTTGCTGCTGTCTGTGCACAACTTTGAGTCTTCGACATCTTGTCTCGCCTGTATTGTCTCGTAGACATACTACATCTCATACATAAGTCTTGTTTATTTACCAGGACACCTGACCTTTTGGTAGTTGCGAAATTGAAGAAGGTGCTCCCTTTTCCACCTTCACCAAAAGTTCCCAGAACATTTGAGCTTTGTGCAGAATTCTTTCATCATGTCCTTTTTTGTTTCTGATCCACATGAAATTGTTATTTGCTTTTCACCATTGAGGAAGTGGGCTGGCATTTTGGTGTCGAAGTTGTCTCCATCTTGTGCGGACCGATGAGAGAGAATCCTACACAGATTGTTAGTCAAGAGACCCTTCCTTTTCATGGCCCACTTGGCAGTTGGTTACAATTCGTGGACCTCCACCGATCATCTGGTCAGACTGGAGAGCGCCATTCAGGACACCTTTCTCCAGGAGGATCACCTAGTTGCTGGAAAAAGCTTAAGTCACTACCTGGCAGTATGGAATAATCTCCACACTACACCAGTGGGGATTTGGGGGTAATTTACCTACGTTTCTTGAGAACTTCATGTCCATCCGACTATAGAGTCAGTGTAGAGAATGCTTTTTCTCTGTACTTCATTCAGGAAAATGGAGTACCACAGGGATCTGTACTCGGTGTCGGCTTGTTCGCAATCGCCATCAACGGCATAGTTACTGCTGCTGGGCCCGCAGTCGTTCCAGTGCTGTATGTAGACGATTTAGCTCTACGTTACAGCTCCAGAACGATGGTGTTTGCTAATAAGCGGCTACAGCAAGCTGTGAACCAAGTCGTCAGATGGGCCCTACAGTGTGGTTTTTTATTCTCAGCGGCAAAAACCTCAGTTGTATACTTCTTTCGATGTCGGATTGTGTGTCTTGAATCAGAGCTCCACTTGCGAAACAATGCCTTACCACCTGCAGGGTCCTGGGTCTCCGTTTTGATAAGCAATTGACGTGGCAGCCCCACATCCATCAGTCAAAGGTTGCCTGCATGAATAGACTTAAAATGCTTAAGTTTCTGAGCATCACCTCCTGGGGGCTGACCGTGCGGTGCTGTTACTGTTTTGCACAGCCACAATTCAGTCTCGAATAGACTATGGTAGTGTGGTTTATGGTTCAGCATCAAGTTTTTAGATAGTATTCACCATAGTGGAGTTAGGCTGGCTACTGGATTTTTCCTTGCTAACCCTCTTCCGAGCCTGCTCGCTGAATCGGGAGTTTTACCTTAACGAATAAGACGGCAACAGATACCCTTCATGCACTCTGCCAAAATTTATGAAATGCTGCAACATTCAGGCTATCAATGCATCTTTAGTACCCGATACCACCAGAGGCACCAAAACTGGCCGAATTACACATGGCTGGATAGGATTTGAATTGATAACTTGTGTCATGAGTTAGATGTGGCTCAAATTTCTATAGAACACTTTCCTGCCTTATCAATACTTTACATATTTTATTACATGTTTCGAGAGCTGACTACTCTCTTCTTCAGCGGTGCCAAAACATCAATACCGGGTGAGTTGGCCGTGCGGTTAGAGGCTGTGAGCTTGCATCCGGGAGATAGTGGGTTCGAATCCCACTGTCAGCAGCCCTCAAGGTGGTTTTCCGTGGTGTCCCATTTTCACACCAGGCAGTTGCTGGGGCTGTACCTTAATTAAGGCCACAGCCGCTTCCTTCCAACTCCTAGGCCTTTCTTATCCCATCGTCACCATAAGACCTATCTGTGTCGGTGCAACGTAAAGACCCTAGCAAAAAAAAAAAAATCAATAATCTTTGGACTTGGTACATTGGTACAAATATACTTATGAACAGAACAATTATATATACATCTTGAAATTGTTAAAAATATTTCTTTGTGTTTCAACTTTTTAGTTACTTACTATGTCCTTTATTACAGAATTTACAATAGATATTTTCAAATAGATGAATAAAATCTATTAATTAGTCACTATATGCTAAAATTTTAAATCTGCTCTACTCTTGGAACTTACGTCCTTATTTATATCTAAAAAAGAAATAAAATGTTTCTTTGTGTAAATTTACCTTTACTTTGTCATTTAATAAAATACTTGAAATAGAATAATTAAGTACAGATTAGCATACAATCATATAAGAAACGAGAGAAAGAGAGAGCGAAAGAAATAGTTCCGGTCGTTGACACGCTCCCCCTCCCTCCCCTACATTACGTAACCGGCAGCATAACGACAAGTAGCAGCGCGCCTTGTAAGGTCATTGACAGCAAGCAAAGAGCGAGAACATGTTTGTTTGATTCAGACTAGTGGAATAATATTTTGTTCGTGGATAAATTCTGATTTATATGAGAGGTCTCAGAAATATAGCAGTAAGTTAAGGGATAATTATTGGAATAAATAAGGTAATGGAATTACAGATTAGAAATTGAATGACAAACTGAATGACAAAAAGTACATTCCACCTTCGTAGATGTTGCATCTTCTTCAAGAAAGGAAATTCTTCTGTCAGGGTTTTGTAGAAAGAACACTCTCCCCCCTCCGCGCCCCTCCTTATTAGTATGTATGTATGTATGTCTTGAACCAAGCAAACAACAGGCAACGGAGCAAGCTCACCATGCCAAGCATTAAAGCTGCTCCTTGGCAATAGCTACCTGAAATGCGAGAGCTAACATGAACTAGATATCATAATTTCTTATTGCAGTTGTGTTCCCTTCACCATTCTATACCTGTTTTGATCTCAGTAAGAAAGTATAAACGAATGAAACCAAAATGGCACAAAAACACAAAATGAAGCTAAGAAAAGAGATCAGGTTATTGCAAGTATGGAAAAAATATGGGTCATTTAGCATCCTGTTGATAATTTGACAGGACAATGGGACTAATAACGATAAAAGGGACAGTTCCAATAGGATGTGTGGTCACCCTAGTTTACACCCAGAAATTTAACAGAGAATTGTTTCTACACATCTTAGTACCTTCATCTTCAGTCCTAAAAGATGATGAGCACATTAGGGGTAGCAAATTTTAGTTCTTGTGTATGCTTGAAAACGTTCACCATGATCTTATTGAGAATATTTTAAATCTTAGGATATCAGTTCCATTTCAACAATAGTGGTGTAAATGGCACAATAGTATTTAAGATACACTATTTAGTCAAAAGTCTCTGGACACCTCGCTAAACAAGCTCTGTGTGATATCCAGCTATGCTTCTGAGGGTATATATAAGTGCAGACACAATGCATCAATGTCATAGATGTGTTTCCTGTCAGAATGAGTCAACATAGAGAATTGAGTTTGAACGGGACATGATTGGAGGGGCCTACAAATTCAGGCATTCAGTCAGATTTCACGGAAGTTACATGTGCCCATGACCATTGTTGGTGATGTTATTGTGAAGTGGAAATGTCAGGGAAGAACTGAACACAATCATTGCTCGTATAGGCCTAAGAAATTAACTGATGGGGACCGCTGAAGTCTAAAGCATACTGTACGAACCAGCCATCATTGTTAATTATTGCAGAGGACTTCCGTTGTAGGTCAGGAACAGAGGTTAGTGACAAAACGATCCGTCGAGAGGCAATGGGACTTGTTTTTGGGGTTGTGCTGGTGCCCGGAAGCCATTGATCACGAAAGTGAATATGCGACATCGCTTAGAGTGGTGCAGATAACGTTGTCGTTGGTCTGTGGAGCAGTGGAAGAAGGTTTTATGGAGTGATGAGTCACAGTAGGCCTATATGCTGTGACACCCTGATGGGCATTTGTGGATGTGGCAGATGTCTGGCGAATGATATCTGCCAGGGTGTGTTGTAGTGATAGTGAAATTTGGTGGAAGTGGCAGGATGGTCTGGAGCTATTTGTCCTGCTTAGGACTTGGATCATTAGTTCTAGTTGATGGCACATTGAATGCAGGTGCTTACGAAAACATTTTGGATAATAGCATACTGCCCACGCTGTGGCAACAATTTGGAATTGGACCTTTTCTCTATCAGCATGATAATGTTCGTGTAGCAAAGCAAGGACCATTGCATTATGGTTTGAAGAAAATCAGGTGGATGTGCTGCAGTGACCTGTTCAAAATCCTGACCTGAACCCCATCTAACATCTTTGGGACGAATAGGAGAATCAGTTGCTTGCCAGATCAGTTCGTCCAACAACCCAGGAACAACAATTCTCTATGCTTCAGAAAGAATGGAACAAATTCCACCTTCAGTGTATAAGAACTTTGTGGAATGCCTTTCCTGAAAATTAAACGCCCTGAAAATTAAACACTATAATAGTAGCAGAATTTATGCAGCCATATTGACTTACGTGGCCAAGATCTTGAAAATGACAAGTAGGGAGGAGATTAGAATTCAAGCCAGTGAAATAGAAGAAGTATGATAGGAGAGACAAGGAAAGACAGATTGAGAAACGAATATGTGAGAAAGGAGGTTGGACTGAGAGAATTGATAGGAGTAAACTATGATGGTTTGGCCATGTAAAAAGGATGCAGGAGAAAATACCAAAACAGATTATGGAGATGAAGTTTGAGGCAAAGAAAGCAAGAGGGAGACCTAGAACAAGGTGAAGCGATTCAATAAAGAGGAGTGCAAGAAGAAGAAACCTGGACTGGGACAAAATGAAGGGAGAGGAATGGTGTAAGGAGAGAGGAATGTGGAGAAGTGCCATAAAAGTCCCGACCCAGCAGGAGGTGGATAAGGGGAAAGGAGGTGGTGTTGAATAGTAGAACAAACAGCAGGGGGTGTCCACAGACTTTTGGCCACATATTGTATGTACTTCATGAGGCTAAATGCTACAATAATCCAATATGTGAATTTTAATTAATGTACTTAAGTTTCTGATCTTTCATGAAATAGCATGGGTGTTGATTAATCCTTATGCAGTCATTCCTTTGCACAGAATATAATTCTGGAACATGTCCTTTAGAAGCCTGTTGCTCTGAAACTGTGGTCACTAACCCTTTAACACTAGAACGGCCGAACATTCCTCATACCTATAAAGGCCGCAGGCGGTCATTTTGACCGCTGCCGCTTACTGACATATACCTAGGATCCAGGATCTGAGAAACATGCGAATGTTCAATTATTTATTTTAAAACAACATAGTTAACCATTAGGATGTATTGTATACGGGTGAATCCATTGTTAAATATTAATAATTGTTCATATTATCTCACTTCTGATAGGTAACAATGAAATATTTCGGCGGACTTGCTATTGAATGCCTTTGTGAAAAATTATGATAAAAATAACGGTCTCTATTTGTTTACAAGCCTATTTAGGCACTTGACAAGCAATTCATGCAAGTTATTACCTTACACGAACATTTTCCACAGACTACTTTGTTGCACGAAGAACATGTGTCAGAGGTTTTGTTCTGTTTACAATTTTAGTTCACTTGACATTGTCGTCGCTTTCGACTGGCATATTGAACCTGAATCTGAGGCTCAGGCTGAAGTGTTGGGAGTTCAATCAACCGGGATCTTGTCTTCACAAAATCAGATCTTAGTTCTTGTATTACTTCAAGAATATAATCATCTCGAGAGATTCTCTGTCCCGTAACTTCCTTGTAGACCATACATGAATTTATTGCTGCTAGATTAAGTACATTGTAAAATACATGTACAGGCCACCTTCGGCATCCAGCTCTAGTGGAGTATTCACGCGCCATTTGATCAACTACATCCACACCATACTTAGTTTCGTTATAAAATTCAGTAGTACTAGGGAGCTTCTTGTTATCTTCACTGACTCGAACGCTTGGATGTAGAGTGCTTAGCAGAAGCACATTCTTGTTCATTTTTCCTTGATATACTGTGAGAGTAGTGTGATCTTCCTTCTGAAGTACGACAGTCTCGTACAGATTCATACGTAGTGCTTTGATTGACACTGGGATTTCCTTCCGCACTCGATTGATTGTTCCAACAATACTAGTTTTCTTCTCTTTCCGTCTCTCAGCCAACTTTACCGATGTAGAGAAGTTATCAGTGGTCACGTTACGTCCTTTCATGAGGTATGGGTCCATAAGTTTCATGACAACATTTTCAGGCAGTGACTCACTGGCGGGTCACATTTCGTCTTTCCCAAGATAAGGAAACCCATTGCACACATACTTAGAATCAACGTCTACCAGTAGCCAGAATTTTATGCCAAATTGATCTGGCTTGTTGGCCATGTACTGCGTGAACCTGCACCGAGCTTTGCTGGGGAAGAGTTGTTCATCAGCTGTGACATTCGCATAACAATTCTCAATAAATCTATTCCAAATAGCCGAAGCCAAAGCAAATTTATCTGTCTGCAAACGAGTGGATCTACTTTTACGGAGATCAAAGCGCAAATACCTTAGAATTTCTTTGAACCTGTTTCTTGCCATAGTGTTAGTGAAAACAGGGGGACCCCATAAAGAAGACCACATATGATCTACAGCTAGACTAGTAAGTTTATAAGCTCCACGGGCGTATAACAAAGCAATAAAAGCATCTAATTCTTCCAAAGAAATAGACCAATTATTATCCGTTGTCTGTCTACGAGCTTCGGTCTCTGTACACATCTTTATATGCTTCAACATGGATGCGTCAATGAATAAACGCCAGGCACTAACCTTGCTGTTAGTCTCTACGTTACGCTTAGCGTGAGAAGTAGGCCCTGCTGCCTCTTTCAGTACATTCTGAGCAGCCATCCTTCCAGGGGGGTTCCCACTACTGTCGACAACAGTCCAAATAGTTATTCCATCATTACCACATAACTGATCCCTTGGTGCAAATGAAGAAGACTTTACCAGTTCATGACCTCTCCCACCTCGTTCCCTTCCTCTTCGAACAGGTTGCCTGCTGCTAAGAGATCGTCCTCTGCTGCAAGATTGATCACGGCTGGTTGAAGGAGTAACTGCGTCTGTCGTAGGTGCGAAGTCCACTGTGTGCATATTTTCATCAGGCGAATCACCATCACTATCCGACATATTATCACACTGTTGAGTTATAAAATCCTCATCGTCACTCATTGCGTCTATATCTGATAACGTATCTTCGTCACCTGATTCGTCTTCTAGCTTTTCAAGTTCTGCTAATAATTGAACAGGAGTAAGTTTTTGCTGCCGAGCCATTATTACGCACTATACGCCACAAGGGACAGGCACTAACTCGTCCACTCGCAACCACTGCTAGAGGCATACTATTTAGTTATATCATACGCCCCTATAGCGCCACTTGTAAATATATCACACGAAGCAAGCAGTGAGCAGAATAGAGCTCACGGTATCAAGGAAGTGAAGCGGTCAAAATGACCGCTTATGGCCTTCCTAGGTATAAGGGACAATATCGGTGTTCCCTTATTATCTACGGATGTAATTTTTGGCGTGAATGTACATAACCCTAAAAGATTAAAAGTCACAAAAGAACAACCTCGTGCGTAAAAAATTACGAGCGTGGGAATACCTTGAAATTCGCTAACGGTCAAAATGACCGCTCTGGCCGTTCTAGTGTTAATGTTTTACAGATTAAGAAGAGACAGTTGGATACCATTGGTCCCGATAGTTGATCTGTGAAACATTTAGCAAATTAGAGCACCCACAATGATGCAAGATTGTTGATGTATGGGAGGTGACAATAGTAGTGCAAGGAAATGAAGGATGTGCTGGTAGAGCTCAAAAGCACACACTGTAATGGTTTTGAATAAAGCATGGAAGTTGGGCAAAATGCCTTTTTTTAAATCTGGGTGGATATATCAAATTGTCAAATAAAGATATGTTTCAGTACATTTGGGGATGGTAGGGCCAGTTATTATTTTGCCGATTATGGCTTCTGTTGGCTATTTGAAAGTTCAATGAGTTTTTTCATTTTTGAGTTGTAGATATTTCCTGCTGTTATTTTTTACATATTAAAATTATTCAGTGGAAATAAATTATATTAATTCCAATTTGCATTAATAATTAAGAGAACAAATTCGTTTTAATTTAATAGATAAAATACATTTATTTCATACTGTAGTGTAATTGCCTTTTTTCAATAATGAAATTACCTTACTGTAATTACTTTCCGCAGTGTTTCATTAGAAATTGTCTCTGATAGGCTGAACTCTGCTTCACAGTAATGTAAACGCTGAGAGAGAGATTATGAATCAGCAAACACCAAACGTAACCTTGTTGAATTGTTTCTCCGCCTTATTGCAGCACCATACCCTTCTACACCAAAAATGGTGTCTCTGCATTGCCAGCTCGTGTAATCTGCCGCCATTACCGTGTTGACTAATTTATAGGGTAATCAATTTCCAACAGGAAAATATTGCATGTATCACTGTAAATCATACAGTTGGTATTACCTTCATTAATCCTGGACCAGAGGACCATGTTTACAACTCTGGTAGCTTAGTGGACTGTTCACTGCCTCAACATTCACTTGGATGTTTTATTACCATATAACTCCATGTACAGTACACACCTCTTATTAGCAAAAAAATTAAATTATCACATGTGACTGCACGAGTCAAACATGGATGATTTGCGTGGCGATGTATCCGAATAAGCCTAATGTTTAATTTAAAATAAATTCACCCTAGTATGAAATAAAATATTGTATGCAACAGCCTCTAAAGTGATAAATTTACATTACTCGTTTCAAAATTCTGTCTCGGACAAAAACATCTCGCTTGTTTTGTAAACAAATAATATTTTCATATAATACGAATTTCTACTGAATTATTCACTCCACAAGTCAACTGGTCGAGAGGGTTGTTGTGTCCTGTACTTCGTTATGTCTTTCACACCCTGAGGTTTTCGGTTTCCACAGATTTCAAGAAAATGGTGCATGGGAAGAGAGAACCACTTTTCTGTGAGGCCAAATCCCATTGAAAGCAATTAGCAGGGTTGCCAAATCAGTTTGTGCTTCAATGCACTCCTATTAGACAAGTGGAGAATGGCACAAACTTGGAAATCAGTTAAATGCTTCATTGCACTCCCATTAAGTGAAATTGCAATGTCCATTCAGCTTTCAGATCACTTTCACTGATGGAAATCGACATTGAATTTCATTTTTCAGTTTAGTTTCATATTTCACTTCAGATTGGTTAGTCTCTTGGTGAATTTGTTCAATATCTTGAGTGTTGTTCATGTACGGTGTTGTATCATGCCAAAATTGAAATTTTTGTTAAGTAGTAAACTACATTATCATGTCCAAGAATTCGTTCTAACACTCTTTCTACTGATGTTGCTGTTCTCTTCTGCAAAATATGTGAAAATCTAAACATTATGAGAAAAATTACATTATAAATCAACATTTTGCAGTGGCCAAACATAAATCTGAGATTTATAAAATGGCTGTGCAGAATCAGGTCTTAATTTTCAACATTGGTTGCAATATCTAGCAGACAATCACAGTTTTTTCTGGATCTATGCAAAGCTTTCATGGATTAGGGATTTCCATTCTGGAAACTGGAAAATCCGTACCTCAACATATTTTTTGAGAAGTACACCAAGGAAGAGGTTCTGTCAGAGTCCGCAATAAGGAGAAAATATTTGACTGTTCTATGAAGAAGCTCTGCAGAGTATTCATACCCGAGTTGCAGGGAAGAAAATTGGGATCTTCATTAATGAAACAACAATTGCATATGGACGCTACATGGCCAGTGTCATAATGGAAAGTATGGAAGCAACATACAATTAACCTACAATATTTTCCTTAATGTTAGAACAGATGGGGGAAAACTAGTGGTTCTACAGTGGCACAGTGTCATTTTTCAAAATGCCTATTTTTTATTATTTTACTGCCTATTTCCTGAATTGTAAGTGCCCATTTGCCTGCCTGTTTTAGCCAAAATGAAGGCATGAACTTCCTGGGTCTAGTTATGAAATGAGTTCTAGTTTTTTTTTTACACGTTGAGTGGCACAGTGGAATGTTCTTGCTGGGCCACATCAGATCAGGTATCCACTAGCTCAAAATGGATTACGTACATGCTTGTCCGCTTGTTTACGGGATTTGAAAATATTAAGTAACTGTCAAGTCCCCTTCAGTTATAATTTGTACAACAGGCTGTGATATTTACATAATACCTATGTTATATATTGTACATTCAGATATGAGAACATTTTTTTAAATTATACATTATAAATATTATACACTCAGATATAAGAATAGTTATTTTCTTCAGTTTGCAGCTTGCTTGTCATTCACTCTCTAATTCTGCCACTTACGTTCCATTGTTGAACACTGTGTATTTGCATAGCAGTCAATACATTACTGATCACTGCTGGGCTTGAAACTCCAGAAAGGAAGGCTGGAAATTGTTGTGAGGAAGTTTTAACAGCCTGAAGTGACAGACAGGTGACAACTCTACTATTGCTATTCAGTTAAGACATTTTACTTACCCTATTTCAGCGATTGGTTGTCAACACACAAGCTGAAGATAGAGAGGTTCATTGTTTTTGTGCAGTTGTATAAACTTGTAATCCAGAATTGTCACTTAACATATGCTTACCTCTCTCATCTCACTTTATTCTCCTCTTCCTTCACTTACTCATCCCATATGTATCACAAGGTGGGAATTGGAAAGTATTTGGCGCAGGTATGATTTTGTGTGACAGCCATGGCACCAGCGGACACAGGTTTCCTGACAAGCCACAGCTGACTCCAGCGTCTGCCTTACGTTATTTTTGTGTTTTTTAATGTGTGTGGGTTTTTTTTTTTTTTTTTTTTTTTTTTTTTTTTTTTTTTTTTTTTTTTTTTTTTTTTTTACTTTTCAGGTAAATGCACCGTGGAAAATTATTACTGACATGCCAGAGAGTAAAATTGTGCACAGAGGAAAATTTCAATTTTTTGCTTGGTGCTCATCATGTTAAATACTTTCCTTCAGTCTAAGTTACTTTGTCTTTCAATTGTGGAATGTGAATTATTCAGTATATAGAAGTATAAAAGATAGGTAATCACCAGATTGTGATGAAGTGCAAAGGTTCTTATATTTACAGTGAACAGAAAAGAGAAAATGCTCACTAGTATCCCAGCAGCTGTATATAGCTGTTGTGAAGGAGTACATCAAAATTACTAGTTCCTTTTCCCATTGACAGATAAATTTTAATTGTAAATTAAAATTAATCTCTCATTAAGAGTACGGTTCTAGTGTATGGGACCCTCACCAGGATTACTTGATATGAGAACTGAAAAGAATTCAGAGGAAAGCAGCACGATTTTTTCTGGGTGATATCCGACAAAGAGTAGTGTTACAAAAATATTGCACACTTTGGGCTGGGAAGACTTGGAAGTAAGGAGACGAACAGCTTGACTAACCAGAATGTACTTGGTGAGCTTGGGTCACATCCATCAGTACGAGGCTAACCATGAAATTTATTGCTTATAAGCGGAATGTTTTGAGCTGTCATTGGGGAGATGGCTTGGTAAGACGTTATTAGAAGAATAAGCTTGAGTGGAGTTTCGAAAAATAGGAAAGATCATAAAACGAATTCAAAAAACAAATTGGGGCAAATACTAGTTTATAGGAAAACGAGTTAAGGATTGGGATAATTTATCAAGGGAGATGTTGATAAATTTCCAACTTCTTTGAAATCATTTAAGAGAAGACTAGGTAAACAACTGATAGGGAATATACCACCTGGGTGACAGCTCTAAATGCAGATCAGTGGTGATTGATGTTGGATTTCAGAGTTGTTTTCTGTACTGTTATTTAGAGTTTATTCAGTACGAATTTATTGTCTTGTTTCATATTGATATCATCTGTCATTGCTTTGCTGTAGATTCATTTTGGAATTTTTATTTTCATTTTATGTAATGCTTCTACTATAGATTTCAATTTTCATGTAAACAGTGTGCTTGATATATATTTTTAAACAGATTCTGCAAGCTCCCTGTGAAGACTTCTCAAGACCAGTTTTTTGTTGTTGTTGTTGTTCTGGACTTTGTTTAGCTGCATCTTTTTAATTTTTGTGATTTTTGGAGTGTTTTATCTCGTCAGGATGAAAACAATATATACCCAACCCCATTGAGAAATGGAACAAGGGTTGGACGTTCACAGGATAAAAACAGTGTATCTCTTATTTTCTCAGTTTTTAATTATTAACATGTTTCCAGGTCCAAAGCAGTTCTGTACACTTGAGTTTTTATGGATGTAATGTACAACACGTGTTTTGTTAAGGATCTCTGTGGATGAACTGAGTTTTAATTTAGTACATTGTTTAGCCTAGAGAACTGATGATAATGTTGGAATTTTTTATTACCTGAGTGATTGGTTTTCTCCTAATTTTGTTTTCTTACTATTTTCTTTTTACTTTAATATATCAAACATGTAACTGAATTATGTTTTTTGGAAGCTTGTGTGGGTTTCATTGACTTTTTATGTTTCTTCGTGTTACTGTTTTAGGAATATATCTCTATATGTTATTTATTAGTACTTCTCAGATTTTATTAATGTCCTAGCACTCAGTTATTTGTGTGGTCTTTCATTATTTTCTATGTGTAAATAATGTTTTAATAATTTCAGATATTGAAGAGCTTTTCTGTCATAATATTTAGTGACAGTATCATGGTACTCATGGCACAAACATTTGTTCATGAGGTCTGTTGTACAGCAGTGTGTTTTGTATTGGATATTGTGATATGTTGGGATTTTCTTTGCTGACTTATGACAGTGTATTTGAAAATATTTATTGTAGATGTAATTTGTACAGGATAAGTTGAACTTAGAGAGTTGGAGATGGAGGGACAGAAGATCAGACATCATAGCAATGGCACAGGATATGGAGATGGTGTAAGTCATTGGCAGAAGACAGCGAGCCATCTTTAAAAATCTAAGTACCAAATTGTTGTGAGAATTTTTGTCAGCATTTGCTTTGTTTTATGTAAGAGGAAGCTGCTTTATTCTCACTAATGAACTTGTGACGGTTAACGTTTGTAAGATAGTCTTCTGTTGTGGTTAGCAGCTAGAAGCTAAGTTTGCCTGACAAGTCTTTTGTTGTGTCCGACACCTAGAAACAAAGTTTGCCTGAAAATGTCACATTAGTTCATCAACAGTTTATAAAATTTTGTTAATACTGTGGTGTGTGATACTCTGACTTTGACTTTTCGTCACAGATTTTTCTGTTTCAGTTTCCTTTATTCTTGGGTGGATGTTTTTACCTCCAGTTTATCTGAAGCTATTACCTGTCCTTTGTAAACTTTTAAATATGTATATAGTAAACAATATATGATTACACCATCTCGGGAATAAGGACACAAGTTTTTATTATTATTGAAATTATTTCATAACCGAAGGATTCCATTACTGTGCCTTGCCTTCCATGACTGCAGTGTGTTGAGTTTATTACACTCCACTGTATATTTATAATCTAGAGAATTCTATGTACTTCATATTGGTGCTGTTATAGACCTCTATATTTGATTTTGATCAAGCTTTTTTTATCATCGATCATAGTATATTGAGATAAAACTTGTTTTAGACAAATCATTTATAATTTTTGTGATGGTTATTTTGCTGAAACTTAAACGTGTTTTTTTTAGAGAGACCAAAATAAGAGCATATGGACATATGCTGATGTACATAACTATACAATTTCAGTATTATTGCCATAATTTTTATAAGGACATCAAGTTTCATTATTGTTTCTAGCACTTTTACTTTTTTCAGTTAGTAACTTCAACAATATTGGAATATTAAATCATACATACGTTCATGTACTGTATAGCCTTTTTCATCCAACTGGTACTATTTATCTTCCATGATCTGTAATGCATGAAAGACATTTCTATAACAGCATTGCATGAACTTCCTTTTGTCAACGTTTTTTTAGTATAGAAATAATACCGATATTTTACATGTTCTCGATGTCTGGCTGCTTGCTTGAATAGTCAGTGGGCCTTTGGTTCAGAGGGCTCTGGATTCGACTCCTGGCCGGGTCAAGGCTTTTAATCATAATGGGTCTGCCATGTAAGGACTACACCAGGCTAGCAATAGCCATACAATTTTAAAAAAAATATTTCAGGATGGGCCATGAATATGCACACCTCGTTTATTGTAAATCTAAGAGATGTTGTCTTTTTGCTTTGTGCTAATTATATTGAATATCATTTGCCCAGGATATCGGAACTATATTAGCACCATTGTTGCCGTAATGCAACTGAGTACAATGCCATGTTATGCTAAATGACAATGTTCAGTAACTTTGTTGACTGACTTTATTGAAATCCCATGAAGTGTTGTTTGGAGTGAGCAAGTCACACACCCATTGGACTTACAAGTGTTTTACTGGGTGTGTGAAGTCTGGGAGCTCCTTGGTAGCCAAGCTAGGGAGACGTGTGCTTCCTTTGATCCACATGATTGCTGTTCATCAACACTTCTCAAAAACTGACAGCCAGATGTCTTGCTACAGAATGATAATACGGATGTGCTTGTTACTGTAAGATGCTGTTGGTGGAGCCATCATGGAAGCATGTTTAAAGTAATACCTGTTAATAGGACCATTAAGGTTCTAAAATGTTATTCACCAACACACTGGCCCTGATCATGATGTACAGTGTATTCTTTTCAAGTTTCTGCAAGAAATTAAGTTTTCTTTAGTGTGGAACAAAGTGATAATGCATTTATGAAGATGACATGTTACAATGATGTTCCAAACAGCATCCTTGTGCATGCACATCACAACCATTGCATTGAGCTTCTTTATTGCTATTACTCAGTTTATTAACTAACATTGGTGGAAATAGTTTTAGATCTACTTGTTTTCATATTACATTGCAAATTCAGCTGGGCATTTTCGTGTTGATAACACTTGCCGGCTCCATAGATGCTCGCACCTGATGTGTTTTCATACTGATCACAGATCTTCTTGAAGTCTAATCGTTTATAATCCTTGTTTCAGTGCTCTGGGGTTGGTCAACAGAGCTATCAAACAATGGCTGACCAAGCTGTTCTGATTTATAAGTACTACCAAAGAGTTTTCTCTGTAGAACTTCTCATCAGATGTGACATTATATTCCATTGTGTTACAGTAATGATGGTGCTCATTTTGATATTCTGGACACACAATATTCAATAAATATATCTATCAAATGACTATATCTGTTATGCTTTGAAATAAGTGGAATGTAGCATGATGTATGGTAAAAGAACCACCATTCAGCACATGTGCTGATATGTTTTATCCCCTGTAAAGGTTTCATCAGTAAAGTATATTACTTAAATTATATTGCTGTTATTTGCAGTGACTCACTCCCTTTTTATTGAACACTTAAGGGGATAGTCTGGTAAAAAATTAAACCTTTTCCCTAATTTATTAATTGGTCTCAAATTTTAAACATATAATTTGTGAGTATTATTAAACATAGATACAAACTTACAACTGAATTGATCCAATATTTTTTGAGATTTTTGTTTTTTAAAGGATTTTTCAAAAATAATCTTTTTCATAGTAAATTTACTTTAATGTATTTGAAAAATTGAAGACTGTATCTCATAATATAGTCAAACAGTTTTTCGTAAGGTTTTTTGGGTATCTTTTGAGGTGACCTTTAAATTCATTTTTTTTACCGGGCGAGTTGGCCGCGCGCGTAGAGGCGCGCGGCTGTGAGCTTGCATCCGGGAGATAGTAGGTTCGAATCCCACCATCGGCAGCCCTGAAAATGGTTTTCCGTGGTTTCCCATTTCCACACCAGGCAAATGCTGGGGCTGTACCTTAATTAAGGCCACGGCCGCTTCCTTCCAACTCCTAGACCTTTCCTATCCCATCGTCGCCATAAGACCTATCTGTGTCGGCGCGACGTAAAGCCCCTAGCAAAAAAAATTCATTTTCAAAAGTTTGAATCTTTTTATGGAAATAATTACAACATATATTTATCAATATTTCATTTCAAAACTATTATTTCTTCAAAATGGTATACAAGACTCTTAGTACTGTTAGTAGGAGTTATCTCTAAAAATTTAATCCAATTTGGAGAATATTTACTACGAAAAAGTTATATTTAAATGTTCAATTTTACAAAGTAATGATAAACGCAGTTAAAGTTACACAATACAATCGTCCGTTGATCCTTGTTCTAAAATCCATCTGGGCTGTATGTTGTTCCTTCTTTTCTCTTTCTAGCTTCCTCAGTGTGTATGGCCATCAATCTGGATGCGTGTCTTTTTTTTTTTTTTCAAATTCTAAGCACCGTTTTGCCTTTTGCTTCCTTCGTCGCTCGTCTCTAACTTTACTTATTTGCTTCTTATTTGCTGACGGAGGAGTGGTCTCTATTCTTATTGCTTCTGTCAGATAGCACCCTTGATTGAACTGTGAAACAGCTTCTGTTAGAGCTAGTTCAGCGTATTTCTTGGATACAAATACAGTGGAACCTCTATTCTCCGTTTTTCGAGGGACCACGGAAAAAAACGTACAACACGGGAAAACGGAAAATCCGGGAACGAATGAACCATCAACAATTTGGCTAAACATCACAAAAAATGAAATATATATACCAGTAATCTTAAAAACGCCCCTAAACCAAACCAAACTACAGCCCCGATGGGCCTTCCGCCTATCAAGCGACTGCCCTCGGCCCGAAGGCCTGTAGATATGAGGTGACGCACGGTCAGTGTGACGAATCCTCTCGGCTGTTATTCCTGGCTCTCTAGACCGGAGCCGCCATATCGCCATTAAGTAGCTCCTAAGTGAAAGGTAATCGTAGAATTAGTGAACCTGAAACCAGCCCTCACTCATATCCAGGTAAAAATGCCTGACCTAGCCAGTAATCGAATTCGGGCCCTCCGGGTGAGAGGCAGGCAAGTTAGACCGCGGGGCTGGATTCAAACTTTAATTACCAGTACGCAACTTTAAAATCTCGAAACTTTACATTCAGTTTTACCGGGGAATCTTCGCCAGTTTCCTCTGAAAACTTTGTCATATTGCTTTGAAAATTTCTTTCAGTTCAGCAACTTTGATCAGCCAAACTCTTAGAAAAATCTATTAGTAATACCCGTAACGCGAAGCCAAACAGCAATCGACCACAAGTAGATTTTCATTTTCTAATCTAATAAAATAAAGCACATTAGATACAAAAGCATCCAACATAATGGTAAATGGCAATCCCAAAACCTCCCATGGCTTTTTGTACGTATGGTAGGTGCAACATCTGTCCTGGTCTCGATAACATAATCGTATTACATGTTATAATTCTCATGTTTTGGTCCATATTGAAATGTACAATGAATTCAAATAAATATTAAAATTTATTTATTCCACCTATTCAATACATAAATAGAGATTTTAATTAAGAAATTAAATCGTGAATAAAATTATAGGGACATGTTTTGCCCTTTAATTAAGAGCATCTTCAGCCTTAATCTCAATCTGAAAGGTAATTAATCAGGTACCTGATTGTATTAAAATTACATATGAATGTGAGGATGATGTTGGAAATGTGCTTCAAATGGTGAGCAAATGGTTAACAATAGTAATAATATTCTTAAAATGAAGCCTTAATAAAGTCTTAAAAAACAAATAGTCGTCATTTTATACACTTTCTTTAATGTCCTTGTTTAAAAATTGGTAACAAATTGTATATTGGTAATTTTATAAGAACGTAAATTGTTACGTTAAACCTTGTAAAGTGGCGCCCTGTGGAGGTTGAGGGCGTTAGAATAATGATAAAAGAGAAAAATGTAGTTGATAATTTGAGTATTAAAACATATTAAAGCTAGTAAAGAGACGTTACCGTTGCTCACTTCAAGTGAAGTTTATAATAAAATTGTTACGTTGTAACAAGTAAAGCGGGGCCTGTGATGGTTGAGGGTGTTAGATAAAATTATTGAATTTTGAACAGTTCAAGCGGCAGGATAATGATGAAGAATGTAGTTAATTAATTAATTAATCAATTAATTAATTACCTTTCAGATTGAGATTAAGGCTGAAGATGCTCTTAATTAAAGGGCAAAACATGTCCCTATAATTTTATTCAAGATTTAATTTCTTAATTAAAATCTCTATTTATGTATTGAATAGGTGGAATAAATAAATTTTAATATTTATTTGACTTCAATATAATCGTATACGATAATATTAAAATGCTAAATTTGTGTTACTTAAGAAGGAGTAGTTTCGATTCCTGCCTGAAAGTCCAGTGACTATACAGTGCCCTGAGGGAAATGCCGGAAACCTGCTCGGCGACACACTCGAAAAAAGTAAAAAAAAAAATTAACATCTAACCCTGGACATAATGTAGACGTTTTGCAAGTACGAACATTTGATGAAATTTGTTTCGTCTTCAAATAGAGCTGCCGAAATCTGCTCTATCTCCTTCCAATTGTTGAGGGCACTCTCTGCTTTATGATTTCCGAGGATTCTTTAAACAATACTACCCGAATGCGATGCTAAGATGATCCCTTATGCAAGTTCACTGCCGATCGCTTTTCCAGTACAGTACCGGTGAAAAAGCAAAGTCATCTCCGTACAGGCCATGAAGGCCCCTTGGAGGGGTGGAAGGTAAAGGCTTCCACTATCTGTAACCTCGGCACTTGATGGGGTAGAGTGGTTAGCTCTACGCCCGGCTGCCTTTGCCCCCAGGAATTAACCTGGTACTCATTTTTGGTGTAGGCTGAGTGAACCTCAGAGTACAGTACCGGTACTTCTTCAAATTACCACAATCACGGGATGTCAACATCAAGATCCGTGCCGTAGCCGTCCTTTCGTAAGATACAGTTTCTTGGAAAACGTGTGATTGAGGATTTAGCGTTGATGGGACTGACATTTCTGGATGGTTGATCCGGGAAATCGTTTCTTTGAGGAACGGATAATGCGGGATTTTTACAACGTGATTTAATTAGGATGTTCGCGGGACCACGTCATTTGAACAAATAATACGGGAAAACATAGTTTCCGGAAACGTATAATCGAGGTTCTACTGTACATCCTTTGGGCACTTTGACCATTTTATACTATGGAGACACTCATTTGCGTTTTGAGTCTTTCCAGTAGTGCATCTGGAGAGAATTGTATCGGATGCCAGCCTCTGATAAACCGATGTCATCCTAACGACAACAGATGGTCTCAGAGTAGTATGGATAGCAGTTTTGTGTGATTCTGATTGCTCTCTTTTGGCAAGGGCACAATTAAAGAAACACCAAGATTTCTTGCCTTTTGGACACTTCATGTGTTGTGGTTTCTCGTCACTGCTTATGTAGTGGTACAGTGTTGCATAGACTGCACTCTTCATTGCCATGTTATCTGGAGCATTGTCAACAATGGCTCTTCTATAATAATGAGTCAGCTTTACAATTCTTCTTCCTTCAAACTTCCATGTGCTTTCCCACCGAGAGTCATGTTTTGTGCCCGACTTTGCTTCACCGCATTTCTTAATCCTGTCCCAAGTCGTTTGGCAATATGATTTCACCACTCTTCCTTCACAATTTCTGTGTTGCCATAAACATTCAGTTTCTGCAGGTGAATGTGTGTTTTGCAGTCTCCATCAGACAACAGAGTAGTGTAGCAGAAACCTAGCTTTTCTGAGCACTTCCATAACCTCCCCGCAACTTCCATTTCCATGACAGGCGATGATCCACTGTAGTTTCGATCGCAGTGTGCCTGGTGACCCTTGTACCAAAATTAAAAATCTGGAGTTTCTTCGCCCAAGTCCCTCTTCCCGGCAGTGCACGAGTGACAGTACTTGGATAAAACTTCCCAATCAACCACTAAACCAGTCAAAATGTCAATCACACATCCAACTCCGAAGTTACTGGTAAAACCTCTCTTATGCCAACTACCATCATAGCTGACCGAAATGTCAGTAACGGATGCATGTTCAAGAACACTATTTTCCTTCATATGTGTCTTGCGTAACCGCCTCCTTGATTCTTTCAAACCATGATTGGCAAAAACTTTTCCTTCCCTTACAATATGGTTCAAAATATTATAGTAAGTAAATTTGCTTATGATATTCATGTCCATGCCTATCAGAGGGTTCGTAACCTATGATTCATGTCCATGACTAAACAGAATATTTCCACAGCAGCATATCCAGTGTTACTCCAGCCCTGGTGTCATCTTATTTGTAATGTTATATTAAGTGGAAAGTAATGAAATCTTACTTGGAGATCATCTCAGAGGAGAGATGTGTTCATTGTGAAGTCCAAGAACCCATCATCCCGCCCAAGGAAGTACATTTACTTTTATAACCTAATGAAGACTGTTACACGTCATTTTCATTTCTGAAGTAACTACTTGCATTGCTATTGGCCAGCGTGAAGTGGCACGTGATTTCGTTCCCATCGATAATGTTAATCATAATCCGTTACCAACCCTGACCAATGGTCTTGCCCAGATCCTATCCTAATCGTCCACACAGCAAGAACCAGTCCAGACTAATCGTGTTTCCACACGAAAGTAGAGGCCTAGGGCCGCTTCATGGCTTCTAAACTGGGCGCTTATGCCCCCAGACCCGCTTTGCTTGTCCCTCCAGCTATCGAAGCACCACTCACTCACTAGTTCCTAAGTACAGAGGTTGTCAGCACTGAGCACCATTTAACAACATCCTTCCCGAGAAGGCCACGAGCGTGTAAACAAACGACAATCGTTCCACGGGTGTGAAAATCTTGACAGCCGGGCTGGAGTAATAATGCATATCCCCTACCAAACATGTTGAAAGATCCCACAATTTTCTTGTTTATGTCAAATATGCTCCTGTTATTTTGAGATTTCTTCTTGTTAGAGCATGTGTAGATTTGATTCAAAACATAACTACAGTTTTCACATTTCACAACCACTTTTCTATTGTCGTGACAGACAGGATTGAGCTTATAGGTGAGCTCTTAGGAAAAGTCAGATTGGTTGGAACGTTGTTTGGATCGTTCCCGAGCGGTTGGAACGTATAGGTTGGGAAGTTTCAACTAAGGTGCAGATCAGGAGGAAGACGACGGTGTGGATTCCCACGAAGTTAATATATTCTGATACTGAAGGTTGACTACAATATGTACACTATGTACAGTTAAAATAAAGACTTAATGTTGGCAAGTCTTGAGCGAGAAGTCTGTCTACTAGCCGTCCGTTGAAGTATATAATACTTATTATTATTATTAGTACTGATTGCGTAATCGTCCTACCGACCGGCAGGGATTCTACTGGCAACTGGTCTGCAAAGTGAATGGTAGAAGCCCTGAATAATGACTTCCTTGTCCTTATATAGCCTCCGGGGCCACACCCCATGTTCTCGAAGCTTGTCGAAACCGGCGTACATGACTGCCTAACTTTCCGTAATTCTGGCCAATCAGAGGCCTGTATCCAAGAGACCCTTCTAGTATATTCTTACTGCGTCTACGCTGCTGAACCATGCCCTGTCAACATGAGTCACATCCTGTATGACAAACTTCTCTGTTACTCAAGATTTCCTAACATGCAAGAAATATGATTTCCACTCTTAACTATTCCACTGAATATAATTATTTTACATCCTTTAATTATTATCAGGTACGCCTATTAGGTATGCTTATACCTGACTCCTAGCCTCTTATGACAGGCTAATTCCTAATACATCAGGTACAGCTATTCCTCCTACGTTCCCTGGGTTCGATCCTCGGAGGGAATAGCAGTCCTGGGTTCAAGTCCCTGGGAGGACACGACACTATGAAAACTGAACGTATTTCTTATTTGTGCAGTTACACTCTCCTTGAAACATTTACAACACAGTGCATTTTTATACAGGAATTTCAGAAAAGTCATATCAGCAAACATATACTGGCCTTCATCTTCATGTTCAGGTTAATTTGATCCCTTAGAAATATTTGCTTCCATCTCACATGTGGGTGCTTCTTCTGCATGGTTTGTAGACCACCTCCTAGTAAGCATTTCTTTTTGTTTTAGTGCAGTTTTACCTCTGACTTTAGGCATGATTGAACACTGAGTAACAGAAATAACACCGCCAAAACCGTTGCCTACGCTATAATACAAGGCCTTGAAATGCACTCGTGGAAACGGGTTGCTTCCTAGTTCACCATTCAGCTGCTTGGATCGCGTTGTTGCCCCCTTGTATTCGCATGGCCGTATATGTCAATAAGTAAAGTATATCCTAAATAAAAAGAACTGAATGTTTTTGGTAGTATTGACAGTATTTTATTTATAGAGCAGTGCTGCATTGGCGTGGATTTGTCATTGAAGTTTCAAAACTTTCTTTTTTGGGGGGCTTCTTATCAAGTTTCAAAACTTTCTCTCTTCTACTTGAGTGGCTCAAAGCAGTGTTGTCTAACAGAGGTCTCAGAAATTTTCATAGTAGAATAAGAGGTGGTATGTCGCCTTTACACTTTCCACACTTAATTTCACTGTTGAACATGTCTTTTGAAAAAATAAACGTACACCTTTTAGTAACACTCTTCGGGGCAAGTACTGCGTAGCAGAAGTGACAAATTCCGTCATTCACTGCAGAAGTGCCACAGACGATGATTTTCGTTATCTGAGGGTTCCTGGATCTTGAAAACGAATAAGACACAATGTTGGACTTTGGGTAGCTGGAGAAGAGATATGTTCTAAACAGCCTTTACATTCTGTTTTTTCTTTTGCCACACAAACCATAATGTCATTTTATTCCTCTTGGCGTCTTAGGTAGCTGAAGAGCTCGATGTCATAGCTCTTTAGGTTCCTCGTCAATGCATAATGCAAATGTATACTTATGAGGTATTTTACGCAGGCCACAGTGGATTGGGTAGTCAAGATCTATGCCTGATACATTTCTCTCATGAATCTTTTTTACTTTCTCTTAATGGATTTGAAGTTTCTTAATATATGACAGGAAATCAATAATTAATCAACTGAGGTGTTCATCTTCAGTACTAAAACATGCTTTTTTTTGCTAGTGGCTTTACGTCGCACTGACACAGATAGGTATTATGGCGACGATGGGATAGGAAAGGCCTAGGAGTTGGAAGGAAGTGGCCGTGGCTTAATTAAGGTACAGCCCTAGCATTTTCCAGGTGTCAAAATGGGAAATCTCAGAAAACCATATTCAGGGCTGCCTACAGTGGGATTCGAACCCACTATCTCCCGGATGCAAGCTCGCAGCCGTGCGCCCCTAAACGTATGACCAACTCGCCCGGTTAAAAGATGCTCGTTTGTTCTCGTTCCTGGAATATGTCCCATGTAAGGTGTTGCAGACGTCATGAGCATCGAACAATTTCATAAAATGCTCCATAAAACAAATGGCTTATTTTAAACTGTATTTAATGCTCTCGGGACAAACCACCTCCATACTTTTCAAACCAGAGATTGGTTCAGGGGGAAAAAATATTTTTAGCTCTTGCTACATTCATTTTTGCCAAATTTGTTGGATAAATTATTTTCCTTGTTGGTTTCCTAATTTAAGATTTGTGAGTTTGGAGATGCCTCTCAATTGATCGCCGGTCATGGTAGTATTGTTTACAAAAAAGTCCAGTGACAAATTTTGGGATCGCCCGATTCTTATAACGTAACTCAGATTAAAACTTAGGAACAGAGGCTTACTTCGATGAGCTTGAATTCGTATCTCATGCGTAATACTTCCTCTGTATAATGTTTCGAACATTGAACATTCACTGGAAACTTGTGAAACGAAATTCCACTACCTTTAATTTCTCGTGAATAAACCATGACTGGAACTGCGAATGCTTAACATCAAACGAATACGTAATACCTTCACAACTAACTAAGATAATGAACACGTTTAAAGGCGCGAACCTGGTAGACAGGGGGAAAAAAGCGATTCTAGCGGCCCAGAATTGAACTTCAGTGTAACCACTTCCATAGCGTTTTACGGGCTCTATTTCCAGGCCTTGTATTATAACGTAGGTAACGGCCAAAACACAATTCTGACAAGCTTGATCACAGAGCATAAATAAATACCTGCTTATCCAAGACACATACGTATTCAAGAGGTACCTGGAATGCTCAAGAGATGGCACCAAAGTCCAGATTTATTTTCCACAGCAAACGAGTAACATTGTGACAACTGTCATATGATGTCACGCCCTCTTCTCAGCTGCAGGCTAGTATAATACTTTTTTGTACATTTCTCTTTCGAATTTCATAAAATCCTTTTGTACTATGAGAGCATTCATATATTGAATGAACTTACAGTATTTAGGAAAAGAAAAAAAAAACAAAAACAGAAATTCAACATTTTATTGCCAGACTATCCCCTTAAGGTGAAATGTTTATAAATTCAGAAGAGCTTGATGAGAAATTCCATGAAAATGAAGAATTATGTGTAAATACAGCAATTAGTACATTTCTAAACTTAGATAATATTACGATTTTCCTTAATCCAACTAATATTTTTCATCTTTGTTCTTTACCAGCTTTGGACTATTAAATGCTGTGAGAGAATAATTTCCTGGATGATGTACGTTTGTTTTACCAGTAGTGAAAATTACAGTTGGCCTTTTAAAATTTAGACTGAATAATGTTATTGGCTGTACGTTCCACTAATAACTTTTGATTGTTATTGGAGGCGCTGAAGTGTCGGAATTTAGTCCCGTGGGAGTTTTTTTATGTGCCAGTAAATCTACCGATGCAAGACTGACGTATTTGAGCACCTTCAAATACCACTAGACTGAGCCAGGATCGAATCTGCCACGTTGGGGTCAGAAGGCCAGTGCCTCAAATGTCTAAGCCACTCAGCCCAGCGATTAAAGTTATTCTCATGTTCCCAGCAGAATTATCATGTGTAATCTTCTTCTTTTTTCCTCCTTCTTCTTCTTCTTCTTCTTCTTCTTCTAGTACTGCATTTCCCACGCCCATAGGATTGCGGGTGCAAATTGTGTTGCACATGTGGATTTGGCCCTGTTTTACGCTCAGATGCCCTTCGTGATGCGAACCCTATGTGGAGGGTTGTAGTCACTGTTGCATGTTTCTGTGGTGGTTGGTAGTGTGGTGTGTTGTCTGAATATGAAGAGTGTTGGGACAAACACAAACACCCAGTCCAAGAGCCAGAAGAATTAATCAGACATGATTAAAATCCCTGGCCTGGCCGGGAATCGAACCCAGGGCTCTCTGAACCGAAGGCCTCAACACTGACTGTTTAGCCAAGGAGTCGGACAATTATCAGGTGTAATGATGGACATAAAATATTAATGGAACACAGTGATATTGCTGTATTTTTAAGGACCGTTCATGACATAAGACAGCAGGGTAACTCAGCTATACTTTATTTAGATGAGTATTTTGTATACCAGCATTGCTCAGAGAAGGCAAATGTACAATTTAGAGGGAATCTCTCGAAGTTGAAGCTGATATATCTTGCAAAATATTTGTGGGGAGTCGAAACTCTGAAAATATTCACAGCCACCAAAAAACGTACCAATAACTTCCCAGTTATTAATTTTATATTTGTTTCGCAAGCCATGAAAACAAGGCTCGTAGAGCCTTTTCTTTTCTGTATCAGCCTCTTTGGACTGCTTTTCATCTCGCTCAGATCTGACTGTTGGATCAGTAATGACGCCCTTGTTGGATTTCCTATCGATGACTAAAATGTCTGCTCATTTAACTGAAACTTCACTCGGTGTACAGATTATTGGTTATTTCTTCATATACTTCATATACAGTCATCTATCCTTCTTACAAGTCTATGGTGCCTGTACTCATGATTATGTATCCTCTATTTACTGGGATATCCGCAAGAAAATTTCTTTTGATCTAGCAGACCGATGTTGTTGCTTAGCACCACCCAGGGGACACGTGTATCATTGAACAGGGTGTGGACCGGTCTTGGAAGATGCAACTTCTGGCTTCACAAGTGGGGAAAAATTTCCAGCCCTCATTGCGACTGCGGTGACGTGGTTCAGACAGTCCACCATGTTGTAATGATGTGCCCACTTCGGAGCTTCCAGGGAGGATACCACGAACTTCATGCAGCAAGTGAAGAGGCAGTGAATTGGCTAAATTCTCTGGACATTAAATTATAAGTTAATTACCATCGATTGATCCTTTGTCCGATTGTTGTTTTTATCTACTTTAAGTGTTTATAGTTTTAAGTGTATAGTATATTATATATAGTTTCTCTATACCCTCTATACGGCATACGAAATAAATAAATATGGTGCCTGTCATTTCTTTAGGGCTCCTGTTTTTGGCAGAAACTAAGAACGTGGTGATGTTCTTCAATCTTGTTGCATTCGTGGCAACGGGTATTTAGACTTCTGCCGGAAACACTTCAAACTGCGTCAACATTGCAGTTCTTGTTTTCGATGATCATCCGTTGAAAAGAAAATCGTCTATTCTTCGTGGATATCCCACTGTTTGATTTCTTTCACTCTGAGAAAAGAGATGCACATCTGTGGTGATAGGGTACGCTTTTCTGCATTTCAAATTCCTGATCACACAATTTCTAATTTCCTTTGTATTGTGTTCTTCATCAGTTTTTTTAGGTTAAAATGTCTTAAACTGTTGTGAATTTCTGGAATGTTGTAAAAGGGAATTTGGACTGCACGTTAGGTGGTTGCATATATTAATGTACTAGCTGATGTACCCGTGCTTCGCTACGGAATTCTACATTGTATACAAAATTCTAGGTCAGGTAGTGTACACGTTGTGAGCAAGATTGTATTAAATTGCATAGCTCTTAACGTTACCCTAGAAACGTGACGGGGAAGTCACCAAACGTCTTTTCTCATATGAAGACTGTGTTACGGGAAGTTTCATTGTAATGATAGACCCCCTTGCCTACCATCAGTCACAACCAGGTTGGGGAGTTTTCATTATAATGGCAGACACTCACTCCCCACAAGCCATTTTACATCTTCAGAAAGACTGTCTTGGTGGTTTTCCCAACTGAAATGAACATTGGTCATTGCAATGACGTCGGTAGGAATGGCGCGATTATTAAAAGCAATGCTTTCATATGAAATGAAAGACCACACACTTTCTCACTTTCAACGAACAGTACTATGCTGGAATTCCAGAGCTGGAATGACCAAGCCGCAGAGAGCTGTGATCTGTGAACACTGTTCGGCAATTTTTTCCTCCAAGCCAAAAGAGAAGGCCCCTCTTCACAGCTAATTTGGAATTAAATGAATGTAGAATTTAATAAAAGTGAAGAGGAAGAAGCTTTTCTTAAGAAAGGGCTCTTTTCAGGGTTGACTTTTGAGTTATTTACTGAATTGTGGTGCTATAATTTGAAATAGACTTAAATTGTAATTCTAGACCAGGTCATACTGCTGCTGCTGCTGCTGCTGCTGCTGCTGCTGCTGCTGCTACTACTACTACTACTACTACTACTACTACTACTACTACTACTACTACTACTACTACTACTACTACTAAGTGATCCTCTACCGTAAGTGTGCATACAGCTCATTCAAAACATTGCGTCAGAGCAGGGATCGAATAGCTGGAATACTATGATGAACCTGTTTTTTACGTACCTGCAGTATCAGAAAATGTATGAACCAGAGGAATGGCATGCTAAAGAAGAAAGTTTTCCAACTCCACAGCTATTTCCTGCCAGTGTTCAGTCAGGCTGTTAAATTCGGTACGCAGTAGTAATCCCACCATAAGAAACAAAGAACTTCACAACAAACAATGGTCAATGTAAAGTTATTGTTGATCAGTGTTATGCTCTTTCGATATTGTAGGCCTTCTGAAATACCACTCTCATCATAGTCGGTACAGTAAAACTGAATGAAACATAGATGATCGGAAATTGTATTGTCTATAACTTTTGTAATGTAGTACTTTTCGATACCACCAATAACGTAGGTACCGGTATTTAAAAATTAAATTTTAGGAGCCTTCCTCTAAACTACCATTTCATCCACGGCGAATAAAATTATATACAGATTAGACAGTAGCTTCTTATTCCTCGACTCTATATAGCGGTTTTCATTAAATTCTGTTAACCCATTTTCTCGTGGCTTGGCGTTGATATGGACTTATCAACAAAAATACAAATTCATTAATATCTGTGTTATCAGAGCCGTTACGGTAAAAATGTATAAGACATAATTGATTGGAAATTTAATTCTATATAACTTTAGTTATATAGTATTTTTCGATAGAAACACTAATAATATAAATATTCGATAATTAAATTTAAGGCCTTCCCCTAAACTACCATTTCACTCAGCATGAATAAAATAATTTATAGCCTAGATTGTAGCGGCTAATCCCCCGACTTTACATACCGATTTCCATTAAATTCTCTTCAGCCGTTTTCTCGTGATGCGTGTACATACATACATACATACAGACAGACAGAAATTACGGAAAAGTAAAAAGTACATTTTCTTGTTACTATGGACACGACCGATACAGAAATACCATTCTTTTCAAATTCTGAGCAATGTACAGACAAAACTCTTATTTTATATATATATATAAAGAAATGCTTCCCATGAAGCCTTCATAGCACCCAAAACACAGACTGTTCTAGATGAATACGGCATAGAATCTGGATTGTGACTTGGTATTCTCATTATTTCTTTCTCAGCACTTTTGACTAACTTATCAATGTCTTCTTCCAGAAAGTCGCACCAGATTTTTTTGCTAGTTGCTTTACGTTGCGCCGACACAGATAGGTCTTACAGCAACGATGGGACAGGGAAGTCCTAGGAATGGGAAGGAAGCAGCCGTGACCTTAAATAAGGTACAGCCTCAGCATTTGAAAATGGGAAACCACGGAAAACCATCTTCAGGGCTGCCAACAGTGGGGTTCGAACCCACTATCTCCCAGATGCGAACTCACAGCTGCACGCTCCTAACCGCACGGCCAACTCGCCTGGTGAGATTTTTGTTAAGGGGGGCCTGACCTGTAAGGGATATATCAGACTGGGCCAAATATATTAGTTGTATATATTTACTTTTTGATCAGGTTTTAAGAGTGATGAATTAACGGGCTTAGTTATAGTGGAATTTCATTTTTCACAGTTCCTTCATCTAACAAAATTTGGCCATATTCTGAGTTATGGTCCTCCTTTTGCTCGGGAGAGAGCCCCACTGGGATTATATGTAAGTAGAGTGGCATCCTGCTTCAACGGAATTTATAGTGCTCAGAACATTTTAAGCAAACCTTGTACCTATGGGAGTAATGGAGTACCACTTCCATTTGACAGGCGAGGGACTCGTCGGAAACAAACTGGAGAACGAAATGGAATTTAATGGGTAGCTATCAGTATTAACCCTTTGGCCTACCATTACTTGTGAAAGGAAATATTTTCTCACATACCATTTATTTTTCGGTCACTTTAACATAAATTTGATGAATCACATACAAAAGAATAAGAATACATAGAGCAAAGTGAGCTTTTAGTTTGTCTATAGTAACAGGAAACCAATGTTTTTGTTCGTAAGTATTACTGGTTTCAAGGGAAGCCGATAAATTAGTAAGAAATGTAGGGGCATAGACATCGGTTTCCTTTGTAACGTGGGATTAGAAATTCATTCACTACGTCCATTTCTTTTGGATTATTCCCCAACATTCTTCTCATTATAGAGTGAATTTCAGAAACTGGTTTGCATGTTACAGAAACAGGCATATTGTCAACAAGATCTCAATTCCAAGTATCATTACTAGAGTTCTCACCTGCTCTTGTTGTATTCTGGTTTTGTCCCGTAGTTTCGATTGGCACTATCACCTCAGAACTGAAATTAGAATCACTTTCATCACTGTCAGTTGAAGAAGAAGAAGAAGAATTTTCACTCTCCAGAGAATCTTTTCCACTTTCAACATCACTATTTTCAAGTCGGTTACGAATAACCTCTTTCATGCCGCGCTTGGATGCCGCCAGGATTGTTTACAATTAGCGGCAAATTGAGGTGCTTTTTATTTTCCGTATTTCAGCTCAGAGTTACTATTTACACAGAGAAAATAGCTTCAGGTACCATCTGACATCTATCAGGTAGGCTGCGAAACAAAAATAAATCTCTCTGACCAGCTAACTGCAATAACGAACTTATAAATGTTGCATGCACCAGGACGGAAGTGTCCGTCAGAGTATGTTACCACCTTACGATCACAGGACGGAAGGTTCTTTCAAAGTATGGCAATGGGCTAATGGGGCTTATGGAAGAAAGAAAGTAGAATTGGCTGAGTTAGCAAAGAGGATGCGATTGGATGTGTTATGTGTTAATGGTATTCGGGTAAGGGGAGATAACAAGGAAGAGATAGGAGATTATGGGGTATTCTTAACGGCTGTTAAAAAGGGATGAACTGTCCTATCCCACAGGGAGAGCGTGGTGTAGGACGGTTCATCAGTTACTACTGCACTCAAGGTTGTTTCTGTTAGGCACGTGAATGAACTAATGATGAGGGTAGATTTACTGTTGAAGGAATTAGGACAAGAATTGTCTCAGTACATTCGCGATATGAAGGTACAGGTGAGTTTTTGAAGCACTGAGTGTCATCATAGTCTGGGTCAACAGCAAGAGTATGATGATGCTAATGGGTGATTTCAGTGCAAGTGTTGAAAATAGAACTGAACGATACAAAAAGAGGATGGGTAAATGAGGTGATGATATGGAAGCTAACAAGAATAGGAAGCATTTGTTGAGGTTCTGTGCTAGTGTGAGATTGGCAGTGACAAATACATTCATCAAGCATAAGGCTGCAGGGAAACTTTTCTGGACAGTAATAAAGAATCTTAGAATGGGAGGGGCAAAATGAACTGAATAGTATTTTGGGTAAATCAGGTGAACTCATAATAGATCCCAGGGAATCACTGGGCAATTGGAAGGAATATTTTGAAAATAATCTCAATACAAAAGTAAATTTTTCTGGTGAAGTTACGAACAACCAAACTCATGGGGAGGAAGACAGTGATGTTGGTGAAATTATGCTTGAGGAAATGGAATGATTTTAAATGAAGTTCATTGTCATAAAGGAGCTGGAATAGATTAAATTAGACCTGAAATGGTTAAATGTAATTGGAAGGCAGGGATGAAATGGCTTCATTGAGTAATAACATTAGCATGGAATGTTAGTAAGGTACCATCTGATTAGACGAAAGACCGAGCTAGATAGCTGCAGTCGCTTAAGTGCGGCCAGTATCCAGTATTCGGGAGATAGTAGGTTCGAACCCCACTATCGGCAGCCCTGAAAATGGTTTTCCGTGGTTTCCCATTTTCACACCAGGCAAATGCTGGGGCTGTACCTTAATTAAGGCCACGGCCACTTCCTTCTCACTCAGCCCTTTCCTATCCCATTGTCACCATAAGACTTATCTATGTAGGTGTGACGTAAAGCAACTAGCAAAAAAGATTAGACAAAAGCAGTAATTGCACCTATCTATAAGCAAGGGAACAGGAAGAATTGCAACAACTATTGATGTATTTCATTGATATTGCTGGGCTGAGTGACTCAGACGGTTGAGCCGCTGGTCTTCTGACCCCAACTTTGCAGGTTTGATCCTGGCTCAGTCCGGTGGTATTTGAAGGTGCTTAAATACATCAGCTTAGTGTCAGTAGATTTACTGGCATGTAAAAGAACTCCTGCAGGACAAAATTCCAGCACTTCAGCATCTCCAAAAACCGTTAAAAATAGTTAGTGGGACGTAGAGCAAATATTATTATTATTATTATTATTATTATTATTATTATTATTATTATTATTATTATTATTACATTGATCAGTATACCAAACAAGGTGTTCACACCATTTCAGAAGAGAGGGTGCAATCAGTGGTTGAGAATAATTTGGATGAAAACCAGCATGGTTTTAGACCACAGGGGGACTGTCGGGATTGGCCGTTCAAGTGTTTACTAAGTGAATTAGTACAATGTGTGAGTGAAGTTAAGAATACGTGCTCTTATTTAGTGCAAGGGGGTAGTAAAATGAGGAAAAGCAGGAATAAAAATGCCATTGCATAGTGTAAAAATATAGCTTATAAAACTGGGAATATAATTTATCACAGCTTTCCAAACAAAACAAAAATCTTGTACATGGGCTAAATGGATGTTACAGTGTCAAAGAGGTGATAAAATCAACCTTTGCTAGAATTTGTTCCATACATTTTCTCCCTCATAATTATGAATGGGACTTAAAAAATGAAAACTGCTGGGATTGGCAAAAAGAAAAAAAAAACAAATTGAAGGCACATGCTTCAGACACACACACACGTGTGCGCATGCACACGCTCGCCAAACATTTCTAACTAGAGTTGAAATTACAAGTGATAAGCTTTAAGAGCTTCATTTCAAGTAATACTGATCCCGTATTGACTATAATCAATTAATGAATATTCAAGATAAACTTAAATATTATAATTAAGCGATCCGCCTATTCAGTACAATATATAATTTATTGTACATGTTTCGTCCCCTAAGGGACATCATCAGCTAATAATAAATTAACATTAATATATCAGAAATAAATATTAAAATTGGAAAGACACCTTAACATTTTTGGCATTTAAAATAAGATCTTCGAAATTTTGTTCAAATTGTAAGTCATAAGACAGATAAGATTTTATAAGCAAAACTGGTATTTTCCAAGAACATCAACAAGAGAAATATAGACAATTTAACTGTTTTATCTGTCTTATGACTTACAATTTGAACAAAATTTCGAAGATCTTATTTTAAATGTAAAAAACTTTAAGCTGTCTTTCCAATTTTAATATTTATTTCTATTATATTAATGTTAATTTATTATTAGCTGATGATGTCCCTTAGGGAACGAAACATGTACTACATATAATAAATTATATATTGTATTGAATAATAATTATAATATTTAAGTTTATCTTGAATATTCATTGATAGAGTTGAAATTACGTCGATGGTACGAGTTCAAGAAATGTTGATGATTAGTTGACAGCATTTGCGTCGTTAGTGGTATTAAAATAATTATTACTATACTGATATTCTAAATGGAAACAAATCTGAAATTATTGTGAATGGGCTCTTCTGATATTTCCTTCTCCCTGGGATTTTTTTACTTTTGCTCAAAAATGATTACATTAGGTTCTACAGAACTTTACCAGTCAGTGAGTACAGACACGATTCTTGAGGCAGCTGACAGTACCAAAGAAGAAGTCAATCGGCTGAAAACAGAAATACAGAGAATAAAGACGGAAAATTTGTCAATAAGGAAATAATTTATGGCCCTGAAAAAGTCCCAAGTTACAAACTATACTGTACCTTTTAAGAAATTATATCTGTACAGTCCAAAATAAGAAGCTCGTAGTGAGGTGAAGCATGTCTTATCTCAGTGCTTTTCTCATGGCCAAATTCGATCCCTTCTGAGCAAAAAACAAGACAGTGAAGTGGGGACTCCAGGACATCGCAAATACCCTTACCTTAAAAGCTTTATCTCCTAAGGCATATGGTTATTTCCAAAAACAGAGATATCCTCTACCTTGTTGTTAAAACTTTCAAAAGTGGGCCAAGCATTTTTAAGTGTAAATGTGGAATTCTGAAAGAGGTTCTCGATCTCATTATGGCTAAGGCAGAAACATTTAAGCACTTAGAGAGTGTAGCAGTTTCCAACTTCAACGAAATTAATAATAGATAGATGGTAGTGTGTCTTACGATTCATTTGATGATGTAATTTTAGGTCCATATAATTCCCTGAAATTCACAACAAAATATGTTTTTTATATGCAAGAACAAAAACATTCATTAGGATTAGATGAACCAGAAAGATATATGGACATTTTATGAAAGAATGCTGTGAAGAATTTTTTCTGGATAGCATCAACATCATTTCGGATGAGTTAATATCTAATCTCTAATAGAACATAAGTTTAGATGTCATCATCATCATTTCTCCTTATCCAGCTCCTGTCAGGTTGGGGTATTGTTTGGCACTTTTCTATTTCCTCTTTCCTTCCTCCATTCCTCTTCCACGATCTTGTCCCAGTCTAAATTTCGTCTTATGCCGCTATTCACTAATTCAATTCACCTTGTTGTAGGTCTTCCTCTTGCTCTCTTGCCCTTGCACTTTGCCTCCAGCATCTGTTCTGGAATTCTATTCTCCTCCATCCTCTTTACATGTCAAAACCACCTTAGTTTATTCCTTTCAGTTCTCTCATTTAGCTTTCCTATTCCGACTTCCTTCATAACATCTTTGTTTCTCTTTTTTTCCTTGTCTTTCCTATCATACTTAGGAATTTAATCTCACTGGCTTGAATTCTACTCTCTTATATAATATACAACGGGTGATTGTTTTGTCCACCCTGTCAATATATTATCAGTATCTAATTTTATACAATGTTTTACTCATACATGTTTCGGGAGCTCCAACTACCTTCATCAGCGGTTTTTACATCAACATCAACATTCCCCATATCTCAAGATCTAGCATTATTCTTGTTTTACATAAGATATCGTCAGATATAACACATGCACACACTGACCATTTCTTGATAATGTTTGTTGTAATGGAACACATTAAAACATAATGGAACACTTTAAAACGTTCAAGTGGTTTTTCTTATGTTATACAACACTTTAAAATTATTAAAACTTCAGATGAATTCCTTTGAAGAGTTGCCCAAAGATAAAATATTTCTTGTTATTGTTTGTTTGTTGTATTCCACTTAAGCATAGGTCCATTAAAAACTCAACTATCATACTACCAGGTTTAAAATCTTCGTCTTGTTATTGTTAAAACCCTCTCTGGGATAAATTTATTTATCATTAAATTATATGACTCCTTAGGATCTAATTGAATAATTGATTATATTAGGCCAGATGAAGTGTGCTTTGTTGTTGTTGGACTGGATTTTAAACAGAGCGGATCAAACCTCCTGTCACACCCTTGGATTTGTTCTTCTTGTTCCTCTTTGTTCTGGGCGGCCCATATTCAGTACAAGTACACACTAAATATATACACAGAACTGTAATCAAGGTTGTATTTTATTTCTTCTAGCTTTTATTCAAGAAGAATTACAGCTGAAATAGCTAGCAGCAACATTCCTACACTCTCACGGCATCCCCAGATTGAGATGTTAGATCTTGGGATATGGGATATATGTTGTAAAAAAACGCTGATTGAGTTGGGGCTCTCAAAACATGTACAAGTAAAACATTGTATAAAATAAGGTATTCATAATACCGTATAATCCCGAATACTACCCGCCACCGAATAAGACCCGCACCTGAAATTTGAGACGGCAAAATACGGAAAGAAATAAAAAATTAAATAACTTACATACCTATTTAATTTTCTTCAAATACATTATACCACAAATATAAATTCAAACAGCTTACAATTAATAAAATAATCACAAAAATCATAAATAAAATCAGTCCAATACTCAGATTGTTCACAATTCACCGTCGTCATCTGAAGTTTCACCATAGGAAATTTCGTCGCTGGCATCTTTCCACAAATAGTCGTCCTCACTACCGTCCACTGAATTTGAAATTCCACATTTCTTAAAGCTTTTGGACACTAGATCGTTGGGAATGCACTCCCATCCGGCCTTGATCCAGCTGCATATTAGTCCCACTTGAGGCCTCTTCACTCGTCCAGTTGGTGTTAACGCGTGATGACAATCAGACATCCATTCGATGTACAACTGTTTCATTGCAGTTTTGAAAGGCCGGTTCACGCACACATTCAACGGCTGTAGAATAGAAGTGAGTCGCCCGGTAATTATTGCAAGATCAATTTTTCCTTTCCTCATCATATCTTTTACGGCGTCAGTTGTATGTCCTCGCTAAATTTCCACACAAGCATGTTTCATTTTTGTAACAAAGCTCCCGGGTGACGTTGCCAAACGCACTTCACCCAGTCCTCAACTAACACACTGTCCATCCAGCCGGACTCATGTGTTCTAACAATAACACCGGGCGGCAAGTTTCCTTTCGGTAGTGTTTTCCTTTTCAGAAGCACATATGGAGGAAGTTTGGTTCCATTCGCTAATACGCACAACATTACCGTGCATCGTTGCTTTTTGTTACCACCTGTTCTGATGGATACACTTTTAGAACCCTTCGTATGCACTGCATTTTCCAACGGCATTTCAAAATAGACAGGTGTCTGGTCAGCAATCCCAATTTGCAACAGCAAATAAGAATTTTGCATTCTCAAATGAATAACGTGATGCTGAAAGGCCGTTCATTTTCTTCATACGCCCCAGGGAGACAGCGTGAAATAGACGTACATCTCCGAATGCACAATTCCTTTCTCTGATATGAGTTTCGGATTCATCCGCGGTTTTCAGTAAAACCCTGTGTTTTGAGTTCTTTTGAGATCTCTAGTGCTTTCAATTGACACATTTCACTGGAAACACTATATCCTAACTCATGTTTTTCCATCACAAATTTGTGGAATCCTTCAATTTCCGGAAACACTGCACTCCGCCCGTGGAATGCTCTGCGATCGCCGTTACTTTTTAGAAGCTTTTCCTTATTCCGCTAATCACGAATACACAATTCATCAATATCGTACTTTCTGCCAACGGCACGATTTCCGTATATTTCAGCTTTGCTTATAACTTTAAGTTTCTCACGCACATTAAATGACCGCAGATGCCATTTTCACGGGACAGATATGGAACTCGAATGTGAGCGAGGTAGACTTCTGTAACCAACAGTCTCGAATCTTGCAAAGTACGATATCCCACGAGATCGGCTGTTCGCGCACCCAGCATGCCAGCAACACTTGTGAAACAAATGACGGTAGAGCATCCACAGCAGCGGCTTTCATTTTTACTGCATATTTACCCATATTCTTTGATTTACCGTATTTCATTACCTTACATTTCGTGTTTATATGCCACTGTAACCGTATTGAGAAAAAAATCAATCTTGTTTTCTCAAACGCAACTAAAACACAATAAGACCTGAATGCCCGTGGTATATGAATGTGGTATATTGAGTACGGTAACCGTATTCAAATCTATTTCAATACTCCATGTAGACGTACTAAATATTTCGGAGATTGAACAGCTTGAATATGACCCGCACCCAAGATTTAAAACCAATATTTTGGGGAAAGGAGCCTCCGTGGCTCAGGCGGCAGAGCATTGGCCTCTCACCACTGGATACCGTGATTCAAATCCCGATCACTGCATGTGAGATTTGTGTTGGACAAAGCAGAGGTGGGACAGGTTTCTCTCCGGGTACTCCGGTTTTCACTGTCATCTTTCATTCCAGCAACAATCTCCATTTTCATTTCATAGCATCTATCAGTCATTAATAAATCGCTTTGGGAGTGGTGAACCCATCGTACTAATAGCCTATATATGCTTCATTCATTACATCCCTGACCCGGTCAATGACTGGAAAACAGGTTGTAGGTTTTCATTTTCATTTTGGGGAAAAAAGTGCGGCTGGTATTCGGGAATATACGGTATAATGACTGGGTGGACCAAACAATCGCCCGTTGTATGTTATATGAAACGAGTCTATACGGACCAACTAAGGAACCAAAAATGGTCAAATTTGTCGAATTTGAATTCTACTCTCTTGCCTGCTGGTCAAAAGTCCAAGTGTCAGCTGCATAAGTCAGGATGGGTACATTTTTTATGCTCTCTCTTTACTTTTCCTTGGTACTTCTTTGCTCCAGACGAGTTTTTTTGCACTTTGGTAGAATGTATTGCTCTGCTGTACCCTCCTGCTAATCTCCATGTTTACCCTAGCATTTTGCATTAATTCACTTCCTAAGTATTTAAAGCTGTCCACAATTTCCACCCTCTGACTTCCAATTTTCACATTGCTCTTTCTTTGCCTTTCCCCTCTCGACATCACCATAGTCTTGCTTTTATCTGTACTGATTTCCATGCCATACTTCTCGATAGGCTTCCTTTGTTTCCTTTACAATTTCATTCATGACCATAATAAACAAAAGAGGTGACAGTACACTCCCCTATCTTAGTCCAGTCTTATTCCTAAATCATTTTGTCTTTCCAACTGGGGTCAGTATCCTGCTAACACAGTTGTTGTACATTGCTTGTACCATTTCTAACATTTCTTTTCCAAGTCTCTTTTTAACCATAGTTTGCCAAACCTTCTCTCTGGGGACACTATCATATGCCTTTTCTACATAGTAGAGTCACCAAGTTCGTGGACTGCCCCTCCAGTGATGCTGTGGTGCACTACAGCCGAGAGTTTACGCAACAGGATGGTGCCGTGACAGTTCTTCGCTAGTCCCAGCAAGAGGCATTTGCATGCTTACAGTGTAAGCAGAACCAGGGTCTCTGTTGTGAAGGGTAGTTGAATGTGAGCGGCGGAATGTGAGAATGTCGTAGTTTGAGCAACAGGTAAATTTCAAAATTATGCAAATCCGCCAGTGAAACGTTTGAGATTATGAAGCCAAAATCGTCCGTATCACCATGACAGGAAAAAGTCATGGAAAAGCACGTCGAAAGACTATGTGATCCTTGAACTGTTAGCGCCATTCCACGAACATATTGACTGTAGTACATAAATGCACACTGTGTTGCCTGTACTGTAGTAGTATATCTATGAAAGTCATAACCAGATCCTTTCCATATTCCCAGTTCGTTTCCATCAGCTGTCTCATGCTAGAGATTGGGTGCACTGTACATCTTCCACCCCTGAAGCCATATTGTTCCTCTTGTAACTCTCCTTTAATCTTTCTTCTCATTCTTTTTTCTAATATCCTTTCCAGTATTTTAACTACCTGTGATATAAGTGTGATTCCTCTATAGTTACCACATTCTTGTCCCCTTTCTTAAACACTGGTATTATTATCCCTTCTTTCCAGTCATCTGGAACACAATTGTATTTTCACATAAACTTTAGTAGTCAGTATAACCATTGCATACCAATAGGTCCAGCAGCCTTTATGATTTCCACACTGATTTCATCCATCCCTGTTGCTTTTCCCATCTTTATCTTTTGTACCGCTAATTCCACCTCCAGCATTGTTATATCATCCTCTGTTGTTGAGTCCTCACACTGTATTGCTTCTATCTCCCCTGTACAGTTGTTCACATTCAATAGCTTATCAAAATACTCCTTCCATCTTCTTTTTATCTCTTCTGGGTGTGTTAACAATTCCCCATCTTCCTTTTTCACTAGCTTTGTGATAACTCTTTCTGTCCTCTTACTTCTTATACTGTAAGTGCATACAGCATCCTTTTACTGGCACTTACATCCACTTCCATTTTTTGGGTAAATTCTTCTCAGCTCTTCCTCTTTTCTTCTCCTACCACCTTCTTACGTCTCAATTTGCTGTTGAAATACTTCCTACCGAGCTTGATAGCTGTAGTCACATAAGTGCGGCCAGTATCCAGTATTCGGGAGATAGTGGGTTCGAACCCCACTGTTGGCAGCCCTGAAGATGGTTTTCCATGGTTTCCCGTTTTCACACCAGGCAAATGCTGGGGCTGTACCTTTATTAAGGCCACGACTGCTTCCTTCCTACTCCTAGCCCTTTCTTGTCCCATCGTCGCCATAAGACCTATCTGTGTCGGTGCGACGTAAAGCAACTTGCAGAAAAAAAAAAGATAGAGATACTTTCTTTTGTTTGATCTCAGTTCCATTCTCGCCAAGCTGTCTTCTTTTCTTTCAACACTTTCCTCACTTCCTCATTCCCCCACGGTGTCTCCTTTTCTTTCACTCTTGTAGATGTCCTGCCACTCTCTGCTGCGCAAACAAATGCATTTTTAAAATTGGCCCACTCCTCTTCTACATTTTCCACTTAAGTAACTGGGATTTGTTGCTTCAATCTCTCCTGAAAGTCTTCCTGTTCAGTTTTGTCTTTCAATTTCCATACTTTTATTTTGCTTTCTCTTATCTCTTTTAGTTATCCATTTTTCCCAACCGTAATTTTGTCACCACAACTCTATGGCCCCCATCAAATGCTGCTTCTGGTAAAGCTGTCACATCCATCAACTTCCTGCGATTTGTCCTTTCCACCAAAAAGTAGTCAATTTCTGATTTTGTTCTTCTGTCATCCCACCCATATCTCATAATTTTCCTGCTGTTTTTCTTTCAATACCCTGTATTCCCCACTATCAGTCCATTCCTTTCACAGAAGTTCACTAGTTCCTCTCCTTCACGATTCTTTTTCCCATATCCATATGGTCCAATGACTTCTTCCTTTCCTTGTCTCTCGTTTCCAACCTGTGCATTCAGATCTCCTATAATAACCACTTCCACACCTGAAATTTTTCTTTCTACTTTCTCCAAGAATCCTTCAATATCTCCTTCCCTGTTTCCTGTCTTTGGTGCATACACTTGTATGAAGTCCACGGCTTCATTCTTCATCTTTAGTCTAATCTTCATTATTCTATCACTCACACATTCTAACACTTCAACATACTCCTCCAATTGCTTCGAAATGATTAGTCCCACTCCGTTTATTGTCTATTGGCCCCGACTCCAGTATAATGTGCCTTTCCTCAATTTCTTCCTTCCGTTACCTTTCCATTTCATTTCACTCAACCCCATCATTTCCACCTTCTTCTCCATGAAGTCTACTACTTCCTCCGCCTTTCCTGTCAGGGTTTCCAGTTTAGATGTATAACAAAGTTTTTAAATTATTACATTTCGTGTAACTTACATGCCGTATAACACTCATATTTTTCTTTCTTTTGAAGCGATAATTAACTATAAGAAGTTGTATACTAATTGTCCTGTGTATCAAGTTGAAAAGTGTTGAATTCAGTGTTTACCACATTTATACGGTTAATAGTTCGAGTACTTCGTTCATAAAATCTTATTTTTCTCACTTTTGCAATAGCTGCTGTGATTGGATCCTTACAGTTACAAATTTGAGGTGTTATGTTTTCCCATTAATTTTGAAGTATAAATGTTATGTTCTCTAAAGATTCACAAGTTCTGTATTTCATGACTAAGTGGAGTGTAATGAAAATACCTAACAAGATTTACTCAAAAAAAGTTATCAGATGTTAAGTACAGAACAAAAATGGCCTACCGAACATCAGTCGGATCCGAACTCACAACATCTCTTCAACCTGTGCTACATGTACATAACATGACCTAATAGGTTGAAAGTCGACTTCGATTATCTTTATGATCGCTGGTGTAAATGGTTAGGAGCAATGGCAGGAGGCTACTCAGAATGAGGAGATAAAGGGTAAGTTAGGATTGAACTCGATTGATGAAACTGTATGTATTGATTGGTTTCATTGGTGGGATCATGTGAGGCAAATGGAGCAGGGTAGATTACCTCGGAAAATAATGGACTCTTCCAAGAGAAGTAGAGGGAGACCAAGATGATGTTGGTCAGACAGAGTTTTTAATGATTTAAAGATGAGAAGTTTTGTTTGAGTCATCAGTCCATAGACTGGTTTGATGCAACCCTCCATGCCCCCCTATCCTGTGCTAACCTTTTCATTTCTGTGTAACTATTACATCCTACATCTGCTCTAATCTGCTTGTCATATTCATACCTTGGTCTACTCCTACCATTCTTGCTGCCTACACTTCCTTCAAAAACCAACTGAAAAAGTCCTGGGTGTCTTAAGATGTGTCCTATCATTCTCTCTTCTTCTCGTCAAATTTAGCCAAATCAATCTCCTCTCACCAATTCGATTCAGTATCTCTTCATTCATGATTTGATCTATCCTTGTCACCTTCAGCATTCTTCTGTAACACCACTTCAAAAGTTTCTATTCTCTTTCCTTCTGAGCTAGTTATCGTCCATGTTTCACTTCCATATAATGCCACACTCCAGATGAAAGTCTTCAGAAACATCTTTGTAATTCTTATATCAATGTTTGAAGTGAGCAAATTTCTTTTCTTAAAAAAGCTTTTCCTTGCTTGTGCTAGTCTGCATTTTATGTCCTTACTTCTTCCATTGTTAGTTATTTTAGTACCCATGTAACAATATTCAACTGCTTCCTTTAGGACTTCTTTTCCTAATCTAATATTTCCTGCAACACCTGCCTTCGTTCAAATGCACTCCATTACTTTTGTTTTGGACTTATTTATTTTCATCTTGTATTCCTTACCCAAGACTTTGTCCATACCATTCAGCAACTTCTCGAGATCTTCTGCAGTCTCAGATAAAATAACAATATCATCGGCAAATCTCAAGGTTTTGACTTCCTCTCCTTGGATTGTGATTCCCTTTTCAAATTTCTCTTTGATTTCCTTTATTGCCTGTTCTATGTAAATATTGAAAAGGATGGGGGCCAGACTGCAGCCTTACCTCACTCCTTCCTTGATTGCTGCTTCTTTTTCAAAGCCCTCGATTCTTATCATTGCAGACTGATTTTTATACGGATTGTAGATAATTCTTTGTACCTCTAAGATCAGACGTCAAGTCAGGATTGCTTCACGTGTTCCTGCATTTCTTCTGAAGTCAAATTGTTCTTCCTCCAACTCAGCTTCAACTTGTCTTTCCATTCTTCTGTAAATAATACGTTTTAAAATTTTGCACGCATGATATACTAAATTAATGGTGCGGTAGTTTTCACAATTGTCAGTGCTGGCAATCTTGGGAATAGGTATAACAACATTCTGCCGGAGATTGGATGCCACTTCTCCCATTTCATACATCTTACACACTAAATGGAATAACCTTTCCATGCTGGTTTCTCCTAAGGCAGTCAGTAATTCACAGGGAATGTCATCAATTCCAGGTGCCTTGTTCCTATTTGGGTCTCTAACGGCTCTGTCAAACTCTGACCTCAAAATTGGGTCTCCCATTTCATCTGCATCAACAGCCTCTTCTTGTTCCAGAACCAAATCATTTACATCTCTACCTTGATACAACTGTTGGATATATTCCTGCCGTCTTTCTGCTATGTCTTCTTTCCATAGAAGTGGCTTTCCATCTGAGCTCTTAATATTCGTACACCCAGATTTCCTTCCTCCAAAGGTTTCCTTGATTTTCCTGTATGCAGCATCTACCTTTCCTAGGACCATTCAACCTTCAGTATCCTTGCACTTCTCCTTCAGCCATTCTTCCTTAGCTACCTTGCACTTTCTATCCACTTCATTCTTTAATCGTCTGTATTCTATTCTGCCCTCTTCATTTGTAGTACTTTTGTATTTTCGTCGTTCATCAATCAGGTCTAGTATCTCCTGAGTTATCCTCTGATTCTCAGTTGATCTTTTCTTCCTTCCTAACATTTCTTCAGCACCCCTAATGACTCCCCTTCCTATACACGAATATTTGCCCCAATTTATCCTCTTGAATTCCAGCTTTATCTTCATATTGTGATCTTTCCTACTTTTAAAAACACTACTCAAACTTATTCGTCTACTGATGTTATTCCACGCTATCTCTCCGATGACAGCTCGGAACATACCATTTATGATATAGATATAACAGTATAACCTCGTTAATTGAAAGTTGTTTGGACTAAAAAATCAGACTTCGAATTACGTGATTTCGAATTAACCGCCAGTTCGTCATTCAGAAGTGCCAACGTGTTACAAAATATTCTAAGGCCCATTACTGCATGCAGTTAACTTTGATTCACAGTTTGAACCTTTCAAATGCCATGAAAAAAAAAAAAAAAAAACTATTTCCAAAATGCATCCAAGAAAATGCATTTAGAGTATTCAAATAATGCACTTGGATTACTCACTGACAAACATAACCTCTCGGAACGAAAGAAAGAAAGAAGAAATCTATGCTGGCTCCCATGTGCAAGTGCTTTATTCATTGGATTACTGTACTGTATGCATTTTAGATGTCCTGTACTTGCACAAAAAGTACCCGATGCCCTTAAAGCATCGTGGCTAATTGAACTTTCCTATGACAAGGGGAGAAAGTCTCTCGCTTCCTTCTGCATGACAACACAATACAGTCACTCTGTCCTTGTATGATTTCCCGCCATGGCACTTCTCTCGTACTTCAGAAATGTAAAAACTTGTCGCGTCACAAAGTATCCTAAGACCAATTAATGCATGCAATCACTTTGATTCACAGTTTAAACCTTTCAAATGCCATGGAAAAAACTATTTCTGAAATGTATCCAAGAAGGTGCATTTACTATGTTCAAATAATTCACTTGTATAAATCACTGACAAACATAACCTCACGCAACGAAAGAAAAAAAATCACACGATTCAAAGATGAGGTTAAACTATGCTGGTTCCCCTGTGCAAATGCATTTTTTAAAATTACTCTATCGCTTGCATTTTTGGATGCGTTGTACTTGCACGGAAAGTGCCCGACGCCCTTAAAACATTGTGGCTTATCAAACTTTCCTATGACGAAGGGAGGAATTCTCTCGCTTTCGTGTGCATTGCAACACAGTATAATGGCCCCCACCCTTGTACGATTTCCTGGCTGGCACTTCTCCTTTAAAACCATAAGAGTGTTTGGGCACGGCATTAAAAGAAAGCAGTGCAGTTTCATTGGCAATTCGTCATTCAGATGTGCCAACCCTTGCCGTATTACAAAATATCCTAAGGCTCATTACTGCATGCAGTTAACTTTGATTCACAGTTTGAACCTTTCAAATGCCATGGGGAAAAAAAAAAAAACTATTTCCAAAATGCATCCAAGAAAATGCTACGAATTGATTATATGAGCCACGCTTTTTCGTCAACTGTCGGCATCGCCAGTGTTCGCGGATTCTGTTTCTCCGCACACTCCCTGCTACGTGATATTACGGCGTCCTTAAAACGTTGAATACAAAAGAATTCTGATTTCACTCGAACTTAGCAATTATGAAGCACACTGTTGACACACCGAAGTGTGTGAAAGTGCAGAAAGCTACCCCTGCACGTTGCGGAAGATGCGTTGTATCATGACGTGGATAAAGTTTGAATTTAAATTACTCTGAAACTTGCTATCGTTTTAGTATGTAAAGGCAGTTTTGAATTAAAAGTCTGAATTTTGGTAATGGGCCCGACATAGTACTTCGTATTACAAATTATCCGTATTTCGAATTAAACAATTTAAATAACATACAAAACCATATCTCGTGTTTCCGGGAACAAGAGCTTCTTCGAATTAGGCGTTTTGAATTAACCGATTCCAAATTATCGAGGTTCTACTGTGTATATAACGGACGAAGTGTATTGGTATTACATACCAGTTAGTCAAGCAGCTCGTCTCCTTTCTCCCAAGTCTTCCCTGCCCAAACTTTGCAACATTTTTGTAACGCTATTTTTTTTTTTTTTTTTTTTTTTTCTGAAATCACCCAGAACAAATCGAGCTACGTTTCTTTGGATTTTTTCCAGTTCTTGAAATCTAGTAATCTTGGTGAGGGTGAGATTTGTGCTGGACGACAAAGCGGAGGTGGGACAGGTTTTTCTCCGTGTACTCCGGTTCCCCCTGTCATATTTCATTCCAGCAACACTCCAATATCATTTCACCTATCAGTCATTAATCATTGCCTCAGAGGAGTGCAACAGGCCTCAGCAGCCAGCACAATTCCTATCCTCGGCGCAAGATGGGGGCTTCATTCATTCCATCCCTGACTTGGTCAGTGACTGGAAAACAGGTTGTAGATTTTCATTCGTATAATGTTTCCAATTTTACTAAATATTGGGAGGCCTATTTTCATTTGGGCTTCTGCTTTAATATATACCTAGAACTATCAAGTTTTGTCTGTAATTATTCTTAATTGATGGTTTCACTAATGGATTTCGTAATTGGTTTTATTATCATTATCATATTAGACAATATGGTATACAAAATTATATTCCTCTGTGTTTACTCTTATATGGTGACGATAAAATTTATAATGGATTATGTTCCACTTCAGTACTGTGTTTTGTTAATAAATGAAATTCTTCATTAGAATAATTTTAACAATTTTTCTTCCTTTTTTGTTTTTTCTTAAGTTATCCTCAGCAACTGATACTTGGGGCACTTGATGTGATCCTGTCCATGTTCCTACCTGGAAGCCAGTTGCTGAGGACAGGAGGGAAATCAGATAATTCATTGTTAATAAATTATATAAATTTAAACATTTCAAATGCCATGAATTATTAATTATTATAAATTATGTTGTTTTAAGCTAATAATTTCATTTGTCTACACTATTTGTGAAATATATGAGTTTTTACAAGATATTTTTGTTAAATTATTCTTAGAAAAATATCATCTTCTCTTCAACCTGATGATTGGTGGGTAGCTTGATTGTCCTCCAGAGCTTTCTCTTCTGAGCCAGTTGTTCGAATTGGTGGTATGGACATCATCCTGTAATGTCATGTAGGAATTCTGTTCTTGGTTGTCTCTTTTTTTTTTACTTTTCCTTCTACTTTCCTTCAAGCAGGATGTTACTCTTTGATGAATGACAAAGTAACTGAGGTTTTGTTTTTTCCTCATGATATGATTTCAATTAAGCTGAGAGTTATTCCTCGTCTCTTTAGGACTGGGAGAGTTGGCCGTGCTGTTAGGGGTGTGCAGCTGTGAGCTTGCATCCAGGAGGTAGTGGGTTCAAACCCCACTGTCGGCAGCCCTGCAGATTACTCTTTGATGAATGACAAAGTAACTGAGGTTTTGTTTTTTCCTCATGATATGATTTCAATTAAGCTGAGAGTTATTTCTCATCTCTTTAGGACTGGGTGAGTTGGCCGTGCTGTTACGGGTGTGCAGCTGTGAGCCTGCATCTGGGAGGTAGTGGGTTTGAACCTCGCTGTCAGCAGTCCTGCAGATGGTTTTCTGTGGTTTCCCATTTTCACACCAGGCAAATGCTGGGACTTTACCTTAATTAAGGCCATGGTCACTTCCTTCCCACTCCTAGGCCTTTCCTATCCCATTGTCACCATAAGACCTATCTGTGTCAGTGCAATGTTAAGTAGATTGTTGTCTCTTTAGGGCTTCATCATTTGTTGCTCTGCTGGTTCAGGGTATCTGTAGGGTTTGATGCCAACATCAAGTTTCGAACGCACATGGTCTCTTCTTTTCTGCCTCTGGCCGAATCCAGGTTTCAGAGCCGTTCATCGCAATGTTGCAAACAAAACTTATCATAAAATGCTTTTTTGTGGTCCTGGATGTCAGTAGGCTCCCCCCCCCCCTTTTTTTTTGTTTTTTGTTTTTGTCTTTGAGCTTTTTGAGAACAAACATCCTTCTCACATTTTCTATCAGATGAAAAGATGTTTTCCAAGTATGTGAACTGGTTTACCTGGGCTAGCCTGTCTTGTTACAAATTAATATTGACATTCTAGTTACTGTCTTGTGTACATCTTTTTTGTTTTATTTATCTTCATATTGCACATTTCTAACAGTTATAAGAGCATTATTGGAAATACCCACACTTTTGAAAATCTCAACTGAGAATTTTGATATGGTTCCTCTTGCTCCAAAGAGAAGTCCTACAACCCTTATATAGGAGATGTATGATTCTTTCAATTAGGTGATGGTTGGTTCATATTTTCCGCGTCTACCTCTGCTGGCTGTCTGGAGTCGACCTTACACCTAATGGTGGGGTCCGGAATATATCCAAAGTCTTTTCTCGGTCAATTACGATTATATCTATTCTCCAGTTATTTCCACCATCAGCAGCACATGGCACCTCTTCATGTACTTTTTAACCTTTCTGGGAGAATGCTGTTGCAATTCTAGATTTTATTCTGTTGTGCCTAACATTCCTAAATAAGTTCTCCCATAGACATGAACTAAGAACATGAGCTAGGGTTTCGGGCTCATTGCAATGTCTGCAGTGGACTCCATCCTGGCTACGTCCAGGGAAGGCCCGTACAGAAGCCACGTTGTATTGCATTTTCAGCACGTCTTCCCACTCTGATCCAGAGAGTCGATTTAGGGTGTCAACCCATTGGTTAGCTGGTGTGTATTCCTGATAAAGGATGACTCCTTTACCGTGAGTTCTTTTAAATAGTTTTATGCAAATGTGAACACTCGAACAACAAATGTATATTGACATCAAATTCTGAAAGCTCATGGCAAGTCCCTGCTCTGATTCTTGGTTCCTGTTTCTGTTAGGTTTGGCATCTTGGCATCTTCTTCTGCAAAAGAGGATAGCAGAAATTAATATGGTATATTTGAACACAATACGTATAGTATTTTGGTTTGTGTTATGGTGCCTTGCTATAAGGTCTCCTATCTCTTATGCCCTTGTTATTCAGGGTGATTATAATTAAACTTTTGCTATTTGAGCCAGTGTAGACGGAAAACTATGTACCACATGAGCACCCAACTTTATAGGAATGATGTTCAGACAGTGCGCTGCAGGATCTGCATTATTAGTATTGTTAGTGTCATGACTTGCCGTTAGGCGCCAGTACTGGTACGGTGATGTAGGATTGAAATACAATCATCAGTGTGCATTACAATTGCAGGCAGTCAGCATGGGTCTGGACAAGGTGAGCAGGACTTTACTCGTAAAGTTGTTTTATCGAAACAAGAGCAATAGTGCTGCTGCTCTTCGTGAGTATCGACACATTAAGGGAATACGGAGAGGTCCTCTCTCCATGCCGAGGTTGAAAAACATGATTCGGAAGTTTGAATTAACTGGCAATTTGGGAATTCTTCCTGGGAGAGGCCGACAGCCAATTGCGCCACAAATTGTCGAAGAAGTTACTGTTGCCATGACTGTGAATTCCGGACGCAATGTGCAGTGCACGAGCTGTGTGACGACAGCTGAACATTGCATGTACCACCGTTCAAAAAGTGCTGCGAATAATTGTAAAATGGTATCCGTACAAACTCCACCCTACTCACCAACTGTTGCGAAGTGACTCAGACTTTTGAGTAGACTTTGCTCTTACGTTTCGTGCAAGGGTTCAAGTTGACAACATGTGGCCATGGAACATGTTGTGGAGTGATGAAGCACACTTTACGCTCACTGGGGCAGTGAACACTCACACTTGTTGGATTTGGGAATCGTCATGGCCAACGAACGTTCATGAAGTTCCCCTGCATAGTGAACGCGTCACTGTGTGGTGTCGCTTCATGGCACAGTTCATAATTGGTCTATTTTTCTTTGAGGGAACTAGGGCCCTAAGAACCAAGGGCATGGAGTGTGAATGGAACACGTTACTTTGCCAGTATGTGATCCCTGCTCAACGGGAGACAGGTGCTTTGGACTCGAACTGTTTTGATGAATGATGGAGCTCCACCCCACATTGCTCATGCGGTCACTTGGTTATTCTGTAACGCATTTAGAGAAGACAGAATCATTGGCCAATCGTTCCAAACTGCATGGCCACCAGGATCACCAGATTTGAACCCGTGTGAATTCTGGCTGTGGGGTTACCTGAAGGACAGGGTTTATCAACAGGGCACTAACACACGTTGGAGGTTGAAGATGAGCATAACAAGGGAGATAGCCAGCATCCCACCTGAGATGTTTCAGACAGCAGTAGATCAATCTCTAGTGTGGTTCCTGGCTGTTGAGGATACAGATGGTCATCACATTGAGCAACGTTTGTAACCTGGAATGTAAACATGGTACGCAATTAACAAATGTTACCCTCTCATGTGGAAATTAGTGTTTTGTTCATTTGTTATCTTCCGCATATCCTTACAAATGTTTCTACAAAGTTTCATTGTCCTAAGATCACTCCTTTTTATGGAAGCCCTCTCAAGTAGCAAAAGTGTTATTATAACCCCCCTGTACTTTAATGTCCTTAACCTGAGTAGGGTCCAGTTTAATGAAGTCTGGAGTGTCGAGATCTATTGTAGAAGTTAGTATCTGTATTCACATATTGTAGATACCAGTTGATATGACTGTTAATTGGTACTTATTTGATTGTTAGGTTGTGGCTGTAAGGAACAAGAGAACCCACCACTGGTCCTGCTCCTGTAACTTCAAATCCAGGACCTGATGACTCTTGTAGGATGCAGTAAATACAGTACTGTTCATATTATTATGATGTTAGTTACATAAATATGTTATCACAGAATAGAGGTAGTCAGGTGGAAAGTTCATTTGGTCACAGTAGAGGCCACTGCTCCTTAGTTGATAAATAGAGGTCTGCATGATCATGGGCCCAGTCGGCATAGTATTGTGCAGGATTGAAGACTGCTCCAGTGGCAGACAAAATATTAGTTTCATTGTACGACACGTGGTTGAGAAAATTAAAATGCATGTGAACAAATGATTTCTCTAGAGACTGATATATATTTTTTAGTTTCTGAACTCCATCATCATCATCATCATAATCATCATCATCTTTTTACCTTATCCAGCTCCTGCTGGGTCAGGGCATTTTTGGCACTTCTTTCCACATTCCCTATCCTTCCACCATTCCTCTTCCATCATTTTGTCCCGGTCCAGGTTTCTTGTTCTTGCACTTCTCTTTATTGATTCGATCCATCTTGTTCTATGTCTCCCTCTTGCTCCCTTCCCTTCAAACTTCATCTCCATCGTCTGTTTTGGTATTCTTTCCTCTTCCATCTTTACATGTCCAACCCATCTTAGTTTACTCCCATCAGTTCTCTCATTTAGGTTTTCCATTCCAACCTCCTTTCTCGCATCTTAGTTTCTCAACCCATATTTCCTTGTCTTTTCTATTATACTTCTTAGTTATTTCATTTCACTGGCTTGAATTCTACTGTCCTCCCTACTTATCATTGTCCAACTTTCTGCCGTATAGGTCAGTATTGGCACATAATACATTTTGTACATTTTCTCTTTACACTTCCTTGGTACTTATTCCAGAGAAGGTTCCTTACACTCTGGTAGAATACATTGCCTTGTTTGCACCCTCCTGCTAATATCCATGTTCAGCCTTGTATTCTGCATTAATTCACTCCCTAGGCATTTGTAACTGTAACTGTCCACAATTTCAAGGCTTTGATCACCAATTCTCACAATACCTTTCCCTTGTTTTTCTCCTCTTGATATCACCGTGGTCTTGCTTTTCTCTACACTGATCTTCGTACTACACTTTTCAGTTTTCCTTTTCAGTGCATCAAGTTGTTGTACTTCTCTGCTGTTTGTTCCCCAGACCACAATATTGTCTGCAAATAGTTATAACTTCATCTTCTACTGGCACCAATTAAATACTCGACCCACAACGTGATCACAGCATTACTAGGACTCATGAACTCATCATTCACTTTTAAACCAGAAATACTCAGGATAACTCTCAGAAATTCATTATTATTATTATTATTATTATTATTATTATTATTATTATTATTATTATTATTATTATTAATGCTGTAGCACTCAAGTGGTTTCTACAGGCTTTTGGACTCCCCAATACATTTACTTAATTAACTACATACATGGAGCATGCTCACAACATATACCTTCATGACATAAGAAAAATTTTGCACACGCTCACTTCCATCATTGATCACATATATGTGCATGGACTTGCCAATAACATCCACTGTCACAGTATAGAACAACATTTAAGACATACTCTCTTCCATCACTGTACAAAGTTATCACCGATAACAAATTTACGCATGGAGCATGCTAACAGTATCCACCTTCTTAACCTGAAACATCACCTGAAACACTCTTCCCCCATTACACCACATAATCACAGAATTTAAACTGGCTGGTTCGATGACCTAGCTAGCAAAGTATCGCATTCGGATTTGCTCCATCCCTTACCACATGCTAAATTAATATGTCATATTTATAATGCAGGATCAAATAGATATATACCAGGTGTATGCATGTAAACATGGTATGTCCACGCCTCCGCCAAAGAAAGAATTGTGATTCGTCCACCGATCGAACAGCCTGCTCAAGGTTCCAAAACCCCATATTGAAGTGAGAATTAATTCTTTGGGTCTAACCAAGTCCATCACATGCACATTTTTTAAATTTTTTTTCGGAACCATACCGCAGATCAAGCAAAGTGTTAACTTCACATGACATTAAAACTCTGCAGCGTATTTCAACAAGATCAAAGAACTAAAGACATATACAAGCTGGACAAACCACCATGTGTATAAAACAACGGAGTCATCATCATTTTTAAAAGGATTTAATTCTAAAGTGCAATATCATCATGTACCATATTTTATTTAATATTCATCTATGCAGGTGCTACAGTGTGTTTTAAAGTTGTTTGTGTTTGCCTGATTTGACTCGTTGGCTGATGATGGCACGAGTTAAGTGCCGAAATTAGTACCTCATGTGAACAACATGTGATCAATTCACATTAATAAATGTCTCTGTATTGATTAGGAGGACCCCTAATAATTTCAATTATTGTAATCCCACTTCAATACGGATTATGAAATTTCTAAATATCAATGGTCTTAGTGTGCCATTTGACAACAAAGTGGTGCAAGGAAAATTAATTCTTTTAGGGATATATTTTAGACTTTCATTGTGGAAGGACTACAGTGCACTTGTATGACAAAAATAGCTTGTCTGTTTAATGTCATTTATAAATTGTTTATTGGTCAAAATGTTTCTTAAAACATGATAATCACGCAAATGGATGATCCATTTTTTATCTTCCTCAGTAGCACCATGTTCACATTTTTCATATTTATTGCCATCCTCCCTCTCATGGATATTACAAACATGTTGGATAGTAGATGTAAATCTTTCAATGAGACGATCTTTGTCCCCTCCAGAACTTGCGGATGACCACCACAGACGGTGTACTAAACTATTTTTCCATGTTATAAGTTACCATAGCATTTTGCTTCTGAAATAAACTGCTTCATAAAGCTCTTGGCTAAATGCCATATGTGAAACTAGTGTTCAATGTTTGGGAAATTTGTTCGAAGGAGTTTCCTTACGCCTCTGCGGTGGCCTGAGAGAAAAAGAGCAACATTCAGCTTGGTGGCGAATGATTGTAGCAATGCTTTACAAGCTGCCATTTCCATGTTCCTTTTCACCATTCTTTTTTCTTGGCCATTTGTCAAGTCCATTAAACTGTATGTCACAAATTCTGCGCTAAAGCATCATCTGAAAATTCAGTCAATGAACTACTAGTCTCGCTATTTATGAAAGCAACAACTTAACACTGGACCGATGACGCAGATGTTAAGCCCCTTTAAACAACAAGCAATCATTTAACACTACATAAAATACAATTATGATTAGGGAAAGTTATTTCGGATGAATGAATCGTATTACTCTGCAATCACAGTTTCTGTCATGTAAAACTTGTGCAATGACACAGTGAATCAGATATCACCTTCCTGCTTGAGATTATAGTGAAAACTACATTCAAGGGTAATAATGGTTTTCTTAACATTGTAATGAAAGGTCTCTAAAAGTTATAGCAAGCAGTTATCACTGATGTATGATATGAGGAGAATTTTCACGGTAAGAGAGACTGAATTGCATAAATACTGTTAAATATAAAAGCGAGAACGTAAGCATGCTGACCTTAGACCCTAAATGAATTTATACTAAAATATATCCAGAATGTAGAAGATGGTGGCTGATTGTGTTTCTGTGTATTTATTTTAGTGATAATGGATGACAGCCTAGCGATATCTTCGTTAGCTTCTTGTCAAAACAATTGTTCTCAGGACCAAATCAATATATTTTCAGAATGGGCAGTCCGACCTATCCCTGTGTTGCAGGTTCATGTAAATTGTAGATTCATTTGATCATAATCACAAACTGAAAGGTTGCTTAGATTACTTTGTAATTGCAGGTAGTATTTTCCTATGTTTTGATGCAGAAAGCTAGCTGAAGGGATTGTTTGGAAATCTACATTTCTCGAACTAAAGGAAGTGAAGTCATTGCTTCTGCCTGTAATAAAGAATGTTCATTGTGAGCTATACAGCCTTGAAAGAATATTTAGTAGTACCATTTCTATTTTGAATACATGAGGTGTTGAACTTCGTTTGATAATCTTTAGTTTAGGGATTAGATTTGAAAAAGTTTATTTGAAAATTATGGTCTGTTGAGATAGATATTTGGTACAGTTTCTTCTCTATTTGCTTTTGCTGCTTTTGTTTAAACAGATCAGAAAAAATAGATGGTAATTTCCATTTTTCTTATATTGGAAGTACATTTTAGTTTTGTATTTCATAATGTACTCTTTGTTAGGATCAGATATCTTTACCTATGTGTGCGTTTCAGACAAATTTGTGGTCATTAAATCCCTTGTTTAGTCTAAGTATGCATAAATGGTTATGGGCTGAGTAGGTTGTTCACATTTTAAAACTTTTTTTCTAATTTAAATATTTCACTGAACTATTTATTTTACATAACTCTGACTTTTGAATTTATTTTCTGGTTGTTCAATGTGCCCATCAGCAATGGAGAAGGGGTTTTGAGTGCAAGATTTAGTAGACATGGATCTTGATCCTTTCAGCTGGTCCAGTCCTGCTTGCAGTAAGAAGCAAGCCCTCAGCTTCTCATCCAAGGTAAGCCCTGGATGATGGACACGTCTCTTGAGTCTTGATCAAAGCAAGTGGATTACCATTAATGATGAAAACACATTTTTTTCTGTGCGTCTGTATAATTGTGACATACTGTTGTCCTGTTATTGTTCCCTTTTGATCAAATACATCATCGTATTAGGCTATATTGCTAGAAAAGGCTAGAAGAAGTAGCACACACTTCACAATCATCGAGCTGCTGTAATGCATATAAACCATGTGAGATAGAATGCTGATGACTCTCGAGTGACATGAGGTTCATAATTATACTACTTTGAAAAGAAGATACGAAAGAAAACAGTTGCAAAAGTACAGAAGGGCTCAAATAAACACATGTGGCTTTAGATATTATTGGTATATTTACATTGTTCTGTTTTACAACAGTATATTTCTCAGCTTGTAATGTTTTTCATAATGAGAGTCTTAGTTATTAAAAGTTACCGGAAACACTTCCTTTGATATAATTATATGAACACTTGGAAGTACATCATAATTAAATATAAAATTGAAATAGAGATATATGATTAAAGTTTTCACATACAAAAGTATGTTATACAGAGGCATGCTGTAACTTGCAAATTAGTAACATGCATAAACAAAGTGACAGAGATTATAACACAAATTAGTTGTTGTTTTCTCTTTTCATTTCTAAAAGACCCTAATGAAATAGGATGGGAGAATTAAGGAGTTCTTGAATACGCTTTAGAATTCAGTTAATCATTTCAGACAAATGTTTATTTCATTTAGGTTCATTAAACATGGCAGGTAACAGAAGCAAATTTAAGTGTAATAAAAATAGATCTTACATGTAAGTTAATGTTTAAAAGAAATGGAATAAGATGGTGCCATACTAATTCAAGTAATATTTTTTAAATATAAGTTTAAGTGAATAATTAAAAGAAAGTAAATAAAATGGATCCAAGCTACTTCAGTCACTGAATTTAATATATTCTGTTGGATACATGCAATAATCCTGTTAACAATCATCAACTTTGAATGTTCCGTTGTCTCAATTATAGAATTTTCAATTTTTTTTAACGTACGTACTAGGGGATAAGAAAACATCAATGATGAAGAATTCAGGTTATTGCAGCAGACTCCTCATTGTTATGACAGATTTATTTTATTCCTTAAGATGCTGCTGGAATGAATATTAGGTTAATAAATGATATGAAGAGTAAAGAAATTTTGAAACTAATGTGAATTGTGTGCAATTTCTTCATCCAGTTTGAAAAGAATTGTGGCTGTTAGATGTAACAGTACAAGCAGTAATGTTGGTGTTCATAATGACAAATGAGCTTTATTATATGGTCTGGAAAATTAATGAGAAAGTCAGATTGGATAGTAAATATGTTAACATGCTATTATTGTGTTACTTGCTCTAGTCCGTAGGTTAACATCTTCATCCTGGACCTCTACGACTATTCATGGTTTCATACTCTGTTGGCGATTTTTAAATTTCTTGCTAGCGATTTCTCCCACATGCAGATAGTCAGGCAATTTCTTAATAACTCCTTTCCATCATGAAAGCTGTACACAATCAATATCTTTCTTGTATAGTTGAACTACCCATTACTCACATGTTTTTTACTTCGTTCTTACTATTTTAAATTTATATTTCACCTTCATTTATAAAACCTTTTGTTATGAATTTTTGTTATACCCAAATTTGCTTTAAATATTGTCACAAATTTTGGTGGCCAAGGTCAATGACTTTTCCTGGCAGGAAAGCTATGTGGGCCATCGCAACGTGTCACCTTATCTCGTCTTGACCTGCTCCTGTCATTTGAGATTAAAGGCGGAAACACACTACTGTCACTTCACGTGAACCCGCAACGAGCTGAGTGGGCACGGAGGGGGGGGGGTTGATGATATCACTGCATGTGGTGTGAAGACAAGAAACACACCGTCTTCACATTCACAGATCACAGTATACTTCGTCCGATGGCAACCTACGATAGTACATCCAGTTCTTCGGATTCTGATGATCTTTTTATTGCCTGTGATGTTTCTGTTACCATGGGTACTATCTGTCGCAAACGACTGTGGTACATGAAAGTAATATGCGGTAAATACCACAACTTAGTAAGGGAGCTAAATGGGCATCCAGAAAAATCTCAGATGTACTTTAGGCTGAACAACGATATAATTCAACTACTTTCATAATCTCATCGAAGATGAAATTGTTGATATAGATGTTGATTCCCATAGGGAAACTGAAATACAGTAGAAGTCCGCTATAGCGAGTACGGCATATAACGAGAAGTCCGTTATAGCGACAACATTTTTCTGTCCCTTCAAAATTCCTATATTAAACTGTGTATCGTCCTTCGGTTACAGTGAGAACTCTATCATTTTTATGTAATAACTCTATCACTGGCGCATCCGTTATTACGAGCGATTAAGCGCGTGCAATTTTTTCCGTTACTGATATTTATGCACCCCAGCGATGATATTGCATGTGATCGATTACCTTCGGCATCGTTTCCTCGCTATGTGCACTAGCGATTTCTCTCGTCGACATTCGAAGGCGATGTCGGAGTCGATTAGTAATATCCGTCGACAGTTGTTCCGTAAAGAAATTTCGAAATGAAAGAGAACATATTTTCATAATAAATGCGTAAATAACGTGTCTGATAACGGTTGTTAACTCGTTAAAATTAAGGCTGACTAAACGACCGCTTAATTTTGAGGCTAAATACTGCAATTAAGTAAGAATGGGATACACCTTGAGATATTGCAGAGTGCTTAATTGATTCCAGAGGTTAGTTTATATATTGTCGCGTCTGGTTAAATTACGGAAAGGCTATTATGAAAATTTATAGCGAGAAAGGTATAATTTCCTCTACTGGCGCTTGAAGTGTGTTTTCATCATACGTATAGTACGGTTAAGTTAGGATATATGATGCTGTTTGAATAAGAAAACTGAAATGTTTGCAACAAAATGCTATCGATCATCTTCGGTACGGTTTAGTTTTCTCACTTTGTGCATTTGCGAGCTCTCTCGTTGACATTCAAAGGTGATGTTGGAGTTTATTAGTAATACCCATTGACTGTTGTACTCTAAGGAAAATTTGAAATGAAAGAGGAAAACACGTTTTCGTAATAAATGCGTAAATAACGTGGCCGATAGCAGTTGTTAACTCGTTAAAAATAAAGGCTGAAGTAAACGATATCTTAATTTTAGTGTTATATACGGAAATTAAGTAAGAATGTGATACACCTCAAGATATGGCAGAGTACATCATTGATTTCAGAGGATATTTCATATCTTCTCGCGTCTAGTTACAGCTATTTACATGTAAATTTTTTGCGAGGAGGTTATGTCTCTACATGCGTTTCAAATATGTTTTCATGATAGGCTACATATACGGTTAGGTTAGGTGACGCTGTTTGAAGAAGAAAGCTGGGGTGTTTGCCACAGAAATCTCTGGAGTGATACCGTATTTCTCCGAATCCAACACTTTTTTTTCTCAGAATCTCATGCGAAAACTCAAGGGTTGTTGCATTTGCTTCGTAACAGTAAGTTAATGGATACCACTGGCAACTACCGCGGTAACAACGCTGCTTCTTTTCACACGTGCACAAAACTCGTTGACAATAAACTACTACACACCGCTAGCCGCGACAACCGGTTGTACAGAGCCGGTGTGTTTCTCAAATCTGCAGAATGGCATCAAAGCATACGACCCTTCGAATTCTTAGAAAAGCCATGGCTACTCAGTGGCAGTCATAACGCGTCTATTGTACTTGACGCTTAGTAAAATTAAGGTTTATAGACAGCAGGAATATTTTCGTGATGGATAGTCGTATTGTAAAGATACGTGGAAAAGGTATTGCCGGCAAATTTTCAACGGGTTCTAGTCGATATTATGATGCCAGTTATAAGTTAATGTTTATTAAACACACGGAAGTGTAGAATAATTGTGTAGCCGCAAGAAAATACAGCATAGGTCTAACTAAAGCCAATATTTGGCGTTAGTGTGAAGACGAAGAGCTAAAAAATGCGTACTGTACAAAAAATGCATTCAGTAGTCCGCAACAAGGACGCTATAAAGAAGTCGAAGATGAAATTGTGAGGTATGTGCATGAAAAACGCAAGGGCAGAATGGCCATACCGTGGCGCAATAAACTCGTTCGTTGACTTTCAACGTTCGCGATTAGGCCAATACATCACTAGCTGCTGAATTTGTCCGAACCCGGCAAGCGAGATGTGCGTGTAGCGGCAGACGGTTATATCTGACGCCGCGTAAAAGTAACGGTTTTATAGACAGCAAGAATAATTTCCTGATGGATCGTTGTATTGTAGAAACGCATGGAATAGGTATTGCCAGAAAATTTTCAACGAGTTCTCTTCGGTATTATGATGCCAATGGTCCTTAAAGCCACAGAAATAAATAATCGTGCAGCCGCCAAAAATAAAGAAATACAGTGTGACGAAAGTCAATTTTCGGCGTCTAAAAATAGTCTAAAAATGCGTAGGCTTACTGTAAGACAAGGCATTCATATGATTTTACAAACTTCTTTTTGAGCCTGATTAAAATTTTTTGAAGGAAAAAGTGGGGTTCATCTTGGATTCGGAGATATACGGTACTATATGTTTTTTTTGAGAATGAAATTAAACATACGCTTTCACGTAGTATCGGATTACGAAAAATAACAAACAAGTAAGCCGTAGTGTGGATATCATCTATGGAAACGAAAGTTTTGAACAGACTAATTGCCGTTTCATGCCGATTTTAAAGTGCATGAAGGGTTTTCCGACTTTTATACAAAAATCGGATATAACGATAATCCGTTATAACGAGTAAATTTTTCGCTGTTATGAATTCTCGCTATAACGGACTTCTACTGTATTTGTTCTGAATGAGTAAATTTATAATACCATTATAAATGGTCCCTTATTGGACATTATAAATTTTCCAGCTAACTCATTCCTGGTTGCCAGCGTTTCACCCTTGTGTGCTAGGCTGGGCTCATCAGTTGGTACCTAGCACACCTACCAAGACGCTGGCTAGTGCATACCGTAGAGGCCAATGCGTAGGCTAATTGTAGCTACCGGCAGTGCCAATGCACTATGAGAGACTTTGTCTCATTATCAAAAATTGATGCCTGCTTGGCCATCAGATGATATAGATGTTGATTCCCATAGGGAATCTGAAATATTTGTTCCGAATGAGTATATTTATAATACCAATATAAATGGTCCGTTATTGGACATTATAAATCTACTCATTCGGAACAAATATTTCAGATTCCCTATGGGAATCAACATCTATATCATCTGATGGCCAAGCAGGCATCAATTTTTGATAATGAGACAAAGTCTCTCATAGTGCATTGGCACTGCCGGTAGCTACAATTAGCCTACGCAGTGGCCTCTACGGTATGCACTAGCCAGCGTCTTGGTAGGTGTGCTAGGTACCAACTGATGAGCCCAGCCTAGCACACGAGGGCGAAACGCTGGCAACCAGGAATGGGTTAGCTGGAAAATTTATAATGTCCAATAACGGACCATTTATATTGGTATTATAAATTTACTCATTCGGAACAAATATTTCAGATTCCCTATGGGAATCAACATCTATATCATCTGATGGCCAAGCAGGCATCAATTTTTGATAATGAGACAAAGTCTCTCATAGTGCATTGGCACTGCCGGTAGCTACAATTAGCCTACGCAGTGGCCTCTACGGTATGCACTAGCCAGTGTCTTGGTAGGTGTGCTAGGTACCAACTGATGAGCCCAGCCTAGCACACGAGGGCGAAATGCTGGCAACCAGGAATGAGTTAGCTGGAAAATTTATAATGTCCATTAACGGACCATTTATATTGGTATGATGAAATTGTTGGCCGAAGTACGTTCTGCATTTGCAACTGATTCAGAGGAATCCTACACAGGTGTTTCAGATATCAGAAAATTTAAAAAAATTACTTCATCTCGCTTGAAGGCTCTGTGCCATGGCAATTACCAAAGGAAAGAACTGTGCGGTTATGAATGGATCATACAATAAATATCTATTCACCGACCTCTAATTCAACAGGGTAATTTGTATTTGTAATTTGTGTAGTATTTAATTTATTATTATTATGTCCAGCTCCGTTTCTGAATGGTTAGTGTGCTGGCCTTTGGTCACAGGGGTCCCGGGTTCGATTCCCGGCAGGGTCAGGAATTTTAACCATCATTGGTTTATTTCGCTGGCATGGGGGCTGGGTGTATGTGTCGTCTTCATCATAGTTTCATACTCATCACGATGCGCAGGTCACCTATGGGAGTCAAATCAAAAACCTACATCTGGCGAACAAACATGTCCTCGGACACCCCCAGCACTAAAAGCCATGCGCCATTTCATTAATTGTTGTTATTATGTCCGGCTCCATGGCTAAATTGTTAGTGTGCTGGCCTTTGGCCACAGGGGTCCCGGGTTCGATTCCCAGCAGGGTTGGGAATTTTAACCATAATTGGTTAATTCCCCTGGCATGGGGACTGGGTGTATGTGTCGTTTTCATCCTCATCACGACGCGCAGGTCGCCTACGGGAGTCAAATCAAAAGACCTGCACCTGGCGAGCCAAAGTCCTCGGACACATCCCGGCACTAAAAGCCATACACCATTTCATTATTATTATTATTATTATTATTATTATTATTATTATTGTTGGAATAAAATATTCATAAGTACAACTGTGGACTGTTTTCAACAACTGAATGACTATTCAAATTAGTACGTGTGATCTTTTAATTCCTTTCCTGTTTTGTACCACGCCTCGTGCCACATTTACTGATTTCTATAGTTAATCGAACCTAGGTCATACAGATTCTCATGCACACGTACCAATTCAATTAACATTTCTTCCATATCGCTAAAAGAAACTGCTTCTATTCACACTTCACGTCGCCAGAGGTGTGCAAGAGCAGAAGAATGTGCTCCGCGTGAAGAGCGCTGTCACCAGATTCTACATTACAATGATGTCAACCGACGTCAACAGCCATGTCATGAGTGCAATGTGATCATTCTACATTTCATACAGTGTGGAAAAGGCATAGCACATCTTTCTTGACAGGTTCGATTGCATCACAATTCGCGCGAACTCACGTGAAGTGACAGTAATGTGTTTCCGCCTTAAGGCTTTCAGGTAGATGAATGTCTCTGCTATCTTAAATTCAGATGCTTTCTTCGTATGTGGCAGACTGTTGTTTCCTCTGTCCACAATCTTTACTTTTATTTTGGCACTGTTGATTTCACGACAATATTCCCTGCTCGCACTCACCAGTTGACCCATGATACTCTCTAGTTCCCGTGCATTAGCTGTTATGATAAGGGTGTCATTCTCATACCTGAGATTGTTGATGGAAGGTAAACACCGGGCGAGTTGGCCATGTGGTTAGGAGTGCGCAGATGTGAGCTCGCATCTGGGAGATAGTGGGTTCGAACCCCACTGTCGGCAGCCCTGAAGATGGTTTTCCGTGGTTTCCCATTTTCACACCATTCAAATGCTGGGGCTGTACCTTAATTAAGGCCATGACCGCTTCCTTCCCATTCCTAGGCCTTTCCTGTCCCATCGTCGCCATAAGACCTATCTGTGTCGGTGCGACGTTAAGCAACTAGCAAAAAAAAATGGAAGGTAAAATGAGGAGAGACAAAAGTAAAAAACAACGAAGTCAGAGGGAAGCTCAATATCGAAGAACTGGGAGATAAAATTAGAATGGATCATCTAAGGTGGTTTGAGTATGTGAAAAGAAAAGTCAGGACCAGTTAAGGAAGATATTGGAAAATGACATGCGGAGTGGAACTAATATTTTGAAGAGTGGAGCCAGAAGAGGAAGAAATTTAAGTCACTAATTCTCTGCCTGACCCGGGAGGTTCCTGAACATGGGTGATGTAAAAAGAAGAGGAGTCAAAGCTCCACAGTACTACAGAACACACTGTTTTTGGTGTAATATGAATACAAATATGTTGACAAGAGTGTAAATAAAAGTGTATGTCAAACCAAGAAGGATATTACTTTTCTGTATAAAACAGGAATATGATTAGCAAGGTTGAAAACAAAAGAACATTTTAGTAGCACTTAACAAACATATCACATCTGTAGTTATCAAATTGGACTCCTCTTACAGAAGAAAGTAAGAAAATCTCTTATGTTCTGCTATTACACCCTGAATTATGTGAGTTTGATTAGTGATGGTGTAAAAAGAACTTAAATGTAACCTTTAAAAATTCCATGTTGATTCATGAGTAAGTTTTCCAGTTTCAGTTTAGAGGAATTACGCTTGTTCAAACTGAGAGACTTTACAGGCAATTAACTATTAGGTTCTTTTATTTGCCGAAACTAACTTTGCATAAACACATTTATAAACAACCTGAAAAAAGAAAACCTATGGTAATAGAATTATACCTGAAAAAGAAACAACTTTATTAAAATAGAACGACATGTTTTGTTCTTGAAAGAACATTATCAGATTTTATCAGATTACATTCAAAAATATTTGGAAATGTATGCATATTTATGTTTAAATTCTTAAATATTTGAACTGGAACATACCTGGATGAAGTCCTCACTACTCTCCACTCTAGCATAGAATGCAAGTTGGTGTAATACTGGTACTCTTTCATTAGCGTGAGTCTTATTTTTTTACTCTCACAATTTTACCTATTTTCAATTTTTCTACTGGTACTCTGTAGTCTCCATCATATGCCTCACCTGATAGTGCTGTTTCATCCATTAACAATTTATGATTTACTAGCATGTACCCGCAGCTTTGCCCGCATTTATTAATTCATCCGTTAGATGTTTCTAAACCCCTCATCATCATCATCTTCATTTCCCATTTCCAGCTTCCTGAGTCAGGTTGTGAATCAAGGACCTCCATTGCTGCCTGTCTCTCCTCCACTCTTCTTCTTTTTAAAGTACATCTTCTGGTTTTTCTCCCCTCTTCTTGATGCACTCCCACACTGAATCTGTCCACTTCTCTCGGGGTCTTCCTTGTGGTCTCTTTTCTGTTAACTTCTCTGAAAAAGCTTTTTTGGCACACTCCTCCCATTCTCATCATATGCCCATACCAGTTCAGCTTTGTTGTTTCTATCCTGTCTTGAAGTTTCAAGATTCCTGTCCTTTTCCTTATCTCTTCATTTCTAAATCTATCCTTTCTGGTCTGCCCTCGATACCTCTTAGGAATTTCATCTCCGCTGCATGTATTCTACTCTTCTCTTGCTTTGTTGTAGTCCATGATCCAGCTGCATAGGTTATTATAGGTTCATAATAGCTTGAATGTAATACTTTCTTACATTTCTTCGGCACATCTTGGTTCCACAAAATACCCCTTACACTCTGATAGAAGCTGTTTGCTTATTGTATTCATTTTCCAAATTTCCCGGTTTATCTTTCCATCTTCTGTGATCACATTTCCCAAGTACTTGAAACTTTTAACCACTTCCAGAATTTTATCTTTCCTCTTCCTTCCTTCCTTCCTTCCTTCCTTCCTTCACCTTGTCATCTCTGTTGTTTTACTTTTCTTTGTGCTTACTTTCATCCCAAAATTTTTCTATCTCTTGATTCCGTACATCTACATGTTTTTGCACTTCTGTTTCATCCTCACCCCATATCACTATATTATCTGCAAACAACATGGCTTTTGTTGCCTGTCTTCCCAATCTCTGTTTAATGTTCTTATTACTTTCATCCATGACTATGATGAATAGTATGGGGGATAGTACACGTCCCTATCTGAGACCAGTTTCAACTTTAAAGTATTTTGTTTTTCTTATCCTAGTCTTCACACTACTAACACAATTTTTGTAGCCTACTTAGCTTTTATCATTTGCACTTCACTCTGTTAACTTGTTTTTTTCCTTAATGTGTTCGATAGGTGTAAAAGAAAAAAAAAAAAAAAATGTGTCTGATACCAACTTTCTGGGTACACTGTCATAAGCTTTCTCAGTGTCAATAAATGTCATCACTCTATCTTTTCCAAACTCCCATCTTTTCTCCATCATATGTCTTAATGTAAAGATCCGGTCAAACGTTGATTTGTCTTTCGTAAAACCATACTGTTCTTCTTCCATTTCTCCTTCTAGCTTCCTCCTCAGTCCTCCTTTCAATACTCTCTCAAATATCTTAGCTACATGGGTAATAAGGTTGATCCCTCTGTAGTTATTACATTCCTTTTTATCACCTTTTCATATATATCAGGATAATTAAACCCTTTCCCCACTCTTCTGGGATCTCTTTCTTCCTCCAGATTATTCTAAATAATCTATACAGCCACTGTAGCCCTATTGGTCCTGCTGCTTTTATCATTTCCGTAGTTACCTCATCCACTCCTGCTGCTTTACCACTCTTTCATCTTTTGTATGGCTTTCTCTATTTCTAACATCAATATCTCCCTTTCTTGTTCTTCTTGTTCTGCTTCTTCTTTTTAAACTATTTATGTAAAAAGAAAAGGGAGCATTAGGCCTATATACAAGTGCCGGCAAAAAATTTAAGGACACCTGTCAAAAGCAGATAATCATCTACAGGCCTTGAACACTGTTCTAACATACATATTTTGGCACTGGAGCTGAAAGTACAACAGAAATGCCACCCATTGGTGAAAGCCAGAGGTCTCTAGCTCTACCCATTCCCAATTTAAGGTAGTTTATGTAACCTAAGGCATGCTTAAAAAACGCCATATATATAACAAAATAAATAATAACTTGTTAACAGTTTGAGCCAGTTTTTTAAATTTTGTTATAAAGCAGATGTGCCAGGTAGAAATCAACCAGTTATCGCTAAAAGTCATTTAAAAATGTGTGTTCATATTTTAGGGGTGTTGAATGTTTGCTGAATTTTACGAAAAAGATATAAAATGTAGGAAGAACAAAAATAACTTTGAATTTCCCTCCATATCATAGCCATGTGTCCAAGGACTTTCTAGCACACTGCAGTGACCGAAGGAGAGATGTTAGGAAGATATAGGCAGCACTGGATCTCTTTGGCATTGTGAAGAGTTTTTATTCCTTTGGATGATTTGAAGTTAAGTCATTGTGGAAAAGTTTTATCTTGATAAATGGGTCATAAAAGTGTGTCAGACAAGACAAAATGGCATATTATTGGGATGCATAAGGTGCATACGACTTACAGGAAGATTGCAGCTTGTTTAAGTGTTTCAAAAACGTGTGTGGAACAGACTGTAAAAAGATTGAATGCCTCCAGACCAGTGCTTGATGCCGTTCACGGTGGTCGCCCAAGAAAGACATTGCCTAGACTTGATAGAACAATATTGTTGCTGTAAGTAAGGCGAACAGAAACGCTAGCAGTAGTGACGTTTTGAGTACCGTTAAGACATTAGCATAAGGACCATTTCCAGTCACGAGAGGCAGGACTACAATCACTTTACGGGATAGAAAAGCCATAGCCAACATAGCCAAGAAAAGAGATGGAAATGGTGCCTTGAAAGAAAGAATTGGCTAAGGGAAGCATGGAGAAGGGTTGCTTTTTTTAGATGAATGCCAATTTGAATTGTTTCCGAGAAAGAAGATCAGAGTTTGGTGAACCAAAATTGAAAAGTTTCTTCAGTCCTGTGTGGCACCAGCTGTTCAGCAAGGAAGTGATTCGATAATGATATGGGGTTGCATCACTTCTGAAGGACCAGGAGAATGCAGGATTGTTGCTGGGTCAATGAACAGTGAGACAATGGAAGAAGTGATGGTGCCTTCAGCAAACCTACTGGGAAACAACTTCATTTTTCAGCAGAACAATGCCCCTTGCCACAAATCAAAGGTCTCTACTGAATGATTTTGTGGAAAGAATGTCGAGGTGTTACCATGGCCAGCAAGAAACCCTGACCTGAACCCTATAGAGAACCTCTGGAACTCTATGGCCTACAAGTTGGGGAAAATGAAACCTAAAAATGAGGAAGAATGGAGGCAGGTCACCATGGATGAGCGTGCTAAGCTAATCAACATCATGCCAGACAGGATCAAGCAATGCAAGAAGGCCAAAGGGGGCCCAGTAGATTACTAATGGACTGGCACATGTTGATTAAATTTTTTGTAATTTATTATTAATTAATTAGTGAGGTAAATGAAAGACGTATTTCCCATGGGTATCCTTAACCCTTATGCTTTCCAGGTAACGATCTATTGGTACTCACGGTTCCTGCGAAAACTGTTGTTATTTTGTTATTTACATGCCATATAGCAGCATTTTGCACGGAATATGAAGAGCACAGTTTTAACTCACGTTATACTCCGCGGGAACTGCCGACTGTCCATATTTATCGATATTCTTACAGTTTAAACTTGCTCACAGGAGTTTGGTGTCTTGTTTACGTCATGGTTGGCGGCAAACATGCAAGCATTTATCTCTTTTTTTGTTGATGATTCTGATTATGTAGTGAAATTAAACAGTATCATATGTATTATATTTAGTTCACGAGCTAGTTCATTATTAAATAGTTTTCTTAGGTAATTAGGTGCATTTTGTAAGCGAAGTGTTAGATATAGCCTATTAAAATTATAACCATTTTATTTACAACCACCTATATAATACATTACAATACACTCGTTGAATTATATAATTCAATGAGTATATTGTAATGTAATGTATTGTAATTCAATATACAGTAATTCAATGAATTTTCATAATTCAGTGAGTATATTGTAATGTATTGAATAGGAGGTTGTAAATAAAATTTTATAATTTTAATATATCAACTTCAATACGGTTCCATTGTGAGATTCATTACATGTAAGATATAGCCTAGTCGGATATACAGTAGAACCTCGATAATTCGAAATCGGTTAATTCAAAATCCCGCCTAATTCGAAGAAGCTCTCGTTCCCGGAAACATGAGATACAATTTTGCATGTTATTTCAATTGTTTAATTCGAAATACGGATAATTCGTAATTCGAAGTACAGTGTCGACCCCATTACCGAAATTCAGACTTTTAATTCGAAACTGCCTTTACATTTTAAAACAATAGTATGTTACAGAGTAATTTCAACTCGAAATTTATCCGCTCCGCTTCATAATAGAACGCGCGTTCCGGAACGTGGAGGGGTAACTTTCCGCACTTACACTCACTTCGGTGGGTCTACAGTGCGCTTCATGATTGCTAAGTTGAATGAAATTGAATTCTTTCGTATTCAACCTTTTAAGGAATGCCATAATATCACGCAACAGGCAGTGTGCGGGAAAACAGAATCCGCAAACACTGGCGATTACAAGTGATTATTTTCATTTTGACCGTATTGAATAGGTAGCTTCAATAAATTAATTGTTTAACATTTAACACTGGCGATGCCGACAGTTGACGAAAAAACGTGGCTCATATAATAAATTTGTAGGCACCGAACAATATTGTCATTGCCGGTAAAACTGCATTGCTTTATTTTAATGCGAGCCCAAATGGTCTTATGGTTTTAAAGGAGAAATTGCCAGCCGGGAAATCGTACAAGGGTGAGGGATGGGGGTTACAGTAGTGCGTTGCAATGCACATGGGTGCGAGATACTTTTATCGCCTCGTCATAGAAAAGTTCGATAAGCTACAATGTTTCAAGGGCGTCGGGCACATTCCATGCCAGTACGAAGCATCTAAAAATCCAAACAGTACAGAAATCCAAAATGATAATGCATTTGTACAGGGGAACCGGCATAATTCATTCTCGTCTTTGAATTGTGTGATTTTTTTTTTTCTTTCGTTGTGTAGGGTTATGTTTGTCAGTGATTTATCCACGTGCATTATTTGAACATTGTAAATGCTCCTTGTTGGATACATTTCGGAAATAGTTTTTTCCAGGCATTTGAAAGGTTTAAACTGTGAATCGAGGTAATTGCATGTATTACTGGGTCTTAGAAGACTTTGTGACGCGGCAAGTGTTTACATTTCTGAAGTAGGAGAGAAGTGCCATGGCGGGAAATCGTACAAGGATAGAGTCATAGGAAAGTTCGATTTTAAGGGCATCGGGTATTTTCTGTGTAAATACAAGGCACCTAAAATGCATACAGAATAGTAATCGTAATCACCTTAGAATATTTAGTAACGCGGCAAGGGTTGGTAATTCTGAATTGCGAATTGGCGGTTAATTCGAAATCACGTAATTCGAAGTCCGATTTTTGAGTCCCAACGACTTCGAATTAACGAGGTTTTACTGTAGTTCATTTAGGTTAGGCCTAGTTATTTATCGTATGCGGCATGGTGAAGAGAATTCATTTAGCTGACGATATCATTCAATATCTTGACAGTTATTCAAGAGATGATGTTTCTTTGTCTGAATCAGAAAGTGTACATGACATTGATAATAATCCAGCACCTATAGTAAGAAATGTGTGTTTTATACAAAATGGCCAACTTTTTGCAGTGATACTTCACTTTACACAATTTAATCTATCCTTGGATCTAATGCACATAGAATCTTGATATTTATCATGCTACTAAACAATAAAATGACCTTTCTACTAACATTGTACCTTATGGACATTACTTTTGTTTCTTCCAGATAGAGAATGGTTGCTTAGTCGTTTTTCCCCCTAAAACAATAATTGCCATCACCACCATTTCTTCCTCATAATCTTCTGTCATCTTTGTTTCTGCCAATCTTCTCGTCTTCAAAATCATTATTTTCTATGAATCATACTTTGATGTTATCATATAGCTCAGAATTCCTGAATCGTACAGGTGCCTAAATTCTTCCAGTGAAGTTAAATCATATTAGTTTGCTGTACATTTTCACTTCTGTTTGTATTTCTACACAAGAGCCACAATTGCTTCCATCATGATTTTAATAGCCCTTGGATATACGTTGTCCCTAACTGCCTTTACAGTAAAAGCGGTAACTGGTAATCCCATCTTTCATTGTTCTTGAAATGTCACAATTACGGCTGACTGTTTGTAGTAAAACACTGTACTTTTTTTATAATTTTTTTGATGTTTTGATCAATAGACTGCAAGAATGGAGTACAATACAGTTTGGTGGCATCAAGGTGGTTTTGATGGAGCCATCATTTGAACTTAACTCCTCATTTGGACCATGACCTGGAGTGGTGTTATCAAGGACAAGCAGTGGTTTGTGGGGTAGGTTTTCCTTTCAAGAGAGTTTAATGGATGCCATAAAGTCTTCATAAAAACATTCTACACATATCTCCTGGGTTCCCTTAGCTTTGTTCTGATTTTTAAAATTTACTTATCGATATACATTTTTAGAATCTCTTGGATTATTTCTTTTTCTTTTTGTCCTTCTTGTAATCAAAAGCTTTAGTTTGTGTTTTTCAGTAGCATGTTATTACCTTTTTAGCTCAATTGTTTTGCAGCTAGTCAAATGTTGCTGAACACATGTACTTAAAAATCACGACGGTCATAATTGGTTAGTTTAGCCCACTCTTCCTGTGTTAAAAGTTTGGGGGGTTAAATCCTACTCATTTGATTGGTATTTAAGAGTGATTAAATGTAGGAGGCTCCTGTAACTTTAATGGCTTGTCTGGGCAGAATTTTGGCACTTTCGTTATTTGTCAAAGCTAATCAAAGTTAAAAGGACTTACTTTAAATCTGTAGTCCTATTATTATATTATTATTATTTTAGTAGAACTTTTATAAGGCACACCAGTTAACAATGTATAGGTACAGTGGGACCTCGATTATCCGTTCCCGGAAAATACGTTTTCCCGGAATATGCTTTCAAATTACGTGGTCCCGCGAGCATCGTAATTAAATCACGTTGTAAAAGTCTCGCATTATCCGTTCCTCGAAGAAATGATTTCCCGGATCAACCGTCCAGAAATTCCAGTCCCATCAACACTAAATCCTCGATCAATCGTTTTTTAATAAACTGTATCTCACGAAAGGACAGCTATGGCATATTTATGGATCTTGGCGTTAACGCCCCGTCATTGTGATAATTAAAGCAAGTACTGTAACTGGTACTGGAAAAGCGATCGGCGGTGAACTTGCATAAGGGACCATCTTAGCATCGCATTCGGGTGGTATTGTTTAGAGAATCTCGGAAAATCATACAGCAGAGAGTGGCCACAACAATTGCAAGGAGACACAGCGCATTTCGATAGCTCTGCTTGAAGGCGGAACGAGTTTCGTCAAATGTTCGCACTTATAAAACGTCCATATTATGTCCATAGTTAGATGTTTATATTTTTACATTTTTTCGATCGTACTGCTGAACAGGTTTTCGGCACTTTACTCAGGACACTGTACAGTAACTGGGCTTTCAGGCAAGAATCGAAACTGTTCCTTCCTAACACAAATTCAGTATTTTTGATATTATCGTACATGATTATGTTAGCGAGACCAGAACAGATGTTGCACCTTACATTAAAAAAGGAAGTCATGGGAGGTCTTGGGATTGCCTATTAACTGTTTAGGTCCTAATGTAAGACTGGGAATTTTACGTTTTCGTGTCAAAATACCAAAAAACTGCAGTCGTTTTATTTGCGCACGTTAAATTTAAATGGTTGGCACCATTTCCAACTCGTACTGACATGTGCAGCGAGCGCGCTTTCCCGATGACCTCAAGGTCACGAATAACCATAATTTCTGAAGTTTTGATGATATTTCTTTTATCTTTCCAATTTGATTGAATTTATGACGGGCAGAATTGAATATAATGCATTCGAGAACTTTTAAGAATAGATACATTCGAAACCATGTTTTCGAGTTCAACATAACCTTTAAAAGTCGATGTAGGCCTAATTTGCGCGCTACAAGATTTCCAGAAACTGACTACGAACAGTATACCGGAGACCAAATTACAATGAAAGATTAAGAAATGAAGGGATTTCGCCATCATTTTGGGTGCTTTTGTATCTAATGTTCTTCATTTTATTAGATGAGAGAATTAAAAACGATTTGTGGTCGATTGTCGTTTGGCTTGGCGTTATTAGATTTTTCGAAGAGTTTGGCTAGCGTAATCAAAGTTGCTGAACTGGAAGAAGTTTTCACAGGAAACTGACGAAGATTCCCCTGTAAAATTGAATATAAAGTATAGAGATTTTGAACTCGCGTACCGGTAATTAATGCAGTTTCGCGTTCTGACATGCCTGCCTCTCATTCAGAGGGCCTGGGTTCGATTGCGACCAGGTCAGGCAATTTTACCTGGATATAAGTCTGGTTCCAGGTCCACTCAGCCTACATGATTACCTTTAATTGTGGAGCTATCTAATGGTGAGATGGCGACCCCGATCTACAGAGCCAGGAATATCGGCCGAGAGGATTCGTCGCACTGACCATGCGCACCTCGTAATCTGCAGGCCTTTGGGCTGAGCAGCGGTCGCTTGGCAGGCAAAGTCCCACTGGGGCTGTAGTTTGGTTTGGTTTAGGAGTTTTTGTAAGATTATAATTATACATATTTCATTTTTGTGATGTTTAGCCGAATTGTTTATGGTTTTCATTCATTCCCGGATTTTCCGCTTTCCCGTGTTGTACATTTTATTGTCATGGTCCCTCGAAAAATGGAGAATCGAGGTTTCACTGTACTTTTCTGTGTGTGCACTGTTGCTCTTCAAAGAATGTTTGATTTCTGCAGTAAGTCTCAATGAAACAGTTGCTTGTATTAGCTTTGCAAACCTGATCACCTTTTAAACCAAGCTCTTTTACCATCTCAAACTCCAGATCATGATTTAAAATTGGTCAATATCCATCTTCTGTTCATAATCAATTTTTTGTACATTTTCCTCTTAGAAAATGCCTTTGTTGCAGACTATCAGTGGGTATAGATGTGTTACAGTGATATTCTTGTGTGAACCACAAATAAAGCATCAGTTTTCACTGTTCACATTGTCCTGCCCAATGTAGTTTGCTATGACCTTATGCTGAAATGTGCAGAATTTGTGAAACTTCAATCTTGTCTTGTTGCTTCAAGATCGAGTAAATAGTTGGACAACTCACATTGTAAAATCTGGCTACATTACGTATCTTCATACTACTGTCGTAACTTATATTAACATTCCATTTTAACTTTTGCTGTTCAGATTTCATGATTATGTTTTCTGTTCTAAATTTTGTAGCGCTTGCCATTATCTGGTTATAAACTTGCAGTAGAACAATAAACTCACGTCAAAGTGTGCTCACCATCAGATGACATTAAGTCCAGCCTGAGGTATGTCTTAAATTCAAAAGTAACACAAATGTTTTATGTCAGGGGTGCTCGGCTTAATTTGTGGGCTGGCTGGATGGCAGATTTCTTAACACATGACAGGACACATTATTCCCATTTTAATCTGCCCCTACTAACACAAATACATTGACACACCTGGGTGTCCTCAGGGGCTCATGAATCGAGAAGCTGGGAGTGCATTTCATAGCCAGTGCTTGCCACTCTTCCCCTCTTCCTGTGTGCCTTCGCCTTCGCCATCACCAACTCCCCTTCCAGTTTTCATCTCTGCCTTTCTTGACCTTTCTGTTCTTCCACACTGAAACTCTTGACTTTTAAGACGATGATTTAGAGGTATTTCTTTAAGTCTGGTTATTTAGACCATGAAGTCTTATTCCTTACTTTCACCTTCTTCAGTTACCAACCAATTAACCTCATACACTGCTATTTGGTAATACGAACAATAACCTGACACACTATACCAAACGAACTGTCAAAGTAAACAGTTTGGATAAAATCACCAATTAGTGAGATGTCTGGGCTTTCTCTTGAAGTGACAGTGTTGAAATGTCTGGAGATAGATTTGTCACAGTCAGCCTTGGAATGGAATCAGTGATGCAGGAATGTCATTTTGATTTTCATTTTGATTTTGTCATCTTAATTCTTGAAAAAGTTTGTTCACAAATATAAGTACTTGCAAACACACACAAGTATTTTCTTGCAGATTTTAAGAAAGCTTTCATTATTAACTGGCTTTTAAAAGTTGTAGTAGTAACATTTCTTTCTGCGAACTTGTCCTATAATTGGGAACAGTACTGAAGTTCAGTTAATTCCAGCTGTAATTGCTTAGGTGCATCACAGAAGTCAACTGCAAATGGATTTTCCAACAAAGAAATTTTCCCTCCATTCACAGAAAAGTCTTTAAATCTCTTTTCAGACTCATTCATCAACAAATAAGTCAAATTTACAAACCAGTCATATGACATTGGAGTATTTTGAGTTTGCTTCTTCAAGCTCAGTACAACATGAAAAACATGGCAATTCACATTTCTCTAACTGCTGTCAAAATAATTTTAATTTGTTTTGGAATGCTAATGCACAGCTGGAGACTTCATTTAAAAGCCTGTCTTCCCCATGCAATCTTTATTCAAAATATTTAAATGTTGCAATAAATCTAACTAAGTTGAAAGAAGCGTTACATTGCCATGTTCAGAGTCAACTTCAGCCAGAAGTGTCTAGAACTCCTGATGTTTGAGTCCATGTGATCAAATATAATTAATTGTAGATCTCCTGTGTTCATCACATTTAGTAAATTCAATACCCTTCCACATAGCACTAGTCAATAAATACTGCCATGTAATTCAAGAGATGTACGAGGGTTGGAACTTAAATAGTGGCAACACTGCTGTGGAGACGCTATGCAACGGAATCTAATATTGTCGCTAATAGCACACGTTGGTTACATACCTACCTTACCTCAGAGCAAATGGACTCGCCCTTCCCACATTACCTGTGTGCACACAAGCGAGAGAAACACAGTCACTTGTGAGCTAGCGGTCTAACTTAACGTCACTATGTTTTCCAAATGGGAACAACGGAGTTGGATCAAGATTGAATGTGCCAGAGTGCGTACAGCACAACAGTGTCATCAAGGTCTTCAAGAGGCTTGTGGGGAATCTGCATTACCTTACAGAACAGTGGCACATTGGGTAAAAGCCTTCAACGATGGTCGGCAAACTGTGGCGGACATTCATCGGGCAGGTCGTCCTACGAGCGTCAGTGAAGAAGTGCGTGCTCTTGCCGCGTCACTGGACAGTGATCTAAACCAGACGATTCATGAGCTCGCCCAAGAAACCGCATTAGCGCATACGACTGTGCTTCACATCCTGAAGGAACACCTGGACGTGCGAAAAATTGTATCACGATGGGTTCCGCATGATTTGACGGAAATGCACAAACGGTTGCGTTACGACACTGCTAAGACGCACTTGGAGCGCTATGAGCGACTTTCTTACGCCGTATCATAACCCTGGATGAGACATGGGCCAAATCGTACGAGCCAAAACTGAAACTCCAATTGAACGAGTGGCGTCATTATAGGTCACCACGAAAGTCGAACGTTAGTCAGAGCCCCAGAACGGTGAAAGTTATGATGATCCTCGTGTACAACTGTGATGGTGTTATCCTAACGCATTACATTCCTCCACGGCAGACCATCAATGCACAGTATTACTGTTGGTTTTTGTAGCACCACCTGCGACCAGCTTTGAGAAGCGGCAACACTTTCTGTAGAATCCACCCATCATTTTGTACGACAATGCTCGGGAGCATACAGCACAAGCTGTGGGTGATTTGTTCGGTCAGTGGGACTGGGAAGTACTGTACCATCCACCATACTCCTTGGACTTAAGTCCTTGTGACTTCAATTTGATTCCGAAGATGAAGGAAGCACATCGTGGCATTCACTTCAGAACTGTTGCAGAAATTCAACAGGCAGTAGACCGCTCCATTCGCACCATCAACAGAACAGGCTCTGCTAAAGGTATACTATGACTTCCACATCGCTGGCAACGGGTTATACACAACGCTGGTGACTACATTGAAGGACATTAAAGGTTGCTAACATGTAACTCTTTTTTATCTGTTGTAAATAAATAGTTGTTACTGTTTAAGTTCCAACCTTTGTATAAGCATTTCTGTTAATGAGTTTGTTTCTTATGTCTCTTGCTGACGGTAAAATGTTTCGTAAAATTTGTTGTACAATTAATTTTATAAAAATTTGGTGAAAACAAGTTGTGTTGCTCATGGTAAAATTATTTTATAAAATCCGTGCAAGCATCAGGATGGCCATCTCTGAACTCGCTTCTGAACTAAGATGTGTATGTGCTGCCATCTATCGATAAACTTTAAAACCAAGAATCAGCTGTTCAACTGACAGTGTGTTTGAGAGTATGGCTCCAACAAACAAAGTAAAACTTGCTGCTTTAGCTGCAATTATATGTTGTACAATGGTAAAAAGGAAGAAAAGAAATACCAGGAAGGGGATTGGATAAAAAGAAGAGAAGAAGGTAGAGGATTGCTGTCTTTGGTCAAAAATTAGTTGAGGTTAGGTTCATATAGGAATTCGGCAATTGTGTTTTCTGCCTCTCTTCTTGCATTTCTGTTGTAGTAAAGTGGCGTTTTAACTTCGTACAAACAGGGATATTTGTGGTATTCTTCCAGTAAAACACTATCAGCTTCCTTAGTCTACTCGGATCCTGCCATTTTAAAAAGAAGTGTTTGTTTACAATCGAGATTCACAATCTTCTCACGACGTAGTGCCAGCATCATCGTGATGTCAGCTTCGCTGATTGGTTCGTTTCGTAAAATTAATTTTACGGAATAGAACATGTCCTATTTTATGAAAAGTTTTATCAAAGGTTTTATAAAACTTAAATTTGACCGTGACCAACAGACATTTTATAAAATTAAATTATTGTACAATAAATTTGACAGAAAATTTTACCGTGAGCAACAGGCATTATTCTTCCAATTAATCCGGTCTGTATACCACTCATACTCAGTGTTCCATCTGTTGCTATACATTCATGAGTACATAGTGGTGCTGTGCTCAGCAGAGTGGACATACTGGCCACAGTGCAGCATATCACTTGCCAATTCAGTGCTGAACAAGAATGATGTGCGAGCAGGTACACCATCCAGAGATCTTCTTGCCATTGAGTGCAGAGGCAAGTGTCCCATAAGGGCACCGCTGCTTAAATTCTGTCGCAAGGCACGACTGACGTGGACCAAGGACCACTGCCATTGGCCATTCGAATTATGGAGAAAGATTTGCTGGAGAGATGAGTGGAGGTACCAGTTGGTACAGGCTGATGGCCAAGGTATGAGTATGTCGTCAGTCACGTGAGGCAGGGTACAGTTGAAGCTGGTAATCTGGTGGTGGTATCCGCGTATGGCGATGGTTCACGTGGGATGAAATGGGACCTCTGGTACATCTCACAACATCCCTCACTGGCAAGCATCACAGGAACTTGCTGGCAGATCGTTTTCACTGCTTTGTTCATCTCCAGCACCCTACAGGCGACCTGCGCCTACAGACCTACAGTAAGACAATGCTCCAGCCCATCACTCCCGAATTGTGGCTGACTGGTTCAATGAGTACTCCACGGATGTGAAGATGCTTGCCTGGTCCCCAAGGAACCCCAATCTTAATCCCATTGAGAATATCTGGGATGCTGTCAAGATTCGGACTCTGCTCCGCGCAGTCTTTGTGAATTATGGGAGGCTGTGTAGCTATCTTGGAGCAGAATGGCTCCTCAATGCTTCCGGTGTCTTGCGGAATCCATGCCACTCATCATCACTGCTGTCATCAAGGCAAAAGTGGGTGCTACACACTTTTAGCCAGGCATCCCTAATTCAGTTGCTCATGATTGTCCTAAATCGAGATCATTTTAATGTTTCACTTACTCGAAGAAACAAAACCTCGCCTGTTGTAGCTCATGAATGCTGCTTAAAGATGCCAGCTCCTTAGTACTTCCACACGCTACAAATAAAAATGAAAAGTTATGCTGTATCACGGACGTCATATCTTTCATCCAAAGACAACAAAAAGCACTTGAATGATTTTGATTTTCCATAGACTAGTCAGCACAAATTAGCCCAGAGTTCTTCTCTTCTTCTTGTCATTGTGCTCTGCAATAAACTGACGAAATTTAACAGTTGTTTCTTTTTAGAACACATTTCTTCTATTACAGAAAGCATACAGTTCTTCACAAAGTCCCCATCAGAAAATAGTTTTTTCGGGCCGATGACCTTCGATGTTAGGCCCCTTTAAACAACAAGCATCATCATCATCATCATCAGTTTTTTTTTCATGGCTAATAAATGTGCAGCTCTATAACTAGCACGAACTGAAGCTATACTTTCCTCAGTATATTTCATGAACATTTGTTTTTGAGCAGTGGGACCTTTTGTAATACTTCCATAATACTCAATCATATTTATTATATACAGATTTGTGTTTAGAGTCATAATGTCACCTGATGCTATATTCTTTAAAAACTGAAATATTTTCTTTATATATCAGACACATTACTGTTCCATTGTTCTCAATACAAAAATAATCATCAGTCCATTTTTCTTTAAAAGCACATCACTCACTGTCCATTTTTCTACTTTTGGATAGGAACATTTTCACAGACAAAATATTAAAACACCTTCAAATATTAGAAATTAGAAGGCACATTGGTTCACAGTAAACTGCAGTCAACCTCCCAAAACACTTTCCAGGTGTAAACTGGCCATTTCCTGTGGGTATCCCAAATTACCTCGATCTAATTTTCAGTGAAATGCAACAAGCCTTTCGGTCTGTGCAAGCACTGCAGCTGTAATTCCAAGAAACAAATTGGGAAAGTGTAATTCTTACATGCTTTTAAAGTGAGAATATGTGCCTTAGAACTTTCCTATGGAAACACCACACCAAGAAGAAAATAATTCAGAGATTTTTCCTATTGCTTTATCTTCTCTCTCTCCATAAATTAAAACAAAGTTCTTGTTCACTAGGTTTTTCAGTCAATATGGAAATCATATGTTGAAACTTAAGCCCATTATAAAAATTTGGCCAGGTGGGCACATAAGATGCCTTCATGGGCAGAGTTCAGCCTGTGAGCTGAATTTTGACTACCCCTGCTTTACACGGTTGGAAACTGTGTAAAATGGGGAAAGTTGTATCTAGAAGAAAGCAGGTCGTTTGGCATGGATCAAAGTAGTTGTCTCTGAAATGTTAAGCTGCAGAGTGAGATACAGTAATTTACTGCCCTCTGTAAATACATATTTGTTGAACTATAGAGCAAACTTGGGAATTTCACCATTGGCTGAGATATGTGCAACTTCTCTTCATATCAAACTTCTAAGCATATTTCTTACTAAAGTTAATTCACACTCAAGTCATTAGGGCAGAAATTGGTTAGTGGAATGAGAACTATGATACTTTATTAATCACCAAATTTTTAAATGTGGCTTCAGATAAGGAAAGAGAATTGCAAGAATGGAATGACGTTAGACAGTCTTAAGATGCCAGAGAAATTTAGCCATTGAGTACTGGCTGCAGTAGCATACCAAGCCCATTTCCCTAAAATTGCAGTGTGTTGGATTAATGTTTTTAATTTCTTTGTTATTGTTCTTGACATCTGCCCACATGTCATTCTGTATTTTAGCATTTCCCAAAAAAAATCAAAATATAGTTTGTGACAATTGAGTAAACAATCTTTTTTTTTTTCTTATGAAGTTTATCTTTGTTTTAACAGTCAGCAGAATGACATTGAGCAAAATGCTTCAGAACAGTATTCTAAATAAAAACTGAATAGTTGAAAATTGGCCACCGGGCGAGTTGGCCATGCGCGTAGAGGCGCGCGGCTGTGAGCTCGCATCCGGGAGATAGTAGGTTCGAATCCCACTATCGGCAGCCCTGAAGATGGTTTTCCGTGGTTTCCCATTTTCACACCAGGCAAATGCTGGGGCTGTACCTTAATTAAGGCCACGGCCGCTTCCTTCCAACTCCTAGGCCTTTCCTATCCCATCGTCGCCATAAGACCTATCTGTGTCGGTGCGACGTAAAGCCCCTAGCAAAAAAAAAAAAAAAATGGCCAAAATACCATATTTCATTTATCTGGCTGTGTAATTTTGGAATCTGTAAAGAAATTATCCAAGTTTAAAAAAAAAAAACAGTATTAATAACAACTTACTAGCCACAAGAATTATTAATGAAATAAAGCATTATATCACATTTCAACATTCACAGCACACACAATATTTCAACATTTATATTTATGTCCTGAAATAGAGTCTGAATGCACGTGCATGTGCACACACACACACACACACATACACACGCACACAAACACATTTTCTCCATTTTATTTTTTCCCCAGTGCTTTGACATTGCATGGCACATCAAAGGTTTACGGTGATGCAATGATGGGAAAGTAGCAGCTGTGGCCTTAATTAAGGTACAGCTCTAGCATTTTATTGGTGTGGAAATAAGAAACCATGAAAAACCATTTTCAAGGCTGCCAACGGCAAGATTCAAACTGACAGTCTCCCAAATGCAAGCTCACAGCTACGTGACCCTTATTGCATGGCCAACTCTTTTGGTCAGCCCAGTTCTTTGTTTTGTAACTGAAGCAAACCCTACATAGTCTTGTTTGCCTGTTGGAAAATTTCATGACACAAAACAACGTTGCACCGGGTGAGTTGGTCGTGCGGTTAGGAGCGCGCGGTTGTGAGCTCGCATCCGGGAGATAGTGGCTTCGAACCCCACTGTCGGCAGCCCTGAAGATGGTTTTCTGTGGTTTCCCATTTTCACACCAGGCAAGTGCTGGTGCTGTACCTTAAGGCCACGGCTGCTACCTTCCCATTTCTAGGCCTTTCCTGTCCCCTCATCGCCATAAGACCTATCTGTGTCGGTGCGACATAAAGCAACTAGCAAAAAAACCGTTGCTTGCCTACCGAAGGGAAAATCTGCCATTATCATCCCATAATTCTGCTGTTATTAAAATTATTCAGCTTCTTACTAGTAGTTGATAATCATATTTCATGTTGTTCATTGCATCTCATTAACTCCTCTAATGAGGTTGACATCAGGAGGGGCATGTGGTTGTAAAAGCTTGCTATGAAGATTCATCTCACTTCAAAACCAACCCCATAGCGAAACAGCTCAAGGGTTGTAGACACACATATACTAGTAGTTGATGGAAAATTTGGTAAATAACAATTTATATAATATATAAATAATTCAGTTACCTTTTATGCATATGTGCATTAAACACTATAGGATTAGATTAATCACGTGTATTCTCTGAAGAATGCAATGCAATTGTCCCTCTGTTTACCATGCTCTCTCTTCTGTTTGTGGTATATAGGGAACACAACAGGACAACTTTTGGTATATGAAAATAAAAAGTAAATCCCATATAGACTCTGCAGGGCTATTGCCATTAATGCTTTCACGGCCCGTACTCATAGACATGATGCTGTATAGGCTTTTGGGCTTATGCTGTGTCAAGAAAACAAGGTGAAATTCTTAACGTTTTGCAGAAAACTGTGCTCTGCGTCCTCAGAAGAAATCTCGACTAACCACGAGAAAGGCTTCTTAAACAATGACCCTTTGAAAATTTGAACATTATACTTCGCCAGATGGCCCCCAGGACATGGCACAACGCTAGCGTTCGAAACTGTAGCCGACCGAACCCTCACAGTCAGACTAAGCAGTTCGCATAACGTGTTTTGCACAACATATGACATAGACAGGTGTGACATATAGTCACAAGCCTGGAATGAACATCTGACGGCGAGGAACATATGAATTTGGAAAAGCACCGAGACGAAATAATAATAGTGAGGGGGGCAGGGAAGGGAACTACCTACAAAAATTTTTAATAGCTGGCAACCAGGTATTACTTAATTGATAGCCGCTGTCCCTGTTGAAATTGTTAGGATGTCTATGTATTTCCACAGCTTCCCGTATAATCCTGGACCTGTCGTGTCTAGTGTGGGTAAGAGCTCGAGCATCTTGGAACATGATATCATGACCCGACAATAGAGCGTGCTCAGCTATTGCCGATTTGTCTGGTTGGTTGAGACGAATATTACATTCATGTTCTTTGATACGGGTACCAATGGACCGGCATGTTTGACCAATGTATACCTTACCGCACGTACAGGAAATTTCGTATACCCCAGGATGTAAAAGAGGGGACAGTTTGTCTTTGGTTTTACTCAGACTGTGAGCATTTTTAGTGGCGGTGCCAAACACGGTTTTTATATTGTGTTTGTGGAGGACCTTGGCAATTCGATCTGTGGTGTTGTGAATGTAAGGCAAGTAGGCAGTTCCCTTCATTTCTTCCTTCTGTGAGCTTTGCTTGGTCGTTTCTCTAGGATGTAGGGCTCTATGAATCTGCAAATCGCTGTAACCATTACCCTTGAACGCGACTTTGAGCGTGTCCATCTCCACCTGGATATGTGATGGCTCACAAATTCGTCTCGCCCTCTTGGCAAGTGTCGTGAGAATGCCTTGTTTTTGTGCTGGATGGTGGTGAGAATCTGCATGAAGATAGCGATTTGTGTGGGTAGGCTTACGATAGATGGTATGTCCTAAGGAGCCGTCTGGTTTCTTTCTTACCAGAACATCCAAGAAAGGAAGGCATCCGTCCGATTCCATCTCCATAGTGAATTTTATTGATGGATGTTGCTGATTTAGGTGGTTCAGAAATAGATGAAGTTTCTCAGGACCTTCTGTCCATACCACAAATACATCATCAACGTACCTCCACTATATCATATGCTTGAAGGTTGCCGAAGCAATAGCCTCTTCCTCAAAATGCTCCATAAAGAAGTTAGCCACAACGGGCGAAAGTGGACTTCCCATGGCCACTCCGTCCGTCTGTTCGTAAAAATTCCCACCCCACAAGAAATAGCTGGACGTCATACAGTGGTAAAATAGCTTAATAATGTCCTCAGGGAACAGATGTTCAATGAGAGACATGACCAAGTCAATCGGCTCTTTAGTGAACAAGGACTCCACATCGAAGCCACCAAAATTGCATTAGGTTGAAGGATTATGGTTGACAGCTTGTTGACGAAATACCGAGAGTCCCTGACATATGATTCAGTATGTTCTGTGTGTGGCTAAAGTAATTTGCTTAGGTATTTAGCCAGAGCATATGTAGGAGAACCTATCGCACTAACAATAGGTCTGAGGCCATTGCTTCGGCGCCTGTCAAGCCTATGATATGGTGGAGGTACGTTGATGATGTATTTGTGGTCTGGACAGAAGGTCCTGAGAAACTTCATCTATTTCTGAACCACCTAAATCAGCAACATCCATCAATAAAATTCACTATGGAGATGGAGTCGGACGGATGCCTTCCTTTCTTGGATGTTCTGGTAAGAAAGAAACCGGACGGCTCCTTAGGACATACCGTCTATCGTAAGCCTACCCACACAAATCGCTATCTTCATGCAGATTCTCACCACCATCCAGCTCAAAAACAAGGCATTTTCACGACACTCGCCAAGAGGGCGAGACAAATTTGTGAGCCATCACATATCCAGGTGGAGATGGACACGCTCAAAGTCGCGTTCAAGGGTAATGGTTACAGCGATTTGCAGATTCATAGAGCCCTACATCCCAGAGAAATGACCAAGCAAAGCTCACAGAAGGAAGAAATGAAGGGAACTGCCTACTTGCCTTACATTCACAACACCACAGATCGAATTGCCAAGGTCCTCCACAAACACAATATAAAAACCGTGTTTGGCACCGCCACTAAAATTGCTCACAGTCTGAGTAAAACCAAGGACAAACTGTCCCCACTTTTACATCCTGGGGTATACGAAATTCCCTGTACGTGCGGTAAGGTATACATCGGTCAAACATGCCGGTCCATTGGTACCCGTATCAAAGAACATGAACGTAATATTCGTCTCAACCAACCAGACAAATCGGCAATAGCTGAGCACTCTCTATCGTCGGGTCATGATGTTATGTTCTAAGATGCTCAAGCTCTTACCCACAGTAGACACTACAGGTCCAGGATTATACGGGAAGCTGTGGAAATACGTAGAAATCCTAACAATTTCAACAGGGACAGCGGCTATCAATTAAGTAATACCTGGTTGCCAGCCATTAAAAATTTATGTAGGTAGTTCCCTTCCCTGCTCCCTTCACAATTGTTATTTCGTCCCAGTCTTTTTCTAAATTCATACCTTCCTTCTCGTCAGATGTTCATTTCAGGCTTGTGTCTATATGTTACACCTGTCTATGTCATATGTTGCGCAAAACACGTTATGCGAACCGCTTAGTCTGACCGTGAGGGTTTGGTCAGCTTCCGCTTCGAACGCTAGTGTTGTGCCACGTCCTGGGGGCCATCTGGTGGCGAATGAACGTACCATTTCCACTTCAAGTATGACGTTAAAAATTCAAAGGGTCATTGTTTAAGAAGCCTTTCTCGTGGTTAGTCGAGATTTCTTCTGAGGACGCAGAGCACAGTTTTCAGCAAAACATTAAGAATTTAACCTTGTTTTCTTGACACGGCATCAACCTCAAAAGCCTAAACGGCATAATCTCTCTGCAGGGATAGTTTCAGCTTAAGGAATAAGTCGCTGACAGAGTCAAAAATCCAATCCCTTCCTTTAAAACTGAATTTTTCAGAAAATTTGATAATTCAAATTAAAAGAAATGTTCTATCTCAAGAATGTAAAGGAAAGAAGAAAAATTGAATATTTGTTTAATGATTGTGTCTTAGATATGAAAGTCTGCTGCGTTTTAGCATTCTGCTGCGTACAGTCTGCTCTCTGTTCCAAAACTTAAATTTTGCTTTATACAGCAGATTTCTGCTACAGTTGGCAACTCTCTGAATATATTATTTTAAAGCAGACTACCAATAGCCACTTATCAGTAACCAAATTAGGAAGCTGAGGGTTCCTGCTGTTGAAAGAACATACCTTTAGTGCCAATTAGCAAAATACAGAAACTATGTCAAGTTAAACGAGACATCAATCGTATCGACACTAGTTCTTCTTGCAACATTTCCCCTAGCATTGATATAATCGGCGTTGGCACTCAAAGGGTTAACTTATTCACAGCTGTGTGCAATTCATAGCCTTACCAGTCTGTTATGTAGTCTTTGATTTGTTCTTTAAGAGCCCTATTTCGGTTCTTGGACAATGCTTTTCACTGCTTTATATATGACGTATATCTGTTGTTTTTTTTCTGTTTCATAATGTTTTCATCAGTGTAATGACATTTGTTGAACTTCAGGTTTCCATTCTTGCCTTTTATTTTGCAATTGTACAGGGTGAGTCAGTCTCTCGTGTGACAAAATGCAGGGTTGATGATAAGAAGAGTATACCAAAAAGTATGGTCCAATATATAACTACAGTTTGTTAACCTTCTTAGTGCCAGAGTCACTGTGAGCAATCCTAAAAATATTCCTGAAACTTGCTAGCGTCGTTCTGAGCATCTCTCTGGTTTTTTAATTGTAGTGGGTCCTATGGACTGATTAAGCCAGTCACGGTGTCATACCATTGACAAATGTTCAAAACGATATATGCTGGCAGCTTTGGTTTAAAAAAAAAAAAAAATCACGAGTGTACATTGCTTTTAATTCTATGATTAGTGTTCGCGCATCACAGAGGCATTCATGCCATCCAGGGGTAGCAAATGGGGATTCCTTACTTTATTTATTCAGTCTTACAGACAAGGTTACCATTCCTCCTGCATTTACCAGGACTTTTTGAATCTACTTGTGTGAACTATGGAACAGCAGCATACCTTTGACTTTGATTATTTTCACCATGACCAGTTATTTATGTATTTCTGTTTGCTTGTTGTTTTGTTTTCCTCAATGTGCTTCAAGTATTTTTTTTTAATTTGGTACCCCTATTAATATTCTAGAAAGTTAAATGTATCATATGTTTCTTATATAACATTATTGCAACTTGCATTGCTCAATTTTATAATTTTGGTTGTGTAGTCTCAAAATTAGTCAAATTTGAAAATTTTTGTTTTCATAATGAAATTGCAGAAGTAATTTCTTAAGATCAGAGATAAATTACATTTTGTTATGAAAACGTACAGAAGGCATGATATAGGTTTTTGGGCTTCTGCCATGTCAAGAAAATAAGGTGAAATTCTTTACGTTTCGCGGAGAACTTTGCTCTGCCTCATCAGAAGGAAATCTCGACTGTTCACAAGAAAGGTTTCTTCCTTGCGAAACATAAAGAATTTTACCTTATTTTCTTGACATGGCATAAGCCCAAAAGCCTATATCATGTCTATAAGTACAGGCCGTGAAAGCATCAATGACAACATACAGAAGGTTAGATGATAATGTTCTTCACTTTGTGACAAAGCTTCATTTTGATAATTCTGAAAACTGAGGAAGTACAAGTTTTCTCCTGTAAACCTGTGTTGTTCACAAAATGGCCCGGCACTTTCAGAGCATTATCACCTAGCACTAAGAGGGTTAATTATGGTTTGTCAAGGTTGCTGGAGAGTGTGTAATGAGTTATGCTGCCATTGGCGTGTTGACAGAAGTCACTTCAAGCAGCTACTATGACGTTATTTCTCGCCCGACCCTGTTGCACGAGCTGTCTGTCTGCAGATTACAGTATGCATAGGTCTCATACACCCCTTATGCTTAAATTGCATAAATGTTATGGGGTGTTACCAGGGACTGACAGATGTTCTAGCACCATCAGATCCAGGAAGTCTTAGGAAAATACAGTTACTGTATAATACAAAAACAGTAGTGAATTGTACTATACATCTTCACTTTGTTATCTTTCTTATCACTTTCCAAATCATTTCCTTGCTCTTTGGCATGAAGTGGAGACCCACCTTGTATGTGTTAAAAAGTCATATTCGAGTTGTATAAACAGATTCATTTAATGTTTAAATAATGAATTCGTTTAAGATAATTGAAACTCAAATAATAATTTTGAGTGTTATTTTAGGTTGCTTCCACTACATATGTTAATGAATGAATCTCATATTTTATATTAGTGTTATTGTAAGTCATCAGTCCCTTGAGTTCAGGTAATATTGTTGCCTATGTCCTCTCTCGCTTTCTTAGTGATATAGACATTTTACTTTATCCCATCTCCCTCTTTATACCACCCTCACTTTGCCTTCCTCATAACTGCTAATTTGGAGGAACTTCTGTCTGTGCCTTTTGTTAATCATCAAGGAAGTTCAATCATGGTATAATGTTATATTTTGAACAGTAGGAGAAAAAAAATATGTGAATGATATTGCCATATAGCAACAAATGTTAATAATTAACATCACTTGGATTTATGTATATTAACTTGCATTCTATTTCTCAAGTTTTCACACACGATTCTAGTAATGTTACCATGTACATGAGAGTGAATAGCGAATGTTTAACCTCAGTTTTCAACGCATAGACTTGAAGTTTTAATGAAACATCAGTGATTAGAGAGCTTATGTATATATATGTTCCAGCTTATTATTGTCGGAAGTGACAGTCCTGAGCTGTTCCTAAGGTAACAGTTAAGAATTATCCACAGGAAGAATATCTCCGGCATAAGATGGTGAATGTTCTTTGGGAAGTTGTGTAACATCCCGTAACAGCAGCTAGTAAGCCATCCACCGTGAGGTTGGTACATACCTTTTTACCATTAGTTTTGGGGTTTTATTTAACCCGTAGTTTTGTTTTCTGTTGATATTAATGAGATGGTTTCATTTTCAGTTCTTCCCCACCTATCTGGTGAGGTGTCAACATAGAAGCAGAGAAACCTTTATACTGTCTATATATTGATCCAGCTTGTGATTAAGTGTTCTATGTTAACTTAGGGGCAGCTCACAATAGTTATTTTTGATTTAAACATACCAAAGCTTGAGCTTTGAATCAACAGTTGAAATATCTTCAGCATCTACACATTATACTTTATAGAGGATATTGCCTTCTTCGGGCAAGCGGTTGTGACTCTCGTCGCTCTTCAGTGGTATTGTCTGTTTACCAGCCATAACATGAATCCTGCTTCTCTGTCTCTCAGAGTTCCCTAAGCGCACGATCCTAATTCAAGGATGTTCTGTCTGGTTTGTGCTTTAATTCCGTGCATGATATTATGTTTGTTATTGCTTGCTCACAAGATTGTTAGAAAGTACAATTGATGAGAACAGTATTTCCTGTTTTCAACAAATTACAGTCTGGTTCTTTATGAGATTGGAGTTAAATTTATATGTACTAAACCCAGTTGACATGTCATTATTCTGATGGTGAAGATTTGTTAAGATGTTACTTCATCATTGTTATTTATAAGCAACGATTACTGTTCAAATGTCTGGAACCATAAATTTGACAGCTGAAGAATTATTTTGTATATTAACATCAGTAAGTATGAGTTATTACCAGAGTTACTTTACTAGTATGCATTACCAGTTCATCCACAGTGGTCTTAATGTTATGTGATTGAATGTGTATGTTGTTATGGAATTTTATTTTTATTTTTTATTACATGCTGTAAGTAGGAAGAATATAAATAATCCCCTTTACAGACAACCACTTGATCTTCCCAGTCCCACTCCTTTCTAGTCAACTAAGTTGCAGGGCAGTTATTCACATAGTCTGTTTGTTGAATATTTTTTGTTTAGTTGTAATGTTGTGGAGGGTGGAAGAAAGTAATAAATCTCCATTCCAGGCCACCTCTGATCTTCAGAGACCCTCTTGTTTTTGTCAGTTAAGTTGTATAGGTCACTTATTCTCATGACACTCTTACTAGTTCCTTCCAGGAAGGGAAAAAAAAAAAGAAATCATCCTACAGGAATATGCAGAACATTGGACTGGGTTCTTAGTCCATTATCTGGTGTGTGAGGTGATTTCTAAAGATCATTTAGTGAAAGAAACTCTGCTTTATTCAAGATGTTACTTTCTTACTTTGTTTATCAAGTCATCATTCTCAGTTTTGAAGAATATCTTACAAGCTTCTTGTATAAACTTTCATGTGAGTTGTTTGGCTTTTTGAAATTTATGCTCATTGGATTCTCTCTTTTTGGAGGAGAATTGGGAAAGCAAGATAGTAGATGAGGAAGTTATTTGTCATCTTGGTATTATTGCCTGAATGGATGAGCATGGTGGCTAAACCTTAAAATGACATACTTCTGTTTTGGATTTCTGAATTTGATCTACTGTATGTTTTTCATTGTTCTACCACTAATACAGAATTTAGGGTTTTCTTCAATCTAAGGTACAAAATGTTTCATACTCAAATACTAAGTGGGATTTCATTGTGTCATGGTGGTACAGTGCTTTCACCTAAATTTTTGAAGTTATAGATAGATCTTTCCTGTGGCTTTTCAGTTTAGTTTAATTGTTGTTTTGGTTGGTGAAATGTCATAGTGCAACTTACCATTTTCTGACAGGCTTGAAGACAATCTAATCCTGTATACTGAATTGTTCTTTGACGATGGAAAGTAGTGTGATATCTATGCAGGACTTTCCAGTCCTAATGATGAAGGAATGTGCATCCACTTGGTTTCGCAAGTGTTACTGTGTTTTCTGTCAAGCACTAACTTGAATCATGTGGCTGTACTCATTTGCAATACCAGTTATTCTTTCAGTAGGGTAAATATTTTTCAAATCATCTGGTAGTTCTGCTATATAGTGAATATTTTAAGCTGTAAGGACTAGTGGCTTGAGTAACTTCAGATTCTAAAAACTGTGCTTCTCCTTCAAATATTATTAGATTGGTCAGTATGGAATCATTCCCTTACCTTGTATTTTAATTAGTGTATTGTAGGTTTTCCCCCAAGTGATCTCATAATTTCAAAATCAGTTTCTTGACTATGGAGATGATTGCTGCTACTTTGATGAGTGTGATTTATCAGAGAATTGACTCACGTAGAGTCAATTCTGTGTTCTGATAATACAGTTAATGGAAGCTTATTGCAGAAGAAAATTCTCCAACTTGTTGGTTGGATTGTTTGTAGTAAAATACATATCAGACCATCACAGTCATATCATAAGTAAATCTCCGAGTTACTTTTTCGAGCTATTAAAATTGAAAATTCTCTTAACTTTGATATGTCTGTATACCTTTCACTTTTGTGTTAGAATTTTATTTGGAGCAGAGAAAATTTTCCTAAATTGTTTGATTTGGTATTGTCCTCAGAGGATAATGTAGTTTCAAGATGGTGTTCTTGTTCAGGTATTCCCCTAGTGGGGCAACAGGAGAGGACGATGGGGTGAAGCAAGAACAGATGGCTGCTCCTACCACACCTGGAAACAAGACTCAGAAAGTCACCGTGTTAGGCAAAGCTCAGGCCAAGAAGAGGCTTCTTGCTTTTTCAATGACCAAGCAAGGTGGTGGATCTGGTCTCTCGTTTGGTTTCTCTAAGAAAGTTGCTCCGAAAGTCAATACAGGCAGTGCAAAAGCATTTACTGGGTCCGGTATGGAAGAAGAGTCCACTGATGTCAAAGAAATTAAGACTGATAAATTGACTATGGCTGCAAAAAAGAAAGGTGGTAACAAGAAAGGTCCAAGTCGTGAAGACAAAGCTCGAGCTGTAATATCTGCCATCGAGGAGATCAAGCGTGAAGAGATGCTGATGAGAGGAGTGCTAGGCTACAACCAGTCCTTGAACACCTTGAATGAGATGACAGCTCCTATTCCTCTGCTCTCCCAACCACTTCTGATTGCAGGTAAAATCTTTTACTTTCAAAAGTGTATTTACAGTACAATCTCAGTAATCTGGTCCTCTCGGAGCTAGAGGAGTGCCAGATTACCGGAAAATCTGGATTATTGGGATTTATAGACTAATACTTCCCTGGTTTTATTGGGAAAAAAAATACTATATTCAGAGAACTATGTTATATACATACTAGTAATTCTTAGGATAGTAACTAGAAAAGTACACACTTCCATTATTATTATTAGCGTATGGTAACGTACACAAAACAATACAAAGATTAAATATAAATGAACAGTAAGCACAAACCATTATATACATAATTATAAGATATACACATAACATTGAAAACAATCATGCAAGCAAAGACACTTCCATTAAGAATATTTACAAGCTACTGGAACTTGGGCTGAGTAGCTCAAACGGTAAAGCGCTGGTCTTCTGAGCTCATGTTGGTGGATTAGATTCCAGCTCAATCCGGTGGTATTTGAAGATGCACAAATATGCCACTTCATGTCAGTAGATTTACTGGCACATAAAAGAGCTCCTGTGGGACAACATTGTGGCATTTCAGCTACTCTGAAAACCATAAAAGTAATTTGTGGAACATTAATAATAATTATCATTATAAACCGCTAGGAGCACAAAAGTGAAAAATATGATGTCCCTAAAAATTGAATAGAGGTGAGAAAGAAAATAGCAAACAGATATAGTCTTGGATGTTAACAGTCTACAATATTAAAAAGAATCATTTCTCCGAATTTGATATTGCTCAAACCAAGTTGATACTTACCGCATGTGTGCACGCACATGCTTGCACACAAAAATATTCATCTACACAAAAACACAAAACTGTAGCATACAGTACATGTTGTGACGATGACCCAGGTGGTAGCAACAGTGGATGGTTTTAAACGTAGTACCACAATAAGTGGCAATTCAAATCCCTATGTTTCAATGTAGCATACTGGACATGCTGAACTTCTGAATGGCCAGATTATGGAGATTGTACAGTATTTGTATTAGGTTTGTGATTTGGGTTGTGTTTTGAAGAGTCACTGCTTTGCACTGCTACTTTTATTATGAAACTTTTTGGTTCCTGATAGGTTGTGTTGCAAGGAAAGGAACAACGGTTAATGTTCATGGATCCTTTTTTTAAATGTATTCTTTACAAAATTACATTTACCAATAATAATTATTAAATAATCATAAGAGTTACAAATTTTTCCCTACAATGACACTTTTAAAAATGGTAAGTAAATTATGTTTTTTTTTTTTTTTTAGGTTGATTTCTAAACATTGTTCCTTATGTGATCAGTCGTGTATTTTCTCATCAGGTGTCATCACTATGAATTGTGAAGTAAGCTGTTAGACTTATTTCTTGTCAACCATGAGAATATTATTTTGTGGTCATCACAGTGCTAGAATACCCTTTAATAGCATGTAGGTCCACAAGTTGTTTCTTACTTACATCTAAGCAGATATGTCTGTCTTGATGACAATAATCCTTTCACGATGCCGGTCATAGTAGTCTACCCGCTGCCCTGTTTTCTTATTCATTATTAAACCAACCAACTCCTGCATTTCCCATGTTTGATTTTGTGTTGATAATTCTGTAGTCACCTGACCAAAAATCCTGCTCTTTCTGCCAATGTATGTCACTTATACCAACTACACTGACTTAGCAAATGTCATGGGATAGTCACCTAATAGCGTGTGGGGCCTCCTCTGGCCCTGTGAACTGCAGTGAGACGCCGTGGAAGTGAGTCGACAAGTCCCTGGTCGTCCTCTGGACGCACCAAATCGTTTGCAGAGCGGCCACCAATGCTGGTCTGTTCGTGGGTGCAGGATCCATGGCATGGAGCCTGCTTTCCAGGACATCCCAGATATGCTCGATAGGGTTCATATCGGGGCTCCTGGGTGGCCATGGCAGTCGTTGGACCTCCGCTGCATGTTCCTGGAACCATTCCCGGGCAACGTGGGAGCGATGTGGCAGCGCGTTATCATCTTGAAACACCGCAGAACCGTCTGGGCGCTGGAAGGACAAAAATGGGTGGAGATGATTTCTGAGCAGCTCAACATACCGCGTACCATTTCAAAGTCTCTTCCGGAACAACTTGGGGGCCCATTCCATACCAGAAAAATGCACCCCAAACCATAACAGAGACACCAGTGCCCTGGACCACACCTTCAAGGTAGGCGGGATCCATTGCTTCATGTAGTCTGCGCCAGCTCCCGTACCCCATAGAACCCATGTTCCTACGGATTGTTCACTGGGAGACGTGTCTAGCACGGCCTGTGTTGAATTGAGCCGTGATTTGTTGCACGGTTGCCCGTCTGTTACTATTGACAATCCGTCTCAGATCTCGCCGGTCATGGTCATCGAGGGTGACTGGACGGCCGGTCGTTCGTCTGTTGTGGACGGTGACACCCGCATTCAACCATTCACTATACACCCTGGACACGGGGTGAAGCTGAATTCCCGCACCACTTCCGAAATCGCACTTCCCATCCGTCGGGCTCCGACCACCATACCCCGTTCGAATGATGTCAGCTCACGACGACGTTCCACGTTACACCTGTCACATGCACAGCCACTGCTCACAAGGTCTCCTATACAACTACCACTGGCACAGGGGGCGTGTGGTGCACAGACAACACACCTGCGCATCAGTGCTCCGCTATCCCATGACATTTGCTCCATCAGTGTACATGAACTTTAGCCTATCCATCTTCCTTTTCAGATTCTCTAACCTACCACAATGATTCAAACTTCTAACATTCCACGCTCCGACTTGAAGAATGTCGCTATCTGTCTTCCTGATGATGGCCCCCTCTCATGTAGTCTTCACTCAGAGATATGAATGGGGGACTATTTTACCTTTGGAATATTTTACCTGGGTGGAAGACATCATCAGTACATCATTCATACAGAGAGAGCTGCATGTCCTCGGGAGTAAGTTAAGGCTGTAGTTTCCCATTGCTTTCAGCTGTGTAGCATTATCAACACAGCTAAGCCATGTTGAGTATTATTACAAGGCCATATCAGTTATCATCCCGACTGTCGCCGTTGTAACTCCCAAAATGCTGCCACCCCCCTTTCGATGAACCATTCGTTAATCTAGTCTCTTGACAGATACCCATCTCATAAAGTATTTGTTCCACTTGCGTTTACCTATGAATGCCCAGATGATTCCCTCATTTCCTACCTTACTCCTACTTACTTTTCTTGGAGCTACTCTGTTAAGTCGATTGGATTTTGAATACCAGGAATGTGCCCCTAGTATTCAGGATTTGGCTGTCTGTTTCCTGCTGAATATTGCCCAGCCTTTCTCTTCACACAGGCTTTTGCTTTTGACATGTTTCTCTTAAACTAATTTACATCATTGAGTGGAAATGCTACCTTAACCACAGTTTTTTTTTTTCAAGTAGCTTTATGTCGCACTGACACAGATAGGTCTTATGGGGACGATGGGACAGGAAAGGGCGAGGTGTGGGAAGGAAGCGTCCGTGGCCTTAATTAAGGTACAGCCCCAGCATTTGCCTGGTATGAAAATGGGAATCCACGGCCATCTTCAGGGTTGCCGACGGTAGGATTCAAACCCACTATCTCCCGAATGTTGGACACTGGCCGCACTTAAGCGACTCAGCTATCGAACTCGGTAACCATAGATGTAAGGTGATTTCTAAAATTGATACAGTTACAGTATGCAGAGGAGCTACGTACCTTGACTGAGAATATTTTTTAATTGTTTGCTATATGTTTTACATCACACTGACACAGACAGGCTTTATGGCGATGGGGGGTTAAGACTGAAAACCATGTGTAGGTCCCGCAACAAGAGCTTGCCAAAGAAAGCTGCGCAGAACATCGGCAGTGTTCGGGTGGGCTCGGTAGTAGCACTGCACGCCCCCCTCACTTCGCTAAATCGCCTTACTCCCAGCAGTTGTTAATGAACCGTCTTCGCTGGCGGTCTGGCCAGCTGAACTGAGTGAAATCTCAGCGCGTGTGTGTAATGCCTTTAAGAGATTTATGTGATCGTAAAATAGCAGTTAACTTACCCAATGGGTTGTTCTAGTCCGCATCTTCTGAAAGAGGTTGAAAGCTGCTCATATCGCCTTCACTGTCATCCGCGCTATCACTAACGCTCTCTCCGTCACTGTCACTATCGTCCTCCAGATTAATGATTATGCTGTCTGATACTTCATCCATTATGTGATCGCTCGCAATGTACTTATTCTCAGTGTCGATTACGTGCCTACATCGACTCGACCATTCTTCTGCCCCAATTGACGCAATTCCTTCCATCAGCAATGTTCTTGCATCATAGAGTCTGAAAGTAACATTCTTTTGTACTACATAATCTTTAACTTGAGCCCAAATCATTTCGATTGGGTTAAAGTCTGGATGGTATGGTGGTAGACGCAAAATCGTATGCCCATATGTAGCAAGTAGTCTGTCGATTTGATATGACTTATATCGTGATTTATGGGATTTAATCAAAGCGTACAGTTGGGGTTTTATCATCTCTGTAGAAAACGGAATACCCTTATCAGTCAACCAATCCTGCATAACTGTTTTTCTGGATGATGATGTGGGTGCACGCTTACATTGGACATTATGGTACGAGGCATTATCAATCACGACTACAGAGTTGGGTGGCAAATTAGGAATTAATTTCTCTGTCAGATATTTCTCGTAGTTTCTATAGTTCATCTCATCGTGATAATCCCCTGTTGTTTGGTTGGATTTGAAAACCAACAAAGCATTTGGAATGAAACCTGCATCTGAACCGGCATGTACCACTATTAATCGTTGCCCTTTCGAGATAGGTGACTTCAGTCCATGAAGAGTACCGTCACTCCAAGCACTTGACTTGGTGTGCGAACTATGCAAATATGTCTCATCAGTGTAAACAATAGGCCTACCCTCTTGTCGGTACCGCTTTATGCTTTGTATGTACTGCATACGTAGGAGCCTTATGTCAGGCTTCTCCATAAGTATTCTACGCATGTCTTCTGTCTTTCTCCATCGAAAACCTAGGCCTCGAACTATCTTGCTTAGTGTTCTTACGCAACCTTTAAACTGTACATCCTTTACCAGTTTCTTACGGATCTTTTCAAGCGTTGGTCTCTCGCCTTCGGTATTGTGAAAATTGTGAATCGTGCGCCTGACCGCGCATTTCTCAAAATCGTCTAATTCACACTTCTTGACAGACTTCGGTCTTCTCTTTCCAGGCGTTGAAAATGAATCCACTTCACCCCTTTCGATCTTCTTTGCGTCTCGTATTACATTCCGCACGGACCTTTCCGACACACCCGTAGCTTCGGCCGCTTTCTTTTGAATAGCACATAAGTTTCCAGCGGGGTGGGTTTCGTTTTTCATGAATTTATACACATTATAAATAACTTCTCTAGTTTGACTGTGTAAAGTTTTAGCACTCCCTAATTTAGAACGAAACGGGGGCATCGCTACGTACACTGAATATCATACTACAACAAATTCACTTTCAGCTACGAAATATAAATAAAATATTAATAATACAAGCACATGCTTCTTGCTTCTTTTCAATACACGCTTGATAAAGAGCTGTACACTGTGCCTCTCAGTGAGCGGTTGAGTAACAATGAGCCCGGTAATCAGCATTCGGGCGACACACAGGAGCCCCGCAACGAGCTTAAACTTCGCCAACAGATATTGGTCTCTGCGCACGTTTGAGTTTCGACAAGCTCTTGTTGCGCTTAGTATAACCAACTCACTCAGTTACAATAATTGTACCACTACTGTATTATCTGCCATGGTTCTACAAGTAAAAGTATCCTTGGGGCAAAACATGATGGCCTCAGTTCCTGGAAGCCAGCAGTCAATCACATCATGCACCCAGCTGAGTTTACGAGTTCTAAGTGATCATTGTTTGGTGTGGAGAGGTTGCCAAACTACTTTCTTCCTCACTCTCTTAAATCTCACCCTTTCTTCGTGTCGAGTGCAGTGGACTAATTGGCAACTCGGGCAACAGTAGGCGTAAATCCTATAAGCCGCTGATAGACACCAGGCTGCCGCTGGAGAGTAGTGGTTTGAGGCTAGGTCGTCATGTTTTGTCCCCAAGCTCATATCATGTCTACAAATACGGGCTGAGAAAGCATCAATGTTAACATTGATACTTATATTGAAAGTTCTTTTTATCATTGTAAGTGTTTGTGAAAAATATGTTTCAAGATGATGGTTCCAGAGTATGATAAACATACTCAAGCGTCACGCTTATGTACCATGTTCCACTGCATTTAATTCAAGGAAAATGGGAATATCCCAGAAAAAACTGGTTTAAGTAACTAGCGGACACTCTGAGGGGTAAAATGATCAGGAAAATACACTATGATTGGAAAAGTAAAAGAAATATTAGAAGTAGCCAAAAGAAGGTTAAAATATTCAAATATCCAATTTCTAAATAGGAAATAATATTAAAAATTTCAAACCAAATACAAAATGGAGAATGTAGAGCAGCAAGTACCATATTTTCTCGCATAATTAACACTTTTTTGACGATAAATACAGGCAATAAATTCAGGTGTGCAAATTATTCAGGGAGTTCATATATACAAAAAATGTATTTACAGTTTATCTACATTTAAAAGATGTATCAATGGGCGAGATGGCCGTGCAGTTAAGGGCGTGCAGCTGTCAGCTTGCATCCGGGAGATAGTGAGTTCGAACCCTACTGTCGGCAGCCCTGGAGATGGTTTTCTGTGGTTTCCCATTTTCAATGCTGGGACTGTACCGTAAATAAGGCCACGGCTGCTTCCTTCCCAATCCCATCGTCGTCCTAAGACCTATCTGTCGGTGTGACGTAAAGCAAATTTAAAAAAAGATAAAGATGCATCAAATATAGTACACACAAAATTGGTTCAACTCATTCGCAGGTATTGTCATTTGGTTCAAAATTATGGTGTAAGTTTTCTTTTGAACGGTCAAGTAGAGTACATCAGGCAAGTTGGACACACAAGTTTGAAGTATAGACACTGGAAAGTATTCGTCCCATTACGAGCTGATATTACGACCTGAAGTGAAATACATCAAAGTCTCAATCGTGTAAGTAATAATGGCATACCAGCAAAATGAAAAAGAAAAACAAAAGTCTTAACTTTTATAGGCTACCATCTTCAACGTTGCTTAAAGCACTGCAGGAAGATTTGTTGCTATTATCACTACTCACATCTCTCAAGTAAGAAGTCATCATCACTCCTGTCTAATGGTTTTGACATTTCTGTTAAGAAGCTCTTTTCAATCACCTTTGAAGAAATCATGTTCCAAGCATGCAACATCCACTCTCAAATGAATTCCACAGGTGGTTTCCAAATTTTGCTTGTTGGGTAAGTTCATGCACACTTTCCGCCATCTAGCTCTGATAAGATTTTTCGCACATTGTTCTTCAATGGTTTGTTAAGCATCCAAGGGTTGAAATACTGATGTCAGTCCACCAGGAATCACTACCAAATCGATTTTCATGGCCTCAAGTAATTCCTTAGGGTGCTCGTAATAGTCATGTTTGGTTCGGACTAAAACAGTACCAACTGTGGACTAAGAGCAGACGTACGTTTTCTTTAAAATTTATTTTTATTCATAGATGGTGTACCTCCTGTGGGTGGGGACGCAGATGAAGAATACATCTACGGTATCCCTTGCCTGTCATAAGAGGCGACTAAAAGGTGCCCCAGGGTCTCTCAACTTGGGAGCGTGGATTTGCGACCACGGGGGCCTTAGTTGAGTCCTGGCATCGCTTCCACTTACTTGCGCCAGGCTTCTCACTTTTATCTATCCTGTCCGACCTCCCTTGGTCAACTCTTGTTCTTTTCCGACTCCGACGGTATTAGAGTATCCGAGGCCTAGTGAGTCTCATTTTCATGCCCTTCTTCCCCCTTGCCTTTCTTAATTTGTTACTTCGGTTTTCAAAGTGACGGATCCCTTCTTTTCCTTTTTTCTCTCTCTACCCCCTGTGGGTGGGGTATGCAGACGAAGAATACACCTCACAGTATCCCCTGCCTATCTTAAAAGGCGACTACAAGAGGCAAACAAGGGATGATTGAATTAGAACCATGAAACTACTTGTGATTGTTATCATCACACGGAGAAAGCCATGGGTCGCCTGTACTTGTGAGGTAGTACCACTATGGTAGGTACACAATAGGTTTGCGATTAGTAGCAGTGGAGAGTTGGTCACTATTGGTTTCCAGTACCTCCAATTAGTACCACTATATGCTGAACATCACAGGTTTACGTTGCCTGTGATTTGTTCCGTTAAGTGAGGAACACCACGGGTCTGGGCGTTGCCTGTGATTAGTACTACTATATGAGCGATACTGTTGGTCTGGGTTGTCTGTGATTTGTGCCCACTATGTGAGGAACACCACAGGATAGTGTGAGTCCCTATGATTAGTACACCTATCTGAGGTGCACCATGGGTTTGCGTTACCTGTACGATGACCAATATTTGTGAGTAGTACTATAATATTTGGAACACCATGAATTTAAGCTACTTTTGATTAGTACTGCAACTTGAGAAAAAAACCATGGTTCTACTTTACTAGCGATAAGTGCCATTATGAGGGACTGTTGACCTGGATATTGAACCCCTTTAGACAACAAGCATCATCGGTTTCAGGATTGTGCTTTGGAAGTGGTCCCTTGGTCAGTCATATAGTTTCTGGGAAGGTGAGGCATTGCGAGTCGGATACACTGATTGTTTTAAATTCATATTCATCCATTCATTCTTATCATCACATTTTGAATTCTGGTCAGTGGACGAATTTTGTACTTTTAAATTGTCATCGCATTTAGTCTCATTTCGTACCATTGGGGGCCGATGACCTAGATGTTAGGTCTCTTTAAACAATAAACATCATCATTATAGACTGCTTTTCCCGTTAGCCCGAGGATGATCCCACTTTAGTCCTGGTCTAGAGGTAGTTTAGCTGAGGACTTACTTTGATAATATGGAGGTCTGACATAAAGTTGCGATTAGTTAGCAAAATAAGGGAGATAAGATGTACGAAAAAGTATGGCATAAGACCGATTATCTTCCTGAAGTACAACGATATCAGTTTTAAGAATAGATATCCATATATAAAGTCCTATACCAGAGCTCTTATTGAAGTTGTGCATCCTAACCTATATGCGCATGTTTCTATAGAGAACAGAATTCTCATTGCCCTGTGTTACTATGCATGAAGAGAAATCCAAGATGATAACACAGATTTGCACGGAATTAGTCAGCCCATGGTCATCAGAGTTGTTTACGATGTCCCTGTTGCCATCGCTAGACTTATCTCAGTACATAAAATTTCCTGCTGAAAAAAAAGAGAGAAAGATTACTGGTAATGTGAAATTTTCACGATATTGTTCAGTTCCATCAATTAATTATTTGAGTTCTATTAGTCTGTTGTCTCCATTAATAGTCTATATAACATGTGCAAAGTCTGGTGACCACAATCGCTAACGCTTGAAGTCTATATTATGGTTTGGCACCGTGGTTGGCGGCTTGGAGTCCCGTTGGTTGAAAATCAGACTGTTGGCTGGCAGGATTGGGGAGGTGGTGGTATACAATTTCTAATCACTAGATTGTGTGCCAAAAGCCTGGATTAAATTCCAAACCTCTCCGCAGTACTCATATGGAGTGAAGGGATATAACATTGTTGATAGGAATTTTTCCATCAGATGGAGACATAATGCCTTGAGCAAACACCTCGGTGCTATTCGACAGGAGTAGGCTACTTGCTGGCAATGGGTTTCATCTTCTCAGTCGTAAGTCATCATTATAATTAGTTCTGGGTCATTGGAGTCATTGATGGAACACACATATGGATTTAAATTCCTGGAGGGGAAGCCGCACAAATTGACATTGACAGAAAAGGATGGTTTTCTTTAAATGTTCAGGTAGTAAAGTTAATTTAATAAAACAAACCAAGCTTCATGGCACAATTGTCCCAAAGGGCCATAGCCTAGGAAGCGATCACATGCTTAGTGGACCTTGAACCACCCCTCAGATCCAAGTAAAATCAACCTCCTGTGATTGGTTGGCCTGGTCAGCATTCTGGGTTCAAATCCGGGTGAGGATGGGAGAAATAGGCAAGTTTTTTCTATTTGTCTATATATTGTATATATAGAAAGGAGAAATCGGTTGTACCCTGTCATAGGCATCGGCACAGTTTAAGATGTCAGCTATAATTGAAATTAGAGTTGTGATAGGAAAAAGTCCGTCTTTCACATTGTCATTTTGAGAGCCTTTTAACTTGCGATCATTAGTCATGGTACCTCTTTTTATTGAAATCCAAAGGGAAAAAAACTTATATGTTCTAACCACAGGTTGTGATTCTTTATTTCCAACATCTCACATGCTTTGTCCAAACCCGTCATGCGAAGGTCCAGATATTCACTCCCTCTCTTTCCCCTTCAACTTTTTCCCAAGGCTCCCTTTCCTTCTTTTCTTTTTCTTTCCCTGTTCTAAATACTGCAGCTTGAGATATCATTTACGCTGCTGCTGTTCTTTCTACAACTTTTTTAACGTCTATCCCCCGGCCTCCATTTTCTCTTTCAGCCTCAAAATATTCCCGTAAGGCACACACAATATCGTGAGCTTGACCACGAATAACTAAGCAATGCCTCCCATTAACATTTGCCTTTTTTTTTTCGAAGTGAATGAATTCTTGGTCGCCCTCTTCGTTTAGCGGCGCTCTGAATGGGTTGCAACATTTTATAATTCAGTAAATGACAAGGTGTTAAAAATGATGCTATACGACACAATAATAAAATTTGCACTACACTAAAATGCCAGTCTCGATAATGATACACTTATTAACACGAACACAAACACAATAGCACTATAAATATTTCACTAATTTCAAAAATACACAATACAGATAATCATATCACTCAAAGCAGACACTGTTATACAGCCCAGCCACATGCTCTGGTATACTAATTGGCAATTTGAAACTCGGAGCGACTGCCTTTCGGAACTTGAAGACAGATGGTAGGAAATGGAACAGCACATGTTTCGCTGGGACTGGCTTAAATGGAAGGCACATGGTTGCCATAGTAATTGCCTCCTCTTAATACCACGCTGGGAGCTGTCAGAACATGCGCGTTGTTTTAATAGCACTATAATATGGCATTGTCAATAACACAGAAAAGTAATCAATATTGTTAAGTTAAACACAGTAATCCATACTGTACGAATTTAGTAATGTTGCATGTATTGTTGAAGTTATCCCAAACAATATTTTCACTCGATACACTCAAAAGATTTTATTTAAAAACTTACAAAACACACAAAAAAATTGGAACTGTACTAGCAGGCTATAGGTTAGTTTACATTGTACCCTATGTGGGAACTCCAGATGGCCAAGCGTATAGAAAATAAAAATAAAAATAGAAATGTTGATGCGGCTCTCGCACCGTATAAGCCACTTACGTCCATACGCACGCTGAACAGTTGTTGGCGTAGTGGTAAGAGCTCGGACTGGTAATTCGATGGTCGTGAGTTTGACTCCCCGTGTGGAGACTGGTTTTTTCTGTCAATTTTTATATTATTCATTTTCCAATTAAGCAAAGGTGAATAATTCATTTCAGTTATTTATTTATACGCAAAAGGCATAGAAAAGGTAAAAAAAAATTGGGATTTCATTGTCAGACTTTTTTCTACCTGCGCCAAGAATCTATTGTTTGTGTACAGCCGCCAGGAGCAACCTTCACTTGTCAGGTGAAAGCGAATCTTACAGCGAAATGACTATTCACGTTTATGGCACATTCCCCAAGGAGGGAGGTAGCCAATAAAGGAGAAAAAAGAAGAATTTCTACAAAAAACTTGCCACAGTACATAAATTAATAGGCCTATATAAGCTACAATGAAATGAGACCGTAGTTCTCAATCACAAGAAAGATAAAAGGGAAAAACAAACTTACCTCCTTACAGCAAGCTTGACAGACTACCCTTCTATCCATAGTGCAATTGGGATCCCCTGTGATCCACTGCTTCAGCCAGTAGGAGTTCGACGATTTTTCTTTGGGCAGTGCCGCAAATACACTTCTTCTTCTCCTTCCACTTCACTATAAATCACAACACGTTCTGAACATAAAGAGTACGCGTACAACAGTTCGCATCGAAAGGGAGGTACAGGGCATATGGGTTGTGCAACATAGTTCGACGTTGACTGGTTCCTTGCATCTCTTAGAAGGTTGGAGGGGTTGAAGGCTTCGAGGTCAAATTGTTCCTTATTTCTCCTAATGGAAATTTCCTTAAAACTATTTCTGGTGACTTCTGAGAATTCCCATTTTTGTTCACGGGGTAAACAGTTATTGATAAAAGAGAAGATAATTCTGTCGAGTACACTAGCTACATATAATGCACTGGAAGAAAATCGGCTTCCTTTAAATACAGTCAACAGGCATCAAATAGGCAATTATACTCCAAATAGGCACAAACCCCTGAAATAGGCATTTATAGGCACAATAAAACCAACGAAATATAGCTAAAAAGGCCCTAAGAGGGATTTATAACTCAAAAGCCTACGTTTCTGTACACAGGAATAAAATAGGCAAATAGGCAAATTCCCGTCTCTAGTGATAACCTAATCATCATGGCAGTCTGAAATGCTATAGTAGGTGAGGGTAGAGTCGGCAACTGTGTGGGAAATAATGGCGTCGGAAACAGGAATGAAAGAGGTGACAGGCTAATTGAGTTCTGCAAAAGTCATATGTTGGTGACTGCCAATACATGCTATGAACAACCAAAAAGAAGATACTCTTGGACCATGCCGGGCAATAGTGACAGATACCAGATAGATTATATAATGATAAAACACCACTATCATAACTGAGCTAAATAATGTAAGAGCTATCCAGGTGCAGAGGTTGTAACTGTTCACTCTCCTAACTTCACACTTGAGGAGACGAAAGTTAATACCTGGGGGCATATGAATATAAGTATAAACTATATGTGGCTTGCCCGCAAATTGCCACACAAATAGAATCAATGATCATATCATGGTTTCCCATTTCTCTACGTAATGTTTGGGCGCCAGCGTTACAGTTTTAAACAAAACTATAAAGCAAAATTTATATTTACTAGCATAGAGACTTATACTTACATCGCAGGGGTAGGATTTTAAATAATTAACCTTTAAGTATCGCATGAGAAAGAAAATTGACGCAATATAAAATAAAATGAATTTATTATACAAAAAATGAGATGAATCAGAAAAGTTCCTTAAAGCTTGGAGGAATTTTAGAATTAACGTTACTGAAATTAACTGTTGCTTGCTTTATCTAATTGAAGCTCACCGATTACAGCTTCCGTTGAGGTAATCTATTTTCCGTGGTTACTCGTTCCCCTCTTCTCGTTGTAGAATTGGCTCCATGGACATCCTTCCTTCTGTGATATGGTTTGGGCTATCTGGACTAGCACTCCCTAACTGACTAGTCTTTAAATTAGACATTGGCCCTATACTTGTGAAAATTGATCACCGTTGATCTAGGAGGAGAAAATTCAGAGATATGAATTTTTCCATGTTAGCAGAAATCTCAATCCAACTTCGTTATTCTACTGATACAGTACAGACCTGAACCAAATTCCATGGACGTGATTTAAACGTAGTTCTTCGTCCAGAATAATTACAGAATATATCACAATCCGTAAGGTTGTTTCGTCTCACCCTGATCCGACACCATCACAGCAGCTAAGTACTGTGTCGAAGCGACAACACACTGTACGAAAAATAACTATGTCTCGAAGCGACCATTCACTTTCTCCAAAATAATAAATTAGTTGTGGTTCTTGGAAGTGTCATGACTCGAGGGTCGCTCCGCGCTAGATAATATATCCCCGGGCTCTCCCCACTCTTGGTAGCAGCTCAATACCAAATCTCAATACAACGAAGCATCTGATTCGTAGATCGCATTATCATCTCCCTCTCTTCATTCTTCACAAGTAACCAGTAGGCGGGGCGATGGTGTAGATGCCTGGCTTGTTAGTCCCGCGCGCGTGTCGCTGTATACTACCTTTGCTCATGAGTTAAACCCGTGAGTCATCCAACTTCCCTGCTTCAAGAATACTTTTCCATGTACACAAGTATGAGATGAAATGACACCAACTCTGTCTCAACATTGACCATATTTACAATACATAATGAATTCCTATCCTACATAATATAATAATTTAAATAATAAACCTAATGTATACAATATGATTCCAAAAGCCTTAATTACAAATGATTGAAGTTGAATTAATATATCTTTATGAATAATTGCCGATGGCGGATAATCTTGATATCGAGTGATATCATGTAATATAATTGTATACTAAATTAGTATGGCTGGAGAAGCCTGGATGGTTACATATGCCCTCCTGTTATTTACAAATATAACATATATGAAAATAACACACTACACTGATATATGCATCATTACATCGTACAAACGCTTAATAAATACATTCATAATAAAATCTTGTATCTCACTGTAGAGTGTCTGTCTCAATATCATATAACAATAGTAATAATTCCTGCCGATTTTCTTCCGAAAGTTTGTCAGCAACACTCATAATATTTACAACCTAACAACAGGTAAATAACACTATCTTTACACTTCACCATCAAAGTGTTCTGCAGTTCCAGGATATTATAATATATACACCACACACACACACACACACACACACACACACACACACACACACACACACACACACACACACACACGTCATCACACGTGGCTTACCTCTCTTAGATGGCTGCAAGCAATTTCTTGTTTTCATTGCAATAAAGTATACTTAGAAAATTATTGCATTAATTTCCTTCTGCAGTTTCAAAAATAATTCCCAAGTTATTCATGGCTTCTACAATAGTGTCAGGTCTAGGTTTACAACCTATACATGAATTCACGTTTTCTAATTCAAGTACATTTAGTGTTATGAAAACAACACCTGGGAGACATTACGCTTAATTCGCAGAAATATATCGTCTCAGAGAGCGAATATTATAAGTGCCCAACATGACACAATCACCATCTTTCAATCTGTATGCACAATGACCAACCCGACAATGAATCTGGAATGGACCCTGATACAACAAAAAGAATTTCTTCCTCACCTTCTCTTCACTGGATGAGAGCATGGAAACACGTAACAGAACAGAATCTCCTACCTGAAATTTGTCTAACACCTGATGTTTCTGCTGTTTGCTACACTTCTTAGCCGCTTTAATAAAATTCTCATGGTATTCTGCCCACTTCCACTTATTGCCAGCCTTCAGCAAATTTCTAAATGGCTCTAATAAGTAGGAAAATCTTAAGACAAAAATTCTAAAAAATTACATACTCCAATATATGATCTCAATTTTTTTATATTCCTGGGCCTTTTTGCATTCAATATTTTCTCTACACACTGACTACTCGAAACTTCAATAATACCATCCTCTAACATGGCTTCTCTTCGATTGTCTACTGCTTTAGCATATTTATGTGGTATCGGATATCTTGATCCAGCGAATATACTTTGATCCAGCACTGAAAATGAGTTTTCATACACATGTGTTTTGCCAGGTTTCAAGGAAAATACTTCCTTGTGTTTTCTCAACACATACAACAATCGGTCCCTCTGACCTCCTTCGAAATTGCTACTATCTACCGCTTCTCTCAAAGCATCATCTTGGTTCTCCTCTAACCACACTTCACATAACTTAAAATTTGCTCTTTCTTCTTCATCTTTTGAATCCTCATTGACACACCACATGTTACAAACCTCCACTTTTGTCTGAACTTCGGCATCCCACCTGACTTTAATATCCTCATTATCCCACCTTAAATATACCATCGCCTCATTGTAATCTAACCGAGCTGACTATAAACTTAGCCAGTCAGATCCCAAGATAACATCAAATATAAGGTTCGGAATAACAATACATATCAGAATTTTTGACTTCCCGTTAATACAGATGGGTATGGCAACTTGTTTACATATTTGCTTGGATCGTTTACCTACAGCAGTGACGATATATGTGGATTTCACAGGCATTTCCTCAATCTCAATGTTCTCCTTTATTTCTGTCCTCATACCACTTTGAACTTACACATGATCTTTGACTGCCTGAATCCAATAAAGCCTGATAATGCGCCCTCCATACCACGATCGTAACAACGGGGTTATCACTTTTACTAGCAACTATGACTTGATCCACATCCACCTCCCGTAATAACTCATCTCTGATATCGAGATCATAATTCATGTGCGTCATTACACAGTTTCTCGCAACATGTACTGAAGACTGATAATCTGATCTCTCATTGCTGTCTACTATCAGTTTAAATTACTTTGTCTCCTTGTATCCTGATTTCGGCTTGTACCTTTCTCAACATTATGTTCCCTCTGAACATTCCTATTTTGCTGGTGTGACTGATTACCTGTATTTTGTTGTCTCGGTTAAAACTGATCACGATGATTGTGTTCTTGTCTTCTGGGTGGTGTTTGATAGTTAGTGTGCTCTCCTGTACTACTACTATTTCCTAACACATCGAAACTTGCTAGCAATCTTTCCATTCCCTGAATAGACTCTATCTGTTGCATACAGCGGATTTTGTTGGGAAAATGTCTGAGTAATAATTTCACAATATCTCTCTCTGCTGACATCCCATCTATGTTTTTACAAATCACAACGTGGGCCAAAAAATATTGTGGCCTAAATTTCCCAAAGACAATGTGTTCTCTTTCCATGCTTTGTATAATTTCACTCCAGAATTTCTCCATGAAATATTTCTGGAATTCCACCATACTGATCATGCTGCTCTTATACACCGCAAACCATGATTTAGTTTCCCCAATGAAAGCATTACCTATTATTTCTAACGCTTCTTCCCATTCAATGACTCCTTCTTCTATTCGCTTTTCAAACCGTTTCTTCACAGTGTTTAAAAAATCGAAAGGGTTTGTCTGCCTCCCATTAAATTTAGGTAATTCTGTTACACATATGAAATTTGTACCATGGCACTGACTTCCTATATTACCTTGCTTTTCTCTGATTTCTTTACATATTTGTGCCTCCAACCTATCAATACGTTCATTTATTCTTTTCACTTTAGTTTCTACGTCACTCGCAATGTGTTCTTGTCTTTCCTTGGTGACTTTAATTTCAACCGCATATTCCTCTGCTTTCTTAAACTTTTCATTACATATTTTAGCATTAATCTCTACCTTACCACACAGATCATCGTATTGTTGTTGTACTTGTTCTCTAACTGTACTAACTTCTCCTACTTGTTCCTGAATTTTACAATTAATTCCTGTGATCTGCTGGTCTACTTCGCTCCTAACTTTACAGTTTTCTTTCTCTACCAACTCCACGACTTCGCTTCTATGTTCAGTTAACTTTCTTTCTACCTCTTTCTCATGTTGGCTACGTCTCATCTCCTGTTCCGCTAACTGATTCTCAAAAAGTTTCTGCTGCTCTAGTGCTTCATCTAATCTATGATTAAAGCATCCATCCTAGTATTAATTTCTTTGCTAATTTTGGTTTTCGTCTGTTCTACTTCTCGGCTAATTTCGGTTATCGTTCTCTCTACCTCCTTCCTAATTTCATTCGTTTCCTTCCTAATTTCATCTATCCCTTTCTTTTCCTTCCTAATTTCATCCATCTGCTGTAATATCCCTTGCATCATCACAAACAGTTCTTGGATATTCATTTCACTATTCGTATTACTTTCTTTCTTGCCCTCCAACCTAGCTACATCAGATTCTGTGCTATTTTCCATGCTCCCACCACTCTCTACCATTTTATCTACTTCAATGCTCTCATCTACAACTGTAGTTATAACACACGTAGCAAGAAGTCTACTGTTGCAAACACTTCTAACTCATAATATTGCAAGCTATCTTTGTCACCGTCAAATGATTCCACTTTTATATGCTTTTTCAACTTGAATATCTGCAAGCTCACAATTTGCAACATTTGAACATCACTTCAAAATTTTGAGATGGTCCATAGTGATCCTATTTGAAACTGTTCTTCAACTTCTCTTCACCAACTTCACCAACTTCATATCATATCCTCAACGTGTTCTACAACTTCTCCATATGCATCTGACTTTCGTCTTTTTTCTTCAAGATCATGATTAACTTCGGATCTCTCGACTAACTTTGACTTTTATTCTCTCTTCTTTACTTTGATTATATAAGATTTTTCGCCATCATCTAATTATAACCGCCAGACTATCAACTTTACTTTTATGCAATCTTACTACTTGTTGTATAACAATCTGTTGTTTTATCCATTGTACTTATTTTAGCAGCCTTCTAATGTTAATTTTGTTAATACTTCCACTATTGTATCTCATCACATTGTATTTTCAAACCATCTTTGTTATTTTTAATGTTATTTTTACTTCAAATCTCTTCAAGATTTTAAAATTCATTTCATTACTACATGTTATTTAGACGCTTATTTTTAATTTAAGGTTAAGACTAAGGCTGATGATGCCTTCAGGGAAGGCGAAACATGCACCACTATTAGCTAACAAATTTATGTAAATCATCCAAGACGATTTTGTATTGATTAGGTGGTCTAATAAATAACTTAATGTTATTATTTCAATACTTAATGGTTTTCGAGCTCCACGTTGCTGCAACAAATGTAACTGTTCGCTCTCCTAACTTCACACTTGAGGAGACGAAAGTTAATACCTGGGGCCACATGAATATAAATATAAACTATATGTGGCTTGCCCGCAAATTGCCACGCAAATAGAATCAATTATCATACCATGGTTTCCCATTTCTCTATGTAATGTTTGGGCGCCAGCATTACAGTTTTAAACAAAACTATAAAGCAAAATTTATATTTACTAGCATAGAGACTTAAACTTACATCACAGGGGTAGGATTTTAAATAATTAACCATTAAGTATCGCATGAGAAAGAAAATTAACGCAATATAAAATAAAATGAATTTATTATACAAAAAATGAGATGAATCAGAAAAGTTCCTTAAAGCTTGGAGGAATTTTAGAATTAACTTTACTGAAATTAACTGTTGCTTGCTTTATCTAATTGGAGCTCACCGATTACAGCTTCCGTTGAGGTAATCTATTTTCCGTGGTTACTCGTTCCCCTCTTCTCGTTGTAGAATTGGCTCCATGGACATCCTTCCTTCTGTGATATGGTTTGGGCTATCTGGACTAGCACTCCCTAACTGACTAGTCTTTAAATTAGACATTGGCCCTATACTTGTGAAAATTGATCACCGTTGATCGTAGGAGGAGAAAATTCAGAGATATGAATTCTTCCATGTTAGCAGAAATCTCAATCCAACTTAGCTATTCTGCTGATACAGTACAGACCTGAACCAAATTCCATGGACGTGATTTAAACGTAGTTCTTCGTCCAGAATAATTACAGAATATATCACAATCCGTAAGGTTGTTTCGTCTCACCCTGATCTGACACCATCACAGCAGCTAAGTACTGTGTCGAAGCGACAACACACTGTACGAAAAATAACTATGTCTCGAAGCGACCATTCACTTTCTCCAAAATAATAAATTAGTTGTGGTTCTGGTAGTGTCATGATTCGAGGGTCGCTCCGCGCTAGATAATATATCCCCGGGCTCTCCCCACTCTTGGTAGCAGCTCAATACCAAATCTCAATACAACGAAGCATCTGATTCGTAGATCGCATTATCATCTCCCTCTCTTCATTCTTCACAAGTAACCAGTAGGCGTGGCGATGATGTAGATGCCTGGCTTGTTAGTCCCGCGCGCGTGTCGCTGTATACTACCTTTGCTCATGAGTTAATCCTGTGAGTCATCCAACTTCCCCGCTTCAAGAATACTTTTCCATGTACACAACTATGAGATGAAATGACACCAACTCTGTCTCAACATTGACCATATTTACAATATATAATGAATTCCTATCCTACATAATATAATAATTTAAATAATAAATGATGTTCTAATGTATACAATATGATTCCAAAAGCCTTAATTACAAATGATTGAAGTTGAATTGTAACGTTGCGACCACATACACATTAATAAAATGAAACAGCAGTGGACATGAATACACAGCAAAACAAGATGATGTGGAAAGAGCTACCCATAACTTACCCGGAGGCAGTAAGATCCTTGCGTGATTGCCAACCTGTTGGTCAAACTACATAATGATCACTCAGAAATAAATAATAACAAGGCTTTAATAAAGAAATATAACTACAAGAATAATAGAGGCACACAGAAACAATCTTGCGAACCCCAACTTGATATTTCCCACTGGCCATTGTTTACAGTTTTTAAAAGTTTATTAATAAAACACCCAAAGAAGGTTATATGAAGGAATTAATATATATATATATATATATATATATATATATATATATATATATATATATATATGTATATTTTAAAAACAATACCAAGAAAGGTTAGTATGACCAAAACTGAAACTAAGTCATGACTTTTAAAAACCAATAGGTACTTGTTTAACTGAATTCATTTACTGAAGATATTCAAATAAGGTCAGTCTTTGCCCTAAGTTACAAACCAAAACCAGGAATGAAATAAGATAATCAGAGGATAGAAAATAATAATAATTTGAAAGGGCACAGATTTACTAGGAAGCCTTGAACTGGAACGAAGGAAGGTTACACTTAATTACATATTAAAAACACCATGTCGAAAGAAAATAAGTACCTAATATTAAGAAGGTATCAGATACATACATTACATGGCCCCAAAAGGGGCAATCGGGGGCAAAACCCCAATATATAAATAATATCCTACATGGTACGTCTGTAAAGGGGACCGTCTCAAACCATACTCTCTCTCAATGGCTGCCAACACTCGGCACGGCCCCACACAGCTGTGCACAGCGAGTCAAAACTCGCCTCAAGGCTACGTATCAGAAGGGAAGAAGAAACGATTCAGATTAGAAGGCTAGGGACACACTAGAATGGAAAGTCATGTATAAAAATCTTGCTACAGAATTAATATATCTTTATGAATAATTGCCGATGGCGGATAATCTTGATATCGAGTGATATCATGTAATATAATTGTATACTAAATTAGTATGGCTGGACAAGCCTGGACGGTTACAAGGTTGACTCTGACCCCAATCTGATATTAATGAAGAGCCAACTGTGTTTTAGAAGAAAGGTTATAGAACAACCAAGTAAAAGATGAAATATCAGCAGGGTAAAAAGTGACAAGCAAGCTTTAAATGAGTTCAGAGTAAAAACTGACGAAAAATTAATCTCAAGATGATGCCAGGAAGTATTGTATGGGAAAAGTGGGACAGTACAAAAAAGGAAATAACTCAAATGGCTGATGCATGCTTTGGAAGACTGGAAAAGGCGGTGTAGAAATCTTGGATTACTGGACTTAATGGAAGAATGCAGGAAGAGCAAAGTGAGAGGAAACTATGAAGAATATGCAAGACTGTGAAACAAGATAAACAGAGACACAAGGAGAATAGGAGAAGAATGGTATGAAAAAAAAGTGCAAAGACATAGACCAAAATATGATGAAAGGTAATAGTTAGAGAGCATACACTGTGATACAAAAACAATTTGGAGCAAGAAAGAAAGTGTTGAACGTCTTATGGAGTAACTGTAGAAAATGAAGTATCACTACGTTGGAAGGAGTACGCACAAGAACTCTACTGAGGAATTAGAAACACATCCACCAAGTGGATGTTGATGAGCTAGGACCACCAATACCCAGAGAAGAATTTGTACGCACAAGAACTCTACCGAGGAATTAGTTACACATCTACCAAGTGGATGTTGATGAGCTGGGACCACCAATACCCAGAGAAGAATTTGATGTGGCTCTCAAGAGATAGACACAGAAAGACTTCAGGACCAGATGAAATACCTGCAGAGATCTTACAGGCTCTAGGAGACAAAGCCAAACAAAATCTATACATACATACATTACATTATCATTAAAGACAGTTATGCCCCTCGGCGTTCAGTCTGCAAGCCTCGCCACAATCCTCTATTTGCAACTAGTGTTATGGTCTCATTTAGTTCTATACCTCTTATCTTTAAATCGTTAGATACTGGGTCTAACCGTCGTCTTCTTGGTCTCCCTCTACACTTCTGACTTATGAATAAGAATGAATACGATATCCTGTGTCTACCCAGCTTTCGCTCCCATAAAACAAGGTTGGTCTGAAAACAGACCAATGTAAAGCTAGTTTCGTCTGGGAGCTGACTTCCTTCTTACAGAATACTGTTGATCGCAACTGTGAGCTCACTGCATTAGCTTTCCTACACCTTGATTCGATCTCACTTACTATATTACCATCCTGGGAGAACACACAACCTAAATACTTGAAATTATCGACCTGTTCTAGATTTGTTTCACCAATCTGACATTCAGTTCTGTTGAATTTCTTACCGACTGACGTCAATTTAATCTTCGAAAGGCGTAATTTTCATTCCATACTCATTGCACCTATTTTCAAGTTCCAAGACATTAGACTGCAGGCTTTCGGCACAATCTGCCATTAAGACCAAGTTGTCAGCATAGCCCAGACTGCTTACTACATTTCCACCAAACTAAATTCCTCCTTGCCATTTTATATCTTTCAGCAGATGATCCATGTAAACTATGAACAGCAAAGGTGAAAGATTACAGCCTTGTCTAACCCCTGTAAGTACCCTGAACCAAGAACTCATTCTACCATCAATTCTCCCAGAAGCCCAATTGTGAACATAAATGCCTTTGATTGATTTTAATAATCTACCTTTAATTCTATAGTCCCACAGTATGGCAAACATCTTTTCCCTCGGTATCCTGTCATATGCTTTCTCTAGATCTACAAACAATAAACACAACTGCCTGTTCCTCTCATAGCAGTTTTCAGTTACCTGGCGCATACTGAAAATCTGATCCTGACAGCCCGTCTGTGGTCTGAAACCACACTGGTTTTCATCCAACTTCCTCTCAACTTTAATGGTTATGAATTTCATGTTTTTGGTCCGTATTGAACTGAGAATAATATATAAGTAATAATAATAACAATGTAAACGTTTCCACCTTTTCAATACTAAAATATATTCACAAAATTATAAATTACACGGTACTGTTGCATTGCTGAACAAAAGCGCATATACGCCCTCAAGAAGAAAATTAAAGACAACGAACTCATCGTAACCAAAGCTGACAAAGGCAATGCAACAGTTATCATGGATAAAAAAGTATATATTGAAAAAACAAAAAACTTTTTCACAGACAGCTCATTTTCCATAATCAAAAAAGACCCCACCCAAAAAATTCAAAAACTACTTAAACTCTTAAGAACACTTCATTTTTATTTACCGAACAGGAAAAATCCAAACTCATACATATGAACCCAGGACTCCACACTGCTAAAGCTCTTCCCAGAATTCACAAAACCGGAATTCCCATCCGGCCAATTATCAACTATAGACAGAGCCCCTTATACAAAATATCACAATTAATCCAATGTTTCTTAAGAAAAAATTATCAATTCTTATCCAAAAAGTCTATTAAAAACACATCTGAGCTAGTAGAAAAACTAAACAAGTTCAATTTGCAACTGGATCACTCCATCCACTCTTTCGATATTGTAAACATGTACCCAACCATACAAGTATCAAAATTAATTCCGATAATTATAAACAATTTAAACAAAAACAGCCACTTAAGCAAACTAGAGATACAAGACTTTATCACATTATTAAAACTTATCATCGACAATAACTTCTTCACTTTTGACAATGTCATATATCAACAAAATGGTTTGGCAATGGGATCACCGGCGTCAGGTATCTTAGCAGAAATATACCTGGACTTCCTTGAATACACCAAAATTGACAACGAATTTGAAAACATTTTCTTTTGGGCCAGATATGTCGACGATGTCTTTGTAATCATGAATGAGACATCAATCAACGCACCCACCACCCTCTTAAGACTCAACAATATTGATCCTCATATCAAATTCACACTAGAATCCGAATCAAATCAAAAAATCAACTTTCTAGATTTAACCATCACTAGAAACTCAGATTCTTTCAGTTATAAAATTTTCAGAAAACCCACTCAAACAGCCTCCACCATTCGCCAAGATTCAGTGCACCCCCAGTCCCACAAACGAGCCACATACAGCAGCCTAGTTCACCGAGCCTTCAGCATACCTATGTCCAATAAAGATCTAAAAAACGAACTCAACACAATCCGCGGAATCACAAAATTCAACGGCTTCAGCAATCATTTTATAGAAAGGATAATCAATAAACACAAACATCGCCCGAAAACTACCCTCAAAAAAGAAATAACCAAACCTCTAACATTTTCCACCTTCACGTTCAACAATGATATCTACAAGTTAACCAACATCTTTAAGAAACAAGGCGTTAAAATAGCCTTCAAAACCAACAATAAGAACATGAACGTTTTATACAATACTTCACACATCAACAAGACCAGCAGTTTTTTAAAATCAGGAGTTTATAGGATCAAATGTACCACCTGTAAAAAAACCTATATCGGGCAAACCGGGAGAAACTTCATTATCAGATACCACGAGCACACTAACGCAATAAAATACAACAGGTTTTCAGCCATCGGCCAACACATGCAAGATTATAACCATAATTTCACCAATATTGAACAAGACATGGACTTCCTCGTATTAGCAAACAAGGGCCCTTTACTCAACATAATGGAAAATTACTACATACACCTAGACCATTACTTTAATGCCAGTCAGAATCTCAGTGAAATCTCAGAGAAACCCAACATACTCTTCGATCTATTTATCACTTTCCTCAGAAACAATAATGCAGCCAACCTAAACTCAATCCTAAATTTAATCAAAGGTACTTTTCCAAGACAATTACACTTTCTCCCGCACCCTTCAGCCCCACCTTAAGCCCTCTTCCTAAGCCATATATAATTTTATATATGTCATTTCAATACAAGAACTTACTGATTTCCATGATTATAATTTTTACAACACCCCATTTATACTTTATTCTTTGTTAAAAACCTCTTAGTATGTATATTCCTTGTATTATTAACTATTACCATAATAACATCTCATTTCACTTGTTATTCTTTAAAATAACATTTTCTTAGGATTTCGCCAAAAGTGATCTTTGCTCCAATACGGCTGATGATGACCCCTAGATGGATTGAAACTAGTACCGTGTAATTTATAATTTTGTGAATATATTTTAGTATTGAAAAGGTTGTTATTATTATTACTTATATATTTTTCCTCTCAACTACTGATCGCATCCCACCTTCCAAGATGCCAGTGAATACTTTGCCTGGTATACGAATCAACGAGATACCTCGATAGTTTTTGCAATCCTTCCTGTTCCCTTGCTTATAGATAGGTGCAATTACTGCTTTTGTCCAATCTGAAGGTACCTTTCCAACACTCCATGCTAATCTTACTACTCTATGAAGCCATTTCATCCCCGCTTTCCCACTATACTTCACCATTTCAGGTCTAATTTTATCTTTCCGGCTTCTTTATGACAATAGAGTTTATTTACCGTCCTTTCCACTTCCTCAAGCGTAATTTCACCAACATCATTTTCCTCCTCCCCATGAGCTTGGCTCTTCACAACACCACCAGGAAGATTTCTTTTTACATTGAGACAGTCTTCAAAATATTCCCTCCACCTCTCCAGTGATTCCCTGGGATTTATTATGAGTTCACCTGAATTACTCAAAACACTGTTCATTTCCTTTTTCCCCTCCCTTCCTAAGATTCTTTATTACTGTCCAGAAAGGTTTCTCTGTTGCTTGACCTATCCTTTCCAGGTTATTACCAAAATCCTCCCACGACTTGTTTCTGTATTCAACAACCATTTGTTTTGCTCTGTTTCTTTCATCTACGTACAAATCCCTGTCTGCCTGTGCCCTTGTTTGGAGCCATTTCTGATAAGCCTTCTTTTTTACATTTACAAGCTGCTCTCACTTCATCATTCCATCAAGTTGTTCGCCTTTTCCCATCTTTACACACAGTTATTCCTAGGCATTCCCTTGCTGTTTCTACTGTTCCATCCTGAACCTGGTTACTTTACTGTTGGAAACTTCTCACTAATCATATCCATGTACTTCTGTCTAATTTCCTCATCCTGGAGATTATCTACCCTTATTCGTTCGCAGACAGATTTCACTTTCTCTGCCCTAGGCCTAGAGATACTTTGTTCACTACAGGTCAGATAGTGGTCTGTATCATCGAAAAATCCCTGGAAAACTCATACATTCCTAACAGATTTCCTGAATTCAAAGTTGGTTAAGATATAGTCTATTACGGATCTGGTACCCCTAGCCTCCCATGTGTAGCGGTGAATAGCCTTATGCTTGAAGAATGTATTTGTAACTGCTAAACGCATACTGGCACCGAAGTCCAGCAAATGCTTCCCATTCCCATTAACTTCCATGTCTTCCCCACATTTACCAATCACCCTTTCGTATCCTTCAGTTCTATTTCCAACTCTCGGATTGAAGTCGCCCATTAGCACTATTCTATCCTTTCTGTTGACCCTGACCACGATGCCACTCAATGCTTCATAAAACTTGTCAACTTTATCCTCATCTGCACCCTCACACGGTGAATACACTGAGACAATTCTTGTCCTAATTCCTCCAACTGCCAAATCTACCCACATCATTTGCTCGTTTACGTGCCTAACAGAAACTATATTGCATGCAATGGTATTCCTGATAAACAGTCCTACCCCATACTCTGCCCTTCCCTTTCTAACACCCATCAAGTACACTTTATAATCTCCTATCTCTTCCTCGTTATATCCCCTCACCTGAATATCACTTACTCCTAGCACATCCAGATGCATCCTCTTTGCTGAATCAGCCAGTTCTTCTTTCTTTCTTCTATAAGCCCCATTAATATTGATAGCTCCCCATCGAATTCATTTCATTTGTCAAGTTGTTTCCAAGGAGTCCCTCGCCTGTCAAATGGGAGTGGGACTCCGTTACTCCCATAGGTCCGAGGTTGCTTAAAATGTTCTGAGCTCGGTAAATTCATGAAGCAGGATGCTACCCTACATACACATAGTCCAAGTGAGGATCTCTCCTTTAACGGGTTATGGACCACCGGTGGATTGTATATTCCAAGCCGCCTGAGCACAAGGAGGGCAATGACTCAGAATATGTCCGAGATTTCCACTCCCATTCCATAGCAACTGGTATCCCGACTCTCAGGACCACTTACTAGCCACTCAGCTGTTACCCATGGTTCACGAACTAGGACATGCCGACAGTAACCCACACCATGAACCACACAATCTATATGAGCTAAAAAATGGAATGTACATAACAGGGTTAAACGCAAGAGATTTTGAGCTATCCATCCTTATTCCTATCCCAAAAAAAGCACAGAGCACTGATGTGTGAAGATCATAGAATGTTGAGTTGAGCCTCCTCTCCCATTCCTCTAAAATCATAACTTGAATTACCTACCACCGGACAGAGAGGAAGATAGATGATAATATTTAAGAAGAACAGTTTGAATTCTTAGTCTCAGAGTCATTAACAAAAAACTCTAGAAATAGGCAGACTAATGGTAATTGCGTTCATTGATATGGAGAAAGCTTCGATAACATAAACTGGAATGTTCTGTTTGATATCCTAAGAAAGCTGAAAATGGACTACAGGAACAGAAGAATACTCTTGTCACATTTACAAGAACCAAAGAGCATTGATAGGCAAACAAAGAGTGGAAGCTAAAATTGGAAAGGATGTAAGACAAGGATGTGGATTATCACCAGTATTATTTAACATCTATATAGAAGAAGCCGTAAAGGAATTTTTAGTTGCCAACAATCATGGCATACATGTTAATGGCAAACTGTACAGTAGGCCTATCATATGATCTGCGGATGATACAGCATTGATAACTGAAAAGGCACTGAATTATATGAACAAATTGCTAAAAGAGAGGTGTGGTATGAGAATAAACAAAAAGAAGACCAAGATAATGATCTGTACAAGGAATAATTACCAAATGGCCAATGTGCTGATGAATGGAGAGAAACTAGATCAAGTAAAGGAAGTTTGGTAACATCTGGTGGAAAATGTACGAAGGAAGTAAACACCTGGATTACACAGGCGAAGGGAGCTTTCTCAAAAAAGAAGTATCTACTAACATCCAACACCATTGCATGGAGGTACAAAAGCACTTTTCGAAACATTTTGTGTTGTAAGCTATGGGTCAGAAACATTGTACCCTGCAAAAAGTGGAAATGCTGAAACTCAAGGCCTTTGAGATGTGGTGCTGGCGTCGATTCCTAAGAATACCTTTGGCTGATAGAGTCCCAAACAAGAATGTCCTCAAAAGAGCAAATGAGACTCAGCTCGGTTGAAATCTTGAACGACAGAAGAAATAGCTTTGTTTGCCACTTACTTTGTCATTCTGACTTCTGCGCCACTCTGTTTGAAGGGAAAATGGAAGTAGAAGGACCAAAGGAAGACCTAGAGTGCAATTTATAGACAGCATTAAAGGCAAGCACACCTAATGCCACTTTAAGCTGCTGGCCAAAGAATGTAAACGCTTGGAAGACATGCACGTTACCCACCAACCTTATGGTTGAGGAGAATAAGAATAAGATTCTTCAGTTTACCGAAACTAATTCTGAGTAATAAATTCTATGCATTCTATATTTAGATGGAGAGAAAAGAGGACTTCATTAAGATAAGTTTCAGATTTCAAGTTCTTAAGTATTTAAACAGAAATAAACATAAATGTTTATACACTTCTAAATATTTGAGTGTTGTTTGATAGAATCTAATGATTATCTTTCAAGAATGAGACATGTCATTCTGTTTTAATTAAGTGGTTTCTTTTTCAGATATAATACTGTTACCATATGTTGTCTTTTTCAGGTACCGGTAGTTTATGAATTTGTTGCTCAGAATTAGTTTTGACAGACTGAAGAACCTAACAGTTATAAATTAACTGGGTCCAAACTGAAAGCAGATGGCTTCAGATAATATCAAAAAACCTGAAAATTTTGACAAAAATTGAAAATATTTCATATTTCAGGGATTTTAAAATATTCAAAAGTGTCCAGGCTCATTCCATTCATTGGGATAAGTTTGGACAGTAATGTTATTTCAATACACGTCCAATTTCATGCCTTGTATTGATAAGAGTTCAGTCGGATATTTGGATTTAAGTGAAACTACTAGCGTGATGGGATACAGGAGAGAGTATCTATACGACGCCACAGAAGATGACTACCGCAGCAGTAGTCGAAACGTCTGGACGAAGTGAGAGGAGTGGACCACGGCATAATAGCCCCGAAGATGTTTATTATAGTGATGGGTTTTGTTTATCTCTAAATGTGTCCCTTGTAAAAAAGGATATAGGTTAAAGTCCTTCATAAGCTTGCAGTCCAACATCACCTTGTTTCTTTCCTTGTAGCTAAAGGAAGACGTACAGGTTACATATTGTGACAGTGATTCTGCCTCACTGTGAAAAAGCAGCCAAAAGCAAGCATACAAAGTCTGTTCAAAAAACTGACCAAACATCGAAAATAATTCATTAGAGGCCTTACTTGCTTGCAGCCTCATTAGCTTTGTCTCCTTCAAGTAGACCCCTCGTCTATTAATACAATGCTCCCAACACTGTTTCCATTTATGGGAGGTTGTGGGATCATATGCAGTTCCACCTGCAATTTCAGTTAGATCTCTTCATTTGACAGAAATTGTCATCCTTTTAAGATGAACTTCAGTTTGAGAAAAAATTCTGCTGGAGCTAGGTCAGGTGAGTAGGGTGGATGAGGAAGCACAGTTATCTTCATGTTCGTAAAATAATTCATGAATCAACAACAATATATGAGCTGGCACTTTGTCATGGTAGAGCAGAGGTGTCCAGGTGGGCACCCGTTTAGGCTAGCCCAGTGCAGCTAGACTGGCCTGATATAAATGCAGGCAGTTTATGTAGCTTACGTTACAGTTAAGCGAGGTAGCGAACACACTTTGCAGGGAAGGGAGCAGTGACGTTTGAATGTAGTTACGAAGCTCTTCTCCACTATTCAGCGAAATGCTGATTGGAGTACAGTATTTTGAAAAACAACTATAATTGCAAGAAAAGCGGCCTTTTCAAGATATTCTCGATATAAACAGTCAGTTTTCTTTTATTGATGTTACATTCAAAGAAAACTGATGTGTTACTTTTTGTGTTACAATTTACAAAAAAATATTGCATACAAGCTATGATTTACAATTCCTTTCTTCTTCAGATATAAAACTATTACAATTCACTTTTTTTTTTAAAAGTAAAATTCCTGTTTTTCATTCAGCCAAATGTAATATATTAACATAATTCAACAAGTTAGCAGATTGATTTTGCGATTTTGTTTCTACTAGCGTGATGGGTTTTTGTTTATCTCTAAATGTGTCCCTTGTAAAAAAGGATATAGGTTAAAGTCCTTCAGAAGCTTGCAGTCCACCTTGTTTCTTTACTTGTAGCTAAAGGAAGATGTACAGGTTGCATAATGTGACAACGATTCTGCCTTCATTTCTTCATTATTTTCTTTCTCCATCTCAAACTCAGGTATAGCCTCAGCAATCGAGAGTGACTGGGAGAAGAAAGATTGCCAATAAGACTATCAACAAGGTTCACGAATTAATTAATTAATTAATTAATTAATTTATTTATTTATTTATTTATTTATTTATTTCATGCCTTCACGCCGATCTCGGTAATTCTTAGGAATAAGGTGTCCCAGTTATAAATTGAACCATAAATTACATATTACTAAATAACAGCCCATTTTTTCTTCTTTTGTTAAACGAACAAAACAAAACTTGTATCATACTTGTTACTGAGATAGCAGCTTACTAACCTTGGGTATTCACTGAACCTTATCAGATAATTTAAACCCAGCCAACCACAAGCCACAGCTTATCCGTATTACCCCGTATTATATTAGAAATGTTTCTAAAGGACCTCTTAAAATATGATAGTGAAAATTCTAATTCATTACATAAAAGCAAAGCAAAGTCATCTCCATACAGGCCCTGGGAGTGGTGGAAGGTAAAGGCTCCACTATTCGTAACCTCGGCACTTGATGGGGTGGAGTGGTTAGCTCTACGCCCGGCCGCCTTTGCCCCCAGGAATTAACCTGGTACTCATTTTTGGTGTACGTTGAGTGAACCTCAGGGCCATATGCACCTCTGGAAGTGGAAATCTCATTTCTTAAATTGTACGACTTCCTAACGGGGATTTGAACCCACGTCCTTCCGGGCGAACCGAGTACGCCTTTAGCACCTCGGCCAGGCAGCCCCTAATTTATTACATACAGTACAAAAATATTTGAGGTTGTAAGCCTAACTCTCTATTGTATCTGATCGAAATATAAAAACCACAATGAATATTAATAACTTATTTCTTATGACATAGATTGAAAATTATGTTCCCTCTTTCTTTCATTATTTTCTGCCTCCATTTCAAACTCTGGTATAGCCTCAGCGATCAAGAGTGAGTGGGAGGAGAAAGATTGCCAATAAGACTATCACTATCAACAAGGATGGGAAGGTTCACCTCTTTCTTTCTTTCTTTCTTTCTTTCTTTCTTTCTTTCTTTCTTTCTTTCTTTCTTTGTGGCGAAGTTAAGGCTTACGGCCCTCTCTTACACTCAACCACGTATTATCTAAAATAAACTTAATAAATAGAATAATGAAATAATAAAATCAAATAAAAATCCTTACCTCATTCATTTTTCCATTCATACTGGCATTTACACAAGCTGATTATACATTTAATAGGTGATCTCGGCAAGACCACTTGAAAGAAGTTAGAGGTGCAATTCCTAACACTGACTGGAAGGGCATTCCATAGCTTTGCACTAGACACTTGAAAGGAGCGGTTATATGAGGATGAGCGATGCACAGGAATCGCGAGTACAGTAGTCGATCCTATTGTTTGATTATTATTATTATTATTATTATTATTATTATTATTATTATTATTATTATTATTATTATTATTATTATTATTTATTACTAGAGCCTGGATTTCCTTGCAAATGCATGTTCTTAAATAAGCTAGTTACAGTTCACAAACTTTGCAAATATTTGTTTCATGACTTAATGATTCCTAATAACCGTTCTTTCTCCCTGCATGTTTTCGCTTTCTTAGGAGAAAATTCATGCGTAATGCATATTTTGAAGGTTTTGGATTTAATAGTGAATATTTGGTCTTTTATATTGCATAATAAGACTTTTCTTCTTACTTTGGCAGATATATAAAGTTAACTTGCATGATAGTGCCTCTTATGAATGTTGGTTTTCAGAATTTGGGACCATTTTTCCACTTTATACAGTACTAGCTTATGTACCCGTGCTTCGCTACGGGGTTCTCAGAAAGACTGACTTTGTGGTTTTCCTAACTGAAGTCAACATAGGTCATTACAAAAACGTCATTAGGAATGTAGCAATTAAAAGCAGTGTTATCACATAAAATACTCGATCAAATGAAAAACGACATATTTTCTCACTTTTAACGAACAGTACTACGGTGCTGATCTAACAGTACAATGTCCCAGAGCTGGAATGACCAGGCCACAGACAGCCGTGAACACTTCTCTGCTGTTATTCTGTTAAATATGCACACTTCTCATTCCAATCAGTGCCTCAGAGTAGGGATTGAATAGCTCGAATGCTATGTTGAACCAGTGTGTTTACGTACCTTTGGTATTGGAAAATTTATGAAACAGAGGAATGGCATGCTAAAGAAGAAAGTTACCTAACTCCCCAGGTACCTCCCGCCAGTATTTAGGCAGACTGTTCCACTTGTACGACTGGGCGAGTTGGCTGTGTGGTTAGGGGCATGCAGCTGTGAGCTTGCCTTCGGGACATAGTGGATTCGAACCCCATTATCGGCAGCCCTGAAGGTGTTATTACGTGGATTCCCATTTTCATTTTCACCCCAGGCATATGGTGGGGCTGTACCTTAATTAAGGCCAGGGTCACTTCCTTCACACTCATAGCTCTTTCCTATTCCATCGTCACCATAAGACCTAACTGTGACGGTGCGACGTAAGGCAAATGTTAAAAAAATACTCGGTACGCAACAGTAAACCTATCTATCGGAAATGAAATGGCGTATGGCTTTTAAAGCCGGGAATGTCTGAGGACATGTTCGGCTCGCCAGGTGCAGGTCTTTTGACTTGACTTCCGTAAGCGACCCGCGCGTCGTGGTGAGGATGAAATGATGTTGAAGACAACACATACACCCAGCCCCCATGCCAGATAAATTAACCAATGATGGTTAAAATTCTCGACCCTGCCGGGAATCGAACCCAGGACCCCTATGGCCAAACGCCAGCACGCTAACAATTTAGCCATGGAGCAGGACAATATCTATCGGAGATGAGTGGAAACAGAATACAAAACACATCACAACAAACAATGGTCAATGTAATGTTATTGTTGATCAATTTTGTGAGCTTTCTACATTGTAGTTCTTCACATTTAGTTTTCTTTAGACTCTGTGATGTTAGGGCGTCTTATAAAATTATTTATAGCGTAGATTCTCGTTCCTTATTCTCCGACTTTACATACCGATTTTCATTAAATCCTGTTTACCATTTTCTCGTGACTCGGCGCTGATAAGGTCTTAGTAACAAAAATCCAAATTCATGAATGTCTCTGATCATAGCCAGTATGGTAACAATGTATAAGACATAAATAATCGGAAATATAATACTACATATCTTACGTAGTACTTATCGATACGACCACTACTAACATAATTATTTGGGAATTAAATTTTTGGCCTACCCCTAAACTACCATTTTGTTCAGTGTGAATAAAAAATTTTATGGCCTAGATTATAGCGACTTATTCCCCGACTTTGCATACCGATTTTCATTGAGATAGGACCACTAATAACATAAATATTTGAGAATAAAATTTTAGACTTTCCCCTAAACTACCATTTCACTCAGCGTGAGTAAAATTATTTATAGCTTAGGTTATAGCGACTTATTTTCCAACTTTGTATACCGATTTTCATTAAGATATGACCACTAATAACATAAATATTTGAGAATTAAATTTTAGGCCTTCCCCTAAACTACCATTTCAGTCAGCGTGAATAAGATGATTTATGGCCTAGATTGTAGCGACATTTTACCCAACTTAGCACACCGATGTTCATTAAATTCTCTTCATCCATTTTCTCGTGATGCGTGTACAGACAGACAGACAGACAGACAGACAGACAGACAGACAGTCAGAAATTACGGAAAAGTAAAAAGTGCATTTCCTTGTTACTGTGGGCACTGCTGATACAGAAATACCATCCTTTTGAAATTCTGAGCAATGTACAGACAAAACTCTTATTTTATATATATAGATGTCTGTTTTTGTGAGGCGGAGATTATGTATTCCTGGCATCCTATCTGATAACCAAAGTTAGTACATACAGTAAAGATCCTATAAGCCATTTAACTAAGCACTTTCTAACCTGTTGCTTGAGTAGACATTGACGTAATCCGGAGGGGCCCACGTCAATCGCCGTAATTCTTAGGAAGAAGGTGTCCCAGTTATAAATTGAACCATAAATTATGCATTACTAAATGACGGCCCATTTTTTCTGCCATGTTAAACGAATAAAACAAAACTTGTATCATACTTCTCTGACACCGCGTTACTGAGATAGCAGCTTACAAACCTTGGTTATTCACTGAATCTTCCGTTGTTATCCTGGAATTTCCTACCTTGAACTCTCACTCATCACACGTCTTTGTTATCACATCTTCAATCTTTAGCAGTTGTTGAAGACATCATCATCTGCAATCATCATCTGCAATCATCGTATGGAGAAGTAGCTGAGGCAGCTAGAGATAGGCTAAGCAAAATGATCTGTTGAAATCCTGATTTTGAATTCGTCAAGCTTATAAAAAACGTATTGTGGTGAAAATGCAAAGACGTACAATTTAACCTCACTTTGTCCCAAATGTCTTCATTTAAGTACGCACCTGTCACTTCTTGTGACGCAGAAAGGTGCTTAATAATGCGCTGACAGATAAACAGATGAGCTTAAAGACAATTCGGAGAAATTAGCTTTTGTACCGTGTGTCAAAAGGAACTGAATTTTGATAGTGCATATTTTCTAGTTTATTGTGCATGTTTTGCCATATGGCATTTTGAGATTTGATAGTGCATAGACATCTGGGCTCTATTTATTACATAATGGGACTAGTTTCGACCCTATTGTATATGGTCATCTTCAGCCTTAATTCATCACTAGAAAAGTAGAAATGATATTACATTAAAATTACAATCACCAATAACATAATATAGTAGGGTAAAGTCGGTCGAGATGGCACACCTTTTTTAAGAGCTATCGTAACAAACAAAACCTTAACCTGAAAGAAGGAAGATATTATATGAAACTCCGTAGACACACTGTGTATTTATAAGAAATGTAAATTAATTTACATTCATGAAAAACTCCAGCACAGTTTTGAGTTCACTGCCACGCGTGGTTTTATCATATCTCCCACCCAGTGGGGTCAGTTGACGCAATGGTGATGGAGAGATGGTTGGTGCTGTAACACTTGGCGAAAACTACTTTCTTCGCTTCACTTGGATTCGGCAGCATGATGAGCACAGTTCTGCATGAATTGTACATGTTTCACGAAGCCACTTTGCACAAGCTACGCACTTTATCCAGTCAGATGTAGATTTCGTTTCTGCATATACCTCGAAACCTCGATGCACTGATTATCATCTTTCGATTCTTTCTCCGAGGAAGGTAAATTTGCACTGCCGTTCTCTTCTCAAGATCTTTTGTCGTACACCAGCCGCTTACAAGCCTTGTCTCGTGCAATCTTCTTACATACCGCCTGTTTTCATTTCCATTCTTTCGAGCCTTTTTGCTATTTTGAGAGCTTTTTTAAGTTATAAACTTCGCATCGGTTAGATGGGCAACCGATTGCTTCGTACGCTTAGGCCTACCAATACAGTTTTTAATGAGAGGTACTGGCAAAATTTCCTGCAACATCCTACATGGTGTCACGCTCGCGCTGGATTTGTTCTCATCAGATTGTTGCATGATTTGTACCTCAGTAGCCCTACTTTGGGTCAGTGTAGAAGGTCCTGGATCATCTTGAGAGACTGCACTGGATAGAAGAGTCAGGTTTGTCAAAACTGCATTGTCTGAGATACTGAAGGCATGATTTTGGATTGCATTTCTGTTTAGAGGAAAATTACCTGTAGCTCTGAAATAAGACTTCAGAATAAAAAAATCTAATGGCTGCAAGAAGTGAGTTGTGAGGCTTGGTAGACAAAGTAACATGTCATTCAGCACTCCAAAGTCATGTATTTCAGCAGAGTTCATGTGGGATGCGTGTCCATCTAATATAAGAAGTACTTTGCCAAGGGGTTTTCGGGGTGCTAAATGGTTTCATAGCCAATCCAATAAGATTTCAGAATTCATGTCTGCCAGTTTTGGGTTCATAGAACCAATTACCCAGGTGGCATGCCATCTTTATATTCACACTTCTTATTCTTATTTTTGAATATGCAATACGGTGGAAGAAAATTGCCTTCAGCATTGCAACAAGTAATTACGAATATGGTTTCTCCTTTCTCTCCAGAAGTCGAAACTTGTAATGGCAACAACTTTGCCTGGCTTGATGTTTAACTGTAGGCCAGTCTCATCCATGTTGAAAATATTTGTTCCCCCTCCCAGTTCATTTTCCTCAATTAATTTTATTCATAAATCGAAATAACCATCAATGTGTTCCCTATTTAGCCCAAACACTCTTGCAACAGATATTCCCTCCGCTTTTCTCAAACTTAAATCATTGTTAGTTTCCATGAAAGATGTGTACCAATCTCGTCCTGCTTTTCCTTTTGCTTCTGTGAACTTTGATTTCAGTCGCAAACATTTAGCTAAACTCGAAGCTATGTTTGAACAGTTTGTCTTGATGGTGCTGAGGTGGATGCCTGCAATTTCTGAATGTGCACGACTAGCTTCCGTTCAGTTTTAGTTCCTAACAATGACTGTGGTGCCCAGCTCGTCTTTTCGTAATTCTGTGTAGCTAGCGTCAAGGGTTATGAATTTCATGTTGTTGGTCCGTATTGAACTGAGATTACATATAAATTATAAACATAAAAGTTTTCCACCTATTCAGTACATAGTTATATTTGCAATGTGTGTATTTACATTACATGGGACTAGTTTCAGCCCTACTCGGGGTCATCATCAGCCATATTTAAACAATACACAATATTTGACGAAATCCTAAAACATGTTACTAAGCAGTAAGAACATTATGAATACATAATTAACACTATGATGTGTGGTTGAATTAGGCAAAGTGCTGTGGTGCTCAGAATGTTGCAAATGAAAGTGAAATATTACGAGTGACATACGTGAGCAATATATAATACAAGTACACCAAACACGTTAAAAAGTCTGGGTATAAAAGTACCAATGAGATGCTCAATGTTGTAGATCAACTTGAGTAAAATTTTAGACACATGGTGATTCAGATAGAATTCAGTAGGCCCTGGTAATACATTACGGTTATGGACCGAGTGCTATGGTACTAAGACCGAACACAATATAACGTGACATTTATAATAAAAGTATACAAGTATGTACAAATGTTTGAGTAACAAATGTGTAGATGATACTCTCTAGAAGTAGCATCTTTTAGGATTTCATCAAATATTGTGTATTGTTTAAATATGGCTGATGATGACCCCGAGTACTGTTGAAACTAGTCCCATGTAATGCAAATACATGCATTGTAAGTATAACTATGTATTGAATAGGTGGAAAACTTTTCTGTTTATAATTTATATGTTATGTGTAGCTAGGCTACGACAAAGAGTAGATTCCGGAATGTTAAACTGCCGTCCCGCTTCTCTAACTGACAAATTCTCAGTAACAATGACATGGATTGCTTTATGGAGGCCATTTGTGTCCATTTTTCTCTATCTGTTTTCTGTATGTATTTTCTAGACATTTTGGCTGCAACAGGAAAGATAAGCAGTATTAGATAAGTGGATAGATAGTAAAGAACGGGCTGTGCCATCTCGCCCTCACTTATGGAACTTCGCTGTCTTTCACTCAGCCTCCCTATGTTAACTCACCTGAATCCGTGGCAGAGATGGCGCACCTACCCAATAACTGGCAACATGGCTTATGACATTTGAAAATGTGCTGATGCAAAGATAACTTAACCTATTAAATACTCAAATGACTATATTAAAAAAAAAAAAAAAAAAAATGTTCTGGTCATTAAAGAGGTAATCTATGGATGTAAAAAAAGTTCTGACACTCAGCATTACCAGCTAATATGAAACTTCCTTCTGAGAACAGCTATATCCACTGAAACAAACAAAGAAACAAGAAGCCCAGCTCTTGTTCACAACCGCATCCATTCAGCAACTTCCAAATGACCTACCCCTTTCACAGCTCTCACAACCTGGGGTGTGTCAACTCTCCTTCTGTGTCATCTCTCCTGACTTTACCCTACAATTAAAAAAAAAAAAAAATTCACAAGTTGCTTTACCAATATAGTTGGTCTGTTATTGGACATTATAAAATTTTCCAGCTAACTCATTCCTGGTTGCCAGCGTTTTGCCCCAGTTTGCTAAATTGGACTCATCAGTTGGTAAATAGCACACCTAACAAGACACATGGTTAGTGCATGCCGTGGAGGCTACTGCGAAGGCTACTTGGAGCCACCGGTAATGCCAATGCACTAAGAGAGACTTTGTCTCATTTGCAAAAATTGATGCCTGCCTGGCCATCAGATGATAATGAGCCCAATTTAGCACACTGGGGCGAAAAGCCAGCAACCAGGAATGAGTTAGCTGGAAAATTTATAATGTCCAATAACGGACTAACTATATTGGTATTATAAATTTACTCATTCAGGACAAATATTTCAGGTTCCCTGTGGGAATCGACATCTATATCAAGTTACTTTACGCCGCACCACACAGATAGGTCTTATGGAGACGATAGGACCGGAGAGGGCTAAGAATGGGATGGAAGCGACCGTGGCCTTGATTGAGGTACAACCCCAGTATTTGCCTGTTGTGAAAATGGGAAACCATGGAAACCATCTTCAGGGCTGCCGACAGTTGGGTTCGAACCCACTATCTCCCAAATACAGGATACTGGCCACACTTAAGCGACTGCAGCTATCAAGCTTGATATATATATATATATAGTACAATTGGTATGTCTTGACTTGTTGACATAATATGCTTGTGGACATACGAGTCTATTCAAATTGATGTTACTTGCACATGTGTCTAAAATTTACTGGAGTTGCTTGTCCTTGTACGAAAAGAATGTGGTCTCCATGTAAAATAGTACATTTAATGCAAACGCTGCACAGTTAAAACGTGAGAGGTTAAAATAACACATTAAAAATGTTCCTCTGATATAAATATTTATTAAGATGTACTTTGATGTTCGTCTAATCTTGCATTAGTGTTGGTATTAAAAAGTTGACCTATATGTGATGGGCACCTTTGGTCCTGTCCAACTTGTTAGCTGAATGGTCAGCGTACCGGCCTTCGGTTCAGAGGGTCCCGGGTTCGATTCCTGACCGGGACGGCGATTTTAACCTTTATTGGTTAATTCCAGTGGCCCGGGGCTGGGTGTTTGTGCCATCTCCCCTGCAACTCACACACCACACTCAACACGATCCTCCACCACAATAACACACAGTTACCTACGCATGGCAGATGCCGCCCATCCTCATCGGAGTGTCCGCCTTACAAGGACTGCACTCGGCTAGAAATAGCCACACTAAATTATAATTATATTATTACCTTTGGTCTTCAAGTTGTAATTATTGATAAGAACATGCAAACTACCATTTTTGTAATACTTATGGGGACATTCACAGTATGAATACGTGGCCTGATCTGATGGAGTGATCTGTGAGTGTTCCGTATGAAGTGAATGTCTGGTAAAGAAAAGTGAAGGACTGTTAAATGGGAAATGAATAATATCGAGAAGAGAAGTTTTAAATTGTATGACACTCACCCCCAGGAACCTCGTATGCTAGTGTGTGGACACACAAAACCAGCATTAGATTGACTGGCCAGTGGGATTAGAGGAATGGCTTATGTTGGTAGCAAGTGGGGAGGGTCAGATGGGGGAGTGAATGGGTGGGGAGTACATGAATTGGAAGGTTTGATGTTGTACTTGTTTTACATTTCTGTTTAACGTAAATAGGAAGAATTATGTCCAAAAAAATTACATTTCTCATTAATTTCATTAATATTGTAATTAGGATTAAGATACTGTTCAAGTTGAATGTAAAAGTTTTCCAAAATGTTGAGCATTGGACCGTCCTTTTCTGTTTTTAGAATGGTTAGGTCGTGGTTGATAGACTTAAAATTATGTTTGGAGTCTGCCACATGTTGTCCCATTGCTGAAAAACCGATTATACCTAACAGCATTATTATGTTCCATATATTTTATTGAGAAACTGCGACCTGTTTGGCCTGCATATGAGGTCTTGCAGTTTTGACATCATAGTTTGTAGACACCTGATTGAGAAAATTTGCCGCTTCAATTCATTTTGCATGTATCGAAAAAGTGGGAAACCTATTATTATTATTAGTATTAAAACTTATTTGTTGATTATACTTCTTGAAAATATTGGCAACTTGGGTACATTTGGATTATTAAACATAGAAGAGGAATAGGTTTTTTTTTTTTGTCTATTGGTTCTCTATTTAGGGTGGAAATTTGGAGTCTTTTAGTTGTATTGATTATTTTGTTAATGAATTGTGTATTTTATCCATTGGTCTTGGCTATTGATCTTAAGGTGTCTAATTCGTCTCGAAGATCATTTTTAGATGAGGGGAATGGTAAGAGCTCTGTTTACCATGATGCCTTCTTATAGGATTGAGGGTGGAGGGAATCCCTTTGAATGGGGGTAGCTGTTTGAGTGGGTTTTCTGAAAATATGATAAGACAGGTGGTTTAAATATTTGTTGATGTTTAAGTCCAGATAAGTTAGACTCTGTTAAGATTCAGATTGTATTGTAAACACGATATGTGGGTTTATGTACAGTAAGTTAAATTAGATAAAGGTGAGATTGCATTTTCTAGATCTTCATTCAATATTGCTAGCACATCATCAACATAATGCAGCCAAAAACAGATATTGTTAAACTTTGGATTATTCACAATTTTAGCTGGTTCTAAGTTAACCAAATAAATTTTGCAAATGGCCGTGCAGTTAGGGGCGCGCAGTTGTGAGCGTGTATCCTGGAGATAGTGGGTTTGAACCCCACTGTCGGCAACCCTGAAGATGTTTTTCTGTGGTTTCCCATTTTCATACCAGGCAAATGCTGGGGCTGTACCTTAATTGAGACCACAGCCGCTTCCTTCCCACTCCTAGCCCTTTCCTATCCCATCGTCGCCATAAGAACTATCTGTGTTGGTGTGACGTAAAGCAAATAGAAAGAAGAAAAAAATTTGCTAAGATCCCTGAGGCTGGTGACCCCATGGCCAAACCATTCTGCTAATAAATGTTATTATTAAAGCAAAAATAGTTGTTGTTTAGGACTAATTTTGAAAGATAAATAAATTATTGTATTTCTTGTATGGACAAATCACTGAATTTGATCACTGACACAATTTTGTTGATCTAGGCTAAGTTTTTCCACACCACTATGTGTCTCTGTAAAGGTTCTCCCCAGTTTGAAACAGGGTAGAATGTTGGTATACTAATCGTAATATTCAGGCACATCACATTCTCTACTTACATGCAAACTGTTGCTGAGTAATAACTGTTTCAGAAATGCATGGCAAATGGTTAGTTCCGTAGGTTAGGGGTGCGCAGCTGTGAGCTTGCATCCGGGAACTAGTGGGCTTGAACCCCACTGTCAGCAGCTCTGAAGAGGGTTTTCCATGATTTCCCATTTTTACGCCAGGCAAATGCTGGTGCTGTACCTTCATTAAGGCCACGGCCGCTTCCTTCCCTTTCCTAGGCCTTTTCTATCGCATTGTCGCCATAAGACCTATCTGTGTCGGTTTGATGTAAAGCAAGTTATTAAAATTAAAGTTCCGCAGGAAGGATACAGCACCAATTATCAAAAACCACTAAGACTTTGCACTTGCTCATTTTTTTGTTTTGTTTTTTATCAGGCCTTAAAGTGACTAATATCTAGATGCACAAGCCTCGTGTCGGTAGATTTATTGGCATGTAAAAGAACTCCTGCGGGACTAAATGCCGACACCTCGGCGTCTCCGAAAACCGTAAAAGAGTAGTTAGTGGGACGTAAAACAAAAAAAACCATTATTATTAGCAATTTTTAAAATCTTTAATAAGTGATATGTAAACAGTTGTATTAGATGCCCATGAAAATAGATTAGCTTTTATTTATGGCTTCCTGAGATTAAATTTATGCTTTTTTCCTGTTATAGCCAAACCCAAAGAAGAAATAGAGATCAATGCATTGTCTGAACAGCAGAAAGGTGCTATTGAATCGCTTATTGATAGCTTGTTGACACACGACATTGACAAGAAGAACGATAAGACAGACGGTGACAAACCATTAGATAGAAAAAAGGAAGATGATGATAAAAAGAAGGATGAGAGAAGAAAAGATTCAGAGAAGAGCAGTCATCGTAGCAAGGCTCGAAAAAGAAGTAAGGATCGGCACAGTCGAAGAGATCGAGACAAAGACGATAGGAAGAAGAAGAATCGACCAACTGAACTTCCACGGGATTGGGCTCATTTTCGTTCTGGAAGTTACAGGTTTGAAGAAGTGAGACTGCTGAAACTGAAACTGGAAAAGGATAAAATGTCAAGCAGTTCTCGAGACAGACGGCGCAATCGATCAAGGGAGCGACGAAGCAGGTTAGTTTAGTCCTTATTCTATATTTAAAACTCTGTTATGAGCAGTCATCCTCCATGTCTTACATACATCGTATATTAAGGATGTAAAGATGTATAAATCCCTAGTAACACCCCATGGTAAGGTTCCAGAGTAAGAGATCTACACCAGGATTACCATATTTCTTCACTTATTTGACCCCCTTTTTTCCGCTTTGATAGCTGCAAAATGTAAGGGGGGTGTCCAGTATGTGAAAGCCTCCTGTTTTGTCCTGTGACTTCTGGGTATAAAGAACTATAAATTGTACATGTATGTATTGTACTCTATTCTTTAACAAATTTCTGATTATATTCTGAGTCGTACTGTTTACCTTTGTTGGAAGCAGCATTTCTAAATTTAAAAAATAAAGAAAACAATAATGGTGAACACATGACTTTCAGGCCTACATATGCAGTAAATATAGTCTGTTTTATTTACTCTTCTATCACGTCATTAATTTATCTCATTAACTCCCTTGATCAGATTGTCATCAGGAAGGGCATCCGGTCATAAATACTCGCTACAAAGATTCGTCTCACTTCATACTCGACCCCATAGAGAAGTTTTATTTATAATTTTATGCATTATTAATACAAAAGAACTTAATGGCTAGTCACTTGTGTCTGTCACACAATAAGATTAATCACTGCTTTAATTTGAATTACCGTCGTCTTGCGCCGCCAACTTCCCTTGTACTGGCGTTGTCTTCATCCAAAATGATGTTGTCTTCACTGCCATCGAGAGAATTCGAAATCCCGTCTTTTTGAAATTTTAAAATATAGTTTTGTTCCTCAGTGCAAATCTATTTGCAAATGGTTTCTGGGGATGGTCTCTGTAATCCCATTTGGTGTCCTGTATGTGTAGCAGAAGCCACTCCTTCCAAATAAAGCTATGCTGTGGAAAGTGTGCCAACCCACCAGCTGATTGCTAGCATATTATGTTACAAGTTGTACTTCCGAATGTAATACGTAGTGACTGGAAGCAATCTTTGGATAACTGCAGCTGTTGAAAGCCTGACCTTTATTTTCAAATATACTTCATGCTTGTTCTTTACATTTATCACATCAGGATTTACCTAAACAGCTGTCATTGAGATAAGAGAGACCACATTGTTTAGGTTAGGTATGCTATAAAGTGTCCGGAAGTGCCAGAAGTTCCATGATGAAAAAAATTAAAATAAATAAGAGGAAAGCTTGCCGTATTTATGGATATCTAAAGGTGGGGAGTTTTAAAGTTTAATTTTGTATGTTCATAGTCTCAATTTTTTTAAATACTGCATAGTTTGGCATCTCCAAAATCATAAAAGTAGTTAGTGGGATATAAAACCAATAACATTATTAATATTTGTTATGTTAATCATTATTATTGGATTGTTTTCATCACGTTTCGAACCTACTTCTCTCCTCAGAAATTACCTATATTGGCCTGAGTTACAAGATATTAAACAATCACTTCAATAATCTTGCCTGCTATATTAATAGAAACAAACTTTAATATTTCTTAACTAAAGTAAACTCGTGTCCTCATCCTGAGGTGGTGCAGCTCTCTTTAGGCACGCCCCCAATGGAGGTGAGCTACATGTACCATTTTACCGCATATCAGCATTCCTGCTATTCTTAAATCTGTGACAGTACCGAGAATCGAACTCAGGCCCTGAGAACAGCAGCTGATATGCTAACCATTATGCTGGCCGACATTGTTAACTACAAAATACAGGCTTATAGCAGGACTGATGCATGCTTGGAATGCGCGGGTCAGACATACAAAACTGTTCACCTATTTGTGTAATGTCATCAGAGCTGCAGTACGCTACAGAGGCAGACATTTCTTCACTACAAAACACAGACGTACTGTATGACTTTGGAGTGTATTTTTATCATGTGAGTCAAACAGATAAAACTATTCACAAATTTGTGTGATGACATCAGAGCTGCAGTATGGCCTGTACCCGCTTTGAAGCGGAATCAGTGTTCTTCTCTAACGAATTACGTTGAGGAGGTCTTAAATGCAAGCTTTATTTTTTTAATTTTCTTCGTCTAGAAAAGCCAGCGGAGTCTACTACATGAGAAAATACAATACTTGATATGAGAACTGGTAAAGGTCCAAAAGATAGCAGCATGATTTGTTATAGGTGATTTCTGACAGAGGAGCAGTGTTACAAAAATTTTGCAAAATTTGGTCTTGGAAGACTTGGGAGTAAGGAGACGAGCTGCTTAATGAAGTGTTATGTTCCGAACTGTCAGTGCAGAAATGGTGTGGAATGACATTCGTAGACAAATAAGCTTGAGTGGAGGTTTTAAAAGTAGGAAGGATGATAATATGAAGATAAAGTTGGGATTCAAGAGGACAGATTGGAACAAATATTAATTTGTAGGAAGAGGAATTCAGAAATAGAATAATTTATCAAGGGAATTGTTTGATAAACTTACAAGTACTTCTAAATCATTTAAGGAAAGGATAAGTAAACAATGGATAGGGAATCTACCACATGGTCGACAGTTGTAAATGCAGACCAGTGATGCTTGATTGAAGGCATTTTAGGACATTAGAGCATTATTATTAAATATTTATGTTTTTTAGTTATCACAATATGCAATAATATGCCATTATTTTCATTGTTAAACTTGTCTTTATAATCTTGTGAGAACTGCCCTGAAGTTACTACTTGCTCTTGTTGACCAAATGACTATGAATGTAAACAATTCTACTAGTTTTTCTTTAATTTGGAGTATTTAACATATCCCCAAAGAGCTATTCTTTTACATGTACATTTATCAAGTTAGCCTTTTTTTTCTCTCGCAAGTCTTGAATGTGTTATTTCCAAACATATATTGTGTATGGATTTTTCACTTTTATATTCTTTTTTTCCTTTTTTCTTTTTATGAAGAGGCAAGTCTTAAGTTATTGTTCGTAGGTAGTCTAAATTTTTATTTACATAGTAGGTGCAAATCATCTTCTTGTCTTCGTCTTCATCTTCTTAGCATTTATCCTGTTTAATAGCAGGGTCTGCTGTTCTGCACTTCTTTTTCCACTTGATGCAGTCTTGTGCATCTTCAGCAGAGACTTTTGCCACGTGCATGTCCTCCCGCAGAGTGTCGAGCCAGCACTTCTTTGGTTGACCTCATGGTCTGCGGCCCTCAGGATCTAAGTTTATTGCCCTTCTTGCAACTGAAGAACCATTTTTGCCTAGCACTGGCCATACCACCTCTCACATTTTCACAGGGACTGGGGCTACTTCAAATGCCATCCAAACATCCTCATTTCTGATGTGGTCTAGTCTAGTGAGTCCCATTGGCCAGCGAAGCATCTTCATTTCCATGACATGCAGCTGTTGTTTGTGTCTCCTTGTGACTGGCCAACACTCGCTTCCATACAGTTCCACTGGTGTAATGATGGTTCTGTAGATTTTGGATTTCAGATACATTGGCACCCTCCGATCGAATTGGACTCCTGTGACTTGGCGCCACTTCATCCAAGCAGCGTTGTTTCTGCTTCGAACATCTGGGAGCATGTCACCATCCGATTCAATAAGTGATCCCAGATATTTAAATTGAGATGTTTTGAGAATTTCAATGCCGTCATTGTTTATTGACCCATCACATTGTACCCCACACTCTAGGTACTCAGTCTTCCCGTTGTTAAGTTGCAGGCCGCGTCTGTCCAAGGAGTTTTTCCAACGATGAACTTGTTGTTGCAAATCTTGATGGGATTCACTGGCGACCATACCATGTTCAGCATAAAGTAGAGTCCAAGAGTGTGGTGTTAATACTTCTGTGCTTATGGTGTTGAGACAGAGGATGAACAGAAGCGGAGATAGAGCCGATCTCTGATGAACGCCAACTTGAATGTGAAATGGTGCAGATATTCCAGCAGCACATCGGACATAGCTGGTGGCATTTCGATACAGAAGCTGTATCCATCTAATATATACTTCTGGTACACCATGAAGCCTGAGTGCGCGCCAAAGATGATCACGGGGCACCCTGTCAAAGGCCTTTTCAAGATCTAAGAAAGCATTGTGGAGCAGTTTCTACTTTTCATTGTGACATTCTATCATAAGACGTGTTGCATGTATAACGAAGGCGTGCGTCTAGACACGCTGAAAGATCTTCATTGTATGACAAAGCAAACAAATTGGTCAATAGTTGGAGCAGTCTCTGACAACTAGAAGGGGCACAGTCTTCATCAATGACCTTGTTGAATAGGTCTGCCAGAAACATAACTGCTTGTGGTCCGAGCATCTCCCACACCTCTTATGGAAGGTCATCCTGTCCAGTTTCCTTTCCGTTTTTCATTTTCTTAATGGCGACATCTATTTCAGCAACCATGATGGGTGGAGCTTGACCATACACAGAATTTACTGTTGGTATTGGTGAGTGTAGAAATTCGTCATTGCAGATTTTATTGAAATGTTTCTTCCATCGGTCAAGGATCTCAATTGGTCTTTGTAGTAGTTTCTGGTGTTCATCCTTTATGGTCATGACATGTCCAATATCCTCTGTGAAATAACAATATATAACAGAATTTGAGCCTATTGGCAGCGGACATTTATTGTCCTTTTCTTTGCAATATTGGTCCTTACTTAACTAGAAATATCTTTCTTTCATCACAGCAAATATTTAATTATTAGTTTCTGGAGAGTGTATGTGACATACTTGATGGAATGTGTAATTAAACTGATAATTTTTTAAAGCATGAAGCGTGTGCCATGTTGTATGACGACTTGCCATGCCTCACCATTCTTTCGTTATGTTGTAATCTGAATTGGAGTGAAATGGAACTACTGTGAAACTCGGTTAAGAAGTTCCCGCATAAGAAGTTTTCCTGCCTAAGAAGTGTGATATTCTTGGTCCCTTGATCCCTGCGTAGCAGGGGGAGAAGTGATACTCCCACGTGGCGCGTCCCAGGTGGCGGATAGGGGGGTCCTCACCGGCTTGCCGGCGGACTTGAGGGAAATAAAATACCTCTCGCAGACCAAACACACCCCCTCCTGTGGGTGGGGGAGGCTGACGAATAATACCCACGGTATCCCCTGCCTGTCGTGAGAGCCGACTAAAAGGGGCGACCAAGGGTTGATTGTATTAGAACCCTGAAACTATTTGTGATTAGTAGCACCACGCGGAGAACACCAAGGGTTGCTTTTACTTGTGCGTAGTACCACTACATTGGGTACGAAATTGGTTTGTGATTAGTAGCACACAGGAGCACTGTGCGGTCGGCTTTTGCAGTACCTGTGATTAGTACCACCATATGAGCAGGACCATGGGATGATAGCTACCATGGTTCTGCCTTGCCTATGATTAGTACCCACTCTATGAGGAACACCACGGGATAGGGAGAGGTCCCTGTGGTTAGTACTCTTATGTGATGAACACCAGAGGTTTGCGTTGCCTGTAAATGGCGCCGCAAAGTGAGAAAAACATAGGTCTGTATTATATGTCGAATTTCATAAGCTCTGAGTAGTACAATAATGTGTGGAATGCCGCAAGTCTCTGCTACTTTTGATTAGTACCGCAACAGAACAAATACCATGGTTCTATTTTGCTAGCGATCAGTATCGTTATGAGGGGCCGATAACTTCGATTTAGGACCCCCTTTTGACTGCACGCATAATCGATTCAGTGTTATGCTATAGCAGTAGTCCTTTGGTCAGTAATACTATATTGTCACGTCTGTTTATGTGAATGTGAGACATTGCGGGTCGCAACCACTGATTGTTTTAAATTCATGTCCATCCATTCATTCTTCGTTCTCACGTTGTTGCATTCTGGTCAGTGGAGAATTTTAGACTTTTAATATATCATTCCATTTCGTCTCATTTCGTACCATTAGGGGCCGATGACCTAGATGTTAGGCCCCTTTAAACAACAATCATCAATCAATCATCAATCATTGGTCCCTTGATCGGTTGCATTAAGATATATGTATATTTATCCCGCTTAAAGTGTTCTGTTGTAAATATATTTCCCGGTTAAACAGTTCAAATTTTAGAGCCCCTTGAGATAGAAAACGTCCACTCAAAGCAGCTCATGGTTAGAACCCTCCAGTCCCCGTGCAAGTTGAACCCTGTGTTAGACAGTTTGCGCCTGTCATGGAGCCTCTCCGGGCTTGCCAAGGCCATATGACGTCACGCTATGACATGACAACACCAACGCCAGATGCTCGCTCTCACCTTGTGGAATCGGATCGAACCCATGAGTCGTAATTTCCACTCCACCGTTTACATCAAGCAGAATAGAATTGAATGGAATTCTACGCGGGAAACACAAAGCATGCAGTGGATGGTTTGATAACATTAATGCAGTAAGTTGCGTGCCGCGACAGGGTGAAGTCATTAATCGAGGTGGCATCAACATTAATTAAAAACCGAAAAATGTATTTGTCCACAACACAGCAGCTTCTTATGCATTACCGTACTGTTTGTTAGGAATATATGAACGACAACCGTAGGGAATACCACTTACGAAATTGTTCATGGTAAATACTGTACATTCCAAGCCATGTCAATTATCGTACTGACATACTATACTGTATATGGACTCCAAAATGATAATATGATTCTGAAATAAGGTCAACAATAATTGCGAAATAAAGTACCGTATAGGCCTAATCTACGACGAAATCGAATATTTTAACCTGTTTGAGTTTTCATTCCCTTGCTTATTTCCTTCCAGACATTCTCTCTTGCGTTGTTGTTGCAATAATGCTTATGGCTCTTGTCATAGAGGAAATTACGTTTTGGAACTAAACTGATAAGATTTTCTGAGTCCATTATTAGTTAGGTGAATAAACTATTACGAAACAAAGAAACATCCCGACTAAGCAGGAAACATTACAAGTAACAACTCTCATTATTGTTCCGTATTGAAGATGACGTTAGGCATAGATATCTATGCCTATGCAGGAAACAGCCGGCTTGCCAGCTGATACATATTATGCCGCCAAACAGCCGGCCGAAAGATCCCGATCGTCTACGAAGTTGAACGAATGTTGATAACCAGCTGGGTGTTGGTGAGAGGGGGCCTGATACACGCACTCAGAGGCATTGCGATAACACGCGTTGGCATAAAATTGAAAGTTATTTTTATTTTTACCTTTATATGAGCTAAGCATTATGTTATCGTGTCACTCGTAATTATTACATCGCATTATTAGAACGTAGCACAAGAATGAGGAGACATGAAATAAAATTCTCGCGGGGAAAGAAACTGTTTACGTTTAGATGTGCTAGTGTTGCTACTGCGCCATTATCACTCGCACGTAATACCCCAATACTTTCCCTTGCACTCATTTCTGCAACTTCGAACCTGCTTTTCCTTTCTTCATTACCTTTAGCATGAAGAGGATTAAAGCAGGAAAATAAACTCAATATCGGCTTGTCCATGCGGTACTTGCGAAGCAGCCAGAAACTACGCCCGTGGCCGTGACAACTAGTAGGAATGCAGGGGCGATATAGGCCTATGAATAGGTTCTAAGAATCTCTAAGAATAAGTTGCCAATGTCCCGTCTGCTGCCGTTAACTTGAAGGAGATGTCGGGGGGTGTGAAAAACTGAGGCGGTTTATGGAAGGTTCAGTCAGTGGGCCTCAGAACACATGGAAGGCAATGTGGGAAATGGAGGGTTTATAGTGGTTTTTTTACAAGTTGCTTTACGTCGCACCGACACAGATAGGTCTTACGGCGACGATGGGACAGGAAAGGGCTAGGAATGAGAAGGAAGCAGTCGTGACCTTAATTAAGGTACAGCCCCAGCATTTGCCTTCTTATGTGAAAATGGGAAACCACGAAAAAACCATATTCAGGGCTGACGACAGTGGGGTTCGAACCCACTGTCTCCCGAATACTGAATACCGGCCGCACTTAAGTGACTGCAGCTATCCAGCTCAGGGGTTTATAGTTCAAGAAAGCAGTAAAAACCTAAAGGCAATCAACCCTGGAAAATTTCTTTTCTAAGTAGGAGCCTAGACTTTTTGTGTTTGGAAATGTATTTAATGTCTAATGCAGTATGGAATTTACATAATGTAGGTCACCATCTACCATTTTAATGTTCTTAGTATTTCTTTTATCTCTTGTGCAAGGTTTTATATAACGTTCCCTTCTCTTATCAAGAATTTTTATAATACAGTGTGTTCAATTACAGTATTACTTTATCTCTAAAAATACATGTCATGATAATCTAATACTGAATTTATATTGTGGTTTTCTTTTACCAGCTTTTATATATTAGCCTATTTCGGTATTGTTCACAAACAAGGAAATCTGTTGGCTGTGTGTTTCACATGTATGTCAAAGTACAGAATAAGTTTTTGGGCATTACCCCTTTTAAGGAGAGCCTCCGTGGTTCAGACGGCAGCGCGTCGGCCTCTCACCGCTGGATACCGTGGTTCAAATCCCGATCACTCCATGTGAGATTTGTGCTGGACAAAGCGGAGGCTGGACAGGTTTTTCTCTGGGTACTCCAGTTTTCCCGGTCATCTTTCATTCCAGCAACACTCTCCATTCTCATTTCATAGCATTTATGAGTCATTAATAAATCACTTTAGGAGTGGCGACCCCATCGTACTAACAGCCTATATCTACTTCATTCATTACATCCCTGACCCGGTCAATGACTGGAAAACAGGTTGTAGGTTTTCATTTTCATTTTCACCCCTTTTAAGAAGTTTCCTGCTTAAGAAGCTTTTTTTTTTTTTTTTTGTGGTCCCTTGAAAAACTTCTTAACAGAGTTTCACTGTAGTTGTAACATAGTGCAGGTTCAGTAAGTTGTCAGAAGTGTACGGCTGATTAACACTGAAATTTACTGGCGTGTCTGAATCAGTTGTTTATAGCATGTAGAAAGAACAGACTACGACAGGAATACTTAGCTACTACATAAGGAAGGAAAAGAAGGTATGCTCATCCTGTGTAAGGGAAGTGCCATGAGTTGAGAACAGATTTTTATGTACTAAAATCTTGAAAACATTTGGTTTCAATATTACAAAATTTCACAAACTGATGGTTGTGAAGGAACAATGCACAATAGCTGGAAAAGGCCTATTCAGCAGGAGAATACTCTTCCAGTGTTACGTATGTCATTAAAGGATTTCTCCTGAACTGCCTGATTTCCTGCAAATAACTTCTCCACAACACTGTGATATCCACTCTCTTATTATTCCAGCTTATGAATTCAAATCTTATTTTTTTGAGATGCAAGTATGCAGATGCTGTTTTCAGGCAGTGCTACCTATTAGCATGTAGAGATGTCAGCATCAAATCACTCAATAACGGCTTACTTATTTAATATCTCTCTGCAGTTGTTATGACTGAATGGGGTCAAATTTGATAATGTTTCACTCTTACTTACAGACACTCCTCTGTAATTGAAGAACACAACAGAAGACTTTTCTTTGAGCTTCACAAACTTGTATTGTACGTGGTTTACACAGATTATGTAAGCACGTTCGTACCTTATTTTCTGAAGTGAACAAATTACCATATTCTCCAGTGTATAAGATGCACAATCTGGTTTTGAGATTATAAAGAACATGCAGTCTAATTGCAAATAAAGTAAGTATTAAATATTTCTTTTAACTCCAGCTTACAACCGTAAAATATGTGTCCATAATGTGGCTAATGACCTTTCTGACGAACCACCACCACACGGTGTACAATGCACGCACTGTGGAAAATGTTATCGATCCGATATGGGTGTAAGCATACACATTAACAGAGCTCACCCTAAAGTGCAAAGGGTTCCTTGGTCAAGAAGCAAAGTAAAAACAGTATTTTACAAAATTCCCCAGAGAATCGTCAGTCTAATGATACCACAACCAATACCACTACTACTCCAGCTCCAAATATGGATGAGTACAACCGTCAGGTGATTAAATGGAAATCAGAGTCTTCTGGAAACCTAACAAACAACGGCTTCGAAAATGCTGTTTATGACTTTGTCCACTTCTTAGCTAGAGTGCCTCATATTCTTTCCGAGCCGAAACATCCTGCTGCGAAATATTATTAACTGAGAAGAAAAGGCCAACTTAACTCTGCTCAACGTTCATATAGGACCTCTTCAAACCTTGAAATATCAATGAAAAGGGACAGAGAGAAGAGAAGTAGTACACGTACGAATTAACTCCTTTCTACTATTACAATCAGTGGTAAGAAGTCCTTATGCTGCATGTTTATAAATGAACAACCAGTTTGCAGGTTGAAAGGAGTAGTATTGCACATGCACTTTTTGGACATACTTCCTAGGCTGACCAACCACAAAAGACATAGGAGTCGGTAAAATTAGATGTCCTAAGAATGGAGATTATTGGAGCGGTGAGTACAGAACTCTATACTCAGCAAGCAAAGATGGTAAAGGAGGCATGGGTTTTATAAGAAGGAAAATATCAAAATTTAGTGAGAATTTGGGGATACAGTGAAAGGATAAAAATGTTGAAAATCAAAGCAGAACCAAGAGATGTGATATTCAGATTCGTATGCCCACGACAAATCATCCAGAAGAAGAAAAGTTTCATGGAATTCTGTGGAATCTCGATTCTCCATTGTTTGGAGGGACCAAAACAAACAAAACCAGTACGGGTAAACAGAAAATCCGGGAATGAATTAAAACCATCAACAATTTGGCTTAACATCACAATAATGAAATATGTATAAATAAAACCTTCCAAACACTCTTAAACCAAACCAAACTACAACCCTAATGGGCCTTGGCCTACCATACGACCGCTGCTCAGCCCGAAGGCCTGCAGATTACGAGGTGACGCATGGTTAGTGCGATGAATCCTCTTGGCTGGGGTTGCCATAGCACCATTGGATATCTCCTCAATTAATGGTAACCACACACGGCTGAGTGGCCCACATATCCAGGTAAAAAAGCCTGACCTGTCCGGAAATCAAACCCAGGGCCTCCGGGTGACAAGTAGGCAAGCTAGTCCACGGGACTGGCTTCAGACATTAATTACAGGGGTTAAAAATCTCAATACTTTACATTCAGTTGTACCGGGGAATCTTCGTCATTTTCCCATGATAATTTCGTTCAGGTCAGCAACTTTGATCAACCAAGTTCATTGAAAAATATATAATAAATAAGGCCAAGCTAGTCAACAGTCAAAATCACAAGTTGTTTTTAATTCTCTAATCTAATAAAATAAAGCACATCCAATACAAAAGCACCAAGCATGGTAGAGAGATCCCTTCTTTTTAATCTTCCATTGTAATTGGGTTACCGATGTGCTGTTTGTAGTAAGTTTCTGGAAGTCCTGTACTGCATAAATTTGTTCTACATCGATATTTAAAGGTTATGTTGAACTCGAAAATATGGTTTTGAATGTAAGTATCAATTCTCAAAAGTTCTGTTGGTCACAAATCACAAGCAAATTGGAAAGGGGACAAATCATCAAAACTCTAAAATTTTGGTTTACTCTTGACCTTAAGCTCAGCTGGAAAGCGTGTCGAGATACTTGCTGCACAAGCTGGTACGAATGGAAAATGATACAACCTTTTCAAATGTTATAGAAAACAACTGCGGTTGTTATATGGGCATTTTAACATAAAAGGTAAACATAAAATTCCCCATCTTACGTTAACACAATGCGGACCAGTCCCGAGAAAACTCATGTTTGCTTGGCAGAGCATCGTGGACCGGTCTCGAGTTATCTTGTGTTAGCAGCAGACTGAAGTTCAGTGCTATCTTTTGAGATATACTGGAACTATTTTGAGGTCAAGGGTGATAGAACTCTGTTATGTATAGTTCTACACAATCGATAGTTGCATTTCTTTTCGATTATTCTTCATATCATAGCTTTTCTTTGCATTTCCTGACAACATGTTTACTAAGTTTGAAGATGACAGTGCCCACGGATCACACGTGTTTAGACAGGGATGAAATTATTCGTGAATTATGTGCTGATACAGACTCCGAATGTCCAAGTGATGCTGAATATTTAGAGTTCGATGATGAAATATCTTCTAACGGAAATGTTCCAAGTGATGACGAGGATATAGCCTTATCTTCAAGGTATGGAACTCACGTGGCGCAGAATGCGTGTGATAATTGTGTTACGGGTGTAAATATTCTAAGTAATGTAGTGTTTTCTGTCAACTGGGTTATGGACAACAGTGAACCTACGCTAGAAGATTTTGAAGGTGCTCCTGGTATAAAGGTATGGCCTAATTAATTTGGAAACGTAGAACAAGTAGCAGGACTTATCTTGGTGAGGATTTTTTTCAGTATGTAGCTGAGCAGACAAACTTATACTATGAGCAGAATTCACATTCTCATAACATATCCCCTAAAACACTGAAGTGAACTAATGTCACTAGCAGGGAAATTTAAAAAAATGCTTGATAGGGCAGGTAAAGAAATCGTGTCTGAAAGATTACTGGCCAACCGATCTTCTAATAGAAAATCCCATATTTCCGAAAACTATGAGCCGATATAGATTTCAGCAAATACTTTCCTACCTGCATTTCAACGATTATTCAGGAAGGCCAACAAAACAAAAACAAAAAAACCACAGTAGTCCTTCAAAGGCTAGTGAAGTTCTGGCAGTTTATTTGAATGCATGAACTCCAGTTTGGAGGTAGTTAGAAAATGGCTGGGAACAGGGCAGTGCATGGGATGAATGTGTTAAGACCAAAACGGTAAGACCTTCCATGGCTTTATGTGTGTAAGATACAACATCTGTTCTGGTCTTGAGAACATAATTGTATCCAAGCAGATTAAGTACAAGATTTGTGTTAGGAAGAAGCAAACCAGGCGAGTTGACCATGCGGTTAGAAGCGCGCAGCTGTGTGCTTGCATCCGGGCAAATGCTGGGGCTGTACCTTAATTAAGGCCACGGCTGCTTCCTTCCCACTCCCAGGCCATTTCTGTCCCATCGTCACCATAAGACCTATCTGCGTTGGTGCGATGTAAAGCAGATTGTAAAAAAAAAAATTTTAAAAATGGAAGAAGCAATTTCGATTCCTGTTTCTATAAGAGCCCTTTGAAAACCTGTTCGACAATACAATAAAATAAAAAAGTAAAACATCTAACGCTGGACATAATGTAGATGTTTTACAAGTACAAATATTTGACAAAACTTGTTCTGTCTTCAAGTAGATCTGTCAAAATAGGCTCTGTCTCCTTCCAGTTGCTGCGACCACTCTCTGCTTTATGATTTCCGAGGTTTCCCTAAATAATACCAGCCAAATGCAAAGCTATGATTGTCCCTTATGCAAGTTCTGTGCCAATCGCTTTCCCAGTACATACAGTATTTGGTCTAATTAACGCAATGACGGGACGTTAATACCATGATGCATAGATATGTCGTGGCTATCCTGTCCTGAGATAATTTTTCTTGAAATATGCTTGATGGAGGATTAGCATCGATGGGACTGAAATTTCTGGACAGTTGATGCAGGAAATTGTTTCTTCGAGGAATGGATATTGTGGAACTTTTAAAACATGATTTAATTAGGGTGCTCATGGGACCATGTAAGTTGAACAAATAATCTGGGAAAACATAGTTTCTGGGAACAGATAATTGAGGTTCCACTGTATATGAACAAATTGAAGAACTCCCCAGGAAAGTAGAAGAAAGAAATAATCTTACAATGCTTGGAAACTGGAACATGTTGGTTGGAGAAGAAAGAGGTGAATAAACAGCAGATGAGTATGGTCTTGGAATGAGGAATCAGCGAGGATCTAAATTTATAGAATTCTGTAAATCACATTCCTAACACCTTTTTCAGTCAGCCAAAAAAGACTAAGATATACGTGGACTCTGTCAGCCCATGGCGAATGCTTTCAAATAGACTACGTACTGATGAGAATAAGCTTCAGAAATCAGATAAAAATAGCCAAAAGCTAACCTAGAGCTGACATAGACTTGGATCATATTCCTGTGTTGATGGATAGTCAGCTAAAACTTAAAAGTAGGCAAATACAGAAAGTGAAGCGAAGATGGATTTCCATAACAATTAAGAGTAATCGAGAGGTGCAAGAGGTATTAAAAAATATGACTGATGGGACTGTAATAAAATGTGCAAATGAAGCAGATATTCAAGGAAAATGGAAGACATTTAAAGATGTAGTGACAAAGGCATCAGAAACATGTTTTCAAAAGGAGAGAAGGATCCCAACAAGCCTTAGATAGCAGTGGGTATCCTTAAAATAATGATAGGTAGGAGGAAATGTAAGATATTCAGGGATCAAGATGAATACAGGAAATATAGGAATAAGATAAACCAATAAGCAAAGGGAGCAAGAGAGAAATGGTTGGAAATTAAATGCAGAGAAATAGAAGAAAATATGGCCAAAAGTAATGGAACAAGCCTACACGGAAATAAGAAGACAGTTCAAGAAAAGGCCAAAGATGCTGGAAACCATTAAAGATGATGAAGAGAAAGTGATAACAGATGTGGAAAAATCCAAAAAGAGTGGCAAAGGTAGAGGAACTGTACAAAGGGAACAAAATAGATGGAAGTATTATAGAATATGTGAAAAATGTTGACAGGTATGAGACTGGACCACCAATACTCGGAGGCAAATTCGGTAGAGCATTGAAAGAGCTGAAAGACCATAATGCTCCAGGAACTGATAACATTCCAGGATAAATTCTCAAAACACCAGGAATAAAGACCACAACCTGTTTGTTTCAAATCGTAAATGAGATGTACACTAAGGAAGAGGTACTCCCCGACTTTGAAACATCACACATGATATGCATGCCCAAGTCCAACACCCTACGAAAATGTGAAGATTGCAGAACCTTGAGCCTCATATCACATACTTCAAAAATAGTGGCTAGGATTATCTACCATCATATAGAAAAGAAAGTGGAGAAATTTTTTTTCAGGAAGATCAATTTGGATTTTGAAGAAACTGAGGAACACTAGAAGCTATATTAAAACTTGATATGATATGATATCACGAGCATGTATTCCAACGTGCCAACAAAACAAACAGTAAACATTATCAAGGACAACCTATCCAAACATAGCAATCTTAGCGCCCCTGAAATAGATGAATTCATCAACATTCTAAACTTCGTACTAAAGAACAACTATTTCACTTTCAATGGCAAGATTTACCACCAAGACGGCCTGGCAATGGGAGATCCCTTATCAGGCATCTTGGCAGACATATACATGGACTCGTTAGAACACCACAAAACAGATACGTAGACAACACATTTGCAATAATCGTCGGTAATCTCAACAATAGTAACGATATTTTAGATTTTTTAAACACCCTCAATCAAAATATCAAGTTCACTAAGGAGGACGAGGTCAACAGATCCATTAACTTTTTAGACTTAACTATAACACGCGACAAGAATACATTTCATTTCCAAATTTACAGAAAACCCACCCACACTCCAATAACAATCAAAAATTCATCAATACACCCCAACTATCATAAACAAGCTACTTTTTACAGTTTAATTTACAGAGCTTTAAAAATCCCACTATCACGTAAGAGTCTAAAAACAGAAATTCATTATATTAAAAACTTAGCAAAATTCAACGGTTTTAAAATAGAAATAATCAACCGAATGATTAATCAAATCAAATATAAACTAGCAACGAACCTCGTCCCCGATAAACCCAAAAATGATTCTAATATCTTTTAATAAACCCAAAAAATCTAAATTCGCCACTTTTACTTACAATAATCCAGGCACCTACCAAGCAACAGACTCTCTGAAGAAACAAAACATTAACATTGCCTTTAAGACGACAAACACCAACCGCAGCCTGTTTTTTAATCACAATATGCTCAACATAAACAATAGTATTTACTCAAACTCAGGCATATACAGACTCAAATGCACGCAATGTGAAAAATCATACATTGGGCAAACAGGCCGGAGCTTCCTTACTAGATATCAGGAGCTTTATAATGCCAATAGACATAACAAGTTTTCAGCCATGAGTTCTCATATGAAAGATACAGGTCATCATTTCACAACTATCAAACAGGACCTTACAATCATCAAAATAGTAGGCAAAGGAAAATTAATGAACGAATCAGAAAACATTTACATATATCTGGATCAACATTACAACAAAGACCTAAATCTCAATGATTCCGTCTAAATAAAAAATCCCTTATACGAGACTTTACCCAATTTATTACAATCTTTAAATCCAAATTTAAATAAAATCCTTAAAAGTCTTAAACTAACTTCCAATAAAGATCCCAACTTCCCCTTAAAGGTAACTCCCTCCGTCCCCGCCCCTGCTAATCTTCCACAGCCAACAGCGCGTAAGCTCAACCCTCCGCCCACCTCCTCTTCTCCATTACACCCCTCTCCCTCAATTCCACATCTTCAACAGCCAATAGCACGCAAGCTTAACGCTCCGCCCATTTCCTTTCCTCCATCACACCCCCCTCCCTCAGTTCCACACAGATACAACACACGACATTCAAATCTTACTTGTTCCGAGACCGTACAGACAACCAGTTCATACCACAAAAATCGAGAACGTAAGTAATTGAATACATATCATTTAGCCTAATTTAACCGTTTTTTCCTCTAAACTTCAAATCTTTTTATTCTCTTTTCATTACAGATTCTTCACCATATATCCTTCAATAGTTAATCTATATTCAAAATCACAGCCAACAACAAGTAAGAATGTTCCCATTTAACTATCAGTATACGAGTTAGCAAAGATCTATACGGCAACATTCAATTATGAACTCTTTATCACTCTTTGATATGGCAGGTTGATATGGCAGGTTGATATGGCAACTTTAGCCATAGACCTTCTTGTTATTATGTGGTTAAGGCCTAATTTGTCTATTTTTATAAAATTATTTTAAAATTACTAGTGTAATATCATACCAACTTCAACCTTTTCTTCGCAAACATTTTAAATGAAATTTCAATTGTAAACTATTATTTAAGAACTCATAACAATTTCTCACATTGTATAATACTCATTCCAATCTTATATTCTCATTTTTATTTTTTTACCATGACAATCAGGATCCTGATTTTTATCTTTGAGTATGAGTGTAAAAAGGCTGATGATGCCCTTTTTAAGGGCGAGACATGTCCCTTCAAATTTTAGTTTAATAAGATGTAAGTCGTAACTTTGGAAATTCAATTGTATTGAATAGGTTGGTCCTAATAAATTTTGGTAATACAGTGAAACCTCGATTCTCCGTTTTTCAAGGGACCATGAAAATAAAACGTACAACACGGGAAAACGGAAAATCCGGGAATGAATGAAAACCATCAACAATTTGGCTAAACATCACAAAAATTAAATATGTATAATTATAATCTTACAAAAACTCCTAAACCAAACCAAACTACAGCCCCAGTGGGACTTTGCCTGCCAAGCGACCGCTGCTCAGCCCGAAGGCCTGCAGATTACGAGGTGCGCATGGTCAGTGCGACGAATCCTCTCGGCAAATATTCCTGGCTCTGTAGATCGGGGTCGCCATCTCACCATTAGATAGCTCCACAATTAAAGGTATTCACGTAGGCTGAGTGGACCTGGAACCAGACTTATATCCAGGTAAAATTGCCTGACCTGGTCGCAATCGAACCCGGGCCCTCTGGATGAGAGGCGGGCATGTTAGACCGCGAAACCGCATTAATTACCGGTACGCGAGTTCAAAATCTCGGTACTTTATATTCAATTTTACAGGGGAATCTTCGTCAGTTTCCGTGAAAACTTCTTTCAGTTCAGCATCTTTGATTAGGCTAGACAAACTTCGAAAAATCTAATAACGCCAAGCCAAACGACAATCGACCACAAGTAGTTTTTAATTTTCTCATCTAATAAAATAAAGCACATTAGATACAAAAGCACCCAAAATGATGGCGAAATCCGTTCATTTCTTAATCTTTCATTGTAATTTGGTCTCCGGTATACTGTTCGTAGTCAGTTTCTGGAAATCTCGTACCGCGCAAATTAGGCCTACATCGACTTTTAAAGGTTATGTTGAACTCGAAAACATGGTTTCGAATGTAAGTATCGATTCTTAAAAGTTCTCGAATGCATTGTATTCAGTTCTGCGCGTCACAAATCCAGTCAAATTGGAAAGATAAAAGAAATGTAAAAACTTCAGAAATTACGGTTATTCGCGACCTTGAGGTCATCTGGAAAGCGCGCTCGCTGCACATGTCAGTACGAGTTTGAAATGATACCAACCATTTAAAATGTAACGTGCGCAAATAAAACGACTGCAGTTTTTGGCATTTTAAAACGAAAACGTAACATTCCCACTCTTACATCAGGACCGAAGGAGTAATAGGCAATCCCAAGACCTCCCATGGCTTTTTTTTATTTATTTTTTATAATGTAGGGTGCAACATCTGTTTTGGTCTCGCTAACATATCATGTACGATAATATCAAAAGGTACTGAATTTGTGTTAAGAAGGAGCAGTTTCGATTCCTGCCTGAAAGCCAAGTTACTCTGCAGTGCCCTGAGCACAGTGCCGAAAACCTCTTCGGCAATATGATCGAAAAAATGTAAAAAATATAAACATCTAACCCTGGACATAATATGGACGTTTTATAAGTGCGAACATATGACGAAACTCGTTCCGTCTTCAAGCAGAGCTGTCGAAATGCGCCGTGTCTCCTTGCAATTGTTGTGGGGACCCTCTGCTTTATGATTTTACGACATTCTCTAAACAATACCACCCGAATGCGATGCTAAGATGGTCTCTTATGCAAGTTCACCGCCGATCGCTTTTCTAGTACCGGTACAGTACTTGCTTTAATTATCGCAGTGACGGGGCGTTAACGCCAATATCCATAAATATGCAATAGCCGTCCTTTCGTGAGATACAGTTTATTAAAAAACGATTGATCGAGGATTTAGCATTGATGGGACTGGAATTTTTGGACGGTTGATCAGGGAAAGCGTTTCTTCGAGGAACGGATAATGCGGGACTTTTACAACGTGATTTAATTACGATGCTCGCGGGACCACGTAATTTGAACGCATATTCCGGGAAAACGTATTTTCCGGGAACGGATAATCGAGGTTCCACTGTATCTTAAACTGGAACACAGTGTTCAAATGCAAGGACAGAAAAAGAATAATCCTGCTGTTACATAAAAGTCAGAAAACCCCCATTGGTCAGGAAGGACTTCGAAGCAAAGGTCAGCAAAGTTGTTCAACAGGGATGTGGACTCTCTCCACTATTGTTCACTTTGTACATAGAGCGTACCATGAAAGAATTCTCAGAAACCAGCAGCAGTAGTAAAATAGTGAACCGAGAATGCAACAAAACAATTCATTTTGCAGATGACATTGCTTTGCTGGAAAATGATGAAGAGCTACACTTCATGAACAACATACTACTGATATTGAAGATAAACAGGAAAAGAATTAAGATCATGCAGTGCTCGAGAGATGGAGAACATGGATAGAAGGAGAATAGGTAATGCAGGTTACTTTCTTCAAATATCTGGGGAGCTCTGTAACATCGGCCAGCAGACATGAAGTGCAGATTAGCCTAAACCAAGAGGAGTCCATGAACATCAAGAAGTGTATCACTCGAAACTAGGAAATGGTTTATCAAAAATGTTGTTTGGAGCTTAGCCTGTAATGCCTGTGAAATTTGGTCTTTACCATAGGAAAAATAGAAAAGAAAAAATTAGAGGCTTTCGAGATGTGCTGAAAAGGGGGTGTTGAAGGTACTATAGAGAGAGAGAGTGACTAATGAGGAATCCCAATTACCACATGAATTCCAATGACAAAATTTAGAAATAAATATAAACTTTTTTTAAAATTTCTGCAAATGTGTCACAAAATTGAAATTTTAAAACACTTTTCAAATAATAAAAATGCTAAAAACACCACAATGAGAAATAAAACTAGTTCAATGTACAAACCAGCCACGATTCAACGTCATCAAAACTACCACCATGAGAACTTTGATCACTGTCACTTTCCCATACATAGTCGTCCTCACTACCATCCGTAGAACTTGAAATTCTACCTTTCTTGATACTTTTCCTTGCCAAGTCGTTGGAGATGCAATCCCATGCAGTCTTTATTCATTTGCATAGAAGTTCCACTTTAGGTCATTTCATTCGTCCAGTTGGTGTCGGTGCGTGATCACCAGCAGACGCCATCCCCTCTATGTAGATTTGTTTCAATGAAGCTTTGAAAGGACAGTTGACACAAACAAGATGAGCCCTGTTGGAATTATTGCCAGATCGGTTTTTCTTTTAGTCATTGATTCCTTTATGGCGTCTGTAATATGTCCGCTATTAGTGTCAAGTACAGGCAGGCTCTTTTTCTGAAATAAAGCCCGTGAGTGACATTGCCAAATACACTTCATGCCGTCCTGAATTAGTTCACGGTCCATCCAAATGGATTCTTGGGTTCAAACGAAAATACCAGATGGTAAAATTCCTTTCGGAAGTGTTTTTCTTTTCAGAACCATATACGTAGGTTTTGGTTCGGTCAGCTAATATGCATAATATTACCGTGCAGCGTTGCTTTTCATTACCACCTGTCCTGATAGTAACGCTTTTAGAGCCCTTTAGGTGAATCGTATTGTCTAGTGGCATTTCGAAATAAACGGCCGTCTGATCAGCATTCCCAATTTGAGAAAGCAAATAGGAATTTTGCTTTCTTAAACAAATAACATGGCGATGTAAGGCCGTCAAATTTTCTTCATAGACAACAGAGAGACCTTGTAAAATAGATGTACATCTTTGCATACAAAATCAGTTTCTTCGATGAAGTTGAAGAACGGCTTTCAGTTAGGTATTTATAAAGCCGTTCTTCGATTTAGGAAAACTGTGCACTCTGCCCTCGGAAACCTCTACGATCACCATTACTTTTTAATAACATTTCCTTCTTCCTCCAATCATGAATACATGATTCATCAATATATTATCTGCCAGCAGCACGATTTCCTATAATTTCAGCTTCCATTACAACTTCAAGTTTCTCACTCGCTGTAAATGACCGCAAACACTTTTTTAAATTCATCACTTGTTACCACTGTTCACTCAGAACACAAAGTATTGATCAACTGCCACACCATGTGGTTCCGGTAACATGAAAGTGAGCGATGGAGCAAGATTTCAGCCATTGCCTAATCACATGACATGAAATCGCTGTTGTTGCGTTGACGCGTCCTCAGAACAATGTATTATGGGACCACGGTACGAAAGGCTTAAGGTGACCTGCCCCCGAATTTAAGGAGCAATATTTCTGTAAAAAGATGTATGTGGTATTTTAGATTATATGGTATTAGCTCTAGTGGGTGAGAAGAGGAATTTGATGAAAGCAATTTTGAAAGGAGGAATGGATGGTTGGTCACCTACTGCAACATTCAAGATGGTTCACAACCTTGCTGGCAGGGTAAATGTGTAACATTTGAAGATACCAAATGAATAAATGGTCACTAGGATAAGTATAAATAACAAGATTGGGCACCACCTGCAAAAACAATTACAGGAATAATTAACTTTGTAGAGCAACGAGCAACTCCCTCTCTCAAGGCGACGGTCATCAGGCTGATGGAAGCGCCAGACTTACTTTACAACCTTACCTGTTGCTATTTACACCTGAAATTAACTTTAGGTAGCATGCCAGGTTTTTCCTCGCTCCACTCTATAAAAGATGTACCACAAGTTTCACTACATCAATTTACTTCCAAAAACAAAATAAAACAAAGCAGAAACCAACAATTATCATCACATGATGAAACTAGTATAAACCTACACAAACAACATCTACAAGCTATACACCACAATTGTACATAATTCTGAAGGCCAAGCTTCAAACTGATTATCATACAGATATGAAGACTGTCCCTTCCTAACCTTAAATACATTATCACGATGGCATCATCACCGTAGAATCTAACCATATGTCATAACTGTACAAAAAGCAAACCCAGCCACTTCACTATACTCTGTTACTAAGCCATACACATCCACAATGTAAAATGTCTGCTGCGGGATTAATAAATAACGACAAACATGTCGCATGATTCAAAGAATGACCAAGTAATAAACATTTCGGCTACGTTTCCATCAAGCCGTAATTGGTTCTGTGCACAACATATTACCTCCAAATTACACATATAAAAGACTGCCCACGATGTGCATTTCCTCGGCAAGGAATCCATAGTCTTACTCACAAAAGAACACCATGTAGCATCTTCCACCAACCGCTCACCGGGAATGTGAATAAACGAGTAATGCACTCGTCGTGTCTCGGTAATTGTGTAGTAATGCGCCCGTGAAGAACTCGTACAGTAAAGACTTTGCAGTGGCAATCGTCTTCAACAGCCACCACAGTATCAGTGATCAGTAACCGCAAACTCGTGCACATTAAAAATAAACTCGTAACACGCACGCACAATATGTTTCGTCCATCACTCCCTAGCAAGCAACCTGAGAAACTCATTGCATGTGCACACATATATAGGCTCGCTCCATGTGGTGTAGCGTCTACTAAAATCCACAGGAAACAACCACTGCCACATCTTCAAGCATCTCTTGGTCAATGCAACCTCGTTCGAAATCGGAGCTTTCAGATTGGTTACCAAGCTGCCGATCCGCAAATGGCGAACTTGCACATTTGTCCACATTGAATTATCATCTTCAACATGCACTTCGTGGTCTAAGCCCGGGTTTCTAAACCACATGCTGTAACACTTCCAACTGACTTCAACCGTCTTTCCCGATATAGCCACTGTTTTCCGTGTTGCACAATTCTTGAGCAACCTACACTGCCATGCCATGTACGGACTCTTACACAAATTAAAGTTACACAAATACAAAATTCCCTACTAGAAATTCTTCCTATAATATTATGCTTTTACATTATAAATGAACAAAATTACATGATTTTCATGACTTTAGTATTACAAATTATTTTATAAAAATTTCCTAACCTAAAAATTGGGGATCATACATTCGTAGGTTACAAATGGAAGTGCATAATGCAAGAGAGAGACCAAGGCAGGAATTCATGGACTAGATCAAGGCATGAAGAGAATATAGTGAAGTGAAGAGACTGGCTCCAGAAAGAAGAAATCTGCAAGCCTATCATCCTCTGGGTTGAGGAGGAGGTGGAGAAGAACTGAACTTATGAAGCATAGACGAAGGTCATCCAGACTTAACTGTTTGGACATGTTAAAAGAATGACTAGCACAAGAATATCACCTGCTTATATGGCAAGAAGACTTAACTGGGAGAATACTGGTTGGAAGACTAAGAAAAAGTTGGACAAACCAACTGAGAGATGATGTGAAGAACAGAGGATGGAATTGGGGATTTGTCATGAACAACAAAACCTTGGAGGACAAAGAAGTTACCTGCTCCCACTCTAAGGAAACTTTTGATCAAACATCGGTGTAGTAATAATCGATGGCATCACTAGATTAAATCCTTTAGTGCAGACCCAGATCAGTGTTCTTCCTAGGACCGCTCTACCATGTTTACAGACCGCCTGGCTAACGTAACCTATAGGATGCTAGTTACATAATATTAATACATATTTAAGTCACTGGGTGTTCCAAAATAAAGTGTAACTACTGTAAAACTGTTTAATAAATGATAAATCTTCATTCTTGTCAGCATAATTGCATCAATTACATCGGAGTTTAAATGTTTAGCTTGATGATCACGTAGTGTCGTGTGCGAGCAGTGCAGAGTCTGTATTAGTGTTGAGTCGCGTGCGAGCACTCGATTCCACAAGTCGTCGGAAACCCGTAGCAGTCCACAGCAACCAAGTTGTAAGCCCCGATGCTAAATAATTGTGAACGAGCAGTAGAACACTAGAAGTTCAAAATACTCTGTTATGTCTCGCTTGTGATAACAACACCAAAATAGTTCCATTTTGCTGTTAATGTTTAACTGTCTGTTATTATTGTTAATGACCTGAGGAGAATGAATTGAACTTTTATCATATTAATTTCTTACGTAGTATTCCCCACCCAGCTACTCATTCCTGCCACCCGGCCGACTACCATTTCTGGGGAGAACGCTGGAGATGTATTGCAAGGTGATCCTTTTAAGTCCACTACTGTTCATAACTGCAATTACAGATATCAGAGATGCAGTAGAATCAGAAAACATCAAAATACTAATGTATGCTGACGACATGGTACATGACTTGACACTCACAGATGGACATGCCTGAGTGACAGAATGGGCAGAAAGGAATGAACTGCAATTGTAATAAGATAGTATCAGTGACTTTCAAACAAGGGGGGGAACTTAAGATAATCCGTATTGGAGATGGACTGCTAAAATCGGTGACTACATTTTTTTAAATATCTGGGAGTCAGACATCTCCATGTCAGTAATCAACTAAATACTGCTATGAAAGTTATAAGCGACATCATACACCTAAACAACCTATCTCTCATGACGGCCATCAAGCTCTATCATCTGAAAGTTTGCCCTGTAGCGATTTATGACCTGGAAACTATATGTATGAATGTTGGGTATTCAGCCGGAAGGTTGGTTTGATCCTCCACAGCTCCGCCAACTGCTGTCATAGATAGCCTAGGCATTGCTGATGAGGCATACTAGGGAAATGAGGAGTGAGGTAGTTTCCCGTTGCTTTCCTCACTGAGCCAGAAGTTGCTATTGTATATTAGCCTGCCAAGCCTACTGAAATGCATGCACCAACCAATCCTATGAGCAATATTTTCATACCATTCATAGCAGGTACTGGCAGCGTAAGGAATGACATTACATTACTAGCATCACTCATACCTCAGTCACTTTCATGTTGTCAAAGCCAAGGATGAGACTGAGATAGGTCAATGAAAGTAACAAATTTGTTCTAGCCCATATCTGAAGACATAGTGCACTGTAAACACTACATCTTGCCAGCAAAGGCATTGGAAACTACAGTAGAACCTCGATAATTCGAAATCGGTTAATTCAAAATCCCGCCTAATTCTAAGAAGCTCTCATTCCCAGAAACAAAGATACAGTTTTGCATGTTATTTAAATTGTTTAATTCGAAATACGGATAATTCGTAATTCGAAGTACAATGTCGGCCGCATTACCGAAATTCAGACTTTTAATTCGAAACTGCCTTTACATTTTAAAACAATAGTATGTTACAGAGTAATTTCAACTCGAAATTTATCCACTCCGCGTCATAATAGAACGCGCGTTCCGGAACGTGGAGGGGTAGCTTTCTGCACTTACTCACTTCGTTGGGTCTACAGTGCGCCTCATGATTGCTAAGTTGAATGAAATCGGAATTCTTTTGTATTCAACCTTTTAAGGAACGCCATAATATCACGCAACAGGCAGTGTGTGGATAAACAGAATCTGGGAACACTGCTGATGCCGACAGTTGACGAAAAAACGTAGCTCATATAATAAATTCGTAGGCACCGAACAATATTGTCATTGCCGGTGAAACTGCATTGCTTTATTTTAATGCAAGCCCAAACGGTCTTATGGTTTTAAATGGGTCAGAGTAGTGCGTTGGAATGCACATGGGATGGAAGCGAGAAACTTTATCCCCTCGTCATAGGAAAGTTCGATAAACCACAATGTTTTAAGTGCGTCGGGCACTTTCCATACCAGTACAAAGCATCTAAAAATGCAAACAGTACAGAAATCCAAAAAATAATGCATATGCACAGGGGGACTGGCATAATTTATCCTCGTCATTGAATTGTGTGATTTTTTTCTTTCGTTGCGTGAGGTTATGTTTGTCAGGGATTTATCCAAGTGCATTATTGGAAAATTGTAAATGCACCTTGTTGGATACATTTCGGAAAGAGTTTTTTCCATGTCATTTGAAAGGTTTAAACTGTGAGGTGATTGCATGTATTAATGGGTCTTAGAATACTTTGTGACGCGGCAAGTGTTTACATTTCTGAAGTACAAGAGAAGTGCTATGGCAGGAAATCGTACAAGGATAGAGTCATAGAAAAGTTCGATTTTAAGGGCATCGGGTACTTTCTTTGTAAATACAAGGCATCTAAAATGCATACAGTATACTGATTCAAATAATAAAGCACTTGCACATGGGAGCTAGCATAGATTTCTCCTCGTCTTTGAATCGTGCTTTGTTTTTTCTTTCGTTGCATGAGGTTATGTTTGCTAGTGAGATATCCGAGTGCATTACTTGAATATTGTAAATGCACCTTCTTGGATACATTTTGGAAATAGTTCTTTTTTTCATGGCATTTGAAGGGTATAAACTGTGAATCAAGGTTAACTGCATGCAGTAATGGGCCATAGAATATTTTGTAAGGCAGCAAGGGTTGGTGCTTCTGAATTGCGAATTGGCGGTTAATTCGAAATCACGTAATTCGAAGTCTGATTTTTGAGTCCCAACGACTTTGAATTAACGAGGTTTTACTGTATATGGGCCCACCTAAAAACACTAGAACAGCTTTGGACACGGCACTCGGGAATTAAATCCTTTCCATCTTTGTCCCCTAAGTGTGACGGTAAGAGTATGCAGTTTCTCCAGAATACGGTGCCAGAACTTTTTGAAGATACCTGTAGATCTATAACTGTTAGGTTTTTTATCTGTAGAAACTAATTTATGATTAAATAAAATTTAGTGAATACCTGGAAATTACACCTGGAGATTATACCTGTAAAAGAATTAACTTAATTCTTTTTAAAGCTAACTGTGAAAGTGCTAACACTTTGGCAGCGATCAGGATCTAGGCAGCAAATTGATGAGCAGGATGGTCAACCAAACCCTTCATTTTAAACTGATTGCCCATGATATCTGGTGACTTTACTAGTAACTACAGGCCCCCAAGACAATGGCAAGATATCACAAAGGTTGAATTTCTTCAGTAATCTATCACAACAAAGCACAGAAATACCAAACAACACATAACTGTTACAGCAGTCCATCAGAGTGATAAAAGTTGCTGGGAAGAATCTATCTCAAAGTACACTTCCTCTCGAGTTGTATACGAGCTGTTAAGACAGAGGTATTCCATGTGGAAGAACTTAGAATACAGGTGTGTCTGCTGGCCGCACCAGCATATGTGGAATTTCTGCAAGAACTCCAAATGAAGAAAGCTGGCATTTGTGAGTTTTATACTTGTGATGTCATGACCAACACAGAATGAACACACAGTGGGTATGAAATGAGACATTAATGATAAGGCTCTCTGTGTGCAGATTCCATCCCAACTGTTCTAGACTAAACGTTTTAAAGAGTGCATATGTACCAGATGTTGGAATCCCTGTGAGAGATTTGCAACAAGTATATGGAATCTCTGAAAAAAATTTGTCCTGGAGAAAAATGAAATATATGGCCACTTTGCTTCAATAAAACCTTATAATTAATCATTTTAAGGAACATTTATAGATGAGATAGTGAAGAATATATTTACCAAAAGGAAAAATATTTTGTTCTCAAAATTTAGAAATAGTTCAATTGCAGAAAAATTCTGTGTATATAATATCCCCTGAACTGAATGTGGATGTGATTTTGGCCAGTATTGCTTAACTGTTCCCATCGAAGGAGATCATTGTTGACACTAGTCTGGTAGAAATAAATAGGTAGAGAAGCTTGGAAAATCTCCACTATATTTCTACATTAATATGTATTGTGATAGTACATATATCACACCCCAGAATTATATGTAGAAGTTAGAGATATTATTGTCTGTATTCTAATTTAATTATTATTATTATTTCATGTGTATACTTTGCCATTTATATTGGTAAGCTGGAAGATATCCACATATGTAGGTATGAGTAATTTGTTTTGCACGAGTGGGAAAACATTGCTGTAATAACTCTGGTAATTTGAATGAGTCATATGGCTACCCCAGTGTCTGTTGTGAGGTACTTGTGTCAGGAAATTCCATTACTCATGTATATATCCCAGCCTGATGAGATGAGCTTGTTGTTGTACCAGGGAAAGTTTGGTGATTCATGTAAAACTCCCGAGTGTTTGTTTATCTCTTGGGAGAAAGGAGAAGTTCAGGGCATGTCTTGACAAGAGGTTCGCTCATGATTGGCTGGCAAGCACCAATCCAGACGTCTCATCTGAGAGGAGGGGGATGTTGATGTCTATAAAGGTTGATGATACGGCGGCAACCAGGACATTGTATGGAACATTGTAAGGAGATTGTATGGAAGATTGTAAGGGTGATTGTAGAGGTGATTGTAAAGGAACGAGAAGGAAGATAACTACAACTACAACTGAGGCACTGTACGGGAAGGAAGTGGTGCTGATACACGGTACTGAAGTAACATCGCTGCAATGGGCTGGACTTCAAACGTTCGTGGAGCGTAGTCGTGTTATGTTCGTGGAAAGTGGTTGATTGTGGAGAGTGCTTGCGCATTAAGTATTGTAGCACTTGTGGCGACCTAGCATTATATGTTGGTGAAAGCTATCTCAGACTTTCCATAAATTTATATGTTGAGGATCGACAGACGTGTGTATATATCTTTACAACAAGTGTTAAAATATGTGAACACAGTAGTACAAGGTACAGTATCTGTGTGATGTGATAACTGCCGATTATGAGAATCGGTAAATCGAATTGATATAGAGACAGTGAAGGGTGTTTATCTTCATACATGTACATTGTTCATCGGACCATCTACAAATGGTAGCTTAGTTCTCGCTTTCGTTTTCCCACGGTTTTCATTATTGTTGTTGTTGTAAATATGGGGTCTTCCAGCAATATTTTATGTGTGTATTATATGTATAATGTTGTATGTTGATGAGGTGCTCATGCACGGAATTTGTTCAGAATATAGTTAGCTATTTTAGAATCAGTGTTATTGATAAACCTAGGTGCAGTTCCTACCTAATTAGTTGTTTTCAGGAGGTTGGGTAAGGCCTGCAGCAGATGTACCAGTACGCAGCATTATGTACACGCCCTGGGATATAAAGTTTATCATGCTCTTATCTAAATTCGAGGGATCCATTCTGGTGAACTCTGGCGCCCATACTACGGACATTTTGGTTAATTATGCTTATTAATTTTATTAAGTTTTTGAGTAATTTCATTTATATATTTTATTCATTTTATTTATCAGTAGTCATCAACTTATTACAATTGGCTTCCCAACGTGTGGCTGAATGATTGGTACATCTGTTAGGCTTATAAGCGTAGGTGCACTTGTCAGGTGTGGATGGAATTCTACAAACTATGTCAGTGAAGTGTTTTATATGTACGTGATATGTATGTTGGAGTATGAAGAAATGTTGTAGCGAGTCGAGTATTATAAAATTGAGAAGTAGAGAGGTTGTTAAAGTTGCTGGTACCATGAATCAGGATAGGAGAAGTCAAAAGAATTCCACCACATTGAGTTTATCTAATTTAAGTGAGAGTAGCGAAATGGCTGATAGTAGGAAAGATCAATCGGCAACGATATGTGAGGAATCTAGTACCCCGTCTCAAACTCAGAATGTAGGGAATCAAGGCGAGTCTTCAATGCTCTGTATGATTAAATCGCTACTTAATGAGTTGAAGGGTGAATTGTCCAGTAAGATTGATAGCCAGAGTAAAGAGTTAAATTCAGTGAGTGTTGAATTAAATGCTGTTACCAGTAAAATCGATGATAATAATAATGTTGAATTGTCCACATCCATTATTGTTGTGAAGGTACTCTTTGTCTTTGGGCAACCTGCAGCTGTTGCAGGAAGATTGTATAATAATATAATAATAATAATAATATTGAATTGTCCAGTAAAATCGATAATAATAATGTTAAATTGTCTAGCAAGATTGATAGTCAGAGTAAAGAGTTGAAGAGTGAATTGAGTTTTTTAAGTAATGAAATATACAGTATTAATAGTGAATTAAATTCAGTTAGTACGGAATTGTCTAGTAAGATTGAGAATCAAAGTAAGGAGTTAAATTTAGTGAGTGTTGAATTGTCTAGTAAAATTGATAGTTTAAGTAGTGCTGTGAATGGTAGAATAGATGAATTGAACCAGAAGTTTGACCATCAAAGCAGGGAAATTCAGGAAGTCAATAATAAGGTTGAATCTCAACGCTTGGAATTGACTGAGAAAATCGAATGCCGATTTAATGTTGTTAGGAAGGAATTTGTTGAAAACAGCAAGGAATATGATAAGAGAATAAAAATAGTGGAAGATAAAGTCGAAGAAATAGATAGAATTAAATCCAATCAGAACGTATTAGCGAAGCGTATAGATGAGAAGGATGAGAAATTGGAGAAAGACCTTAAGTCGGTAAAAGATGACCTCAAGTCAGTAGAAGGAAATGCCAGAATGGTAGTTGAAGAAGGAATTAAAGCATGTCATGTAAAGTTAAGGCAGGAGATCAGTCAAATCCAAGTAGGTAGCAGCATATGTAATAGGTACGTATCTTGTACGAAGGACTCTGAATTACCCAAGTTTAATGGTCGGCAGTTTAATCCGATGGAATTCTTGAAAACGGTGGAGAAACGGTTTTCCAAGAATCTTGACGATGGTTTGATCGAATGGAGTATGGTTGATGAGATGTTCGATATTGCATTTGTTGGAGAAGCGAGATCCTGGTTTCAAGTTTATAGACAGGGTATTTCGAGTTTGGAGGAATTTAGGGAGAAATTTATTTCTAAATTTTGGAGTGATGCTATTCAGGGAAGGGAAAGAGATCGCGTGCTATTTGGCAAATATAGACCTCAGGAAGGTGTATCTATGACGGAGTATTTCTTAGCGCATGTTCTGATCAGCCAGAATATTGAAGGTCTAGCATCGGAGAGAGATACAGTCCGCCAGATGTTGAGGCATCTTCCTGAGAAGGTCGGATTAGCTGCATGTATGCAGAATATTGTTACGATTAAAGAATTAGAGCAGCTTTTAGAGAGGTTTGATGCTTTGGAAGGGCAGGGGAGGACTAGGCAAAGTGAAGGTAGAAATTACGGGGATAATGGGAGACAAGGTAATCAGGTAGCGGGAGATAGGAATAATCAGAATTTCAGTCATTCTAGGCAAGGGAATCAGGGTGGTAATTCCGGAAGGGGAAACAGACAGTCTAATCAGGGAGTTAATCACCAGGAATATTATGGCAGAAGACCTAATCAAGGGGAATTTGAAAGTAGGGGGCGTACGGATCAAAGACCTCCAGATCAAGTGCCGAGAAATGATAATAGTGAACAGTCCACATCAAGTAATTTAAACCGGAATCGGACTTCTTAGTTGGGTCAGATAGGCAGTCCGATACCGAAATTCCTATTCACGCGATGAAACAGGTAAGTTACGAGGTAGACGTGAAAGAGGAATTATTGTATGACCATGTGTTTTGTGTTCAGGGAGATTGTGAGAATAAGGGGCGTGATGAAAGTAAGAAAGATGTGTCGGATGTCTTACTTTGTGCTAGTGGTGATGGTAATAGCGGTGTTGCGATCGATAATCTTGTGGAAGTTTCTGAAATTGAAAGTGAAGTTTTTTGAGAAGTTGATGAAGGTTGTTTTGTGAGTGAAGAGTGTTCACGGAGTATACATCATGAGGATGTTTTTGTTGATTTAAGTCTACGTGAGGAGAGTAAAGTTAGGTCCATTATGTGTGAAAATGGTGACTTTGAGATTAATGAAACTTCTGATAAGAGAGTCGAAAGTAGCGGTGTTGTTGGCATGAAAGTGGTGCAAGTAGTAGCTGATATGGAATGTGGTGACGATGGATTAATTGTTGGGTCATTAAGTGGTAATGATAGCAACATTAAAGTGTATTATGGTAAGAATTTCTGTAATCGAGTGAGCGTGAGTGAGAATGAAGTGAGCATGTTTGACAAGCGAGTGCGTAATGTTTCATTTAAGACTGAGAGTTGTGTGAATGATTTGAATGACGTGCTGAGTGATAGCGATGTGGAATGTGTGAAAAAGTATGTGATTTGTTTGCTTGCATTAATTATGAGTTTGTGGAAGAGTAAACGTAGTGAGATTCCCGCGTATTTCAGAAAGAGGGATTTCCTTTTTATGTATGTTCCGAATGAAAGTTTGTATAATTCTTGTGTGACTGGATGGGATGAATGTTTGTGTGTGAGATAGAGTGTATTCTTGAAGTAGTTAGTTTTATTACGCTACGCATTCCTCGCTTATCGATGCCAATGTTAAGTTTATGTATAGTTTTTTCATTGTATCAGGGTCCGTATACTGTGGACAGTAGAATAGGCAAGTGTGCTTATAGGCTCCTAACCGTTGAAAATAAGGTTCTTGGGACATTTAATATCTATAGCCTTCGCAGATATAAGAGATAGGATCTGCACCTTGGATGTATATATTACCAATTTTAATGTATGTGTACAGTAGCAAGAAGGGATTGTGTTCAATGCTATATGAAACAATCGGAGTTGTGTGTATATAGCCATATTATTATTATTATTATTGTTTGGACAAATTGTATTTCGTGTGTGCAAATACAATGCAGTAGACGCAATGTATATATCATTATTACAGTAAATTATGTGTTCAGTTATGCCATTATAAGGTTATGTATGAAGTTCTGTTTTATGGTGAATCATAATATGTGATATCATCGATTCACCAAGGGGGCATTATGTGATAGTACATATATCACACCCCAGAATTATATGTAGAAGTTAGAGATATTATTGTCTGTATTCTAATTTAATTATTATTATTATTTCATGTGTATATTTTGCCATTTATATTGGTAAGCTGGAAGATATCCACATATGTAGGTATGAGTAATTTGTTTTGCACGAGTGGGAAAACATTGCTGTAATAACTCTGGTAATTTGAATGAGTCATATGGCTACCCCAGTGTCTGTTGTGAGGTACTTGTGTCAGGAAATTCCATTACTCATGTATATATCCCAGCCTGATGAGATGAGCTTGTTGTTGTACCAGGGAAAGTTTGGTGATTCATGTAAAACTCCCGAGTGTTTGTTTATCTCTTGGGAGAAAGGAGAAGTTCAGGGCATGTCTTGACAAGAGGTTCGCTCATGATTGGCTGGCAAGCACCAATCCAGACGTCTCATCTGAGAGGAGGGGGATGTTGATGTCTATAAAGGTTGATGATACGGCGGCAACCAGGACATTGTATGGAACATTGTAAGGAGATTGTATGGAAGATTGTAAGGGTGATTGTAGAGGTGATTGTAAAGGAACGAGAAGGAAGATAACTACAACTACAACTGAGGCACTGTACGGGAAGGAAGTGGTGCTGATACACGGTACTGAAGTAACATCGCTGCAATGGGCTGGACTTCAAACGTTCGTGGAGCGTAGTCGTGTTATGTTCGTGGAAAGTGGTTGATTGTGGAGAGTGCTTGCGCATTAAGTATTGTAGCACTTGTGGCGACCTAGCATTATATGTTGGTGAAAGCTATCTCAGACTTTCCATAAATTTATATGTTGAGGATCGACAGACGTGTGTATATATCTTTACAACAAGTGTTAAAATATGTGAACACAGTAGTACAAGGTACAGTATCTGTGTGATGTGATAACTGCCGATTATGAGAATCGGTAAATCGAATTGATATAGAGACAGTGAAGGGTGTTTATCTTCATACATGTACATTGTTCATCGGACCATCTACAAATGGTAGCTTAGTTCTCGCTTTCGTTTTCCCACGGTTTTCATTATTGTTGTTGTTGTAAATATGGGGTCTTCCAGCAATATTTTATGTGTGTATTATATGTATAATGTTGTATGTTGATGAGGTGCTCATGCACGGAATTTGTTCAGAATATAGTTAGCTATTTTAGAATCAGTGTTATTGATAAACCTAGGTGCAGTTCCTACCTAATTAGTTGTTTTCAGGAGGTTGGGTAAGGCCTGCAGCAGATGTACCAGTACGCAGCATTATGTACACGCCCTGGGATATAAAGTTTATCATGCTCTTATCTAAATTCGAGGGATCCATTCTGGTGAACTCTGGCGCCCATACTACGGACATTTTGGTTAATTATGCTTATTAATTTTATTAAGTTTTTGAGTAATTTCATTTATATATTTTATTCATTTTATTTATCAGTAGTCATCAACTTATTACAGTATGCATAAAAAAACACATGGCAAACTGCGACTTAGCATATAAACATGCTCAGATAGAGTACACTTGAAAGTTTGATAACATCACTTTTTAATTTGAAAACTTTTTGTGTCTAACTTTCAGATTTTTAAAGTAGGCCTGCCTTGCCTGAAGTGGTATTGATTTGTTTGTAACACCCTCATCTGACTTGTCCATTGAACACTTATTTTCTTGAAGAAAATTCTATGGCATAAATAATTTGCTGCCCAATTTTTCATTACTGTCAGATATTATAAAAAAATATGCAGAGTGTATATGCACATACACGGTATTAAGAAATCAAGAATTAACAGTCACTTAGAACTTGTGTTATCTTTCTTCAGCAAAGATAGCAGGGAGAACAGTGTTGTAGTGTGTTTCAGAAAATTGTATAGTAGAAGATCAGTCTATAGAGAGTTGGAAAAGTCTATTTTTGGTTTGTTCAGACGATCGAGTTGGCCATCCGGTTAGGGTCGCTTGCGTTCAAGAGATAGTGGGTTCAAATCCACTGTCTGCAACCCTGAAGATGATTTTCTTTGGTTTCCCGTTTTCACACCAGATAAATGCTGAGGCTGTATTTTAATTAAGGCCACTGCTGCTTCATTCCCACTCCTAGCCCTTTCCTATTCCATCGTCGCCATAAGACCTGTGTGTGTTGGTGCAACTAAAAATTAAAAAAATGTTTCAGACATTGAATACCTTGGCAGCCTATGATAATTTCACACAGATAAAATGCAAGTGAAATCATACTAAATGTATGACTTTTTGGTTTCAAACAAAATTATGATATTAGTTTAAGGATTATCAAAGTGTTGATAAGGAAACAGTTATTAGAAAGGAAATTCAGGCTCTTAGAGAGTTATGAGTTTAAAAAGAACTTCAAAGTAGAGATAGACCCATTTTATCATTTATTAAATACCAGATCCTTTTACACTAAACACATATTCCTCACTGTTGGCAGCCCTTAAGATGGTTTCCTGTGGTTTCCCATTTTCTCACCAGGCAAATGCTGCAGCTAAGCCCTTTCCTGCCCCATCGTCGCCGTAAGACCTATCCGTGTTGGTACGACGTAAAACCAATTGAAAAAAAAAAGCCTATTTTGTGGTGGAGATGAGGAAAGTAAAGACAGGGTTTCTGTGATCATTTGCATAGATGAAGATAGAAGTAATTCAAAGTACAAATTGGAAAATAAGTGAAACCTAAATATTTCAAGGGAATTTGTTTATACATTTCACATGGTCCAGTGGATCCCGGGTTCGATTCCTGGCCGGGTCGGGGATTTTAACCTTCATTGGTTAATTCCAGTGGCTCGGGGGCTGGTTGTTAGTGCCGTCTTCAGCATTAGAATTCATCACAGGTAGGGCCCCATCCTCATAGACGCGCAGGTCACCTATACGGTGTCGACTCGAAAGACCTGCACTCGGCCTCTTCGGAGGCCACACATCATTACATTTATAGTTTTCTTGTTTGTATTTTATATTCATACTTTTTCCTCAGGTACTAGATAAGCTCCTATACATCCCATTTTAGTTTATTGAGATAGGCATTTTCTATTTATGCATGTTTTGCCCTTTACATTTACACAATCATATTTTAGGTCTTCCGAGATATAAAACGTAGAAAATGTAGAACACAAGTAATCAGTATGAATATTAAGGAAAACTTTTACTATTTTACATGAACACATAGCTTTTTTTTAAATTCTGGACTGCTTTCTTTTTTTCTCCTTACACTTGTTTCTTTCATTTTATTTGTAGTTTTGTTATATGATCATATAGAATGCATGGCACAAACTATCTCCATCAAGATTCACTTCCACTATGAGATTTTAACCATATTCTTTTCTTTCACAGGTCTCATGAAGATAGAAAACATAGAAAATCTCCGGATCATAATGATAGCAAATCAAAGGGAACTGAAAGTGATTATGATATGACTTACCGGCCATTTGAATGTACTCCTCGCATTCGCTTACCTTTCATAGCGACTGGTATTCGTAAACTGGAGGTGCCATTTCCAAGGAGTTTAATTCGCTACACTAAAACACGACCTTCTTTACCCTATTGTGAGAATCCTCTGAAGACAAAAGCTTTTTATTGGACAAGAGCTGAGCTCTTGGGTAGTGCTGCACCGAGAGTAGCTAAACTTATGCAATGCATCATTGATGGTAACAATGAACCTATACAGGTAAAAATACTGAAGAATGATGATAAGCAGTCAGACTCAAATTTGTCAAGCAGCCTTGCCGCTCTTCAGGTATCCTATAATGAAACAGAAATCGAGGAGAACATGTCATCATCAGATGACATCAGTGGTAGCAAGAAGGAACGATCGTGGTATATGACATTGAGTACTCTGACGACACACTGGACTCGAGGAGAAGAGAGTGATAGTGTTATTCCTAGTGAGTCAGATGTGGTTGCAAAGAAAGAAAAGGCTGAAGAAGAAGAAGAAGAAGAAACTGAAGTAAATTCAAATAAATTGGAAAATTCTGTGATTAGTGATGTTAAAGACGATGGTAGTGATGTAGATATGGAATGTGATATTCCAGATTCATTAGAATCATCTGTTGCATTGTTATCAGCTGAGAGACCTACTGTACGCTCAAAATGGGATAGTGATTATGAAGAAGACAAAATGTCTGTTGAAGATTCAAATGTTCTGAATAATAAAGTCATTGACGAGGTGATAGTTCAACATGATCAAGATAGCTGGAGTAAAACAGAAAGTGAAATGGATTTCACATATAAGGAGGTGGAAGAGGAACCTAAAGAGGTTGTAAGCAGTGAAGTAGCTACTGAGCTGCTGCCAGAAGAAGATAAACAAATTGAGGACAGCACTTCGCAACATGTGGATGAAGAGAAGAGTACAGCTGTTACGGAACCGGTCTCTCAGGCGGCTACCTCACCTCCCTCAGGTATACCTGAGGGCAGTACTGATCTCAAGCTAGTCTCTGAATATGAAGAATTTATGAAAGCTGTAAGCTTTGATACTAGTGCTCTTGAAACTGAATCCGTGAATGGCGAGCAGGATGACGAAGCAGTTATGACTGAAGAACCTGAAAACTCTGTGTTGCAAACTGCTGAGGAAGAAAGTGGTGAACGTGATAGTAAAGATAATTCATTGCTACCAGAAAATGAAGATGAGCAGTCTACTTTATGGTCACATCAACAGGAAGAAAAAGTAGTCAAAGAAGCTGGAAATGAACAAGAAGAAGAAGAAGAAGAAGAAGAAGAGATGGGGGGAGAAGAACAAGAACAAGTAACAGAAGACAGAGAAGAAAAAGAAAATGGAGTGTTCCACTCTGATACATGCTATAACAAGATTGATACTGAATCAGCTGGTCGTGAAGAGGAGTCTGATGCAGAAGTTTCTTCTCGACCCAAATTAATGACCTCTTCTGCTTCTGAAGATGAACTTGCCCACAGTACCAAGCAAGTGCAAGATAAGGTAAGAAGTAGAACTCCAGAAAAAATGGATGTAAAATTAATGCATTCAAGAAGGGAATCTCACCGTCAAGCTTCATCCAGTGATGAAAGTTCAAGTAGTTCTGAATCTAGTGATTCAGAATCAGAAGATGTTAAAGAGAGACGTAGACATAGGTCTAAGAAGGCTTCCAAGAAGAAGAGGAAAAAACAATCACAGTCTAAAAAGAAACGAAAGAGAAGTAGTAAAAGGAAACGTTTAGAGAGTAGTTCTTCCTCCGATAGTGAATCTTCATCTTCGTCATCGTCGTCATCTTCTTCTTCCTCTTCTTCCTCATCCTCATCATCCTCTTCGTCTGAAGATGAAAGCTCGTCTAGCTCCAGTTCAGATGCGAAGGGTAAGAAGAACCGTTGGAAGCGGAAGAGAGCCAGCCACCGTAGTAGCTCAGAGAAGAGTGGCAATGATGATGAACCATCATCGGATGAAAGAAATACACGCAAAAAAAAGACGAAAGTCAGAAAACCTAAAAAGATGATGAAAAAGAAAGAAAGCAAACGAAAGAAGCACAAACGTCGAGATTCTAGCGATAGTGAGGAGAATGTTAGAAGTAAACAACCAAAATCAAGTCACCATAAGGAGGTCCGGAGGAAAGCATCAAATTCTCGAAAATCAGCTGATAATGGTGAGTTAAAAAGCTTAGATTTGCACGGGAAGAATAACAAAGCCATAAGTGACACAGAAAGTTCAAAAGTGTTGGTTGACTTTAAGAAGAACAAGAAAGACAAGAAGAAACATAAAAAAGAGAACAAAAGAACTGAGCCTGAAAAGGCTACCAACAGAAGAGAGGAGAAGAAAAATGATAAGGAGCATCGAAAGTCAAAAGTACTTTCAAGCAATGAGTCTTCCCAAGAAAGTGGTTGGGAGCAGATTGCAAAGAAAAGGGATATAAAAAACAGAGCAGCATCATCTCACCGGAAGAACCATTATGATAAAGAATCAGAACATGAGGATGAATGTGACTCAAAGAAAAGAAAAAAAGTGGTTAAAAAGCGTAGACGTGGCCGTCGCTCCCAGTCTCTGTCTCCTGTTACAAGTTTCAGTAAGAGAAGACGGAGGTCACCTTCCACATCACCTGAACACTCTCCTACACCTCAGCGGCGTAGTTCAACTGAAGTGAAAGGTAAGACACATGGAGAAAGCACAAGGGATCGTTCAGATAAATTGAAGCACAGTAGTGGGGGAAGGAGGAAGGGACAGAGAGAAAGGGAGGTAGATTCCTCAGATGGTCCAAGAGAACATGCTAGCTCAGAAAGTGAAAAGGACAGAAATAGGTCCAAGAAATCTAGCATAAAAACTAGCTATACAGCCTCTGAATGGCATGAAATAAGTAGGTCATCAGATGAGCATACTAAAAAGAGAAAAACTCATAGTTCCCCTGAGAGTGAAGAGGAAAATGAAGAGGAGGAAGAAGAGGAAGAGGAGGAAGAAGAAGAAGAAGAAGAAGAGGAAGAAGAGGACAGTGAATACAGCAGAAATAGTAATGAAAATGATGATAGGAAAACAGGTAATTGGTTACATTACAATGAACAGCAGGATGATGACGATGGAGTACCACACAAGCTACTTACATTTACTGAAATTAAACAGGAAGTGTTGAGTGAAGAAGAAGAGGAGGAGGAGGAGGAAGAAGAAGAACAGCAGGAGGAGCTGGAAGCTGGAGGAGAAAGAGGAGGAGGAGAAGTAGAAGAAGAGGGAGAGGAAGCAAAGAAGAAAGAAAAGATTGCTAGTAATGAAAGCATAGCTGTGAAAAACATTGCTGAGGAATCTCTAAATGTTGATCATCCATCAGAACCTCAGCAGATTGTTCAGGAGGAAGGACTACTTTTAAGCAAAACCAATGACCTCCAAATACAACCTAGTGAAGAAAAAAGCTTTAGTGAGCCTCTCTTGTCCCAAACCAGCACTGAAGCGAATGATGCCCAGCCTTGTGAAGTTGGCACTAGTGATTGCAGTATCAAGAAAGAAGAATATGAAGCAGGTGATTGCAGAATCAGTAAAGAAGAATATAAAACAGATGATGAAGAAGTATATAGTCCTGGAGACCCAATAGATGAAGCTCTGCAGTCAAAATTAAATGACGATTATGATGACGATGACAATTATGGAGAAGAATTATGTGGTGTTGATTCTTCTAGCCAGCTGTCTGAATTTCCATCTAAATCTCACAAACTGTATGGCAGTGACATGTCACTAGACAGTGTTGGGAATGTTGGTAGAAGCATTCCACCAACAGTTGCTGAAGGACTTCCTGAGCATTTGGGAAGTTTTGATTCAGGAAGTAAAGATTCCTGTATTTCGTTTTCTAAGAGTGGTGTTCCTTTATCATTGGACAATATTCCTCTGCCACCCCTGGCATCAGGTATGGACGATACTATAAAATTGAGCGAAGAAGACAACAGTAAACCAGATGCGCCTGTTTTGTCACCAGCAAGATTAGTAGGAAAAAGTCCAGTAACTCAGCGGCATATTATAACCGTGAAACTTCTCTCACCATCAAGTAGGTCTCAAGCTGCATCTGAGAAGACTGAAACTGAGCAGCCAGTAGGTGAAACCTCCTCCAGTGTGAACGATAAGCTGCCTGACACACTTGAAGCTGAGCACAAGGTTGATGGATCGGTTGGAATATCAAGTTCTCGACCATACGGACAGTCCTGGAAAGCTGTTGGTGCTTCGGAGGAACAGAATTCTTCTGAGAAGGCTATGGAAAATGCTACATCTGAAGTATCTTCATCCACAGCAAAAGTTACACTTGATTCAAGTATGTTGCAGAAGATAACTACTATTATTAGTGAAGCTCTGCCAAAAGAGAAGCCAAGAAAACGTCCATCTCGTTGGGGAATGACTACTGTTCCTGCCAAAAAACCTGTTGTTGAAGATCTGTATGACAAGATTCCAGCCAGCAGTGAAGCTATGGTTAAGATGCCTGTCACTGATGACCAGTCAATTGTAAGTGGATTATTAAAATACGAGCAAATGCCTATGGGAGTATTTTCAAATGCTACAGTAGGTGAAACCAGCTCTGATGCTTTACAGATTGATCAGAAGGATATTAACAAGAAGCTTTCAGGTGATTGGATTGAAAAGCAGGATCAGTGGTCTAAAAGTGCTAGTAATAAGGAGGAAATATTCAGGGAAAGAGAAGGAAATTTTGAGAACAAAAATAAGGATACACAACATCATTATGAAGAGTGGGAAAGAACTGAGCATCCTGATGTAAACAAGAAAATAGAAAAGAGAGAAAATATGGAATGGAGTGGTGACTCGCAAGAATCCAAAGAAGAGCAGGACATTTCAAAGAACAGTGAGAAACATGTATCTACCTTTGAGTATGTTCACAGTAAAGAAGAATTGCAGTTGTCTACTAGCAGAAGTGATGGTACATCTTGGGAAAGTAGAGTAGTGCGTTATCATTCCCAATCTCATTCGCTGTCACCCTATCGAAGTGGATGTGAACAAAATGCTATCAAAGATAGGAGAAGTAGCCGGGATGGATGGGAAGAAGATACCCTTAGAGGAAAAGACGATATGGAGAAAGAGTCTTCAAAGTGGAATGAAGAGTATGAAGGAAGCAGAAGAGAGAATGATCTCTACAAAGAAGATCGCAACAGGCAAGATAGTGGTAGATTAAGTGATGAAATGGCCAGAAAGGAGGATCAAGACAGAGATGTCAGTAGAAAAGAAGAAAGTGATCATAGAAGGGATGATGTTGATAGACGGGATGATGATAGAGATGGAGGCAGACGAAGTGATGATCGAAATAGGAGAGAAGTTTCTGAAAGAGATAGGGACCGAAGAGATGGAAGGGACAGGAGGGATGATAGAAGGAGAGATAGGGACAGAGATCGAGAAAGAGATAGGAGAAGTGATCGGAGAGAGAGTCGCTGGGAAAGAGATAAACGTGACAGGAGAAAAGATGACCGGAGCCGTAGTCCTATGCGGCGGGGAGACCGCGAACGGAGAGAGAGCCGGAGAGACGAAAGAGATAGTCGAAAAGAAGGGCGAGAACGAAGCTGTAGTCCTGTACCTGATTATTGGCATGGTAAGGATCGTGACCATTACATAGGAGATATACCATTGCCTGTTACCTCAGCTACTTGGCCATCTGGGGGAGCTGGTGAAGCAGATATGGATCTCAGCTGTTCTCCTGCTTCCTCACCTCTGGTTGGCTTGAAGCGCAGTCTAGCTGATTCTACAATCAGTGATTCAGAATTAATCTCTTGTAAACAAGAAGAGCATGTTCCTTCTACCACTGTGTTCAGCAGAATGTACGAGGAGGGTAAACAAAACATCTACTATGGGGAGCAACCGGCAAGCTCTCCTGTTGTTAAATGTGGTTCTCCTGCCCATTCTCCACCATTCTCCCCCAAAAGGCTTTCTCTGGATGATAGGTTAGAAATTGAATTGGGGGTGAAGAAGAGTCCTCCACAGCAAGTGTTTCAGCAACAACAAGTGTATCAGTATCCTAACTACTATGCTTCTGTGCCTGAACAGTCTCTGTATGAACAACCTCAGCAGCCATATTCATCACAGAGCAAGACATTTCCTGCTGAGACTCCTGTCGTCAAGAGAAGACCTGCCCTCCTGCCAACACCACCTGGCATTATCCCCAACTGGGAGGCTGCAGATGCTTTTGCCGGAACTCAGCCGCATAACTCCAGAGTAGTTCAGGTAATGTGTAGTAATTCATATTCTTTCCAGATTGATAACTAAGCAATATTTGTAATGCAGTATTTAGCATGATAATAAGGCTGGTATAATAGTTTTCGACCTACAAAATACAGACTCGCGTAAAAAGAGAATGCAATTTCTCAGCTAAATTACCCAATAATTAGAAAGGTAATATCATTCCATTCATCACATTAATTTTTTGGGGTTCAGTTAATTTGCTGCCTGCATCCTATATGGGTCCAACTCAATATTAGCCAAGTATGGGAAGGAAATACTCGCATAAGTAAAAAACTGAAGTTTTACATTAAAAACTGCACACTTTTTCTTTATTATCTGTCAAGTTAACAAAATTATCAGCCATATTTTACCATAGTGTGATACTCCCAGAAGCATTTGTTTGGGTGCAATCTTGGGTTCCCTGGACAGGTCTCAGTAAAATGTCTCCTTTTACTTTCCTGTTGGAACACAAGGCACAATCCTTAGGTGGTGGTGTTTTTCGTTGTTGTTATGGTTTTTTTCCTCATGAGCATCAATGATATGTAGCTTTCCATTCATTTGAAATTCTTCGTCACAGCTGCTCCATCGGCCGCGCTTACAGGCGTTTTGGTTTTAAAACCCCACAAGCTCCATGATAACTTGATCCCTGAAAGACTTGTGACTCACTTCAGGCCTATTTTTTGCCTTTTGCTGCAAATATTACAGGTGAAAACTGTTCACCAAAGCTACCTTCAACACGCAGAAGTAGAGTCTCCTCCACTACTGTAGGCTTTTCACAACAATGCCGTAAGATGAGCAGTAATGATCAGCACAATCGACCCCTACCATTTTGGTTTTGTAGTCTACAGTGCCACGAGCTTCAAAATTATTTCTTCTTATCCATTCCTGTTGTGTCTGACTATGTTATTGCTGGGTTGTGCCATGTACTAAGAACTGATAGTTCATTAATCCTTCCACAAAAACGTCGTAAACTTAGTCTTCCTTCCTTAGAGCATGCATCTCATGCGTCTTCAGTTTTAGGCTTCTGTTTTTCAGTTGAGGTGATAAGTCCTTTCATTTCAGTAGCACAGTCCCAGTAAGGTGAATTTTCCTTTTCAAAAGTTTGCTTCCTGGTTCTGTGCTAGTATAAAATTGGTCAGTCAATTCATATTCTACAGCTTGAGTAACTTGAAGTATTTCTGTTACCAGATGTAAAGTTATTCTACTGCCAAATGTCAACCCCATATCTGCCAACCCTTCCAATTTACCCGGAAACTTTCCGGTTTTTAACTCGTCTTACGACTTATTTTTACTCCTTCCTATTTTTTACTAATGTAACCTCTAGTACAGCCAATACTCTTCCCCTAGGATAGAGGATAAATTCTTATGTCCTTGTGTAATTTACGAAACCATATTTTCAAGCATATTTATTTGATACTTTATTTCGTGAGTGTTTCGTCCGTCGCCTTTGTGTATCGTGTTTCCCGCTCACCACAGCAGCATGTGCACTTGATACAGCTGGGGATTCGGGGTGGCGATCGTCCTGCAAAGCAAGAGGCTAGCGCGCGCTAACTACTCAGTTAATCGGGACGAAAGAATGAGTTTAGTTATTGTGTTGTTCGCGCGCTGTTAACGTTTCTGTGCGTAGTTTCGTCGGAGTTGTAAGCCACGTGTTTTTTCTTGCATTTCTATGCTTTTCCCCTCTGTCAAAGTCACATGTTAATAATGTATGGGACATATTGAATTTTTTTGTATGTGGTAGTTTCGCGTATTCAAGTGCATAATTTTAATGAGTTGAATGTTTTTAAGGGTGTTGTGTCGGTGACAGTTTCTGGCATTTTCTTTTCTCGTTATGTCCAAGAAATATAACAAACGTTATCTCCAAGTGTTCAGAGATACCTATAAATTTCCATTCATTTTACCGTCTGATAAAGGAAACTACCGTATTTTCTCGCATAATTAACGACGCTGCATAATTTACGCATCCCACTATTTTTGGGTCCCAAGTGGAGAAAAAGAAATGTTCATATATTTGACGCACCCACAATTTCGTACATACATCACTCAGCTCTGGATGCATTTTGAAATAAAGATGTCAACTACTCAAGTAGCAGGCTTCCTCTTGCGAAAGCGGGCATTCCAAACGCAGGGCAACGTGCTGTTATTAGCCGTCAGGAAATCCCACTGCACAAGTTTTACGACGACTGTGATCGCAAAATTGTCAGTCCACAGTATTGGAGTAATACTGCTTCATACAAATTCGCGGTGATCAGTTACGCCGAAACATACGGGAATAGAGCAGCGGGCAGCAAGTATTCAGTGTCCAAATCAAATGTGCGCTACCGTGGTAACAGAAATGCACTTCAAGCGGCCAACAAATCTCGCAAAGCATTTTGCGGACCAAAAAGCGTCAAGTTTCCGCAAGTAGAGGATTATCTGCTTAAATATATGATTTTGTTACTCAATGTTGGATAAAGTTAAAAACTTCATAACTGATCTGTATTGAACTAACAGTATGTTAAAAAAGGAAAAATGTTCCACCTTTTCAATACAATAACACTGTGTGTCACGAATCAATGTAGCAACATATTTCATTTATTAAGGGACCGGTTTCGACATCTGTCCATGTCATCATCAGCCTACACAAAAAAATGGCAAGAAGTTAACACAATGGTAGCACTTATGACACTTTTCTTGAATTAAAAATGGAAGTTCATGTAGAGGTTCTTGAGCACTCTTGCTGATCTTGAGGTTAAAAAGATGTAGTATAGTGAACTTGAGGTTAAAAAGATGTAGTATAGAGCAATCAGTGTCTCGGATTTGAAGGTTAGCCGAGGCTTGATTAATTTTATGAAGAGAAATGGACTTTCTCTTCGACGAAGAACAACATTGAGAAGCGTAAAGTGAAATAATATTTTATCTCCCTTTTAGGAACTGCAGGTCAGACGCCAATCAGTTTCCATGCAGATATATATAATTCCATATCAGCTAACAGATTGGTAGTGTATCAAAATCAGGAGTTTACAGAATCAAGTGTAACAATTGCAATTTTTTGTATCTTGGACAGACTGGGAGGAGTTTCAACACAAGATATTCAGAACATATTAATGCCCTAAGTATAACAAATTCTCAGCAGTAGGTCAACACAGGCAAGATTACAATTATAATTTTACCGACGTAGAGCAAGATATGGAAATCCTTAACATAATAAACAAAGGCCCCCTACTTAATATAACGGAAAACTGTTTTATACATTTAGATCAGTGTTTCAGTTCAAACTAGAACCTTAATGACATTCCAGAGAAATCCAATATTTTATTTGACCTTCTCATTATTATTTTAAGAAATGTTCATTTAACAGATCAGAAATCGCTTTTTCCTTCAATTCATGGTACCTTTCTGCAGCAATTACCCCTATTCCCGCACCCCTCAGCCCTGCCTTAAAATAGCCCCTCCTCGCTTCCCTCTCCCTTCCCCGCTCCCTCTCCCTCTCCCTTCCCCGCTCCCTCCGATCTGCCCTACCCCGTTTTTCCCCTCCCTTCCTGACCTTCCCTACTCATGTTTCCCTTCAAACTACATCCCACACACCGCAGCGCAAGGTGAGCCTTGTCAGATATTATTTTTTGCTATTCAGTCGGCCCCTTTCTTCAACAGCCCTTGTACTAATTTGACTTTGATTATTATTATTATTATTATTATTATTATTATTATTATTATTATTATTATTATCATGTCACTTGTTCCGCATTGACATGCGAATTTTCACCACCTACTTTGTTTATTTCTAAATTTCTAAAGAGAAGTTTACCACATTTACCTTTAATAATAATAATATATGCAATTTCTAATATTTTAAAAAACATAAGTTAAAAATAGCTTTCAAGGCCATTCACACCAGTGCTAAAATTGTTTTTAATTCCCATACCGTCAATGACAGCAGCAAATTTACGAACTCTGGGGTATACAAATTAAAGTGCCAGTCTTGTTTTTCAACGTACCTAGGACAAACAGGTCGTAGTTTCAATATAAGATACACCGAACATCTTAACGTGTTCAAGTATAACCGCTACTCAGCCTTGAACAAACATTGTAAGGAACAGAGTCATAAATACACAACAATTGACCAGGATTTAAAGATATTACATTATGAACAGAAAGGTCCCTTACTCAATATACTGGAGAATATTTTTATCGATATTGACCATTACAACAGTTCCTCACACAACCCAAATGAAATCAGTGAAAAGAAAAAATGTATTATTGAAAACCTTTGTCCTGCTCATCTGTCAACAATTTATTAATAAAAATGAGTTTCGCTACCGACGTTCCAGAACTAGACCCGCCCTTCCCTCAATATCCCCATCCCGTACCTTACCCCTCCCTCTTCCCAACCCAACCACATCAGCACAGACACATTGTAAGCTATACACAAGCTTAGTGTCAATGTGACATGAGACTGATAAGGTCACTTGAGATGACTGCCTTTTAACAAGTAAGTTGGTAGAGCCTTTTCTTTTCACACGATATTCTGGTTTTTGTTTTCATCCATTCATTCTCCTTTTTTCCCATTACAGATGATGCACACTTATTAATCCCGTTATTGACAGTTTCGCTAAGCTGTCCAACACAGTGTCTCCAGTGTTCTGCCCAGAAATTTTTGTCAGCTGGGTGGCAGGAATACTACTTAAAAAATGAATATGATAAAATTTCAATTTATTCCCCTCAGTTCATTAAGAGTAATATTAGACAGGTAAATACAAGGTGTATGCATAAGTTTTTGCCGGTTTTTGTGGTAAAGAAAACAGGTAATTTAAGGGAAATTCATTTTTTGTTTATTCAAAATATTGGCCGTTGGCTTCTACACAGGTAAGTTATAAGTTCTATGACAGAAAAACTGCTTGTCTTTTGTGGCAAACCATGTTGAGCCATTTTCCAACATCCTCGAAATTTCTGAAGTGCTGTCCTGCAAGCGCGTGCCCCCTTAATGCGAAGAGTTGATAGATGACGCCACGTCGGGGCAGGTGTGGAAGAATGTCCATCCAAGCGATTTCAAGGTGTCTTTCACTGGTTTTGCTGTGTGAGCAGGAGCATTGTCGTGTAACTAAATCACTTTGCCGGGTCTTCTGGCCCATTCCGGTCATCTTTCGATCGATGTGTGATTTAAATTAATCATTTGTTGTCGATAGCATTGTGCATTAACGGTTTCATTTGGCTTCAAGAGTTCATAATACACAATACCGCTCTGGTCCCACCAGACACAAAGTATGGTCTTTAACATTGAAATCACCACATTTAAATTGTCGAAACCATGTCTCACATGTTCTAATTGATGTAGCGTTTTCACCATATGTTTCTACCATCAAACGATGACTTTCCACAGCCTTTTTCTTTTGATTAAATAAGAAAAGACCGGCGAGTTGGCCATGTGGTTAGAGCCGCACAGCTGTTATCTCCCATCCGGGTGATAGTGGGTTTGAATCCCACTGTCGGCAGCCCTGAAGATGGTTTTCCGTGGTTTCCCATTTTCACACCAGGCAGCTCTTCCTTGCTTTCCTAGTCTGCATTTTATGTCCTCCTTACTTCTGCCATCGTTAGTTATTTTACTACCCAAGTAACAATATTCATCTACTTCCATTAAGACTTCATTTCCTAATCTAATATTTCCTACATCACCTGCCGTCGTTCGACTGCACTCCATTACTTTTGTTTTGGACTTATTTATTTACATCTTGTACTCCTTACCCAAGACTTCATCCATACCATTCAGCAACTTCTCGAGATCTTCTGCAGTCTCAGATAAAATAACAATGCCATCGGCAAATCTCAAGGTTTTGATTTCCTCTCCTTGAACTGTGATTCCCTTTCCAAATTTCTCTTCGATTTCCTTTACTGCCTGTTCTTTGTAAACATTGTAAAGGAGAGGGGACAAACTGCAGCCTTGCCTCACTCCTTTCTGGATAGCTGCTTCTTTTTCAAAGCCCTCGATTCTTATCACTGCAGACTGATTTTTATACAGATTGTAGATAATTCTTCGTTCTCGGTATCTGATCCCTATCATCTTCAGAATCATAAATAGCTTGGTCCAATCAACATGATCAAATGCCTTTTCTAGATCTACGAATGCCATGTACGTGGGCTTGTCCTTCTTGATTCGGTCCTCTAAGATCAGACGTAAAGTCAGGATTGCTTCACGTGTTCCTACATTTCTTCTGCAGCCAAATTGATCTTCTCCCAACTCAGCTTCAACTTGTTTTTCCATTCTTCTGTAAATAATACGTGTTAAAATTTTGCAGGCACGAGATAATAAACTAATGGTGCGGTAGTTTTCACACCTGTCAGCACCGGCTTTCTTGGGAATAGGTATAACAACATTCTTCCGAAAATCGAATGGGACTTCTCCTGTCTCATACATCTTGCACACTAATTGAAATAACCTTGCCATGCTGGTTTCTCCTAAGGCAGTCAGTAATTCAGAGGGAATGTCATCAATTCCAGGTGCCTTGTTCCTATTGAGGTCACTCACAGCTCTGTCAAACTCTGACCTCAAAATAGAGGATGAAATGTGTGGGCACGTAGCCTACCCCTGACTAATAACACTAAGGGGTTTGCTTGGGGCTTAACGTCCCCATCCGAGGGACAGTTCACCATCAACAGCATCATATGCTCTCACTCCATATGAACATTGTGAAGATGTCTGGAATTGAATTCAGGGTTTTGGCTTGCTATCTAGTGTACCAGAAAATTATTTGATAATAAGGCACAGCTAGATTTTCGGAGAGTTAAGATATCTTAATGTTAATCACAGGGCACACTGGGTGAAGACGTGGAGCTGGGTACAGCAAGAGGTCCTAACTACAACGAGTTCTAAATTCTTTAAACGGAATTTATTCACATAAGGTTCACCTTACAATTGTGCAGGTTACAGTGTAATAGTTTCCATAGATCCTCCTTGATGGACAGCGACTCACCCATGGAAACACGATCATTCGTGTGCAGCAATCAAACCATGGAACCACGATCCCTTATAGGCAGCAACCAAAGCATAGAAACACGATCCCTTGTGAGCAGCAGCCAAACCGTGGAACCACAATCCCTTGTAGACAGCTATAGCTCATTGTTGATTCCTGAATGTCTTGGCGCGGGGTAATCACTCACTGATAATGTTACGTGAGTGTCCACTTTTAACTTTCGCCCTAGAATCGGAAAGATTCACATAAACCACAGCACTTGTAATCTCTGACTCGGTTCTAACTTAGAACCCAAACGTAAAATTAGAATAACAAGTTGCACTTGGGAAACTTGTGATGGCTTTCCACAAGGAAAAAAGTTTGACTTCGATCACTTGCACAGAGTCTTTCTGCCAAATTAATATTTGCATTGTCCATTGGAAATTCATCACAACACAGTTAATTCCTATTCACGTCGAGAAATAGAACGTCTGATGGAATAACTGTACTCTTAGAATTATAATTCTAAAGAAAATGAATGTTTGTAGTTACCTACTAGAAGCAGAGTCATTTTGAAATTTCACTTGTATTTTACATTAATGTCTATCAGTGCACTTGTCTTTTTATGTAGCGTAAATCACTTGGAAAAATCTCTAGCATTCCTAACTGTGGTACTGCATGCTGTGCGAAGCAATTATTACTATTATTATTATTATTATTATTATTATTATTATTATTATTATTATTATTATTATTATTATTATTATTATTATTATTATTAAAAGTCTGTTCAAAGAAAAACAACATATCACTTTCACTACCACATTTGATATAATGTCTGAAGTTAATGGTTAAACACTTATTGTACGACCGGGCGAGTTGGCCGTGCGGTTAGGAGCGTGCAGCTGTGAGCGTGCATCCGGGAGATAGTGGGTTCGAACCCCACTGTTGGCAGCCCTGAAGATAGTTTTCCGTGGTTTCCCATTTTCACACCACTCAAATGCTGGGGCTGTACCGTAATTAAGGCCACGGCCGCTTCCTTCCTATTTCTAGGCCTTTGCCATCCCATCGTCGCCATAAGACTTAAATGTGTCAGTGCGACGTGAAGCAAAATAGCCACAAAAAAACTTTTTGTAAGAAAAGTCAAGTCGTTGAACATTCTGTTATTCACATCGTAATGTTAAAGTTTAAGTTGAGTTCACTTTAAAAAATCACTATTATGGCTTTTAGCACACATGTAAATGTTAGTTGTCTTAGAATCACCTTCTATAATATTTATAAGTCCCTCAATGGGGTTCAACTTACTGAAAGTTTATAAGTATTGTAACGCTGGAGTTTTTCTAATATTTATAAGTCCCTCGACGGGGTTCAACTTACTGAAAGTTTGTAAGTACCATAACGCTGGAATTATTCTATATTCCACAACTGGCATGTCACTTAGGCATAATCTTGCCTTGCAGGCTGACTCCGTATCATGCGGTAAACCAACATCGTCGTGTTGCCGGTGTGAATTGCCGTGGAAGGACCAAGATTTGTGACCTTTTACAGTAAAACCTGTCTTAACGGACACCTCTCACCGGCGGACACCCCTCATTGGCGGACGATTTTCTACGTCCATAATTAAATGCCATGTTGTGTATAAGTAATTTACCCCTCTTATACGGACACCCTTTGTTACGGACACAGACACACCATGGCCACGAGAAACTCCAATTAAACCTCTCGTAACGGACACTTTCTTTTTCAAAAAATTCTGTATTTGTGTCCTGTACAGTATGTATTCGCTTACTTTTTGCACAGCCGGTACTTCCAAGAATCACAGACACCATAACTTTTGATTCTGGCTGTACACATTCTTGGAAGGCAACACTATGCTACGCTATCACTTCCGGAAGTTGTGTGATCTGACATGCTCGACAGCCCTGGAATTCGTACCTTCACTGTCAGGTTACTTTTCATTGACACGTGGGCTTTTGATGTGTTCAATTTTACGTTAGTATGTGTGTGTAAACATGGCTCCGAGGAAGTTTTTAACTTTAAAAGAAAAGGTAGGCATAATAGACTATCATAAACGTGAGAAGTGTGGTGTGCGTAAACTGTCCGAAGTGTTTAAGATTGGAAAGACACAAGCAGCTGAAATTGTGAAAAAGCAAGAGGAACTAGTGAAAGAATGGCATTTAAATGGCAACAAACACCGCATTAAACTGTTTCAAAGTGGTAGTGGAGCTCTCATTGACAAGGCAACGCTAGAGTGGTTCGCTAAAATAAGAAGTCAGAATGTCCTTGTCTCAGGACCAATGATACAAGCAAGAGCGTTAGAATTTGCTACAGAATTAGGTATTGGAGATTTCAAAGCCTCGAATGGCTGGCTAGAAAGATTCAGAAAGCGACATGGTATCAACTTCAGAGTGATTTGCGGAGAATCATCCAGTGTTAATATGGAGATTGTTGACAACTGGCAAGAAAAAATACCTTCAATCATAGACGGGTATGCTCCGGAAAATATTTTGAATGCCGATGAAACTGGATTATTTTTCCATGCTTTACCCGACAAAACTTTGTGTTTCAAAGGAAATTGTTGTACTGGTGGAAAAGTTGCGAAAGAACGTCTTACTGTCTTGTTATGTGCAAGTATGAGTGGAGAACGGGAGGAGCCCCTTGTGATAGGAAAAGCTGCAAAACCAAGGTGTTTTAAAAATATGGACGTTACGAAGTTTGGCATTGAATGGAAAGCGAATAGGAAAGCATGGATGACCAGAGAAATAATGACAGAGTGGCTAGAACAATTGGACAGAAAAATGATACGCCAGGGGCGAAGAGTTTTATTATAACTAAGGTTAAGTTATGAGTAGGTTCCCACCTTCCAATACTTATCAATTTCTATATAATAGGCTTATTAATTACATAATATAAACCATATAATCTCTAGTACATGTTTCGTTCCGATTATGGAACATCTTCAGCTAAAATTTAATAAAATGGCAAGACAATTAAAATACATTGATGTTGTGATGATACAAAAGCTAAAAGATATGATAAAATGGCTCGAAGATTAAAAACATATGATAATGATGATGAGATAAAGTTCATTCATGTTGGTTAAAAATTCAACAAGTCAGTGTTCAAATGACGAATTAAAAACGGCGATAAGGTTCTTCTTCATGTTGGAGACGTGTACATTTTGTTGATCTTGAAGATAAATTGAAGAAATACAAGATTTTCTTATATGTATTTATCGGGGGAACTCTTGATAAAATAACCGTAGTTGAAGTTGAGTTTTGGTAGGATTATTGAAATGAGTCTTATAGTCAGTCTTGTCGTATTTAACGTCCTCCCTTATGCCGTATTGTTAACTGTCCAAAAACGACCTCCAAAAAGAAATTAATCTCATTTACAAAATAGCGATAAGCAACGGATACACAAAACACTACATAGATAGATTAATGAATAAAATGAAGAATAAACCTCAAACGCAGCTAGTAAAAGAACATAAAAAGAAGAACTTCGCCACCTTTACTTATAATAACGGGAATATTTACCAGATTACTAACATTTTTAAGAAATTCAATTTCAAAATTGCTTTTCGCACCAATAACAACAATCAACGTTTAATTTTCAATCATCAAAGCATTGCAAGTAATAACAAATATTTAAATTCCGGGATATATAGGCTTAAATGCTCAAATTGTGCCAATTCTTATATCGGACAAACAGGCCGTAATTTCTCAGTAAGATATCAAGAACATATTAATGCCGAAAAACACAGGAAGTACTCGGCCATGAGTCTTCACATGACCGAATATAAACACAATTTTACATCGATAGAAAGGGACTTAACCATTCTACGAACGCTAAACAAAGGTAAATTAATGAATATCCTTGAAAATATCTATATTGAAATTGATCAGAAGCGAAATCCCAACCAGAATGTCAACGAAATTACGGAAAATATAAATATATTATTAGAAGAGGCTACCAATTTAGATTCATCTAGAAAAACCATCAAAAAGAATCCCAACAAACAACCAACACACCTCCTTCCGATTAGCTCCACCCTACATAATTGTCCCCCTACCTTTCCTTCCGTTTCCCCTAACCTATCACAACGCCACTCCTCAGTTAGCTCCACCCTACACAACATTTCACCCGCTCTCCTCACGTCACTTACCTCTCCTTCCAATACTCCCCGCCCACCGCAAATACCTTACACACGTACACAGGACTCAGTCAGTTAACAATACGGCATAAGGGAGGACGTTAAATACGACAAGACTGACTATAAGGTAATCAACTCCATTATCCTTCATTCTCGCGAACATACATTTTTAACAAGGTTTTCTCCTTAAAATATTTTCTATTTTACTCATTCTTTTCTCGTTTCAGACTCATTTCAATAATCCTACCAAAACTCAACTTCAACTACGGTTATTTTATCAAGAGTTCCCCCGATAAATACATATAAGAAAATCTTGTATTTCTTCAATTTATCTTCAAGATCAACAAAATGTAAAAAAAAAAAAAAAAAAAAAAAAACAGTTAACAATACGGCATAAGGGAGGACGTTAAATACGACAAGACTGACTATAAGACTCATTTCAATAATCCTACCAAAACTCAACTTCAACTACGGTTATTTTATCAAGAGTTCCCCCGATAAATACATATAAGAAAATCTTGTATTTCTTCAATTTATCTTCAAGATCAACAAAATGTACACGTCTCCAACATGAAGAAGAACCTTATCGCCGTTTTTAATTCGTCATTTGAACACTGACTTGTTGAATTTTTAACCAACATGAATGAACTTTATCTCATCATCATTATCATATGTTTTTAATCTTCGAGCCATTTTATCATATCTTTTAGCTTTTGTATCATCACAACATCAATGTATTTTAATTGTCTTGCCATTTTATTAAATTTTAGCTGAAGATGTTCCATAATCGGAACGAAACATGTACTAGAGATTATATGGTTTATATTATGTAATTAATAAGCCTATTATATAGAAATTGATAAGTATTGGAAGGTGGGAACCTACTCATAACTTAACCTTAGTTGTGTTGAGCCAATACGGAATAAATATGAGATTTATAAGAGTTTTATTATTCCTCGATAATGCAGCATCGCATCCGGATACAATTAAGTTGCAAAATGTGAAGATCGTCTTTCTCCCACCAAATGTAACATCAGTTTCTCAGCCGCTTGACCAAGGAGTGATCCAGAACTTCAAGGTTATGTACAGACAGTTAGTGATGAAGCACATAGTATCAGAACTTAATGGGAATGAAGTAACCCTTCAAACACTGACAAAGGGGCTGAATGTTCTCCAAGCAATTTCATGGATAACCAATGCATGGAAAAACGTCATGGCCTCAACAATTCGTAACTGCTTTCTGAAAGCTGGGTTTCCCGCTAGTGGTGGACATCCCGAAATAGAATCGGATACCCTTCCTGACAGCATGGAAACAACACAAGAGTTGATTAATGCAGCAGGTTACAGTGTACAAGTGAACACCTATATCGAAATTGATTCAGATATTCCAACAGAGTGTGAGAGTGGAGACACGAAAACGATTCTTCAGTCAATCCAAGGGAAGAGGGACAAAAATGAAGATTCTGACGAAAGCGGGAGTGAAGGTGATGCTAATGACGACTTTGAAGGAAATACGGAAATGAATGTGCTGCCAATAACCTCGTACAGTGAAGCTCTCAGCATTGTTAAGCGACTGAAAGAATTTTATTACAAACAAAACGATGAAAAAGATGTAAATTTGACCCAGGATTTAATTGCACATAGTGAAACCATCATTGCTAAACCGAAATGGACAAAACAAACGAACATTAAGGATTTTTTTCAAGTGCTAATGTTTTACTGTACTGTGCTAGATATTGCTACATCTACATACTGATTTGACGTTTCAAAAACTCATAAGTTCTTTTTAATTTTAACATGGTGAACGGTAATAGTGTACAGTGTGCTCAATAGAGGTTTCCATAGAAGTGTTTTTGTCTCTTTAATACAGTGCATCGCAGCTGCAGGAGCCCATCTACAACTTTCTCATGTGAGTACAGTGCAGTATATTGTACAATACTGTATACAGTATACAATTAAAGGTACATTTGCGAGAATTGTTAACACATACTATACATGGGTTATTGTGTTCCAACTTATGCTTAATGGTACCGGTTTCATAACCTCTCGCGGGCGGACACCCCTTCCTAACGGACATTTTTTTCTGTCCCGAAGGTGTCCGTTATAGGGAGGTTTTACTGTATATAGATGTAGCTCTGACATAATGTTTTGTAAAATGTTGAATATCTCCGTAATCCCTGGATCGATTTTGGTGATATTAACATCAGGAGACGTTTGAAATGTGCACTTGTTTCTGAATCAATATCTCAATTGGTTTAGGATATAGAAAAATTCCTTGATGGAAGTTTCCAGATCGTATGATGCAACCTGTCCTTGACACCGCCCTGGCTGTGTGATAATAATAAGGCACTACTAGATATTTTGGAGTGTCAAGATGTCTACCAGGTGAGTAGGCCGTGCGGTCAGGGACACGTGGCTGTGAGCTTGCATCCGGGGGATAGTGGGTTCGAATCCCACTGTCAGCAGATGGTTTCCACGGCTGCTTCCTTCCAACTCCTAGGCCTTTCCTATTCCATCATCATCGCCATAAGACCTGTCTGTGTCGGTGCATCGTAAAGCAACTAGCAAAGAAAAAAAAAAAGATATCTTAATCACAGGGCACACTGGGTGTAGACCTTGAGATGGGTACAGAGAGAGGTTCTAACTACATACAAACATCATCATTATAGACTGTTATGCCTTTTAGGGTGCAGTCTGCAAGCCTCTATGAATTTACTACATGTCGCCACAATCCTCTATTTGCAACTAGTGCTGTGGCCTCATTTAGTTCTATACCTCGTATCTTTAAATTGTTAGAAACGAGTCTAACCATCATCGTCTTTGTCTCCCTTTACTTCTCTTACCCCCATAACAGAGTCCATTATTCTCCTAGGTAACCTATTTTCCTCCATTCACCTGACACAACCCCGCCACCAAAGCCGGTTTATGCGTACAGATTCATGCATCGAGTTAATTCCTAACTTAGCCTTTATCTCATTCCTGCCATTGTTCTAACCTGTTTGTGCCAGCAATCATTCTCGCTACTTTCATGTGTGATACTTCTAACTTGCATATAAGATATCCTGAGTCCACCCAGCTCCCGTAAAGCAAAGTTGGTCTGAAAACAGACCGATGTAAAGATAGCTTCGTCCAGGAGCTGACTTCCTTCTTACAGAATACTGTTGATCACAACTGTGAGCTCACTTCGTTAGCTTTACTGCACCTTGATTCAATCTCACTTACTATATTACCATCCTGGGGGAACACACAATCTAAATACTTGAAATTATTGACCTGTTCTAGCTTTGTATCACCAATCTGACATTCAATTCTGTTGAATTTCTTACTTACTGACATCAATTTAGTCTTCAAAAGGCTAATATTCATACCGTATACATTGCACATATTTTCAATTTCCAAGGTATTAGACTGCAGGCTTTCGGCACAATCTGCCATTAAGACCAAATTGTCAGCATAGGCCAGACTGCTTACTATATTTCCACCTAACTGAATCCTTCCCTGCCACTTTATACCTTTCAGCAGATGATCCATGTACAGCCTTGTCTAACCCTTGTAAGTACCCTGAACCAAAAACTCATTTTACCATCAATTCTCACTGCAGCCCAATTGTCAACATAAATGCCTTTGGTTGATTATTAATAATGTACACTTAATCCCATAGTTCCCCAGTATGGTGAACTTCTTTTTCCTCGGTACCCTGGCATATGCTTCCTCTAGATCTACGAAACATAAACGGAACTGTCTATTCCTCTCGTAGCATTTTTCAGTTACCTGGCGCATACTGAAAATCTGCTCCTGACAGCCCCTCTGTGGTCTGAAACCACACAGTTCATCCAAATTCCTCTCAACCACTGATCACACCCTCCCTTCCAAGATGCCAGTGAATACTTTGCCTAGTATCCTAATTATGAGTTACCTCGATAGTTGTTGCAATCCTTCCTGTTACCTTGCTTAGGTGCAGTTACTGCTTTGTCCAATCTGAAGATACCTTACCAACACTCCATGCTAATCTTACTACTCTATGAAGCCATTTCATCCTTGCCTTCCCACTATATCTCACCATTTCAGGTCTAATTTCATCTACTCCTGTTGCCTTATGACAACAGAGTTTATTTACCATCCTTTCCACTTCCTCAAACATAATTTCACCAACATCATTTTCCTTCTCCCCATGAGCTCGGTTGTTCGCGACACCATCATGAATATTTCCTTTTACATTGAGAAGATTTTCAAAATATTCCCTCCACCTTTCCAGTGATTCCCTGGGATCTATTATGAGCTTACCTAAATTACCTAAAGCACTCTTCATTTCCTTTTCCCTTCTCTTCCTAAGATTCCTTTTTTACTGTCCTTTCCAAGCTATTACCAAAATTTCCCCACGACTTCTTTTTGTTTCAACTATTTGTTTCGCTCTGTTTCTGTCATCTACGTAAAATTCCTTGTCTGCATCAGCCCTTATTTGGAGCCATTTCTGATAAACCTTTTTACATTTATAAGCTGCTCTCACTTCATCGCTCCACAAAGATGTTCGCTTTTACTCATCTGTACACAGAGTTGTTCCTAGGCATTCCCGTGCTGTTTCAACGACAGCATCCCTGTATGCCACCCATTCTCTTTCTAAATCCTGAATCTGCTTACAGTCGACTGTCCGGAACTTCTCACTAATTATATCCATGTACTTCTGTCTAATTTTATTGTTCTGGAGATTTTATACCCCTATTCATTTGCAGACAGATTTCACTTTCTCTATCCTAGGCCTACAGATACTTAGTTCACTACATATCAGATAATGGTCTGTATCATCGAAAAATCCCCGTAAAACCTGTACATTCCTAAATGATTTCCTGAATTTGAAGTTGGTTAAGATATAGTCTATTATGGATCTGGTAACCCTACCCTCCCATGTGTAGCAGTGAATAGCCTTATGCTTGAAGATTGTATTCATAACTGCTAAACCCATACTAGCACAGAAGTCCAGGAAACGCTTGCCATTCCTGTTAGCTTCGATATCTTTCCCACATTTACCAATCACCCTTTCGTATCCTTCATTTCTATTTCCAACTCTCACGTTGAAATCGCTTATTAGCACTATCCTATCCTTGCTGGTGACCCTGACTACAATGTCACTCAATGCTTCATAAAACTTGTCAACTTCATTCTCATCTGCACCCTTACATGGTGAATACACTGAGATAATTCTCATCCTAATACCTCCAACTGCCAAATCTACCCACATCATTCACTCATTTATGTGCCTAACAGAAACTGTGTTGTGTGCAATAGTATTCCTGATGAACAGTCCTACCTCATACTCTGCCCTTCTCTTTTTAACACCCGTCAAGTACACTTTATAATCTCCCATCTCTTTCTCGTTATCTCCCCTTACTCAAATATCACTTACTCCCTGCACATCCATATGCATCCTCTTTGCTGACTCAGCCAGTTCTACTTTCTTTCTCTCATAAGCCCCATTAATATTGATAGCTCCCCATCAAATCCATTTTGTTCGCCAAGTTGTTTCCAAGAAGTGCCTCGCCTGTCAAATGGGAGTGGGACTCAGTTACTCCCATAGGCCTGAGGCTTGCTTAGAATGTTTTGAGCTTGGTAATTTCATGAAGCAGGATCCGACCCTACTTACACATAGTCCAAGTGAGGATCCCTCCTCTAACGGGTTAGGGACCTCAGTGTATTGTATAGTCCGAACCACCTGAGCACAAGAATGGCCATGTCTCAGAACACATTCGAGACGCCCACTCCTATTCCGTAGCAACTGGTATCATGACTCTCAGGACCAATTACTAGACCACTCAGCCGTTGCCTATGGTTCACGAACTAGGACGTGACTACAATGAGTTCCAAATTCTTTAAACTGATTTTATTTACATAAGGTTCACCTTACAGTTTTGTTGGTTACAGTGTAGTTGTTTCCATAGATCCTCCTTGATGGACAGCTACTCACCCATGGAAACACGATCCCTCGTGTGCAGCAAGCAAACCATGGAACCCCGATCCCTTGTAGGCAGCAACCAAACCATGAAAACACAATCCCTTGTGAGCAGCAACCAAACCATGGAACCACGATCCCTTGTAGACAGCAATGGGTCGTCTTTGATTCTTGAAGGTCCCGGCTTGGGGTAACCTCTCATTGAATATGTTACGCAAGTGTCCACTTTTAACTGTCCCCCGAGTAGCGGTATGATTCACATAAACCACATCACTTTGTGAATTGCAATCATTGACTCGGTTCTATCTTAGAACCCAAACGTAAAATTAGAAAAATACGTTGCACTTGAGAAACTTGTGGTGGCTTTCCACAAGAAAAAAAAAGTTAGACTTCTATCACTTGCATAGAGTCTTTCTACCAAATTAATATTTGCACTGTCCTTTGGAACTCATCACAACACAGTTTATTCCTATTCACGTTGAGAAATAGAATGTCTGATGGAATAACTGTACTCTTAGAATTATAATTCTAAAGAAACTGAATGTTTGTAGCGACCTGATACAAGCACAGTTCACTTGGAAATTTCATTTGCATTTTACATCAATGTCTATGAGTTCACTTGTGTCCTTTTATGTAGTGTAAATCACTTGGAAAAATCACTAGCATTTCTAACTATGGTACTGCATGCTATGCAAAGCAATTATTATTATTTTTATGAATAGTCTGTTCAAAGAAAAACAACATATCACTTTCACTACTTAAGTGAATGATTAAACACTTGTTGTACATAAAGTAAAATCTTAGGATGTTCTGTTATTCACATCTTAATTGTAAAGTTTAAGTCAAATTCACTTGGAAAAAAATCACTATTATGGCTTCTAGCACACACATAAATGTTGATTATGCAAGTCTTAGAATCACCTTCTACAATATTTATAAGTCCCTCAACGAGGTTCAACTTACTCAAGTACTCTAACTCCGGAATTATTCTATGTTCCACAACTCGCACCTCACTTAGGCATAATCTCGCCCTGCAGGCTGACTCCATATCATGCGGCGAACCAACGTCGTCGTGTTGCCGATGTGAACTGCCGTGACAGGACCATGAGTTGTGGCCTCCTATATTATCTAGCTCTGATGTAACGTTTTATGAAATCTGGAATATCTCCGTAATCCCTGGATCGATTTTGGAGAAATTAACCTGAGGAGACATTTGAAATGTGCACTATAAGATGCCGTTGTTTCTGAATCGATGCCTCAGTTGGTTTAAAATGTAGAAAAATTATTGGATGGATGTTTCCAGATCGTGTGACGCAACCTGTCCTTGACTCCGCACTGGCTGTGTGATGATGAATGTAGCATTGTGCGGGTTGACCACTTGCTCCTGCGAGGCTTTGTTATTATGAGTGCTGAAAATACACTCGCTAATAGTTTATAAATTATTTATGGTGTATTTTATTTAAGAAATACTTCATGTACGGTCAATCCCAGTACGCTAGTGATTAGTAAATGGTATACTATCGCCTCTCCTACTCTGCCAGCCAACATTCTGATGGTGAAGATATTTTTCCACCAACAGAACTTGAACCAGCAAACCACAGTGTCAGACCATATTATAGACTTGATGCCCTAACGATCGAGGCTACTAGGCGGGCTTACAAAAAATATCATTAACCATAACCGTTGTCTGATTTTCTGACTTTCACCTTTTTCATGTATAGCTCTTTTAAAAAGTATAATATACTATATTCCTGCGTAGTAATTTATAACAGGGTTTATTTAAGTGTGTGCAAAAGCATAAATTGTAGGGTATGTGAGTTCTTTGAAAACTTGACTCTCAAACAATTAACAGAGTCACTGATTGTTCGGAATTACTACGTAGCAACAACAGTGTTGGAACCACTTAAAATGGAATGTTTGAGGGGGGTGAAAGGGATGTAGGCAAGGCCAACCACAGCAAACTGGCCATGTTTCTAACATTCCTTCTATTTTATCTGTAGTATTTTGACAACTTACTGCTCATGAAATTTCATTTAACCACAGATTTATACGTATAATCCTTCATTGAGGAAAGTGACCCTCAAAGGGTTTGCCATAAGACACAGTATTGTAAGATTTTTTTTTTTTTTTAAGAATATAAATTGTTCGTTAAAAGAAGCACGGACCCACGCACAGCCTCCTTGTCAATTGTACTAGGCAGCTTTTTTGAAGGCAAATCTCTTCCACTACTCATCCATCACAGATATTGAAGATATTGAATCTAGCGTGTGTCTTACCACATAACTCCACAACACTGCTTACTAAAGCATTGGTTGTTCTGTTCTTCATTACCACTTTTTGGTTCAGAAACTGGTAGTTCATTGCTTGTTATCCCATTCCTTCAATTTCCAGTCTTTACCATATGTGTCCATCTCCTGGTTAGTTGCGTTACTTTAAACCCAGTGAGACCAGCCACAAGAAGTCGATGTATACCTTCAAGACATTCACTTGGAAATACTTTGATGTCTCGCACTTTAGCTCCACTAACTATGTCTGTAATAATATAATCTACCAGAGATTTTGATTTGCCATCCCAGCTGTATCTAGACACCTTTGGACTTCCTTCCTTCTGGAACCATGTTGTTTTTCACCAAGAGTTTGTTTGTCAAGTGTATTCGGAAGATAGTATGTTCGAGCCCAACTGTCTGCAGCCCTGAAGATGATTTTCCGTGGTTTCCCATTTTCGCACCAGGCAAATGCTGGAGCTGTACCTTAATTAAGGCCACGGCCGCTTCCTTCCCACTCCTAGCCCTTTCCTGTCCCATTGTCGCCATAAGACCTATCTGTGTCAGTCCGAGGTAAAGAAACTTGCAAAAAAACTGTGAAATAGACGACTAAAAACCCTATATATACACGCATAATCATTTAAAATGACCTACCATAAATTAGATATATACATCTTTCCAATTAATTGCACAGTTTGATAATTTTATGTACATGCTGTGATGTTCAAAACATCACATTCGCCCCTCTGTGCCCGAAATCAATGACACTTCAGTTGAGGGCTCACACCTACATACGGCCACTTACATTTCTCTTATGCCTACACTTGTGTCTAAAGCAACTCTAAATTCCCTCATTGTACAACATTGCACACGTGAAACAATATGTTACAAAATTACTTATTGCTCTCTTCCACAACTTGATTGTTTGTTATCTTGATAATTCCACATACAACTTCATTACAACAGATAATATAACACTTCAAATTTTCCTTTATAGAAAAACATACACAGTATCTTACTTAGCGAGCTTTTGATATCTCACTCCTCCAAGTGTCCATCATATCTTGCTGATTTCATGAATCCATTGTTTGAAACACTAGACAATTGGGAACATGCATCAATTTCAAAAATATTTATTTTGAAAAGTACACCAATGAAATAGTACGTAAACGTATTACATTGTGGTATGTTGCCTTGTTTTATACCATTAAAAAAATATTTAATAGTGCCTTTCCGCTAGGCGAGTGAAACGGCCTCTGACGTAAGCGGCGCGCTGTGACGTCACGATCCAGTACCGCATGGAGCTCTACCAGCCGTTGTGCATCAGCCGTTGCTAAAAGCCGATTGTTTATTATTCATGATCGCGAATAACTTCGAAATGTCAGAAGAAAGGTTCAAAACAGCACAGTCAGACAATCTACCATGTGTAGATGTCATCATTCTTGAAAAATGTGACTTTTGTGGCCGCAGAAATTAGCGGATAACAAGCAAGTTTGTAAGTGGCGTCTTTTATATACGTGCAATGTACTGTAACCCATAGTATTAGGATAACAACGAACCTGGATAGATATCACATCACTTTCAACATTTCCTTCTAGACTGATTCCCCTATTAAAGAATAACATTACATTTTCGGGCTTTCAGCATTAGTAAAGTAAGAAATCGGATTTCAGCACTAACATAAACATATAGGTAGCATTATAGTACTAGTCCTCCGCTTCTGTGATGTAGTGGTTAATGTGTGCCACTCCCGGAGGCCCGGTTTCGCTTCCCGGCTCTGCCATGAAAGTTGAAAACAAATAGTACGAGGGTTGGAACGGGGTCTACTCAGCCTCGGGAGGTCAACTTAGTAGAAGGGTTTCGAATCGCACCTCAGCCATCCTCGAAGTGGTTTTTCGTATTTTCCTACTTCTCCTCCAGGCACCTAAGGCCACGGCCGTTTCCTTCCCTCTTCCTTGTCTATCCCTTCCGATCCTCCCATCCTCCAACAAGACCCCTGTTGAGCATAACAGGTGAGGCGGCCTGGGCGAGGTAATGGCCCTCCTCACCAGTTTCATCACCATACTCAAAGTCTCACGTTCCAGGACACTGCCCTTGAAGTGGTAGAGGTGAAATCCCTCGCTGAGTCCGAGAGAAAACCAACCCTGAAGGATAAACTGATTAAGAAAGAAAGAAAGAAGGAAAGAAAGAAAGATCATAGTACTGTAGGTCTATAACCTATCATTTCTGAAAAAATATATATATTTATGGTTGGGGCAACTGGCCTACCCACTTCCGGGGCCCATGAAAGAGAATTAAATATCTTTGTGGAGGGAAAAAGTTAAACATGATAAAGATAAATATGACTTCATCTAGTTTTCACAAGTTGGGCTGAGTGGTTCAGACGGTTGAGGTGCTGGCCTTCTGACCCCAACTTGGCAGGTTCGATCCTGGTTCAGTCCGGTGGTAGTTGAAGGTGCTCAAATACGTCAGCCTCGTGTCGGTAGATTTACTGGCACGTAAAAGAACTCCTGCCGGACTAAATTCCTGCACATCGGCGTCTCCGAAAATCGTAGAAGTAGTTAGCGGGGCGTGAAGCCAATAACATTAATTGCATTTGGCTTTTAACAAGCTGAGCATATCAGGAAAGAAAAGTGTCCTGGTGACATTTTAGTCGCTCAATACAGGAATGTCTTTGGGTGCTGTGACTTTTACTTTTTTTTTTGTTTTTGCTGTTTGCTTTACGTCACACCGTCACATATAGGTCTTATGGCGACGATGGGACAGGAAAGGCCTAGGAATGGGAACAAAGCGGCCTTGGCCTTAGGTACAGCCTCAGCATTTGTCTGGTGTGAAAATGGGAAACCACGGAAAACCATCTTCAGGGCTGCCAGAAGTAGGGTTCAAAACCTTCTATCTCCCTGATGCGAGCTCACAGCTGCGCGCTCCTAACCGCACGGCCAACTCGCGCGGTATTTTTACCCTTCGGTTTATTGACTTGGCTTGTATAACCTAAAACTTAGGCTAAGTTGGATAATATTTTAAACACCTACATCACTATTTTCACCTGTGTGCAATTATGGTATTTATTTCATTAATATTATGATAATTATTATAATTGAGCATTGTTAACTTATAAGACCCCAACAAACAAGCATTGGTCTTGTGTAGAGTTATACATTTGTTAAATTCACGTTGTTTCCTTTCATGATGTACACGCCTGTTCTTTGTTGCTTTATAGAGTATTTAGATATAGCCTAAATTTCTTTACCAATTAAGCTCATTAATAAAGACATACATAACTGTCCCATGCCAAGATATATTGGTAGAATTAGAGCTGTCAAAATGGTTCATAACCCCTTTGATTTATTATCTTGACATGGATCACCCAAAACATAGGTTAGGTTTGGAGAATACTTTAATAATCAGCATTATTTAATGCACTGTTTATTACTTTCATATTCCAAGATGTAATTGAAGCATTTAAATAAAGCATCATACATTAAAATTTAAAGTTTTACCACTAGAACAGCGGACATGGAAAAGTGATTTGAAAATTCAAACAAATTCATCTTACGTTAAAATCTTCAAAAAAATAAACTGTAGACTTTCTCGATATATCACCAGCATTTCTCCGGCTCGCCAAAATCCATTTCTCCCTAGTTTTAGCGTCTTTGGAACATGTATAAACAATTTGTTTGGTATGGTATGTGATGTGCTATTGCACATCGGAACTCTACACCATTTATAAGTTTTCTGCCTCACTGTCTGCGCAGGATTCATTTTAAGTCTAAAATATACCACGCAGATTATTATCCGATGTATAGACCTCGAATTTAATAAAACTAGACACTAACGTAAAGTAGAAATACGCGAAGTGTATCCTGCTTCTCACAGCGCACTACGTGTTATTTCGTCTGCTAATTCAGTCAACCTGTACGATGACGTCAGACCAATGAGATCGCGTACTTGCGTGACGTGACATTTTCGTAGATTTTTATCATGTTTGGAGTTATTATTTGTACATTCTGATCACATTTTTGAATTCTGCATGAAATTTTGAATCAGATTAGCATATTTTTAATTAAAACCCCGGATCATGCATGTTCCCTATTCAATTTACACTTGTACAAAAATTACACAGACATAATATACTGTATTACATAATCATCCTGCCCTTCCACTCTTTTAAGTGTTTCTGAGTTCTTGTTGTACTTCACACATGCTAACACATTCACGTGGTTTTAGCCTATGGTAAAATCATTGCAAGTCTTTAGGATGACTTCATATTATCTACTGCACCCGCCCCTACCCTATGGGCTCCGGCGATAAATCTATAGGGTTACTAATGGGTTAAAATCAAATGGGCATCAAATATAACTTAGCGGCATAGGGGTAGGAGGAGACGGGGGGCATATCTAAAAATGACGTACGTGGAGATCGGCATGAGGTTCCTCATTTAAATTCACGACAAAAGTTATGTTACAAAACCTAGTCACACCAATAGGTTTAATAGAAGTGCGAGTTAAGAAACGAGGCTCTGGCAACTCTGTATCAGCGTGCAGCGTGGCCAAGCATAGGTCGCATGAACTCGGCGTTCTGCCGGAGCTGTCTTATTACCTCAGTGAGACGAGATAATGCCATAAATGTCGGTTGTGTGGACGCACCGATGTTCGAGTCGCGTTCGTGCCATATATTTTTTTAAATAGTTAATGTATAAAATTGTATACAATGTACACCTCCACTATGCAATACACTATGTTCTGTCTTACAGTTACAGTTACCTTTAATTTAATATTCAAACATAACATGAACTTCTTACAGGCGTAAACGACCATAATAAAGCGAATACGTAGAACATAATAGCGGATACAGTAACATTGTCTCTATGCAATGTGGTACAAGGAAACACAATTACAGTACACTAGGTAGGCTACACTGGATTGCCCATTATGCTACGCACAATAATTCCATAGTGTACGTGTGACATCCAGTCTTATCTTCACAGAGCCGGTACGTACACTTACGAGCAACGTTCACATCCCAGCAGATGTTCAAAGCGACCACCTTGCATTTGCAAACACTTCGCCACTCGCTGGAGCATACTTTGCCGGACCCTACACACAACACACCTGCATCCACCATTGCCAATGCAGCATGCACGCGAGCTATTAGGTCTTGTACATCCATGGATAGAGTACTATAAACATATTCCTTTAAGTGTCCCCACAAATAAAAATTAAAGGATTAAGGTCTGGGGATCATGGAGGCCAGAACATTGGACCTCCACGACCAGTCCATTTCCCTGGAAACACTTCATTTAAACAGTTACGCACAGTCATTCCAAAGTGTGGCAGTGCACCATCATGCTGAAACCATTGCTGCCGCCGAACACCAAGTGGAACGTTTTCTAAAGCGTCAGGCAAAGTATTGCCCAGAAATGTACGATAGCGGGGCGCATTCAACTTGTCCGGATATAGGTAAGGGCCTAAAAGCACTCCTCCCACGATTCCAGCCCACAGGTTTATGCCAAAGCGTGCTTGAAAGCCACGTTCACGGGTGACGTGGGTTGTGGTCAGACCAATAATGGCTGTTGTAATGGTTGAAAATATCTTCCGGAGTGAAGCTACATTCGTCACTCCGAATCACATTCATTATAAAATGTTTGTTATCTTCAACTTGTTGCAATAGCCATTCACAGAACTGTACTCGTTGAATGTGGTCTTCTGGCCGCTGGTGTTGAGTTAACGTGTAATGATATAGATGCAGTTTTTCGTCGTGCAACACGTCAACAACCAGTGTTTGAGATACCTGAAACTGCCTTGCAATATCACACGTACTTTGCCGAGGTGATTGGTAAACGGCTTCAAGAATGTCGTCCTCTGTTTGTGGAGTATGTCTGGTCCTTGGATGACCTCTGTCCACTACTTGTGGACAAAGTTTACCGGTTTCCCGTAGGCGTTGCTCAAGGCGACGAAAAGCATTCTTATCTGGATGGCGCCTTTGAGGGTCCCGTGCTGCATACTCACAAGCAGCAGCAGAAGCTTGGTTACCGGATGCACCCAATACTAAAAGCATATCAGCGTATTCGCCGTTTGTGTACTCCATCAGGAAGCCGCTCCACATGCACTTGACAGGGCCAGTTATGGTTGTGCACTGCGTGGTTAGTCGACTCGAGCATTCGGTTGAATGGATCACACTGTCATGTGTTTGACTATTTTCATGTGTTCGACTATTGTCATGTGACAACAGGATGTTATGCTTACAAACGCAGTTACACGACTGGAACTAGGGACCTGACGTCACGCACGCACACACACACACACAAGAATAAAAAAGCAATCTGATGTAGATTCGAGCCGTAGCTCCATAGTGCATGTGGGTTTGATAACCGAGCCGTCTACTCAGTGAGCTGCGACGGTAGGTACGGAAGAGTGGGATGATGCACGTTTCTCTATTACATTCCGATGTGCTGCAGGATGTGACAATGTTGCCAGCTTCTTGTTTTTGACTTGTTTTCAACAGCACCAGATCCAATTTGGCTATAGAAACTTTTGTCTTGCATTGGGATGAGGAATCGCATGCTGACCTCCAAGTGTGGCATTTTTTGTTCACCCTGTATATTAGAATAAGAACAAGTTCGTATAAAGTTAAAATTATATCAAATGAATATTAAATCCTGATGAGTATGGGGAATGAAGTATACAAGTGATATACAGGAATTGATTCTACCTTTGTTGTAGATTATTTTTAAGAATCTGGTATTGAGGGATAAGACCGAGTAATGACCAACTGTAAAGCAAATATGCCATGACTTAACATGTACAGAAACATTTAACATAAATAACTGAAGCTATTTCCATATTACTGGGCCATTAAGTTATACACTCATGCAAGCAAGTCTGAGTGACACCTGTTCTTCTACAAGTTGTTTTCCCATTGGAATAACTGAACATGATATGATGCAGTCTGTACAAGTATTCAAATGTCACTGGTTCGGATCGAACCTACACTACACAATCTTGCTGCACCTTGGGTAAGAACCATTGTCGACGCTGAATGCACACACAAAAAAAATCAAGATATATGACAGAATCAAGAAAAATAGCACATAAGAAACACACATTTTTATATGCACAAGCATGCGAGATCCACGTAATTTATCCCAACACAGTGAGATAACTGTATACATGCCCAGGATCTAACCCGAGTCTCCAGGGATCCTGAAATCCTACTATCCATTTAAATACAAGTAACAGTAAGAAAGTAAATATGAAATATAGAATACCGGGTCACTTATTATTGGAATAGGTCTAAATCAGCTGTGCCAATAAATCAATCAACACACTCACCAGTCAGGCAAAGATTCATAATATGGTCGAGCCTTACAAAAGAACACTGCCCACGAGTCTTGCACAAAAAATACGGTTCTAGCCAGCCACCCCTCATATTGGGTAAGGCTCCCAGCCGCTCGTTAAAGATAGATAAACTTGTCCTTTCTAAATACACATCATATTATACCACAGCATATCGCTATTATCATGAGGTCAATTCCTCATTCATCTCTCAAATTAAAAGCCTCTACATGTGCCATTACCATTTGACAACAATATCTCGCACCGTGAGTCCTGACTTTGTATACATCTCCGCACATAATTTCACACACAGCTGATCTGATGATAATTAAACATCTACATCAGAATATCAAGTTACCGGCTTCTGATACTAATATGATTACAATTATTATTATTATTATTATTATTATTATTATTATTATTATTATTATTATTATTATTATTATTATTATTATTATTATTGATCCTGTCAAAATGAATCTAATCTCTATCTGGCGTGCCTGCACGATTTACGTATCACGTACGCTTTAATTATGACAACAGATGGTCATTATAACAATGCACGCATGAATAAAACAATATACTAGGTAATTTAAAGAACACATGCGTTGATCAAATGACACACACAGTATTTGTAACAATACACGCGTTAATAAAGCAACCTACACTTGAAACAACACACGCGTTAAATCAAAACAGCACAAATAAAAATGAAATGATCCCTAGCTAAGTATATCATTGGAGGGTTTTGGATCGGTCTTCTGGGCGACTCATATAGTTGCATCTCTTCTCACATACACCTATCCTACCATAATACCACTACACATGCATACTAACTATGCTGGATAAATACCAGCTCCCCATCCTACATAATCTACCTAGGATCTATCAAACTACTCCTTGTTTAGCACGATTAATGAAATGTAAAATCTCCTAATAAGATGGAAAATAACATTCCTTTTCCCACAAATAAATTTTCCCATATTTACAATTAAGGCCACTCAGACTTGTTACAAAGGAAAAACTCTGTGCTCTGCTTCGGCACATTTACGTTTGAATAAAATTTGAGTCCCTAAGATCATAGCTACAGTTTTACGAAAAATAATTCCTGTATCCCAAAATCATGCATAAAAAGATTTACTCAACCTTAATCCCTTTGATACACCTTCGTCAGCTCGGGTGGTCATCTTGGAGGTCTTAGTGCCGATCCATCATAACTGAGACGGTCGCTGATTGCACCTGTTGACTGCTGGATTGAATCTCCATTGTCCTTGGCGAGTGATGACCCTCCAGTTATCTAGGCACAGAACGTGCACAAGTTTAATCCACGTTACGCACGTCAGCTTCACCGTGCACAACCCATTGCGTTCTTTGATTAACAAGTCCTGAATCAAAGAATATTGATACAAGGTATTTCGATACGGCCCGCACAATAGAATCCATGACTCAGCACTGAGTTACCATGTATCTTACTGAAAAAATACATTTATTTCTTCGTGTCCCCTTAGTTACCTCGGGTAAGCGTTGAGTAGTAATAATAATAAAAAGTTTACGAGTTACGCAATGTTTTTAAAACCCGACACGGTTTGTTCAATCACTATTTAAGTCGCATGTGTTAATACAATGCACAAATTCATTTGAATTAAACAGTTTTTAGCTATTTCCACACAACAGTTCACTAAACGAAGGAATACTGGAAGCTTTCCTAACGTAGGTCTGCCCCTCGTGAGAAGAAAGATCCAAGTGTGTGGGCTGATGCTTCTGCAGCCTTTTAACAAGTAAGAGGCTACCGCCTCTCGAAACTCTTACAGCCTGTTCACGGCCTATCAGATGCAAAATAGTGCAATAATTAGGTGGCCAGTACCTACCTAATGTAAATGAGACATGTCCGTACGAAATCCTATTGTGGGATCGCTCGTAATTAATAGATATCTCTCCTCGATTTCTCCCCTCGAGTGAATCCCCTTGTCGATGAGGTGTGAAGAGATAAGCCAGATGGCCCCCAGTACTTTTCCATGGTTATGTAACCAAGTATTCGTTCTTTAGCAGTAGATTATTAATGGAAAAGACACCATGCACTCTAAATAAATTCTCCAATTACTACCAGCTCTTCTGGATCAAAAGGCAAAGCTGGAATATGAATTTCATTAATTCTTTCCCGATGGCTCCCGTATTTCAGTTTGAAAACGTTTACTTCTCCCACTCAACTACTGCATGAGGTGGGGGTGACTTCTCCTAACTTTCATCCTGGTGGTTTACCGACTCGGCCCCACCTGTGACGCCACAAGCTTCAATCTCCTGCGAACTTGCCTGCTAGACAAAGAAAAGGTTGTGCAACAGATCGTAACTACAGAAAGATTTTAGAATAAAATTTAAAGGGTTGTTTTATCTCTTGCCATGATGTTAATAGTTATTGATTTAAAGATCTCTCTTCTCAAAATAGGGTTACGTCTGCGACTTAGATGACAAGTCTTGACCAAAGGTCCTTGGATCATGTCCCTGTCGGGTGTTTTACAGGGAACCTACAAATCTTAATGTCCAAATATTAATAATCCTTGTTATAGCAGATCAAATTCTAGGTTACATCATACATGGCATTACATAAGGAAAACAGATGTAACCTTGGTTAATGAACTCGTGTCTACTATATACCTCACACACACATTGTTTTGACAACAGATAAATCTAGGAAAATCCACCTTCCAGAGAGTGGTCACTCCTTTCTGCGACAGGTATTTTATGTAAAATATAAGAGTAGTCTTGCCTACTGGCGCACATCACATATCTACTTAAAATCCACCCGACTGGTAATATACTTACACAGGCTTCTAATGTTGTACGACCCAAGCAGAATGCTATATTTAATGCTCTAATTAAAACTGCTGAGCTCTTCTTAGTCCCGTAGGGAACGCGCTGAAAATGATACGAGCTATTCTTACTGCTAAATGCAGTTAGAGACCTGTCTTCTACTCTCAAAAGGATCTTCCAAAAGCTACATTTTAAATCAACAAATGGAAACCATTTTTTACCCTGAAAACCCTGAATCAACTCTTCAATTGTCTGTGATTTAAACTGGACAGCACAAATACGTTTATTCATCTCTCTAGATCGATACACAGTCGAACACGTCCATCACTCTTAGGGACAACAATTAAAGGAATTAGATATTTGCTATTTGACACTTCACTCATCCCATTGGCTAACATCGCTTGTATCTGATCGTCAGGTGCCTTGGCATATTTGTGTGGTATAGCATACCGTCGTAGCCCGCTGAAAGGACTGTCATCCAGCACTGAAAAAGAATGTTCATACACGCGTGTTTTACTGGGTTTCACAGAAATAATAATAATAATGTTATTTGCTTTACATCCCACTAACTACTTTTTAAGGGTTTTGGAGATGCCTAGGTGCCAGAATTTAGTCCCACAGGAGTTCTTTTATGTGCTAGTAAATCTACCGACACGGGGCTGTCGTATTTGAGCACCTTCAAATACCACCGGACTGAACCAGGATCGAACCTGTCAAGTTGGGGTCAGAAGGCCAGCGCCTTAACCGTCTGAGCCACTCAGCCTGGCTGTTTCACAGAAAAAATATCAGTGTGTTCACATAACACTGCGAACAATTTGTCCCTCTAGACTTCCTCTAATTTACTGTTACTCGCATCTTCAAATAAGGCATCTTTCTTATCTTCTTTGAACCATACCTGACATAAACTAAACCCCTTTTTGGGTTCCTCCTCAAATCTAGAAACCTCAATAACACACCACATGGCACAAACATCCGTTTTCCTCTGAATTCCATTTCTCAGCTCAAGTTTGATATACTTATTATCCCACTTCAGATTTACCATTGCTTCTTTGCAATCTAACTGGGCCAATTTTAAGGTCAGCCAATCACATCCGAAGTTAAAATCAAATACCAGTTGAGGAATAATCAGACATACCTTTACTGAAATAAAACCCTCTATACTTGCTTGCAGATTTGCTTCGATCTTTCACCAACAGCTGTAGCAATGAATGTTGACTTGACAGGCATCTCTTCCATTTTAATATCCTGTTTAACTAAAGGATCATACCATTCTGAGCTAATACATGATTTCTGACTTCCTGTATCAATTAACGCCTGAACATACGCCCCACACACTCCTATTTTAATGACAGGGTTAACGACTTCGTCATCCGAATCTAAATAATTATGATCTGGTTCATACATAAGATCTCCCTTAACATTTAGGTCATATGGCAATAGTTTCATAACACAATTTCTAACTACTTGCAAATAAGGCTGGAATTCTGACCCTTTATTACAGCCTGCATTTAGTTTAAAGGTTATGCTTGTGTACTAACACTCGGCTCATTGGTAACTTGTCCTCTCTCTCGTTGGGTATTTCCCGTTCGGTGTTCAGTGCTCCGCTCATACCGTTATTTCGTGGTTGAAACCGATTACGACTCATAGTTTTGCTGTCTCCTATTTTCCCTTGGTTCATTATGAGGTACAAAATTATGTGGGTTTCCTGTTCTATGCCAAATGTATCCTAATGCGTCAAAAACTCCCTAATAACTGCTCCATTTCATGGATAGTTTTAATTCTTTGGATGCATGTTGCTTCACGTACCCCATCCAGAAAATGTGATGTTTGAACTTCCCAAATACTACCCTTTCTCTTTCACGGCTCTGAATGTGTTCATTCCAATATTTTTCTGTGAACTTCGTCTTCAATTTCTTCAGACTGTTCTTGTTGTTTTTATAGATTGAAAACCAGGAACACGTCTCTCCCACAAATAATCTATAATGTCAATCACCTCTTCCCTGTCCATAAACCCCTCCTCACTCTGTTTCCCAAACCGTTTTTATACTATCTTAAGAAATTCTAGCGGGTTAGTTTGTTTCCCAATGAACCTTGGTAATTCTATTTTCTTACTGTAATTCCATCCATGACTTTGTCTCTCATGTTACCTTGTCTTTCCCTTACTTCTCACCTTATTCATGTTTCTGCTATTGATTATCTACGTTTTTCTCTCTCCTTTCAATTTCATTCACTAAAGTATTCTGTTTTTTTTCAACGTCTTAATTTCCACTGTATTGCCTTTACAATCGCAAAATTTTTCTCTGTGTTCCCTAATGTTGTCTTCTATCATACACTTAACCATATCGATATTGTTTTGTACCTATTCTTTAAATTCCCTTATTTCCTCCTTTTGGGTCTCCGCTTTGTTATTAATACTTGTCACCTGTTTCTTTAACTCCTATCTTGTGTTGTTGCTTTCTTATCCATCAATTCCAAAAACTGTCTTCTCCGCTCTACAAATTTCTTTTCTTCCTCATGTTCATTTTGCTTAGTTTTCTCCTGCTTTTCCTCTATCTGCTTGTTAACTCTTTCATTTTGTTGAAATACTTCGTTTAACTGTTTACTGTGTTCGTCCATCCTTTTATTAGCTTCGACGTTGTGTTCAATTCCCTACCTAATTCACATTTAGTTTGTTCTATTTCTTTTTTATTTCTGATATCCCTGTTCTCGTATGCTCTGTTTTGTTTAATGTCATATGCATTATTTTTAGTAATTGATTATTATTACTTTCATTGTTAGGGTTAACCTCTACCTCACCCCCCATCGTACTGTCGTCTGAATCTATAATAACTTCATCATTCCTACTCTTATTTCCTTCGCTATCTTCGGTCCTATTACATGTTTCCCCCTTTATACTCTTATACTCTTTACACTCTTCTCTAGAATTACTTAAAGCACTACCCTGTAGCACGTGCCCACTACGCAGTGTCATGTCTTGCTCCTCTTGTTCAGCCCCAAAATCAAACACAAAAACAAAATACATTGTGGATGCACAACAGTTACCCCCTTAAACACTGATTCTGTCTTCTTTACAGCCGTTCTCTACAAGTACTTACTGGTTTTCGTGCTCCACGCTTGCTGCGCCAATATGTGACGTGTCAGGTCACCTTAATTTTAATATAGATAAATACTCGCTCATTTCCCTCCTCATAAATAATATCTCTTGGGCACCAGCCTTCAAACTTTTTTGGCTTGAAGACGACAGTTGATAATTAATAGTAATAAGTAATGAGACTTTACGTACTCCCAGAGGTGGTGTGACAGAACACTATCCACTAACTACACTTAAACTAGGAAATAAAGGATCATTAATAAGACTTTATGAAAGCACCAATTCAAATAACGCTTTATTAGGATGATAAATGTGACGGCATATTTACGAAAACTGACCTTAATGGAAACAAAAGAAAAATGTTATTAAATAAAATTTAATAAAATGAACTGTTACACAAAGACTTGCAGTAATTTATGCCATTGGCTCACCATTTATAGATTCTGGTATCTGGACACCTTCGATGTAGGAGCTGTTGTTTGATGGTCCACTCATACTGCTGTTGTCATCTCTCGTAGTAAGTACAGGTCCTGTTTCTAAGTTGTGCATTGCCCACTAATTGGGCAACGACTTTCCTGACCTTAACACTTCCTGTATTACTCATCACATAATATGGTAATGAGCCCTAATTTCAATATCGAAACCACCTTGGGTTGTGTTCATGGAGAGAATACACTCGTATTCTTCCGTATTACAGAAATGTTGTGTAACTAAA